>NC_087252.1:18677866-19327950 GCF_037042905.1 Lytechinus pictus | reverse complement strand
GGTGATACCTTCTTGGGTTCTTTAATCTGTTTCTCATTCATTTACATGTAGCAAAAGAAGGTATTACCAGTCGTGCATAAAGTCGTTTGTTGCTTATCATGAACATCTTAAGGAAACACCCTACTGTTCGTAAGTTACGAGTGAATTTACAAACGACTGGTTACCCTTTCTTAGGAACTAAATTGACGCGAATGGAAGTCCGGTGTGTATGGCTTACTACAAGAAAGGATCACCATTCATTTGTAAATATAACTTACAAACATCGTTATGAAACACCCACCAGATGTATAGGACAATAATTGTCATTAGCAAAATTACAATTATATGGGATCACTTTATGAGACAAACAGTGATGTTCATTTTGAGATGGCTTAGCAATTTATTCCAGAGAACCGGTTCTGCTGACTGAGAGGCACGACCTCTAAACAAACATGTTAGACATAGGTACAGTTAATTATATTCTGGATAGAAGAGCGTAAATTTCAAATTTGTTGGGATAACAGGCTATTGATTGATTTTTGTACTGAGTACTGATTAATGGCACAATCACGTGCATGAAGAAAATAAGGTGAAAATGTAGAAAATACATTGTGAGAAGGTTTTTTCAAGCTTCTATGTTATTGTAGCTGTATCATGTATGTACAAACAGAGGATATCATGTATGATTTGATAAAGTTTTTATTGCTCGAATCTTGTTCACTCACTGCACAATAGCAATATTATTTATAGGTAGTCATTGTCTACTTTATCTCTTTATTGAATTGTAAAACTTTTATGGACGAATGGGCCTTGTAGGATTTACGTGCTAGTAGTTCATGTTTTATTTCTTGATTTCAGTCACATGTTTCCTTAATGTTTTATGTATACATACATATGTAATCATGTTTATGTTCAGTGGGCCGATTTTATCAGTTTTACATCAATGACATGATTGAAATAATTATGTTTTATGCCCGGCTGATTTTATGACAAGCACTTGTTTAACCTTGAATGTAACTTCAAGAAAATTTGACTCAAAACATCAATTCTCTATATTGGAACATTGAATATATTCTAATTGTTTTTCTTTTTTTAATAGTGCAGCTCTTACCTTTTATATATTGCTCCATAATGGAAATGATGTTCATGTTGGTGTATGCAGATTTTATAATGACAAAATAATTTTTTTTTTAATATAAGTGATATTGAGAAAAGTTCATGAAATAATTGTTTGTATTGGGGTACCAGTGATGGTGAATGAGAGCCAGAATGAAAAAAAGTAAACCTTGGAATTGGAAGTACTTGTATACATTGGGAGGGAGGGGGTATGGGCTGGAGAGAGGGGAGAAGAGAAAGAGAGAGACAGACAGAGTATGAGGACTGGAGAGAGAGGTGGTGAGATAGACACAGAGGGTGGGAGAGAGATAGAGAGAAATGGGGGGGGTAAGAGAGAGAGAGAGGGGAAGAGAAATCGGCAAAGACAGGCGGAAAAGGAAAAGACAGCGCAGAAGGGAGAAGAGGGTAAAGAATAGGGGTCTTTCATCAATATTTATGGTCCGAGAAGTCGCATGTGACAACTATCCTTGATCTTGATTGGCTGAGAAGCAATGTTACTATGGTAACAGTCGGATAAAACTCCTTTCATGAAACATTCCCCAGCAAGAGTCAAACAAGTTTCCTAATCATGGGAGATGAGAAATAAAATAATAAAGCCCAATTAAAAATCTAAGCCATGCATTATTCTTTTCCATGACAGATTTCTTTCTTGACATCTCCACTCCCGAGTATTATACTGCTACTCTGTCTCTCTATTCCGCAAACTAATATATATATCTCTGGTTTCACTTGTAATTCTCTATTTTTGCTTATTCTTACCAATTACTATTTCTCCTCTTCAATTTCAAAAGTGGAGGTTCACCTCTGTTTTAATGGCACTTTTACATTACAAATTTTTAATTTTGCTTCTCAAAAGGGGGGGAGGGGAGCACATGCCCCCTGTGCCCCCCTCCCCCCTGGATCCGTGCCTGCCCCCCTAAATTTTTTTCCTTCTCATTCTTACCCATTTTCATTCTCTCTCCCCTCCCACACTCCCTCTTTTTCTTATTCTATCTCCCAGCCCCTTCCTCTCATTTCCCATTTTTCTTATTTTCACTCTCCTCTTCTCCCTCTTTTTATCATTCTCTCTCCATGCAGAGGTTGCACCTCCCCTTCACTCATACTCATTTCTATTTTTCTCTCTCTCCATTTACCATCATTACCTGCAAATTAGGAATCTAACATTTACCACTATCATTTTCCTCGGACTATAAAAGTTTGCTCTCCAGGGCTCCGTAACACAAAGATTAGCGATCAATCGCTAAATGGACTGGCCAATCAAGATTAATGTAACACGTGCATTTGGTTTGAATATTAACCAGGAACCAATCAGTGCTGCTCTTTCATATTTGCAATTCATCGCAAACTTTTGTGTTACAGAGCCCTGGTCTTTTTTTTCAAAGACATGTCATATACATCCAATTAGCCTTCATCATCCTTCTGAAAACCAGACTCACATTAAAGGGGAAGTTCACCCCAACAAAAAGTCTATTATAAAAAAGCAGTAAAATTTGAAAATATTGGTGAATGTTTGAGCAAAATCCATCAAAGATTTAAAAAGGATATTAGAAATATAATTATTTTTTGAATTGTGATGCATTGTGCATAAAAAAATCAATGAAATTTAATTTTCTCAAAAAATTGAAAACGGGTTTGTACCTTTTGTATATATCAACAAATTATTCTCATCCGCTCCTGAAAAAAGAATATTTAAGTCATCATGAACCATTAAAAAAGTGAAATTTTTGTCTTTCCTATTACATAACAAATGGGGCAGCTGCTCGTATGTGACATCAGAAACAAAAGAAACCCCTGAAAATTCTTATAACTTTCTTTTTCTTGTATGGATTTTCCTCAAACCTTCACCAATATTTTCTATTATCTTCCCTGCTATTTGTTCAATAAACTTTTCGTCAGGGTTAACTTTCCCTTTTAAACTGCTTCTGATCATTAACTTGAAGAATAGCAAAATGATCGCACACTCATTTAAAATCTTTTTTTTTTTTTTTATTCAGTCATTGAAACAGAATCATAACACATTCATACACGTTTTGTACTCATTTAGAATTGTGCAAGAAATATTGAAAAATTACAAAGGTAACCAAATATGAAAAGAACATGAAAAAAGGGCCACAAGATCGAATGAATACTAGCATATAAAAGTGGGCTTGATTGCCAAGGGAATGAATTAGGGAGTAGATTAATACTACTATATTAATGTTGCAGAAAAGTAAACAAATCTGCATGAGAGAATGTAAGCAATTTTCTGGAAAAATACATGAGGCGCAGGGTGAATTCACCCCAGAAATGCCCAGGAGAGCACTGGAAAACAAAAAAAAAGCGCCCTGGAAATTCCCATAGTGCTCAATATAAATTGGAATACACTGTAACAGAATTAGGCTAGTGAATTTGCAAAGTAGCCCAGGAAAAAAAAAAAAAAAAATTATCGTGGTTCTTCCAATAATATATCAAATTTCCCTGTATGGCTTTAACTGCTTGCATTTAGCCTTGCTTCCATACATTTCAATACACAAAAAGATTTTCAAAAGATTATACAATTCTAAAATAGAAGAATGTTAAAGTAGATATCATCTTGTTCTTGACATGATATATTTGTTTGAAATCTATTTTTCCCAGTTCACATGAATTCATTTCATTTTTTTTCATTTAAGTCAAGTTTTTCTTGTTTCCTTTCATCTTTAGCAGCTGGAGCTGTAGCCGGGGTAATATATAGTGTGCCATGGAATAGGCAGCTAGATAATCAGCGCCTCATAAATGCTTTTTACATACATCTATGAATTATAATAGAAGCATCACAACACTATTGGGCCAAATAATAGAGTATTCAGAACAAAATGTAAATCCATGGTCAAATGTTCAAATGAAAATAGTATAAACATAACAATATTTGTTTCCCAAAGACACATAATGCATAACACTTTTTTCAATAATATATATATATCTATTTACAAATTATATTTACAAAATGGATGGATTATCTGATAAATACAAATGCTGGCTTTGCCCAGGTTATATCAACTCTCAGGGCACAACACAGAGAAATAGAGGACAATAAACAAAAGACAAAATAAAGTTAAACTGAGTGGTCCGTATTCTAAAGTCGGGTTTAACCTAAACCATGGTCTAAGTCTGGTCTCAAATTATGGGAAGCCAAAAGCTAAACAATTCTGTTTATATTGTATATTTCTTATATTTACTATTTTGATTCCCTTTGCTTTCATAATAAAGAAAATATTTCAGGTGTTATCTAAGAAAGTTCTAAATGGTTTTAGTGCCATAACAGTTAATAAATACTAATATACTAAAGTACTAATAGAGATTTGTGCCCTAATTTGCTCTCCATAGTTAAACCACAACTTCAAACCAGGGTTTAATTTAAACCCGAGTTTAGAATACGGGCCAGTGAGTCAGAAAAACACTTTACACCTTGAACATTGCTAATTCAGTAAATGTCTTATTATGAACACATATATCCTGAAAGAAGAGCATCCTCTCCCAAATAATTCAAAATCATCTACAAAAGATGTATGGGCACCCGGCAGGATTAATTCCTAGAATGCACCGAGTGCTGAAAGGCAGCTCGAGCTGAAGCTGGGGTAATAATAATAATAATAAACAATGCGCCACGAAATAGAATATTTCTAGATAGATGGCACTATATAAATGCCTATCATTATTATTATTATGTTTACGCTCTGATGATCAGGATGTATTCAAGCGTAAACACATGCCACATAAAAATGATTTCAAAATATTTGAGAGAAGATACTCTTTCAAGATATATAGTTTAGTGTTCATGGAATAATTTTTTTTTTATTTGAAATTTTTCAGGTGTAAATTTTTACTGACTCACTTGATAGACAAATAGACAACTACAGGAAAAGTTGAGAAAGTGAGTTCCAAGTTTGTGATTTTTTTCCCTTTTTTTAAGAAAAAATATGTAAGCTTAAGAATTTCCCCATTGCCATCAACTTGCAGATGAGTTAATTGCTAACTTCTCCCTTAGAGCTTGGTATCAATGACAGATGCTAGAATTCTATGATAAAGTTTCTCTAGGACAATCAGCTATCAGAATTTCAGTAGCTTACAACAGCTTCTCGTAACTTGTGATTGTAGAACGAGTGACATGTCTGGGTCCCGTTTTACAAAGATTTGCGATTGATCCCATCAATCTCAACTATATGGAAATCCATCATTGTCATAATTTTTCCTACAGAAAATTAGCACAATATCCTTTGTAAACTAAGAGTAAAAACACTGAATTGTTAAAACAACAACAATAATAATAGCTGGATTTATATAGCGCTCTTTGCCTGAGCATACAGAGCGCTTGCTATTGATACCCCGGCTTTAGCTCTAGTTACCATCACCGGCGCTCAGTGCATGCAAGGAATTAATCCTGCTGGGCACCCATTCACCTCACCTGGGTCGGGTGCAGCACAGTGTGGATAAATTTCTTGCTGTACATGGCTAGGATTTGAACCCACGACCCTCTGTTTGAAAGGCGAGATTCAGAACCACTAGACCACGATGCGCCGACGCAATGAATGTGTGAGTATACATCATCATCTCGAAAAGATTTGAGCAAACATGCATTTTAGATGTTGGCCTTGCTGGCTTTCCATAGTTGTGGTTGATTGGATCAATAGTGACTTTTTGTAAGACGGTGTCCTGATAGCACTTTGGCTTGAACACTAGCTTAACATCGACTGAAATAAGTTTCTGACATTTGCTTGTAACATGTTCATAACACATCAATTGTAAACTGGAAACGCATGTATGCTTAGCAATGTGTTCCAAGATGCAAAAATGTGCAGTGTATAGAATCAATTACATAACTGTAATGAAGGTAAGCCTGCCTGATTCAAATCTATTTGGCCCACACTTTGTGGTTCATCTTGGACGAAACTCGACTTTGGATAAATAAATAACACATGCTTTGCATCTGGGAAGCGCTTCATGAAACAAATAGTGATTTTCATCGACTATTGTTATAAGCTACTGAAATCCTTGCATCTGATTGGCACAATGCAATTTTGTCAGTGAAAATCATTGAAGAGTTGCTTTGTGAAACACTCCCCTGTTTGAAAATTTCTAAAGTGCCATACAATGAACCAGCCGATAAGCAGACAACACTACAAATCTATATAGATACTAGATAATTTACATCACACAGACATTCTTCAAATTTTTGTACAGCTCTATAGACAAATCAAGGTGAAGCTGTGATGACTATTTTTTGCTGCAGTGATTGGTGAAATACACTATCCAGCGGTTATAAGTACAATTTCTATCAGTGAAAATACACTATCAGGCAGTCATTAGTACATTATATTACCTACTACAATCAGTGAAATACATTAAACCAGCGGTCATTAGTACATTATATTGCCTACTGCAATGGTTGGTGAATACACTATTCAGCAGTCATCAGTACATTATATTACCTACTGCAATTAGTAAAATACACTAACCAGCAGTCATTAGTACATTATATTACCTACTACAATGAGTGAAATACACTTTTCAGCAGTTATTAGATCTTTTTAATACCTACTGCAGTGATCAGGGGAATGCAATTTTCAACAGTCATTAGTACAATCTATTTCATACCACATCTTGCGACTGGTGAAATAGTGAATTTAATCATACACGTATGTCTAAGTCTACCAAAACAGATCTATCTGTTTAAACTGAGAGAACTCCAATATGCCTGAGAATTATCAACATTTCATCACACGATGATATGAATTTTGCTATCAAATCCAACATTGTTTTAATCTTAATCCAATGTAAGTGAGCATTGTAAATGAATCTTATGAAATGTAAGAAATATCTTATTATTTTCTTTTAATTTTGTTTTCTGTCTTCACTTTTTTGTCTGTAAGAATTTGTTATTGGGGTGTCTTCCCATCCATTTGAAAATGGAGGATGTATGAAATCTCTTTTCAACTCCAGCATCTGGTCTCATTAATATACAAAAGGCAGCACCACAATTTCTGAAATATATACCAACCTGACAAAACTTGCAATGAAAATGTGTCATATTCATATATCTGCATTCTTTATTCAATTCCCAACGTCAAGTTTGTGGATTCCCTTTATCGTATTATAAAAAATAGGAGGGTTTAATCGGGTAAATAGAACTCCTGTATATAGTTGATATTTCTTCATTGTGACTTTGCAAAGATACCTGAAATCAGGTAAGTAATTAAAATCAAAATTGAGGGACGTAAACAAAGTTTTACAGATAATTCTTAGTGAAAACATGGACACCAAAAGATTTAGCGCTCTCCTTGTGTAGCAGAATCAGTTTTCTGTCTAACTTCAGCTTGAACTTCTTCCCCTTCCTTGCTGCCTTGCTGATCTTCAGATGGTGGCTTTGCTGCTTCCTCCACTGGTACTGCTGCTGGTTCTGCGGTGCCTTCGCCCTGAGCTGGTGCTTCCGGTGCTTGCACAGTGTCTTCTTCTGGTGCAGCTGGGGTCTCAGTGGGTACACCAGCCTGATCTTCATTGGTGTCTGGTTCTTGCTTCTGCTCGGTACCCGTGGTGCCACCTTCGTTACTATCTTGTTGCATCTCTGATGGTGATTCTCCCTGCTGAGCTGCTTCGGCTGGTGTCCCTTCTCCCTCAATCGGTGCCTGTTGCTGGTCAGGCATGCCCTCTGGAGGAGCTTCGCTGCTGGTCGGTTCCTGTGATTGTTCAGATACACCCTCCATTGGTGCCTCTTCACTACTAGCCGGTGCCTGTGGCTGATTAGATGTGTCCATTGGTGCATCTACAGGTGGTGCTTGGTCATCTGCTTGTGGTACTTGGTCATCTGCTGGTGGTGCTGGTGAGCTGGATGGTGGTGCTTGTGTTGGTTCCTGACTCTCCATGGTTGGTTTGCTATCTTGCTGTGGTGATGATGGTGGAGCTGGTGATGATGATGGTGATTTCTTAACCTGTTTTTAACAGAAAGTGCAAAAACAAATCATGACATATATGTATATAAAAATTGTAAATCAGCCAAATTAATAATTGTGATCATAGAAAGATCAATTAAAAAGAGTGGATTTTTCTTCCTACGAAAAAAAAACATTGTAAAGATGATTGTACACATAAATGATGAGTGAGGTAAGATAAACAGAACAAAAATAAAAAGGGAGTCTAGGAAATAAAAAGGTATTAACTAATTGGAAAGGAACGAATATTTAGACTGTCTCTATAAATCAATAAGTTAGTCACAGATATACTATCATGAAAAAAAATCAAAGTTTACTATTAGTAGAAACATAAGTCAAAACATAGATATTATACTTCATTCTTTTAATTTCAGGCTGAAATATTTGTGTCATACCAAGACATTGCTGGTATGAATAGCCTGCATGTAAAACAGGAATTATTTTATTTTTAGAATTTATGAAGAAAGACAAGCAGGTATTTCATCAACATTCATAATCATCTGTCCAAGGTGTTACTATTGTAACTGTCAGATGCAGGTGATGACAATATGTCAGCGCCGACAACTGAAAAAGTCCCCTGGTGCCCCATAAATAAAAGAACAAATAATCTCATGATTGATATAAGTGAGAATGGATTTCACGGTGCTCTGAAACGTTTTGCAAAGGGCCTGAATGTGAAAAAAAAATTGGCAAAGTCTTAAAATCACATTTCATGTGACAAAAAATTGCCACACATGTGCTTAGATTCAGAAGCTTCACAAATTGTATAAGCAAAGTTGTTGTTCTTTTGATGCAAATTTGTAAATTGTAACTACTTGCAAATGTTTTTTGCATCCCAACAAAATTAACACAAACTTTGTAAGAACTTAGAGCTAAGCACTTGTTCACTGCAACCACCCTGCCTGTGGGGAATCTACAGGTTGGACTATGGCATGCCAATGCTGTACAGAGCACACACTTTAAAAAATGATTAAAATATCACTATTGTGACCAAAATTACTAATTTCCATACAGTTGCAATTTATTTTTCATTAGTAACTTGGGAATAATTTTTGTATTCACTAGAGCGCTCAAAAACTTGAATTTTGGGCATATTCTTGTGTACGCCCTCTATTGGTGGAAAATAATATGGCAAGAAAATTTTCATTTTTTTAATCTCTATTTTTAATGAAGAAAAAAATAATTTAAAGAATCAAATTTACTTAAGGGCCAAGTTGTATGAAAAATAGGTGTAATGGAAACTGTCAGTGTAAAAAAATCAAGCATTTGTCCCAAAGAAAAAGAGAAAATAAGCCAAACATTGCCATCCTTATGTTGCCACACATGGAGATATAACTGAGAACAAGGTTATATCATAACCTTGTTCATTGAATGAGTGGAGCTAAGTTCCTACTATGTGTTATTAATGTAACACTATATCCTGTCAATATATTTTTATTTTGCATGGAGAAAAATAAAACAAACAAAATTCAAGCACCATGCACACAAATTGTTCTAAGATGCAATTGTCCTGAGAGATTTGTAGAAAACTTCTCTGAATTTGGACTCCGCCATTTTTTCGACATTCGGGTCCTTCGCAAACCGTTCTTGAGCCCCTTGAAAACCATTTTATATTCATTGTTAGAAGGCACAGAAGAATACTCACGCTATACAAACTTGAAGAAAGGAGAATTTGAAGAATAAACGCTAGTGTTGTTGAGAGGTAGGAGGCTGTTAAAACCACGGCAAATCAAACAATTAGAAAGCAGAGAAGAAACAAAAACACAATTACCATTTCAGAGATTTCAGCAAGGGTTTAGACAGAAATCAGAGTGGTGTATTGAACAGAAGGAAGGTTTTCAGTGCTATTCAAACATTCACGGTGATATCTACATGTACTTGCAACAGGAGCTGCAACAGGATTGACCACTTTACTGTTTCAGGGTTCCCAGCTTTCAAGAAAACAAAATTCCCTGATTTTTCCCTGATGAAGTTTAAAAATACCCTGATAATTATTCAAACCCATTCCCAGTTTTGCATGTTTTCTAAGTTGTTACAGTGAATAACATGTATTTTCAGTATAAAAACAATAATGTCAAACTAATTAGTACCACCATAACCAGCCATTCAATGGATGTTGTTTCGATATGCAACAAAATACAACAGAGTCTGACTGACTACCGTGCTTTGGACTTTGGGACTGATCAAAATTGCTTGATTTGTCCCTCATTAGAGGCATTTTTCCCTGATTTGAGGTATTTTTTTAATAAAAAAATTCCTGATTTTTCCCTGACTGAAAAAAAGTAAAATAATTTTCCCTGATGGGCTGGGAACCCTGTGTTTGGATTTTTCTCTCCTGCTCCCCAACCCCTTTCGTCTGCTCTCTTCTCTCCAAAGTCTCTCTTTCACTTCTTCTCACCTCCTTTCCCCATTCCACCTATTTTTTTCTCCTCTTCCCCCCCCCCCCCTCTCCTTTTCTCTCTTTCTCTTTCTCCCTCTCGCTTTGTCGCTCTCTTCTCTGTGCAGAGATCAATCTATTTTCATTAACATAAATCCTTGATTAAATTAAAGAAAGGGGGTTAGACTGATGAAAAACACATGAATAGTGCCCCTGAAAATACACAAGTAGGATACCGTAATACATAAGTAAGAGATTAAAAGAACACACCCCACAGCAAAACTCGACACGGCCATTTTCTAGGTGGGTCAAACATGTAGTCTTTGAGATCGAAACAAAGATAAAAAGTTGTCACAAAATATGGCTTATACATCAGGAAGGCCACTTTGAACTGATGAGGAAAACCATCTTAACTTCCCGTATTTTAAACACAGCTGTTTTCTATGCCAAATATCATGGTGTTGGGTACAAATTCCTCTTGGGGCTCATTTCATAAGGAATTACGATTATGATCAACTTTACCAGTATGATAATTGTAAGTCTTAATGAAATGGGCCCCTTGTATGACAAGTATCACTGATACATTAAACTTGACCAGCTTTAAAAGAGTGAATTTGTTCAAGACTTGACAATGTCACTGGGTGATTTCAGTTTCGGTGTTGATCTTTTTTTGGTACTAGTTTTGGGCTGATGTTTACTTTTACATCAGCTGAGTACCCAATGTGAAAAGAAGTTGGTCTAGGGGGGGTGTTTCACAAAGATTTAAGTATGACTTAGAGCCGCACTTAAATGCATAGTTGCGCTCGGTATAAAAGGCTTGACCGCATTGGTCAGATCATGCCAAGAGGACGCGCACTACTGCGTATTGATCAATAAGATTGCGCGTTGCATATCATGTACGCGTAGGGATTTAAGTGCGATTTAAGTCATACTTAAATCTTTGTGAAACATCCCCCTGGAATGAATTACACTAGGTGTTGAGCTGAGCTATCATAATGTGATTTGGATCATTTTTGTCAACTCAGATTAGGTGTTGGGGCTAGAAAAAGGCGATCCTAATTGTGCTGTTAACACCAACATCTCCACCAACGCTGAATCCAGTGATTAGGGGTGAGGGCTAGGGAAGACAATCTAAATTGTGCTTTTAACACCAACATCTCCACCAACACTGAATCCAGTGATTAGGGGTGAGGGCTAGGGAAGACAATCTAAATTGTGCTTTTAACACCAACAACAGCACTTACACTGAACTTGACATCATCCAGTGATTTAGGTGTTTGGGCTATATTCTAGGGAAGACAATCTAAATTTTGCTTGTAACACCAACATCAGCACTCATGCTGAACTTGAAATGATCCAGTGATTAGGTGATGGGGCTAGGGAACACAATATAACTTGTGCTTCTAACACCAACACCAAACTTGAAGTCATCCAGTGTTTCGAGTATCAAGCGTGCTGATAGAGATGATGCAAAAACAAGAGGCTTTCCTTACCTTTGGGGAACCCGCCCTGCTTCCTTTCTGGGATCCGCCAGCCGATCCCTTCCTGCCGCTACTAGGTCGCGACCCCTTTGATGACCCTTGACCTATTCCTGAACCGCTGGGCGGCCGAGAGCTGACCTTTTGACCCGTTGGAGAGGGCGTCTTCCTTGCAGTCTTGGAGGCAGAGGCTGGTGAGAAACAAAGAGATTAAAAAAATATGAATAGGATGAATATTTGGCAATACTTCAACAATGAAGTTGGATGATTTGTATAAACAGCAAAATTGATGCTATAGTCACACCCAACGAAACCCGACTCCAAACCGACCGATGATATGCCATTGGTAGTAATGTAATAGCATTCGTCGGTCTGGTGTTCAGTTTCAACGGTGTGACTGTCCTATTAGAACGCATCCATAGCTGTCAACCCTGATACCCAGGAGAGTTGGACAAATGGGATGACAAAGGCTGCAAAAAGGGACATTCTAGAGATTTCGATTTAGTACATACAGATTTTTTTCTAAAAAATAAGGGGGTAGTGGTTGAAATGGCTCCTCCTTGACCAGAAATAGGAAATATCCTTATTACATCTAGGGACATTGGCCAGAGGGCTGTTTCATAAAGCTGTTCGGAAGTTAAGAGCAATTTTCAGAACGACTGGTGAACCTTTCTTACGCGCTAAACCATCGCCAATGAATATACCATTTACCACAAGAAAGGATCACCAGTCATCTTTAAAGTCGCTCTTAACTTACGAACAGCTTTATGAAACACCCACCAAGTTTAAGCAGGAAGATCTAGTTCTCTACTTTTTCAAATCAAGTATACTGCAGAAACACACTCACTACACTGACGGAGAGAGTTTCTATGAAGGGAAATCTGCATAAGAATGCAAAAAATGAAATATGACAAGCTGATGTAGAGAGCACTCACAGGAATCTGAAATTTTCAAACCAAGGCACTGCAGGTGATGCAAACTAGCGAATGAAATAAGACCTTCGTTTTCACAAAGACGACACAGTGGAGCATAATACAAAATACATCCTCCCTGAGTGGGTTGTAATCTACCAGCTGTATGTAGATTTCGAAATGAGTTGTAGATTACATATTTGAGAGATTTGTCCACTGCGTCATAAGACGAAGCCATATACTGATTGCCGATGTACATGTAGTTAACCAACAATCTTTAATTAGGGGCGCATTAAATGAAGAGTTCTGTCAGTGATTTTCCACTGACTAACATCCTCTCAGCCAATCAGATACAAGGATTGCCAGTAGCTTCTAACATCTGTTGGTGAAAATCACTGACTAGTAGTAACATGTTCCTGAAATACTCCAAAGGTTTCTTTCGTATATACATGTAAAGATCAAGTTGAAATTGAAAAATACAATACAGATTGACAGAAACACCTCTTTTAAAGTTTTACAGGAAAAGCAGGAGTCAGAAAAGTTCAAAACCAGTAAATTCAAAGTTGAATTTAGAGTTTTTAAAGGAATCACAGCAATGATAAAGGTTCACATCTACAGTAGTGCAATTTTTTTTTGTTCTTCTGCATGAAATAGTAGAAACTCTGCTATTGTATTTACATGCAGGCAAGTTGAATGGCCTTATCAGACCCCCAAGATTTTATTTCCTGTTATCGAATCGCAATCGCCACACATTTTTTCATGACTGGCACTGCGACACAAAATAGCAATTTTTTTACATTAGGATAGTTGAGAGCTTTTTTTTACAATAAGAAACCGACTTCTCAAATTTGAGAAGCAAAATTTTTTTTAATATGAGTAAATCATACATGAACATACATGTAGCAGATCCATATTAAAATTTAAAAACAAATTACTCTCTTATGAAACATCTAGGTGATCATTAAGATTTCTAATGATATGAAATTTTACTTTCGTAAGACTTTATTAAAACAGAAGCCCTACAAAAACAAGGTTGGTTCTCGTGCCGTCTTCCCGTATTCCCCCAACTTGGGAAGCCATTTAACCATAAGAACCTTCCTCTCCACTACCTTATTAGCTGTTCATCCTTAATTTCATATTCACAAAGAAAATATTATAAGTTAGACAGTTCTTGTTAACTTGTTGACTTCTGATATCTGTAATCTTCATTTTCAATCTTCACTTTCCATTTTCATTTCAAAACAGGGTTGTTGATTTTTTTGATTTTTTTAAAAAAAATCAAAAAAATCTGATTTTTTTTATTTAAATCGGATTTTTATGATTTAAATCAGATTTTTTTTATTTTTTTCCAACGAAAAATAATGGTCACACTTAACAAGTTTTAAATTATATTTAAACTGTTTTACACCAATAATAGTGGTCAAGTAGTCTTTTGAACATTGTGTATTGTACTATTTGACACAATAATCCACTTATAGGTAATTTTTTTTTTTTAAATACTTTTTTGGAGTGCTTCTCTAAATGATAACACTTTAAAGCATTTTTTGCTCTGTTTCATTTCTATATTCCCATAGACATGTTAGCATACACGTGAGAACATGCAACTCAGATTTTTAAAACTGAACACAATGTTAACCAATGCCTTTAAGCCATTGTAAAGCTTTATCATATTAAGACTTGTTTCCACAGAAATAGGGTTTGCAACTCTAGAGCTACATCTGGTATACAAAGCATTCGCAAGTCACAACTGTACGTTAACATCTAATTTGAATGTAATATTTAACCAGATTTGCAATAGGCACTTCCTGATATGCTTGTAACAAAATACACATTTTATGTTTTCATTACAGTGTAACCTCAGGTCCAAATAAAACTTCAATAAATTTCGTTGCAAGATGCAGGATAAGCACCACTGTCCACCACATCATTGATGTGCTGTTTTTTTTCTTCAAACTATTACATGAACAAGCAAGCACAGCAGTTGTATTGCTGCATACAGTAACACTTGCCCAGCAACTTTCCCATTTTTAAATTCTTACTTATTAAGTATACATGTGTACTTTGAAATTGTGTATGGGTATTGATAAGAAAATACACAAGCATGCAAATATACATGTAATTCTTATCAAATGTACACATATGCCTTCTAATTAAATAATTGAAAGAATGGGTATTAATAGTAACAAGAAGGAGGTACATACAAGTAGTTCAGCTGTTTTGTAAAAGTATCCAAGTTGTGGACTTTGAGCACCTTTGTAGATTTTATATATTATTTTATTGAAGATTTAACAGTTTGGTGTACATACATAGAGTTATTTATCATTACTTCGTTAGAAACTTGTTGTTTTCATCAGTTTTGCTTGTTTTACAATTTGAAAATAAAACAGTGGTGTTAAATCAGACTCCATGAGGGTGTATCATTCTTTAAGTCTCTAAAGCATGTGGAACAGAAATGAAAATGATTACATTGAAAGTATCTGTTAAGAAGAAGAGAAAATAGAGAAAACTAATTTTTTTCATAAAAGTTGATTTAAATCAGTGATTTTTTTGAAAAAAATCAAGTGATTTAAATCGCGATTTAAATCATGATTTAAATCGACATGATTTAAATCAAACAACCCTGTTTCAAAACTTCATTTTCAATCTTCATTTTCAATCTTAATTTCCAATTTTCATTTTCAATCCTTAATTTCCAATTTTCATTTTCAATCTTCATTTCCAATCTTCATTTCCAATCTTCATTTTAAATATTCATTTTCTATCTTCATTTTCAATCTTTATATTAAATTTTTTTTCAATCTTCATTTTTAATCTTCATTTCCAATCTTCATTTCCAATCTTCATTTTCAATCTTCATTTCCTATCTTCATTTTCAATTTTCATTCTCAATCTTCATTTCCAGTCTTCATTTCCAATCTTCATTTTCAATTTTCATTTCCAATCTTTATTTTCAATCTTCATTTCCAATCTTTATTTTCAATCTTCATTTCTTCCTCTCTTGCTGTTCATCCTTAGTTACATATTCACCACGGAAAAAATAGATGGGGGCTCTGGGCTAATATGCCCCGAAAAAATATGAAAGAGCCCTGAAAATTTTTAAAATTCCCATAGGGTCCCCTGTAAATTATTGTAATACAATGTAGTATAAATATACAATATCATAATACATTTTCCTTCAACCTGTGAGTTGTGAATTCTGTAATTCTTGGCTACTATTGCTTCAAGAAGTTTTGTGCTTGAAATAGCTGGCCCCTGTATTTTACTCAACTTACTACATCACATGTTTTATATATAAATTAAATTATCAGTCATTGTCAGCACTATTTATTCCTTCGATTGTCACATCTAAACTTTCTTCATTTATATCTTTGTTATTATGTGAACATGTTAATTTAGTATTGGTTCTTGAATAAAATGCAAAAAATTCTGAAAAAAATACATTATTGATTTCCCCCCTTTTCTTACGGCTCATCGTTATTACAAAGCCATGGAGCAAACAGATATTTATATAGTTCTTTTTCCTGTTTACTACTGAATTCTATAATTCCAATAAGTTTTACAATCTTCTTTTCTCAAGGCTTTCTTCATAGCTCATCCTTATTTCAAAGGCAAGACACAAACCAAAATCCTACAATTGTGCCTTCCAGTTGATCATGAATTCTGTAATTCCCATAAACTAATAACAAAATTTTCATTTCCCCCCTCAATATTGTTAATCCTCTATTATATGACCATGAAATCATACAATTCTTCTTCCTCTTGACTAATGAATCCGAAAATTCACAAACACTCTTTTTGCGTTGGAATTATCATATGTACAGTATATATTGTACTGTATTCTCTAATACCATCTTTACACTGTTTGTATTGATCATTTTATGAAGTGTGGAAATAAATGAATGAATGAATCAATCAATCAATGACCATCTCGTTAGTAATTCACTACATGAAACTCCAATCAGTTTCATTATGAAGCAAGAGGGCATACAAAGCACTGGACAACTAATGCTGAACTCAGTTGCCTGTACACTGGGAATTCTGAGAACATGACACTCAAATATCAATTCACTATACTATGAGGAATTGTAAGATAAGATGAACTTGAAATATCTAACAACTAACACTGAACTCGCTTGGTTGCACACTGAAGCTTTCCAACTAACACTCCCATCCATTCAACACTACACTCATTTTGTAATACACAACGGTGTTTCACCATGTTACACTACTTCTTAACAGAGCACTAATACTAGGGATAAGTGCCAAAGACACTCCCACCAATTCACTCTGCAAAAATGTTAAAGAAGACACCTAACACTAACTTATCATCGACAGAGGTTTTTGCACACAAAAAATTCTCACATGACATTTTGATCGCTTCACAATGAAAAAAACAAAATGAGAAACCTTACACTGAACACCTAACACCGTACTTACTTGGCCTAGAAGGAGGTTTTTCATCAGTGCTTGGTGCTCTAAGAGGCTTAGAGTGTAAACCAATGACGGACTCGGCTTCTTTGTGTATGGTGCCATGTGCTGCTAGAAGGTGCTTGCGTTGCTCCTGTTTCACTGCATGGGAAGTTCAATTCAAACGTTTTAATTTCATCATTCATGACAAAAAAATAATAATTTCCAACAAGTCTCAAGAACTTTTTTTTTTTAATCATGACTTTGGGATTTGCTTTAAATTCTGTCATCCAATTGGAAATGCACTATTGTTGGGTGCTACTTGGTTTTACTGTTATTACTAAATTATTGGTTGTGCCACCTGAGCCCCGTCTTACAAAGAGTTGCAATTGATGCCATCAACCACAACTATGGACGGCCAGCAACGTCAACATCTAAAATGCAACTTTGTTCAATATATTTTCTAGATATGATGTATACTTATTCATTCATCATTACTTTGAGAATCCAGTGTGCTTCTCTTTGTTTATGAAGGACATTGTGCAAATTTCCTGAAGAAAAAAATTATGGTATGGATGGATTTCCATACAGTTGATATTGATATAATCAATCGTAACTCTTTGTAAGATGGGGCCCAGATTCACTTTATTCACAAACAATACAATCATTGCCAAGTAAGATGGGGAGGATGATGGCTGAGGACAGCCACACACTAAAAAAAAAACACAAATAAAAGCCAATGGTTATGAAATATTTGGACGTTATTATAGTGTCAGACGATTATCAAATAATTTGAAAAATATTGCTTTTAAAACTCGTCTACTTTCATGGTCCAACTTGAAACGAAAGGGATAGCATGAGAAACCTCACCTTTTTCTCTGATAGTGATTTTCTGGACTTCAGGCAGAAGGAACATCTGGACCAGTTCAGCGACGGTCTCTCTCTGCTCACCTCTGTACATATATAAAATAAATAATAATTATGATAATATTTCATTCTTGTTTAAAATTATTAACAGTAATAAAAGTAGATGGATTCTTGAATGCACACAGAGAGAATCAATTTGTCCATCATTGACCAATCACACATATCACACATTTTCATACAACTCTGAAATTTTCTAATAATGACATATATGACCTTTGACCTCGTGACCCAAAATCTAATCTTGGCCCGGTAACACAAACATTAGCGATTAATCGCTAATTGAATGAACGAGTCTGATTGATTCCTAATCAGTCTACTGAGCAACATGTGTATGCAACAATATTGATAGGCCATTCCATTTAGCGATTAATCGCTAACCTTTGTGTTGTGTTACGGGGCCAAGATCATCATCATTAACATCATATTATGCATACTGTACACGAGTCCAGTTTGAAATTAACCTCCCACGCAATTTTTAGAGTTTTTGAGAGAATTATATATTTTAAGGCATAAAATAACCCTGTGACCCTTGACCTCATGAAACCAAAATCTTATCAAATCATCATCCTCTAATATGCATACATGAACCAATTGAAGATGAGCCCTCAAACGGTCGTCCAGCCATTGCGAGTACGAGACAATCAAATGTATTGAATGACCTCTGAACTAATGACCCCAAAATCTAATCATTTCATTGCCACTCCCGTATATATACAAGACCCAGTTTGAAATTGAACCCTGAAGTGTTTTAGTTATCACAAGATATTGTGGGGTACATGACCTCTGTGATCTTTGAAGTTTGACCTTGCGACCCCAAAATTTAATTAGATCTGTCCTTCAAACATACAATGAAAAATATGAGCCCAGTTTGAAATTGGACCCTGTGACGGTTCTGTAGTTATCACAAGAACAAGATATTGTGGGGTATATATTACTTCTGATCAGTGATCTTTGAAGTTTGACCTTGCGACCCCAAAATCTAATTAGATCTCTGTCCCTCAAAAATGCATACATGTACATGAAACTAGAGGACTATTGATCACTTAAACGTTTCTTCATTTATTGCAAGAACAAGATATTCCAAAGAAGATAATGACCTCTGTGACCTTTAATTCATTATTGACTTAATTCACTGTGATTGAAACTATCACATCCTGGTGAACCTACCTCTGTTCCGATAGGTAAGCCATCTCATTGACCTGCTCCGCCCTCTCTTGTACCTCCATCCTGGCTTGGTCATCGGCCGTCTTGTCCAGTGAGGTTAGGATGATGTCCTCAAGGTAAGTGTCAACGGTGTTCTGATGAACCTTGACCAACTTTAGAAGAGATTGAAAAGATAAATGATTGCCAATAACAGTATAGCAGTTTTCATTACGTATCCTAGATATTGAGGGTTGTTCCCCCCCCCAAAAAAAAAAAAGATTCACAGCAGAGACTTTATGCATATGACATCATGATCACATAGTGCCCTCTTTCAGAGGCTATAGGAATACAGGTAAATGGAGTTGTCAGAGATGCGCCAGCTGCTGATCACCAACACATGCAAGGCAATGGCTTCAACCTCTAATATAATTCCACTCATCCTCACGTTACTGAAGATCTCATCCTCCTTCTCTCCTCCATCTGTCTCTTGCCCAACTTCTCCATCTCGCTGACCCTGCAGCCTTTCTCAGTGTTATCTTCTCTTCATCACCACTACCATCAAATCAACCTGAACAACTATCCCGATCCCTCCCATCCTCACCTGTTTGAAGATCTCATCCTCCTTGCGTCCCCTTCACTCCTCGACCTGTCTCCTACCCGACTCTGCACGATCACTACTATCAAATCAATTACCATAATCCCTCTCCTCACCTGTTTGAAAATCTTCTTCCTCCTTGCGTCCCATTCTCTCCTTGACCCGTCTCCTACCCGACTCCTGTGCCTCCCGGACCCTGCACGATCACTACCATCAGATTAACTATCATAATCCCTCTCCTCCTCACCCATTTGAAAATCTTCTTCCTCCTTGCGTCCCATTCTCTCCTCAACCCGTCTCCTACCCGACTTCTGTGCCTCCCGGACCCTGCACGATCATTCCTATCAAATCAATTATCATAATCCCTCTCCTCCTCACCTGTTTGAAGATCTTATCCTCCTTGCGTCCCATTCTCTCCTCAACCTGTCTCCTACCCGACTACTGTGCCTCTCGGACCCTGCAGGAGCACTACCATAAAATCAACTATCATAATCCCTCTCCTCACCTGTTTGAAGATCTCATCTTCTTCCCGTCTCCTTCTCTCCTCAACCTGTCTCCTGCCGGACTCCTCAGCCTCCCTGACCCTGCGTCGTCTCTCAGCCAGCATGGCGAAGGCATGGATCCTCCTCTCCTCCTGGAGCCGGACTAACTCCTTGCTCAGGAAGTCGAGCATGTCACCCAGTGCGGCGCCCTCTAGCTTCGACATGGCCTCATCGATGAAGGATTCCTGATACAGTAATAATAAAAGCAATGTGACATAGAGCGCCAAATCCTCTCTGTAGAGTACTCAAGGTGCCAAGAGAATTAGAAAGTGCTTCTGTGATAACTATCATCTCATGTCTCAATATTCGTAAAGCATAGAATTACTGTGTCATCAGCATATTTGAGGATTTTTAGATGCGCTGACAGGAGGCCGCTTAGAGGTGTGGACTTAAGATAATCTTTAGTAGACATACTATTCTGAACTAGAACATGTTGGGTTCTATTAGTTTTAAAAAAATCTACTAGCTTTAGGGTGAAGGTTCATATCATTCAGTTTTCCAAGAATGTGTGTCTGTATCGTATTGAATGCCAAGGAAAAATCTACAAAAAAGGCCCTAAAATAACATCTCAATTTGTTTGTACATTGAGCTCCCTCATGTACTATTGTCAGCACAACATCCGTACCCGATTTCTTCAGTTAGTAGACAAATTGTTGTGATTCTATGATTTCAAGAATATCAATATTCTGTAAAACAGTCAAGCATTATTCAAAGAGATACATTTATGTAAACCTAGTAGATCTAAATCTATGATAATATGGCAACAATTGGCCTTCATCTTACAGATTTAAGCATGTAATTATTATTTGCTGTGACTTCTCGGCCCATATTCTGAAGTCTTGTTTAACTTGGACCATGGTCTAACTTTGTGTTAAAATTATGGGAAGCCGATAGTTTCAAAATTACATTTACAAAATATGTTTCCCCATCTTTGCATGGCTCTGTACTCTCATGTTTTAATGATGAAGAGAATTATTTCAGTAATCATTCTGAGTCCATTATGAATGAGTTATGAACTTGAGTATCAAATGAGCTGACAAATTGAATTTGTTGTGTTTGAGATACCTGCCTCAATTGGCTATCCATAGTTAAACCACAACTTTAAACCAGAGTTTGAAACAAACCAGGTGGGTGTTTCATAAAACTGTTCGTAAAGTTACGCACAACTTAACGCACGACTGGAACATGATCTTAGGTGCTAAGTGAGCTACATAGGGATAGTGTGGCACAAGAAAGGTCACCAGTAGTGCGTAAAGTCTTGCGTAACTTTACGAACAGCTTTATGAAACACCCACCGGAGTTCAGAATACAAGCTGTTGAGTTCAGCTTTAAATAAGCACAATAAAATTGTCATGGAAACAGAAAAGGTCCTTACCCTATGATCATGTACTTGTCTCTGTCTCTGGATATTGAGGGTGGCTTGTCTATCTTGTTTCTTTATCTGTTGTTCAGCTTCCTGTAAGGCGTGTGTGCTTCTCAGTTCATTGATTAGCTCCTGTCGCTTCTCTTTGCCTTCAAACATCTGAAATTAAGAATAAACAACCATTAGAATATATTAAGAATGTGATAACGGGGTTGCCCTACATAACAATATTCATATTGTACACAGTAAACATAGAGCTCTCAATTATCCAGGATAGACACTTTAGCTATAATAAAGCTGATCTTCCAGCAGGCTCTGCAAAACACTGCATCATCGTGTCCGTGCAAGAACCCCCTTCGCAAAATATTTTCGCGCACCACATCAGTGCAGAAACGCCCTAACGCAATGCACTTACATGTACGCGCCCTGCTAAGGGCATTTTTGCGTGCATGCGATGCCCGAAAGTGTAATGTTCAGGGTGTTCTTGCACCAACACAACGATTAATGATTTCTCCACTCTATTATGCTGAGCAAAAAAAGCAGAAGGTCCCATTTTACAAAGTCTGGTATGACTCAATAGGGTATCTAACCTAGTATATCCCAATTAACTTAGGAACGCACTCTTCCACAAATTGTGTTTACAAGAAATTAAAGGTGACAATACATGATTTCCATATATGTGGCCTGAATTTCATTGACAATGGTTAAAAAAATTGTATAATTAATGAAATTTCCACCAGATTGCAACATCCATAATCACCAAAAGAGTTGTGACAAAAGAAATTAAAGGTGACAATACATGATTTCCATATATGTGGCCTGAATTTCACTGACATTGCTAAAAAAAATGTGTACACTCAATGAAATTTCCACCCGATTGCAACATCCATAATCACCAAAAGAGTTGTGACAAATGAAAATGACTCACCATGTTTTGGGTAGCTCTACCTCGGATAACTTGTTGAAGGAAGATGATGGCTAGTTCTCTCTCCTCTTCAATCTAAGAAGACAAAAATAAAGACCAAATTTAAAAAAGATGAATAGCTTAGTATTTTTTAAATCAAGAGTAAATTTTTTTTACATACATGTATATACATGTAGACTTATTAATTGAATTGGGCAGAGATATAGCAAAGTTATTCACAATGATCAAATTTAGAAACTGAATGCATTTTATACTCAAACTAACTACCTGAAGCTTGAATATATTGTTCCCCCATTTATTAATTGGTGACGATATATCACCATATTGTCCAGACTTAGCTCATTTATCCATTTCCCCCTCCCACTTTCTCTGTGTCTCTGGTTAATATCTCATTTACAAAGACACATACCAAATCAGGTACTTCAACGGATGGTGTAGGCGGTCTCGGGATTGGTTTCTCAATCTTTTGAAGGAACTTGAGCGGTTTAGGAGACTCCACCCCCTTGTTCTTCTGATCCTTAATTCCTGAGGATAAAGGAACAAAAGCAATGTGTTACATATTTACATAATCTATGAATATTTGGTCATTCATGAAGACACTATTCAGGGGAGCTTTCCAGGAAGTTGTGTCAGTGATTTTCAGAGACTCACTTGAAGTCGGCCAATCAGATGCAATTTTTTCAGTAGCTTGTAACAGTTGTCAGTGGAAATCACTGACATAACTCTTCAAGAAATGCTCCCTACACTAATCAACTGCAAACCAATCATCTTGAAAGTTCGTAAGTCCATGACAGTTTTAGTCCATCTTGAGACAACTGATTATTTCTTCTACCCCATCTATCACCACGATGAACCTCTTCCACATCAATTCAGGGGCCCGTTTCATAAAGTACTTACAACTTTTGTAACTTCGCTGCTATGGCATCTACCACGGTAACAGGGCTCATCAGCCAATCAGAATCAAGGTTACCATGGTAGTTGCCATAATGGCAAAGTTGCAACAGTTGCAAGTCCTTTATGAAACGGGCCCCAGGTTTTTAACAAGGAAACCCATGCAATGGATTCTGGGCAGATCATTAATTATTAGCTGACTATGCAGCGCATTTTTTTGTTTGTTTAGCTGTGGTATGGTTACCACAGTGATATTTAATGTTTGGAACCTGCAATTTGGAAAAGAATATATTTTATGACATCATACTTTGGTACTACGAAACAGAGCAAGACGGATACTGACGTACACAAATGTACAAAGCACATATTTCTGCAAATGCTCTCAAGCAAAAAGTGGTCATAATATTACAAATATTTAAAAACAAAGAATGATTAAAGATCCAAATCTGGTTTTCCATACGATTGAAGCTGAAATAAGACACAAGCACATCATGGCTGGTTGAGCCATTGACAAACTCAGCATAACATTTACAAACTTGCTACAAAATAAAACCTCATTAAGTCTTGCACAAAAGATGATCATGAAAGGGGTGAATGAAATCTACATTTCAAAGTTCTTCAGATATTAAATTTCTCCCAAAATATCAAAGCAACAATCACTTCCATCGTGATAAGAACAAACTGCAATTTCATTGACAACATTATAACACAAACAACTTCTAAAGAACCCCTTAATACCATTCTTAATCCCTCATGAAATGAACCTCTGAAATGATTTGTGTAATCTCTTCAGAAATTGCAATATAAGAAATACAGTGAATCCTGTCTATGGTGACCATTTAAAGGGAAACACAGAATGTGGCCTTTAAAGACAGTAATTTAACTGCTATTAATAGACGGGTTCTTAATTATACACATAAAGTGCCTCCATAAGAATCAGTTTTAGTGGTCATTATAGGCAGGTGGATGCTATAGAGAGGTGGCTACGAAGACATGTTTTACTGCAACTTACAATGTAATCTGAAAAAATACAAAATTCTAATAAATTTTTGGATGAATTCCGAAACCTGACATTATTAAATCAATCAGCAAACCCCATTCATAACTCATCATAAAGAACGACATCAGCAACCTGATTAAAACCTCCCCTCAATAATTTACAATTGTAACAAACAAACAGATTGTGCAACCCCAATTGTGGCACATTAGTCATTAACATAAAAATCTGCAGCCGTTCGTGTAGCAAAAGAAAAAATGTGCAACCTCATTCTGAACAGAACATAAATTACAATACAAAATTCCCAGCCAATGACGATGCACATGGACATCTTTAATACTGCAAACTACATACAATTCACATACCTTTAGTGCTTTTCACTTTTCTTAAGTCTAAAAAAATATAAATAAATAACGGTGGGAAAATGACTTTATATGTAAACCAAAATACATCCAACAACATAAATTATATTTGTCCATAAAGTTTTTTTAAGGAATTTTGATATTCTTTCCCCTTTACAGTTTCCTATTCATGAATTGATCTCTTTGAATGCGTTTCCTTCTTATTCTTCAGAAAGTCACCTTCATATCTTCTTTCTTCTTTTGATTTTTCTTGAAAGGTATTTAATCATTTCCAATCTCTTAATAGTTTCATTTCCTTTCCATTTCCAATTTCCTTCTAAATTCTCTCATCTTCATATAACACTGAAAGTTTATTAGACTTTGGCAACCTAGTCAACTCAGTACATAGTTGTTGAAATGCTTTTTTTTTCTCTCTCTCTCTCTCTATCTTCAATATTCTTTTAATAAATATAATCATGAAACATTTTCTCATAATGAGATAAGAAGAGTATGGATCTATAATCGACATTAACCATCACAGCAGAAACAAAACAAAAAAATGAAGAAAATCAACCACTACAGGAGGAGACAATTTTAAAAATCATAAGAAAAGACAAATTGTAGTTTTTAATGTCTTTGCATATTTGTTCAAGTGATATTCTAAAAAAATAATGAGGCCAGAGCATTTTCAGTCTTGTTTAATCAATAATTCAAACTTGAGTTGAGTATAAGAACAAACAAAGCCCATCTTTTGGCCAGATTGTTGCTAATAGTAAAATATACATGAGCTCATCTTGTGTATAATTTACATCCTGAAATTCCACACACAAGTGTGGACTATCATGAACTATTATAAGCTTGAGTTATTCTGATATTCTTCTACTAAAATGAGTACATTAAGGATTACCAAAGTCCATGGATAGTTCATTTCGAATACATAAAAGGATATTTTAATTTATGTTTGGGTTAGTCCAATGAAGATTTTGGTCAGTTTTCCATTCATTGCAACCACTTCTATGGAACTTCAGGGTATTGCACACAAGATGGGCTTATGAGCAACATTTCCCATTTTTAAACTAAAGTTAGCCAAGAGATGGACTCGGGTCATATACTCAATTGAATCCCGAGAATATCAACCTACACAGAGCACACATAAACAATTTTCTCTTGAAACCACCCTCCTTTCACAAGCACATAAACATACATGAACGACACCTGTCTTCAGTGTCCATCCAGGGGAAACACAAAACATGGCCTATATAGTCATGTGGCTGCAATAGAAGGGTTCTCAGTAAGGCGACCGCACACCTTACGATTGGTCTGCGACCGGATTTAGGAACGAAATGTAGTAGAATTTGATGCTAATATTGAGACTTGGAATATCTTACTGTGTAATGTTCTAAATCATCGTACGAATACCTACGTTCAAATCTGTGACTATGCTATAATCCTTCTTAGAATAAAAACAAATTTAATATCTAGTCGTAATGACGTCACAGCAGTCGTACGATTGGCTACGATTTAAAATTAATTTGGCCTTTACTCCGAAATAAAAGCTTGCAATCTTTCAAGATGGTTATATTAGTATTCTTTCAATTAATTTTAACTTAAATAAAATGATATGTTCCATTCACATTTTCAGAAAATGAGCAAAATGTGATTTGTTCCAAAATCAGATCGCTAACAGTCGTAAGGTGTGCGGTGGCCTTTACACACAATCTACCTCCATGCAAACCAGTTGCAGTTGCACTATAGGCAGGTGGCTGCTATACAAAGGTGGCCACTAGAACAGGTTTGACTGCACGTACTAGAAACATAACAAATACATTTGTACTCGAAGCCCTAGAACAAAATGACAGAAACAACTGCAGCGAATCACAGGAACTGCAAAATTCACCCCAAAACCTACCTTTGGCAACGGGTTTACTTTGTATGCCTATGGGCAACAATGTCATCAATGAAAAGAATTTGTATATTAGAGGTTGAATTATTAAAGCATATTTGTCTGTATTCTCAAGAGGTTCAAAATGTAGTATGGTAAAAAAAATCATGGACTAATTGCTTCTTTCATTGCATAAACTATACAATTCCAGTAATAAATGCGAACATTTTGCAGTTTTGTACCATGGTACAATTGAAACCTATTTTGAGAATACATAAAGTTTAAATACAATGGAGAGAAAATGTCATGAAAAAAATATGAGTATTATCTGCAATATGTAACATTTTAATATCATTGAATATTACCCACGAAAAATGTCCTTATATGAGATTCTATCTTTCATTTGTGTTGAAAATTTGCAAAATTTCTCTAAATGTAGTCAGAAATGTATTAACAATTACTGACTATTCATTCCGTGTGCAGAGTGTTTATTCTTAAGAGTCAGCATTCTTACCTTTGTAGATTTCATTGAGTTCATTCTGTCTCCGTTGCTGTCGCTTAATGAACCCAGCCTTGCCCGAGGATTTAGGTTTTGGTGCAATCACTCTCGGCTGGGTCACAAAGTCTGGGAGGGAGTTCTCTAGCTCCAATAAACCTAATCAAATATATCATTTTAGGTTTAGAAATGATAATGATTTCAGATCATAAAAATGTTGTCAAGTGCATAAAAAAAAATTATAAAGTTATGTAAACAGATGGAACCTTATCTACAAGCATTCTGCCAAAGTCTTCCCCGTTATGTTTGCTATCCTCAAATAAAAAATACTAATTTGTTCAATAAAAGTGCTATTTCCCTCACAACTGGTCGATACAATGGTCATTTGTTGTTTACCAGGATATCTATGTAGTGAAAAGGGGACAATCATACCGTTAAGAATTCTTACAGAAAGCAGTTCTGCCCCCACACTGGCCGATATTCCCCAAGGTTATGTTTGCTACCATCAATCGAAAAAAGTGTAATAAAAATGCTATATCCCTCAAAATTGGTCGATATAATGGTCAGTTGTTCACCAGAATACCTATGATGTAGTGAAGGGGTATACCATAAAGACCATAAAGAACTATTCTGCAAAGCCCTACTGCCCCCATACTAACTAATATTACCCTTATGTTTGCAGCCACAAATTATAAGACAAGTTTGTGTAATAAAAGTGTTATTTCCCTCACAACTGGTCACTATAATAAAACTATTACATACCTTGATAGGTAGTGATATATTTGCTTTTGACTGTATACTGTTCAGAGCCTTTGTCCAGGAACACGCCATGCCTGGTCCTGGGAGCGTAGGCCTCGGAAGCGAAGGCAGAATAATCCTTGGTGATATCACGTCTCTCAAGCTTGCCTTCAACATTCCTTCTCTTCTCGGTGAGCTTACGTATAGCTGTGTGAGGATGGTGACAAAAATGTATTATAGAATGATTTAGAGAGAAAAGTCAGGCCTTGGTGTAAGCGCAAAAATTTATGGCACAATCATGTACTATTTCTACTATCAGTTATATTTACCATTATCACTGCCAAAAGCCCCACCATTATTACGATCACTGTCATCACCATCATCGTCCCCCATCATCTTCATTGTCATCAACGTCCCTATCATTATCACCATATCAGCATCTTCATCATTTATATAGTTATCAGCAGCAGCAATATCATCATTATCATCACCACCATCACCATATCATCTTCATCATCAACATTATCATCAGAAGCATCATCATCATCCTCGTCATCATCATCATCATCATCATCATCCCCATCATCATCACCATATCATCTTCAACATCATCATAATCATTATCATTATCATCCTCATCATCATCAACGTCCCCATCATCATCATCATATCATCATCTTTATCATCATATTCATCATCATCCCCATCATCATCATTCTTAACACCATCACCACCTCTCTCGAGATCTAAATCTTACATTTGACATGCTCCTTTCTGATCCAAGCCACCTTCCTTTCCCTCTCCTGCTGCTTCTTAGCCCATAGTTTATCCAATCTCTTCGCACTCAGCTTGGCATGGTTCTCTTCCCGTTCCTTCAAGATCTTCTGCAGAAGCTGCAGTCTGGCTTCCTGCAATCTGAATTTAAAAAAAGTAAACAATAATAAATACATTTATATAACATTTATATATTACTTTACATTGTTTTGCGTAATTGTTTTACAGGCAAATGGCATGGTAGAACATCATCAAGACATAAGAACAAAAAAAATAATCAAAACCAAGAAAACAACTAACAGACCCATTATTTTAACCTCCGTTATGGCAAACCTTTTTTTTTTAGGCCTCATTTCAAAATATTTAAATAAATAATATCGCATTCTTTATAGCGCAAGTCTCCACCTTGTTATATATTACCCTGGCTAGGCTAGTCTCCCGATTCCTGTGCTCACTGCTTTTTGGGAAAGTACTTCCTGCCGGTACCCATTTACCTCACCTGGGTTGAGTGCAGCACAATGTGGGTAAATTTCTTGCTGAAGGAAAACATAGTCTGCAGACGCAGACCCTGATTGGAACTTTGATCAACAAGTGTGCCTCCACGCAAAGACTAGCACATACAAAACTTGCTGCCTTCAGTACACAAGGCATGAGTAGGCTGCACATTCAGACCCTTAACTCGAGTGAAGGGTTTGCCCAGCAGACTAAGGAAAACATGCCATGGCTGGGAATCGAACCCACGTCCCTCAGATTGAAAGACGAGAGTCTTAACCACTAGACCATGACGCATCTACTTACTTTTCAATCTCTTGTTCCCTGAGAGTCCACTCTTTCCTTTCCATCTCATCCATCATTTGTTTCCTCTTCTCCAGCTGGGTGACATCACTCAGAGGTGGTAAGGTAGCTTCCCATTCTCTCTTGGCCCTGGCCCTCTCGATCATCTCAACCTCAGCGAGACCAGCCGGTAAACCATGACCTGAACAAAAAATATACCATTACCATGGCAACTCAACTTCCAACACTTTGCCCCAAGACCAATGTGTGTTCCAAATTTTATGAGAATTGGTTTATAACTAAGTTAGTAATAACGAAGCAAATTATCTGAGAATATATGAACGATAAATCATCATTGCTGGCATACTCCCAAGATAATGGAGACAATAGCGGTAATAAAACATCTGTAGAGTACTTAAAGATGCTATTAAATATTATCATTATTCTTTATACAAAAATATTGACAAAGAGCATTATCCATTATTGGTAATTCAAAAATCTTATCAAATAACATCACCCAATGTATTCACGAGATTCTTACCGAAGGAGAGAGTTGCCAATGTGAGAAGCTCGGGCTGAGATCCAGGCCTAACAACGTACTCCGGGGTGTAAGGATCCGTCTGAGTCTCACTCTCCCTGTAGTCTGTCTGGATCTCAATGGTCCGATGGAGCGGGGTCGGGGCTCGCTCTTGAATCACCTGGTCGGTCTGGCCACCCATGCGTGCCAATCTAATCAGGAAATGTGCAGGGAAAAACATATATCAGCGATGAGCCAAAGGCTGGTCCCATTAATAAAATGTATCGGAGAGTCATTAACATTCACACAATATACACTAACATATCCACATTTATAACTGGTGAGTTGGCCCAGTTGGAAAAGCGTCCGTCTCACAACTGAGAGGTTGGGGGTTCAAGCCCCGTCGCATCAGACCAAAAAGACCTTAAAGGATGGGAGTTACTGCTACCCTGTTTGGCATTCACCAATCGTCAATCTGGCACTTTACAATAAATTTTTGCCCCTTATTTCAAACAATAAAATATGGATATGGATATTTCCATATCTGAATCATCATCCCCAATGAATAATTTTGAAGCCATATCATGGAATGTTCATGTGTGGGATTAGAAATTTTTCACATGGAAAATTTCTTTTCTGAAAGACAATAAAGCCTTGACTGCATACAATATCCTGACATACGATATATCATGCACCCGATACCGTCAATTAATTGAAGTTTCACTAAAATACATGTACATGTATTTCAGTGATATTGTCATAATATGATGCAGCCTAACTTACTGTAGGTAATTATGAACTCTGAACTGCAATGGTTTATAAGTAAAATACTCAAATTGATTTTCTCTTACGAGTTGTCCATGACGAATTCCGGTGGCACTTGCTGAAGGAATGGAATGATGGGACGCCTGAAATACTTGTAGCGATTCTGACCTCCGACATCAGCATTGGCATGGTGAACGGTGGGGATCTTCAGGTCCGGAGCATAGTTGAATCTGCAAAAGAATAACACAAGGTTATGAAACTCATCATTTTTTATATCTCTTAATGTATTATTTGTAAACTATATATATCTGTGAACCACTTCGTTCGAATGTATTAAGCACTATGCAGATTTTTTTTTCTAATTTGATACCTTCTTCTACCTTACCAAATTGAGTGAGGTAAAACCGAAAGGGAGAACAAAGTATTTGACTTGGTTCTTTAAATTTTGTTCATATCTTAGAGTTTACAGTTTTTATGTCACACACTTCCTCTAAGGATTATTAATGGGTGCAATACAATTAGTTAAGTATGAAATCATTTCAACTTTAACAATTACCACCACGTCGAATCTATGTTTACTTTCAATAAACTCCCACTTTAAGCAGGAAAGGGGTGCATATCGAATAGGTGTGAAGGTGAAATTAGTTTGATTCTGCACTAACTTTTTGTGTAGGGTTTACAATTATATGTAGATCATCCAAGTTGAATTGTGTACTGAGAACTGATGAAGCTTTTCTTTTGAGGAAATACTTATAAATAACAAATAAATGAATGTATCTAAAAAAAAATTGTCTACATTTCATTTAGTTTTATCCCAAATGGTCTAGTGCAAGTTCATCTACAACTGTTTCAGCTTTTACCATTTCATCTATTTTCCAGTTAGACTATACCCATCTTGGCTAATATCCACTTGGGTCTAACAGCACTTAGTCTATATGATCGGATGGACAGCTCATGAACTGAATTTGACAAAGTGCAAAAATAATAAACAAAGTGGAATATAAATCATCTAAGCATTAGTCTAATGATAATTGCACAAAGTAGGTATTAGACCAATCATAGTTTATACCAAATAGCAATTACCGGTAGACCAAATTGATAGTAGATCAAATGGTTTTAGTCCCTGTGGAACTAGACTATTTGAGAAGTAGATCAAATACTTATACGTGTAGACCTGGGGCCCGTTTCATAAAGGACTTGCAACTGTTGTAACTTTGCCATTATGGCAACTACCATGGTAACCTTGATTTTGATTGGCTGCTGAGCCCTTTTGCCATGATAGTTAATACCATTATGGCAAAGTCACAACAGTTGCAAGTCCTTTGTGAAATGGGCCCCAGGGGTCTATTTCATAAAGATTTGTTATAATAACAAATGTATAAAAAGTTTACGATCAGCCTCTCAAATTAATGAAATCATATCCCATTCACTGCCATGTTCAAGCTTATCCAATATTGCAGATTTGAAAACGAGGCGCTAAAAATACCCCCCCCCCCCAAAAAAAAAAACCCTAATTTTTCCCTGCATCACTCACGTCTTGTATCTGACAAGCGCCTCCTTGGCCTGATCAGCATAGCCTCTCCATTGCCTGGAGACAAATCGAGGTACCGGGTCGGTGGGATCCAGACGTACGTTGAACCTCGGGAAGTGACGTAATGAACTGAACATGGTGTTGAACTGGGGGACACGGCCCTGAAGATAAGATACAAAAAATATCATTTTACTAATAAAGAAAACATGTAATGAAGCTTGAAAGGATGAATGCAACATGACACGATAAGAAAATTTTTATTTATTTATTTTTATTTATTTTTATTTATTTTTTTATTTATTATTTATTTATTTATTATTATTTTTTTTTTTATTATTATTATTATTATTATTTTTATTTTTATTTTTTTTCCGGGAAAGGAGCCCTTAAAGAGAATCCTGTGTGAAACGAGCATTATACAGTTAACCAGATTCATGAAAAAATAAACAATTTACAATAAAATTAACATTCCTGTTTCTCTTTTAATAGTCTACTAAAGCAGATTTGATTCAAAAATAAAACCTACGATTACTAAGAAATAGAACTTTGTTATCATGGTTCTTGCATGAATATTGATTTTATTAAAATATCTTTTTTCTGTTGAAATTATTTTGCTTTTTACTCACACTCCAATAATTGATTAACAAAATTTCCAAATTTTAACCAAATTACGTAAGTCACAATGAACTCCACTAATAAAGATCATAACAGGCAATGATATTCTTATGATTATGGTAAGGTCAAAATATGGTATTATGGTATTTGCCTGCAAAATGACTTTGATTTTTCCCTTCATGCTTTGCTTCTTTGTGAATACCATCCAATGTCTCTTGGCAGAGCCAACCCGGCAGGATTGGGTTGTGTTGAAAGTTAGTCTTCGAGTATATGTTTTGTTTGCCCGAGTTCTTTTTTTCTTCTTAATTTCTTGTTTAATATATATGGTTTGTTTGTTATTTTCAATGAAAAACTTACCACTCTTTCCACAGTTGTATTAGCTTTGAATGTAGCTCTGCCATGGTCCCTCTCACTAGACAATGTGTAAATGGGATCTGTGAAAGAGCAATATATATATATTATAAACATGTTTTTTTCTCCAAATAATTTTTCTCCATCTTTCTTCTCTTACAGAACTTGATCTGTCTGGCCTTTTTCTATTTCTCCACACACTAAATTGGGGGAAGTATAGTACATTCTAGCCAGTTTATACTGACTTTATCTAGATTTAATTCAACACACAAGAAAATATTATTAAAGATAAATGAAAGTAGTTGCACAGTAAACACTGATTTCATGAGAAAGTAAGTAAAACCAGGCTTAAGTGTCACTATATCATCGAGGATCTATATCTGGTACAGTTACATAAACTGAACTTTGTGAAATCTTGAAATCTACGCTAAAAAAGTTCACACTGGAGATCACCAACACAGATAAGCGCATGTGGGACAGTGCATTATTATTGCTTTGAATGTCGGCCCAACGCTTGACCCGAATCCCATGCTTATTAGCCAATTTCTCAGCAATTACACAATTTCTTCCAGAATCCTTTGGCACATGTTTTTTTATACAAACAGACACTTTGCTGGTCATTTCATTGGATTCTGTACGAACTCATTTTGAAGTCGTCACCACCACTGGCATTTATCTTTAAATCTGAAAAGTAGGAGGAAAGCATTAAAATTAGAAATTGACATTTGTGCAAAGGTTTTTGTGGCGTCTCTTAAAAAACACTTTGACACCCAGATCTCTTGTTAATTTTAGAAATCAAAAATTCAATCTGATTTTTATCACAAACATCCGGTCTTGAGCCACACTGCACTATAAGTTTGATAGTAATTGGCAAGCCATAATGATAATGATGATGATGACAATTGGTTGTTTTACCTCCTCCCCAAAATCTTACTAACAAATTGCCAAAATAAAGGGGATGAATAGTCAACAATTTAATACTTCTTTTAACTTAAAAACTTTTGGAGCTTGTTTTCTTTTTTTTTTTTTTTTGGGGGGGGGGGGGTATGTCTCTTGTAAGAGCTAATGTTAGAGACAATATGACCCATTCTACTACTATGCCTGGTCAACCATTTTCGTTCACAAGTACCACAACTAAAAAAAGACACCGCAAGAGGATTTCTGATGTAGACTACATGTTTTCAAAATTTCATTCTCACAACTCATCTGACTAACTTTAGTACTAGCGACTCTGTCTCTCTGACTCTGACTTGTCTGAGTAAAAAGATTCAATTTTCAACTTTCTTTTTTCATTTTCAAGAAACTTGTAGGCTAGTCTACTATAGCAGTGAGTCCAAAGTTCAAACTTCGCGTGTATCCATACTTCGCGGACGGTCATTATCTAAAAAACTAGACAATATTCTTAAAATCTGACATCATCAACGTGAAAAGCGACTTAAAATTACCCTTTGGCGTAATTTTTTTAAGGATGAGTTCAGTATTCATGAAAATATTGACAATAGATCGGCAAATTTGTCGCCGTTAGCGCCCATTCCAAAGAAATCTGATATTCTCAACAAGCATCACGATATCATCATTTGCAAGCAGATATCATCAGAAATGTGAGTTAAATGTGGTAGAATTTTATCGTCAATCTGATATAAATATCTCACTTTTTGAGCTTGAGTTTTTGTTTAAATCTCCTCAAAAACTTCGGTCCGCGAAGTTAGGTCACACTTTTTCAGAACGGTTTTCCAGCACAGCGCGCATTCGTCGATGGGAAGGGAATTTTGATATCGCGATACCGGCGAAACCTATATTGATCTAGGCTAGACTACAGTCCTACTTCATATTATCGTCAATGATTTTATAGTTTACGATCTTGCCGTCAATGTGGTAAATATTTCTTAAATTGGTTTTGTATAAATTGTGAATATTTTGTGAACAAAATTAAGCCTGAATAATATTTTTGAAAAGTCCGCAAAGTTTGGACACCCCAGTCCCCATCATGCCCATCATAATCATATTATCATTATTAGTATTACACTTGTCTTAGGCATCACACAATTGTCAATGAATAATTCATCATAACTATGACACATGGACCACTTAACAAAACAGATCAAATGACAAAGAAATTTCAATCTCTCTTCTCGCTATCTCTCCCCATCCCCTGCCTGCGTAGACCAAAAGCTTCAGTCTCTGTATTTTGGTTGTTCCGCTGAACTACGTTGACTCCACTCACCATACATAGACTGAAGGGGATGGGGCCCCGTACCTACACAGCCAACGTATAGTGAACTAGCGTTTTATAGATCGCGATTTAAAACTGTTTTTTAAGCAAAATTGAAAGTTTCATGGTTTCCATTATCAGGGAAATATATATAACTTAAGTAATTGCATACCTTGGGCCGGAGTTATTGAAAAAAATCCTCTGGATGATTGAGAAATCTGTCATCTAAGACATTTTCACCTGACCTGACGGTTTTTCTTGCAAGTTGCCATCTTGAATGACGTCATTGTCGTTATTAACTTAATGTCTCGAATCGATATATCGCGATTATAACTAGTACTCGTACTAGTATAACTAGTATCGTTTATCTTCGGTTTCGTTCGCATATGGAGCAGATCGTATAATATCGAAAGCAATATCGATATCACATTCGTGATTGTTGACGTTCGTTTGTAAATATTTTATAGTTTGGCTGCCATTTTGACCATTTTTATCGTGTTCAACCCAATTAAACATCGGTAAAGTATATTTTTCATGCCTTTTTCATCTATATCGTTTAAAGTATTTAAATGTTGGAATATCATCAATTAAAAGTTTGTTGTCCTTAGATTGTAAATTCGATGTGTAAAATTACATCAAACTTTGGACTGTGAATTGACAAAAGGGAGGGAATGAGAACACATGCGAGCCCACACGTACACCCTACCGTCGGTAAATGGGGATTACAGTAAAATGTCAGAAATTGTTGAATAAATCCCCAGAAACGACGGTTATTCCTGTCTACTGCCTGCGCAGTCAGCCGCTATTCCACGCACATTCACCATGCCCATGCCTATGCTATGCCACAGGGCGCGGCGCGATAGCAGCTGGCAAATCGCAATTTTTTGGTCGACTTACCATACAAATAATCGTGCGTTCTCGCCTGCTGGATGCGGGGTCGGCGAACCGCTTGGGCTGCAGACATCTTGGAAGTCTACTTTATCAGAATAAAGGTTTGATTTGTCTTTATTTTTTTCTTATAACAAAAAAAATGTGAAGTTATAAAATATCTTCGTAACCAATCGTCAATGCAATGGAGGTGTTCAATCCAGATACGTCAATCACATATCTTGATTACCCGATTGGGAACCATAGTAACGTGCGTACATTGCTTGAAATAGTATTGTTTTCATTATAATATTAGTCATTTAACAAATTATTATTGATATAAATTATATTTAAAATCTTTAATAATTATTTTTACAATTAATGATGGTAAAATTTATATTTTCAATATATATAAACTGAACAAAAGTATTTTTATTAGTCCAACAAATTGGCCATAATATTTACTTCGCGATTGTGACTAATGTACGAACACAATTTCAGTCTAATGTCACCGCAGAACACCATATTTTCACGCATTACGTATAGTAAGAATATACACCATTCTTGTATATGTTTTTCGAAAAGCATTAACAGTGCAAGTGATGTATTACAAGGTAAATATATATATGTTCTATTTCACTTTTTTTCAATTTAGATGATAGTATGTTGTATATGATTAGCAAGGATTGCATGTTTATATAAGATAATATCACTTGAATTTCCAGGTAAAAACGGGCTTAAATGGTTGTTTCTAACGTAAAAAAACATATTGAGTATTGTGATACTTGAGTGTGTTTTCTATTCGGAGCGCCGCGGCGCCACGCATTTGATCAGTTGTCATTCTGAAAAGCTAAAATGCCGTGTTGGGAAATTAACAATGAGTAAACATGCACTAAAAACTGAAGGTAAAGCGAAGTCTTACCATTTGTTCAATCAAACTAAATCTTTGCCAAATCTTTCGATTCGGAATAGACCGGCCGTACATGTATATGCCTACAACTTTCTAAATCGTCACAAACAATCGTCACAAACAAAGTCTCGTCTCATCTCAATGATAAAGAATATACACCTATGTATAATTCATATAGAATTTATAGATGGTCAAACCAAATGTTATGTTGGCCTACGATGACGACAAAATCATAAGTGTATATTTAAAGAGTAAAGATATGTTTTTTAATTTTGGGATTAGTAGAGTCAAAGATGTTTATAATGTGTACATTAAGTGCGTTCCACAAAAAACTTAAGCCTTAGGTTTCATAAATTAAGGCCTATTTCTTATTTAGCATTGGCAAATTGTTTATGATCTATCTCGATCATCAAGTTCTCCCCCCCCCCCCTCTTTTTTGTATAATACCTTTATGGCACATAAAGTTTATGCATTTGATAAATTGATGAAGAATTTTACATTTCAATGCCAAAACCATATGTTGCACATAAAAGCATGGGTCAATATTTATTTCGAGGTATACGAGAGTGAGTGAGAAGAGGATGACTGAATGGATCATTAGCATTTCTGGGGGATTTTTTAAAATATTCTGTTCATTAGAATTGTACATGAGAATGAGGACGGATTCAAACGTCAATATGAATTTCTTCCCAAATTGTTTGTGTTTTTATATAGGTCATAATATCTGCTATGCGCGACGCGGCGAGATTGGGTCTCAGGATTCCACTCATTCTATCAATGTCAGATCCAAAATGCATTTCATGACTGGGATACAGGCTCTCAAAAATGAGTTTCCCTTCTCTGGGACGCACTGTGTTGAGGCTGTTGTCATATACTTTGAAAGGTCATGCTAGTTCACATTTGAAAAGTGTTTTATCTAGCATAATCATTTGCTGTGCCAATTTTGTAATATTGTTAATGCTGGATAATTTTAGTCCGATTTAGCTTATATTGCCCCCTATTGTTTCATTAATGATGACGATTGTTCAGCAACTGTTCCGCATTTCAGGAAATCTAAAATGAGCAAAATTTAGTCTTTTCAATTTGAACTAAAAATATGTGAAATATTATGATCAAAGATGGGAAAAATACATTGGTAAGGCCTGAAACAATTTCCTATCATATTTAAATTTTCATTTAGTGAAAAACAAGAAGTTGCCAAGATTTATCGAAATTATATTCTCAAATTGTCTTTACATAGGGCCTGTTTCGTATGTTATTTATATTCTTAAACCATCTCTTTATTTCGGCTATTAAGTCAGTCATTATGTTATATGATGCAACTGCCAGGGCTCTTATGACCGCAAATGCCCCGTATCGATAATAAATCATATAGAATTCCTCCCACCAATTGACTTGAACCTATTTTTCCGGACATCAAAATCATTTTCTCTCGTACAAGAGCAAACAAGGAATCGTTCCTTAATATCACTCACTTGGAAGCTTATGATACTTTCTCCTTTTATATTGTAAGTTTCATTCAGTTCCATTAAACATTGAGCAATGGAATATTTTCTGCATAACTATTAAAATGTGCTTTTGTGAATTTTCAGTGGTTATAAATGGCTAATGTTTCCCCCTTTTTTGGTTACGAATGATTATCCGCCTGTATGAATTAAAAGTACTAAGATTTTTCCCATTTTCCGTATTAAGAATAGTTATTTGTTTTTATGAACAGTGTTTTTGTTGATTTTCATTGTAACATTTTGCAATGTACCATTACTTGTATGATTTGAACTGAATGAAATAAATATTACTATTACAAAACAAAATCACATTTTCTATAAATAAGGCAAGTAAACCGACGCCATGATTTTAGTGGGTACAGATATCTTGTTTGAATACCCGGCGAAATCAATGGACCATAACTCTCATCAACATTGTTTGAGCCGTCTATTGAATTAGAAATATTGCCACCCAGCAATGTCATTTTTTAAATCACCACGGTAACCAACTTTATACATATTTTTGTGAATTTTTTTTTCTATTGAGTTAAAATGACTCAATGACGGAATTGTATGCTTTTGTGACGTAATTGAATGATCACTGACAATAAAAAAACAGTCAACTTCAATTCAATGCAAACGAAGGTCATAAACGTTTCTATGTCTGTGTGTATTGAAGCATGAGTATAACTCACACTATACTGATATTATTTCGGGCTAACCATAATGATTTCAAATGTGATTGATGTGCCCTGCTTATAGGCGTCATCATTTCAGGGTGAGTAGCATATTTTGATTTCTGTTTTTCGCAACTGATGTGGAAAGTGTCAGCCAGCAAATCGTGTTAATGATAAAGACGGGGGTATACTTTCAATTGATAACATAATTGAAGGGGGCATTTTTGTCAGCAACTGTCAACATTTCATCTTCTTATATACATAACTTTGAAAATACTCCACCCCCCGAAAGTTTTTTTTTTTATGTATAGAGCTGTATTTATCAGGTTGTTTTCGTCGTAAAATTGATTTTAAAAATTCCATCAAATTCACAATCTAAAAAAAAATTATCGATTTCTACAAATGCAAATACTAATAGTCAAAGCTCAGTTTACATAATATCATTCATGGCGTGTAATTGTACAAATTCAGTACGGTGATAAGCGCAGCAAAGCGCATTTTCAAAACTCATGAATTTGAGCGTTTCTAAAGTAATATACACCATGGTGTCTACAAAACAATAATGGGTAATCATGACAATGAATGGAACTTGAATTGTTGTGTTAGTGTTATACCTCGTCTTATCTTTCAAATAATGTATATTTTGGGCTTCTGTCGTTGTCTTTAAAGACAAGGTAGGACGCATTTTATTTGTGTGCAGGTTTGTCATGTTTGTAATGATTTTTGTAAAGTCATGCTGCGTGTGCCGATGTCAATTTTTTTTTTCTATGTGTAGGCCTATCACTTTATTAATATGAACTATTTTATTTAATGCTTGCTTTAATTGAACACTGACGGAGATTGAGTACTCACCTCCATAGTTTCTAAACGTTGTGTACTATGTATGGCGAGGGCGGCGTCAGGGGAGAGGGGTGGGCAGAGGGGCCACCGCCTTATGATATTTCAAGTAATGAAAAAAGAGGATATAGAGTATAAAAACAGAGATCAGCAGGGCCGTGTTAACTTTATAATATAGTCACCCTTGCACACCCCCCCCCCTCCTCCGCCAATCCATCACAATAGGAATTCTAGCGTGGCCGCCTATGGTGTCAGGGGGCGGCGATCCTGGGGTTCGGGGGGGGGGACAAAGTGCCCCCCCCCCCCCACTTTTTGAAGCACTGAAAAGGTGACCTTTTTACGCAAGAAAAATGCCCCCTCATGAACGTGTGCAGTGCCTCTTTCATTGGAAGAGGACCCGTTTTAGGTGTTTCCAAGTGCCCTTTCTCGTATAAGTGCCATTTTTTTCTCCAAAAAAGCCCTCCTCATTGCCGACGTGTTCTGTGTCCTTTTCACCTGAGAAGGACCCGTTTCATGTGTTAGCATGTACCATAATCTTGTATCAGTGTGCCAAAGTTTACCCCAAAATCCCCCTCACGATCGTGTTCTGTGCCCCTTTCACCTGAGAAGAACCCGTTTTATGTCTGAGCAAGTGCCCTCTTGCCATCTTATAGGTGTCTTTTCTCGTATCAGTGCCCCTTTTTACCCAAGAAAAGTGCCCCTCACGAACATGTCCTGTGCCCGTCTCACCTGAGAAGGGCCCGTTTTATGCCGTTAGCAAGTGCCCCGTTGCCTTCTTATAGGTGCCCTTTCTCTTATCAGTGCCCCTTTTTACCTAAGAAAAAGCACACACGGACGTGTTCTGTCCCTTTCACCTGAGAAGGACCTGGTTTATGTGTTGACGAGTGTCCCATTGCCTTCTCGTAGTCGTCTGTTCTTCATATCCTGAAAAAAAACACTCTTTTCGTGCCCGATGAGCGCCCGGTTTCTTTATTTAGCGCCGTTCTGCTTCTTTCTACGAGTGCATATGAAATGAAAAAAACTTGTAAAAATTAACCTACATATGCCCTAAGTTTTATGAGGCATGTCAGTGCGGTAGAGAAGCATATCGAAAACTTGTATGCAGTGTACCGGACATGTAAAAACATAGCAGACGACGTTTGCAGACCTCGCGATCATCGTATGACTAGTGGTGCGGAATGTTCCATTGCGGCTTTATGGGGGAAATAGCATTACAGAGGGATAAAATGTATACACAGATAATGTTTTAGCATTGATTCGCAATATTTTGAGTCAATTTTCATGAATTATCGTTGTTTGAACATTTAAACATCATTATAAAATGAAAGAAATAAGTAAAACTTAATTTTCAGACTTAGCTATGCAGTGGTAAGCTAGGATGCACCCCTCGTATACATAATGGACCCGTCACGAGTGTAGGTTTGCTCTTCGGACATCACTATCACAAAGAAAATCTCCTCTGATTTGATGATAAAAGTGCCCTATTTCCTTATTAACCAATCTCCATGGTTCTTTCATGAGTATTTGCCTTACAATGTGCCCTTTATTATAATCTGGGCGGAAATTCATGATACCACCACCCAGCGATGTGACGACGGATATAATCCACCCGGGTACTATAAAAATGTCCCCCAAACCCATTATCCCAATACATATTCCTGACTATGGATGGTTTTGAGTGATTTTAGTGTAGTAAAGTGCCATATTTCCCACCAACTGAATGTAAAAAAAATTATGGTCATCTGATAGAAGAAGTTGTTACCATTCATTTCAGGGGGGCGGAAATTCTATCTGAATCAACGCTTGTCCTTGATACACATTTGTTTGTGAAAAAAGGGTATAATGCAAGGGAATTCTGCGTGTTATAAGGGTGCGCGCGTGCAGCGAGGACCTTCTGTCCGCTAGTTTTCCATATGCATTTGTTTTAAGAGTTATCATGGCCGTATGCAGCGGGGGGGGGGGGCAGATACCCCCCTCCCCGAAATTTTGAAAACACACATATTTTTTTTACTGTATAGATTTTCACAAAATTCACCAAAAATATGCACAAAATCCAACAATTTCACTTTACAAAAATTCAAAAGTGCCTCAATGATAAGCTCGCTACTTCACTCCCTCGCTTTCGATTCCCCCCCCCCAAATGTTTATGCATGCTGCCCCCCCCCCCTCTCCCCAGCGAAAAATTTCTGCATACGGCCATGTTTAAGATAGTACCCTTTTCGAAAGAATAGGTGCCGTTTTTTCACTGTGCCCCAACACTTTCAATTTCGCTCCGCCGCCTCTGCAAGGTGTATTTTGTGGACTCGTCTGATCTTATCATGATTATGGCGACTCTAGTTTAAATGAAGTACATTGTGTTTTAAAATCCCTATTTTTTAGGGGAAGTGTAGGCATGGTGCATGAGAACGCATGATGATCGGTTCAATCACTTTATTTCCGCCCTTTCACACGGTAAAAAGAAAGTAATTTGAATGATGATTCCAGTGGAAAATAAGGCTAATGACGAATATTTAGCACGTATGAAACAAAACTAGAATCACGAACGCTAATCACATATTCAAATTCTACTCCGGAGGTGAATTCCAGTTAAGTTTCACTCAAATTACGGTACAAATTTTCCGTGTGAAAGGTCTGATGATTCTAAAAACGAATTGCAATCATCATTACAATGATGATTCAAGATTCACGTGTGAAAAGGCCCTTTTGGTTGTTAATTTGTGTTTGCATTGCTTATTTTGCCCATTTTTTCTGACTTTCTCACTTGCAGATCATTCCGTCCAATTTGAAAGTCAATAGGCCTATTTTCACAATCGTCGCAGCTTCGACAGAACTTTGGAGGTCACGTGAAAGAAGATGGACGTCCGGTACAAAGAAAAGCTCCAGCAGAATGCAGACATCATCGCTGAGGAGATCGATGCCGAACAAGTATGCCTTTACCTCAACGGAACCGTCCTGACGTCATTCGAAGTCGACAAGATCTACGCCGTCAAATCCCGCCAGGAGCGCGCACGACGTCTTCTCAACCTCATCATGACCAAAGACACCATGGCATATCAGCATTTCCGGTACGCGCTCCGCGAGCGATATGCGCACATCGTCCGCAAGCTGGACGATACCGCCGTGTGCGCGTCGGACAAAGAGAACGGGGAGTTTGAACGGAACCGCGTCCTGAAGCGCCGAGATTCGCTCATTCTGAACATCCAGACTGAAGATCTTGTGGATTACATGAAGCAAGAGGGCACCCTAACCAGCAATGACTGTAACAGAATAAGGGCAGGTGCTAGTAAAGAGGACAAGGCAAGGATTATGGTGGATTCATTATCGGACAAAGGACCACAAGCCTACAAGACATTGTCCCTGGCTATCAGAGCTAGGCAGCCTCAACTCGCTAAGATATTTGAGAAAACAGACTGAAGCATTTAAAGTTGCAACATATTTTATGACACATTCCAGAGCCATCTCCTCATAAATTCAGACAACTTGACCTGCAACGAAGACGTTATGTTCCTTTAATCCTGGGGTCCGTTTCATAAAGCTGTTCGTAAGTTAAGAGCGACTTTAAGAACGACTGGTGATCCTTTCTTACGCGCTAAACCATCGCCAATGAACATTTTGGTATATACTCTACCACAAGAAAGGATCACCAGTCGTTCTTAAAGTCGCTCTTAACTTACGAACAGCTTTATGAAACACCCACCTGGACCTACTACTCTGAGGTCCATGCTTTAATCCAAATTATGCCAGACGAAAAGGTAACTACTACTTTCCTGTACAAAAAAAAACGACCTATCATTGTTATAATTATATTCGTTGTTGTTATGGTAAGTTAAAGTTGAAATATAATAGTTTATGTTTACCAAAGATGCCGGCTGAATAAATTTCGAAACCTGTATTTCGAAATACAGCCAACCTATTGGACTTGTGACAATATGCTGCTTATAGACACTGCAATAACCGTTAGTTGAGGTGTATACATCTCCGTTAATTTACAGTCTTTACCTGCATGTTTACTGCCATAGTTAATCAACTATTAAAGTAGACTGGCGGAGACACAAAATAAAATTGAACACACTATAATTATATATTAGTTGTAAATGGTTGCAATCAATTTTAGCATTTTAATACATGTTGCTTAAAATACAAATTCCATAGTACTTCGTAATGCCATTCACAAAGCAATCGTAGTATCAGTTATGTGTCTAAATGTGTAATTTATAGTATGCTTGCACGGAATTGATAAAGCTACACACCCGTATCGGGCAAAGTTGATTAAGTGACTTTTAGGTGCATAACATTTGACAATTCACACAACTACCCAAAACGAGGTTATAATGATGAGTGTATCGATTAATATTGAAATAGTTTGTTTGAAATTTGGAACATTCCCAAATGGCAAAGTAAATGAATGCGTTTATGTTGTATATTATCTTTTTAAAGCCATACTTACAATCACGTACACAATTTAGAAATGAACTATTAGCGAATGCCTAAATGTGCATGACGTGATATAATTTTGAAAACCTTTGATACCCTAAAATTTACACGTTACGCGTCTCACTTTACGAGACTTTTCAAAATCAGCGAACCCAAGTTCACTAATGTGATGTCACTTGATTCAATTATGACGTCATAAAGAAACGAGACTGTTCAAAATCAGGGAACACAAGTTCACTAATCATTTATTGTGACGTCACTTGATTCAAGTATGACGTCATAATGACAGGGCGAGCCTCGGCGATCTATACGCGCATGCCAATGCCGTCATCGCCTTACGTGCGCCGACTGTGACCTTTCAATTTGCCCTACTTCAGGCTGAATGTCAACAAACGGGCAATGCATTCTGGGATTTGTTTTCAATATGGCTTTACGTTCTCCTTTTAGTGTAGAGAGCGATTAATTTGAAGAGGTACTCAAAAACTATTCAGTATACAAGTAACGAATGTTTATAAGTGCAATGTACAGAATACTTCATGCGGTGAAAGACGAAATTATCCATTCGACGAGGCGATGAATGGATCCAAAATTGCAAGGATGATGACAACATTAAAAAATGGGCTGAATGATCGACATCAAACAACCAATCATATGACAAGTATCTTTACAGGTGTCATATAATTCATACTATTATCCGAAACTTTTCAGATTAATTAAGAATAAGATGTTTATAAATTCATATCAGCACAAGTTTGGTATGATAATTTGGTTTAAAGTCAAGTTACATTTGTCATTCCGCCTCGGCATTCGCGCATACAGAATGTCTCCAAAACGGCAAAGTTGATAAGTGAATGTTAGAGTATTTATTTGAAGATGAGTTTGATACATGTGAAATAAAAAAGAGCTGCTACACAGAGACATTCTTAAACATTCCATTGTTGTAGATATGAAGATTTATATAGGGATATCTCTAATTCATGATGACATGTATAACTTATTTTAATGATATATATTGCTATTAATGTATGAATATTTTTTCTACGCAATGATCGCTATTACGAAATATTCCATATTTCAACTATTTTCCTTTTTTAAAGAGTTTGTCCCAACACTTACATATATTTCAAAACCATGATTCATATGCAACAATTCCACCCATTAATCATATTTTGTTTATATTTTCTGATATTTTTGCTTCAATTGACATTAGATTTTAAGTTGCCGTCCTGTGTGATGCAATTTTTACACGTTTGATATTTAGACTAAAGTGTAAATGTGCGAAAAATAGGGCTAAAGTATAGCTAAATAAATAATACAAAAGTAGAAAAAAAATATATATACAAATGGCCAATCGCTTCGTATCTTTTCACAAAATAAGTCAATATCATGGAAAGAGAGAGAGAGGGGAGGTAAGAGCATGGAGAGAAAGGGGGTGGGGTCGGGTGAGAAAGGGGAGAGAGAAAATATAGCGGATGGTGATTAAGTGCTAGAGAATGAGATCGTAGGGGGCACGGAGCATTACCCCCCCCCCCTCAAAATACTCTGGCGCTTCCCCTAAATATAACAAATAGTTATAATGCCTAACAATGGCAGAGATTGAGGGATAATTTTTATAAATCAACATTGTCGTCTCAGTTCCTTCTCTCTCCTTCCCTCGTTTCTCAATATATTCTTCTCCCTAGCTTCCTCTCTTTTTGTAGTCGATCCATCATACAATAATGAATGATGAGTCATATTTTCTTCTTATCATTCCCAGACACTCGCATTCTCGTCCATGCAGCTGATATCTCCCCATGAACATTATCTATTTAAAAAGAGGGGGTTCTAATTGTGTCTAAATTCACTCTGCTAATTTCAAAGTTTCTTTTGTATGACAAAAAATAAATGTTATGTTTTCTTATGCTCCTCAAACTCGTTTTTTTAGATGGTGCATGTTTTCCCCCATCCTCTCTGTCTTCCTGCCTTTCCCCCTCCCCCTCTCCACCCCCTCCTCTGTATGTCTATATGTATGCCCCCCCCCTCTCTCTCTCTATCCCACGGTCCACCAATGCTTTATTTGCCTATGCAACCTCCATCTCCGATCTTGACCCTTTAGGATCCAAGCCCACATCCCTGCATGGATGATATAATTTTCGACAATTCGCTATAATCGGTTAGCATACATATAAACGTACATTACTATACCCAAACTGTATCCGTCTCTTCCAGCTCCTCCTCTTTTACCTCTCTCCGAACGCTCATATTTTTCATTACAAATAAATTATATTTATGATATTCCTGTTGCTACCCTCTGACTGAATCATAAGTAGGTCACTTTGCCTGAGGTTGAATGAACAAAAAGAAAATTCATGGATGGAATTCATTTATTCTTTGTTATTCTTCTCATGTTTCATTTTATTTGTTTCTTTCTCATCTTCATTTTTCCTTGAAGGACTTTAATTTTTTCGCCGTCGCCTCTCATTGCATTCGCTTAAAGTCCCTTTATAATCTGTGTATCACCATTTTATTTCACAATTTGTTCTTTATTTTTCTTGAATAATAGTCATCCTTGAAATGGATAAACGTCCTTTATCTACTTTTATTTCGCAATTCCCAACTTACATTTGACCTTGTCTGTGGACTTTGCATGGACGGATAAAGTAATGTAATTTTTCACTCTATACTAATTTCACTTTACTTTTTGGAAAAAATAATTTTCTTGTTATATAGACACGTATTTTAATTTCACTTTCATGTACATGTATTAACCTCTTGCAAATCTTCTTTAAAAAACACGAGGGTTAAATTGGTTGTGTAGGATAAAATAGAAAACAGTGTTAGGGAACAATATCGAGTTATTATTATTATTTTTTAATGAGGAAGATTCTGAGCTTGAAGTGGTTGTAAAAAAACTTATCATTCCAAACAAAAATTATCTATTATCAAATCTGTTGGTGAAAGATTGCCATCTTAAACAAATTACTTTAAAAATGGCAGCCCGGGTGAAAACACATTAAAAAATCAAATTAACTTATACGTTTATCATGTTTTAAAGCAGAATTTGTCGTTTTCTTAACTCTTTTTAAGAGTTAACTTTCAACTACGCTGAATTAAATCTGGTGGCCTTTTGGGATAATGACAATAATACCTACGTTGTAGTTAATCTAGATTCCCATATCAGTGGTACTATTGATAATGTTGTTTGTTACTTAATAACTATAGTTTATCATATTTTGACGTAAGGACATGAAGGGAGATAACTAATTATTACGATTGTTTAATTTTATTGATAAGAATGTATTATACAAATTTAGCGTTTCAAGAAAAAAAAGTTGGGGAATAACCGCCCTTTTTTGTTTGGTTGTTTTTATTTTCTTTTGGAGTTTGAGTTTTTGGAGGTGGTATGCTTGAAAATAATTTATACTTTTAGATTGGCAAATGTGCGAATATCAAGGAAATATCACTTTTTCGTGTTAAAAATGTGAGATAATAGCTCTGCAGTAATTAAACAAATTGTACAATTCTTTATAGTAAAGCCCCCCCCCCCCCCCCACCAGCCCACTCCCGACACACGGGAAAAAAGATGACACAAAATCGAAATGAACGTATGAAAGAGAGAAAGAGTGGAGGAGGAATGCCACGTGTAATGAGATAAGGATAACGCTATCATGGCAAAGGAACTGGGAAGGAGAGAGATGGAGAGAAAGAGAGAGAGAACGAAAGAGACCGAAACATAATTGGTGAGAGAGCGAAAGAGAAATCGAGGACAACATCAATGCAGTATACTAGTATTCCAACTGAACGTACAATCATTGTATGATACCGGTATATATATATGCATATCTAGTATTGCCCCCCCCCCCCTCTCTATTTTCTTTATGGCCCTTGCTACGCCACAGTTCAGTGACGTCACTCGGAGCCCCTGTGAAAACGATCGCCTCGCGCGCCCACCAACCTAATTTGCATATCAAGGCCAGTCTCGATTCTGATTGGCCGTTCATCTTTATTGCAGAGCCTTGTGACGTCACGCTTGTGACTGGTAAGCATTATGGGATGTCAGTTGACTGAATAAAGCGGGGGCGAGGGGAGGCCGTTTGCAGAGATAATGATTGATAAAGAAAAAAATTGTATCCTCTTCTCTCTTACAAATCTCTCATCTAGTTATCTACAACAATGGTGGTTCAGTGGATAAAATAATCGCATAATACGCCAAAATTCAGATTTAATTTTTTATCTCTTCATCCTTCGCTATATCTCAGAGAAGAATAATGCTTATTTTAACAATAGGCCCTTGATGAACTATTTCTTCTTCAATGGAAAAACTAAATATTTATTTACGAAGAAGGAACAAAGAAAAAAAGTATTTAACTTCATAACCAATATTGTAGTTCATTAATTTTGTTCTTAACTCTGGAAACTTGTTTGGTATTGCGCCCGATCAGGGATTCTGCAAGTATAATTATACATGTGTTTTAAATTAATTTTTCGATTGATGTAATTGTGTTAGATATCGAATCATATATGAAATAAAAGGAAAATAAAAATATCTACTCACTTTTTTGGGGGTTTCTTGAGAAATACATATATGTGGTCGATGAAAAATCTCATAATTTCAAAACACCACCACCACCATCACCATCGTCATTGCGATCATCATCATCTTCGTCGTCATCATCATAATCATAAACATAGGCCTCATCAGGTTTTTTTTTTTTTTTTTACCTAGAGGGTAAAAATACCCAAAATTGTCAGTGACACAGTATTAGCCAGTGCCCGTGTCTCCCCCTTTTGAGAGCCATACTCAAAATGTGTAATGTACCGTTTTACTCAAGTGTGCCCCCCCCCCCTTAAAAGTGAGGACCTTTTTTTTTTTGCTTATCAAATTTCATCGGGAAAATGTGCCCCCCTTTGGAAAATGCTGGATCCGCCCCTGGTATTAGCAATAGATCGACAATTTGCGTGCAGATGGGCGGCTTTGGGCCGTGGAGCCCGAACATTTTCACGACCACTAAGAGGGCGGTGGGGGGGGGGGGCGACAGAAAAAAAAGGGGGTGAAGTATGATATTATTTTCTGAATAATCATGTAAAATCAATCACAATTATAATAAGGTCAAAATTTTTGTTCCTTTGCTTCGCTCGCTCGAAGCTTTATATAATAGAAATTTTGCCCAATATGCCATGTCTGGCCCTTTGTTTTTGGTAATTGTAATTACGCTACTGACATCACCAAAACATCTGGGAAATAATAAGCATTGAACTTTCGGCACCAGCAAACAATATTCTTGTGATATATTAGGCTGAACAATTTTATCATCATTCTCTACAGAAGAAAGTGAAATATTTTGTGACTTTTTAATTGATTTTTTTTGTTATGTGGATGTTAAACAAGATATTTTACCCTTAATGAATCATGATTATTATAAGTAATATGGAAACTTGCATTTTCTTCTTAGAATCCGTTGTAAAATACAAAATGAAAATTTAAATTCTTAGAGAAGAAAACAACCCTGAAGTAATTAGGGTAGACTTCTACTCTGGTCAGTGATCACTGTCGATCTGCAATAATTTCAATCCTTGAAGTTTGGAGTGGATATTGTTACTTAGCTCCAAAATGTTTTAACTTTCGGAAAATAAAGGGTTGATTTTCATCAGAATGGAATTGAAAGAAAAAGAAACATGATGCATGATCTAAAAAGTTATTATTAAAAAGCTGTCTATTTCAAACTAATTTCTGCCCTTTTAAAGATAATCTTTGTGTTTTGTTTGTTCGGGTTTTTTTATGTTGTTTTCACTCATTTTGGTCATATGTATATAGTATAACGTGTTTTTATTACATAATAAAACGCATTTATATAAAACTAAAATGAAATCGGAATCGAAAATTGCTGCTTATCAGAGCAGCAATTTTATACAATAAAGACAATAACAAACAAGAAAGCTAAGTTGAATATTTTCTGCTTTTCACGCACTATAAGCCCTTTGGAGTCACAATTTTGAAAGGTTTTTCGTTTGATAGTGCATCTGAAAGTTACATTAAATGTATAGCGCATGCACTACATTACCAGTTCAATGCGCTTTACAATATATTTGCAAAAGATAAACCCTAATTCATCCATTATGATTGATATATAATATGTCTGAATGCAAATAAGGCAAAAAAAATTATTCGAGTCTTCGACAGAAACAAGACAACAACCTTATAAGCACCCCCCCCCCGAACAAAAAGATAAATAAAATAAAGTGAATGAAAATGGCTGATTATTATGCATCAAACTCGTATGGGTTGAGTATATTAGTTTTCACAATTTCCAAACATATTAGAAACATATTAGGCTTCACACAGCAGTTGCGTATGGTACCCTTGTGATAATTGTTTGAGAAAAATGAATATCTTATTACTTGTCTTTATCGCCAAGCAATTAATGATCCCTTTGATTTCCAAACATATTAGTTTAGAACTTTAAGAATTAACTTATGAGTATATCGAGTTTAAGTATATGTAAAACTCCGAACAGACCATTCAAAGAGGGCGATTATTCCGCACTGTTATCATATAAATTCTGACACGATGATAAAGAAGATGCCACTCGTTTTGAGAGTGAGTATATAACGAGAAAAATATATATATAAGAAAGGGAAAGGGGATAAAGAAATAGAGAGACAAAAAAACCCACTAAAAGTTTTTGTTTTTGAAAGGCATGCAAATCTAACGCACCCCGCCCCTGAGAACACTCCTTTTCCACATCCCTACTCCCCCACACAACATAATCACACGTCTCCCCTCCACTCCCGCCTAATTTGCATACAACCATTTTTAGGAGGAGCGTTCACACTGCGCGACGTATGATTCCCCCACACCGCACACAAATAAAGCTTCAGTCAAGGGAGGTGAATATTTCCCCTTATCTTTCCTCCCACTCCCAGATCCGGAATTTCCATATTTATTCAATTATCATAACAAATAAGCTGCAACAAATGCAATGGGACTTGATGGTTATGGAAACACACCATCAGTGTTCAAACGGATGCCAGATATTATATTCCATGTAGCCGGCACGCACGCACACGATGCGGTGTTCGTAAGCAAATGTAATGGGCAAGTCCATAGCAAATAAAAAGGGGTGAAAGAACGCGCGCGTATCCGGATATCCGACAATGTGGGAGAACACAACGCACACCCTCATCGAGAGATATCGAATTTTGGCTTTTCTTTAACTGGATTGAAACACTGGGAACATATCCGGGGCAAAACATCGTCGATAAGTACAAGGCATATTTCATCCTGAAATTTACAATAAAAATGATAATAAAGAATAATCAAAGAAGACATAAAGAAAATAAGCTGGGGAAGATTGATGGAAAATGCTGCAACTCCTAATTTCTTCGACGAGGTTCTATATGCTGGATAGTGATCCAATATCTTTATTTTTTCCATTTTTACTCGTTGTTCTTAAAAAGTTTTCTTCACCCCCTATATTGATATTGGATCAACCCCTTAGAACATTCTTTTAAAGAAAACTTTGATGAAATAATAAAGCAGCTGAGTGGGAGAAGGGAATAACATCTGAATTAAAGACACAAGACGTATATCACATCTTATTGAATATCATTCTTTCATTCAATAATCTTTCATCCTTTGTATCTGTTTGCACCTGCATGAAATTTTAAAAAAGAGAAAGATTTTGACAATTTAAAACTTTACTCTGCGATTTATCTGCAAGTCACTGTACTGAAAGGGTTCGCATTTTGTAGTACTGTTGTTTTGTTTTGGTTTGTTTTATCATATTCAGGCTTTATACATCATCATCATCGTCTTCATTATCAACTTCTTCCTCCTCCTTCTTTTATCCACTTCGTATCATCATCACAATTATCATCACTATTATTATTATTATTATTATTACTTATTATTTGTACTGCGCTTTTCCCATTAGGCCCAAAGCGCTTACAATGAATTAATTAAATGTAATATTTTAAAAACTACAAAGTACGAAAGAGATGAGTTTTTAATGACTTTTTGAAAATTGCTAATGTTGGAGACTGTCTAATTATTGGTGGCAGGTCGTTCCAGGATTTTGAAGCCGACACTGTAAAAGTTCTGTCACCAGCTAATGTACGAGTTAATGAATATGTGAGGCGAAGGTGATCACTGGCCGACCTAAGTGCTCTAGTTGGTGTATACAGATTCAAGCAGTTACTTAAATACTGTGGAGCCTGTTTATTCAGTGTTTTGTAGACAATCAAGAGTAATTTGAACGTAATTCTCTGTTTAAAAGGAAGCCAGTGAAGAGAATTAAAGAGTGGTTGGGAAGGATGATCTCGGGAAACCTGTAAAATTAATCGTGCTGCCCAATTTTGTAGTCGTTGAATACGAATTAATTGATTAGAGGGAATTGTAGAAAGGAGCCCATTGCAATAATCAATACGAGACAGAACCAATGAACGAACAGCATTGTGACAGGCAGACTGGTCAATGAACCTTCTGATTCTAGAAATGTTCCTTAAATAAAAAGTGACTGTGCTACAGATATGAGAGATATGGTACGACATTGACATGCGGGAATCAAATATGACACCAAGGTTTCTTATTTTTTCTGATGGTCTAAAAAGTGTACCATCAACATCAAGTTGAACATTTGGAAGATTGCGCAAGTTATAAGTAGAGGCCGCAACAAAAAATTCAGTTTTTTTTTGTCATTTAATTTTAGCTTATTCACTATCATCCACTGTCTTATATCTGATATACAATTCTGGAGTTTAACCAGTGCATTATTGAGAGCTCCAGGAGTCATCCTCATATTTATAATTCTTTTACCTACAGGGCAAAACTACTTAATGGTCAATGAGACAAAAGCAAATGAACGAAGTAACCTAGTTGATAAAAAGAGTGTCTTTATCCTGTATTCATTTTTAGAATTGAAAATGTAAAGATTTGCAAACTGAATTCTATAGGCGAGAGCGTCCCAGTCCCAGGGCCCTGGCAACGATTTTTTAAGTGGGGTGCTGATGTGAATTCGAAACGAAGAAAGAAAAAAGATTTTCGCTACGAATTGGAACTCAATTTGGTGCCGAGGCATTACAAAATGGGAGTCTAATTGGTCCCGTCAAATTTGAAAAGAAAAAAAAAAGGGGGGGGGGTCACAAAATCCTTTTTCAATTTTTCATTTTTTTTCACATCTTCCAGAAAACCTGAGGTGCTGTTTATGGAGAGTGATACACGCAGCACCCCCAAGAAAATATTTTGGGGTGAAGCATACGGCAATGAGAACTTTCAAACGAAACTCAAGTAAAATGAAGATGTGTTTCAGCATGTCCATGCTATATTATTGTTATTACACAACAATTTGTCTGATTTTAGTAAAGCAAATCCACACTATTAACTGGTTGAAGGGAGAAAAACGCCCTTCAATTTGCCCATTACACATTATTACATTGGACTGATTAACTCGTGTATGGAGTAAAGTTATTAACAAAGAATTTGAGCATTTTACTTATTACAAATAATCAAAGAATTAATCCTAGAAGTTAATCCCAACTTTTTTTTTTTTGGGGGGGGGGCAAGATAACTTCTAACCACCATCATGTATATCTGCCTGCTGCAAAAACCATGTATACTATCTGTTCATTCATTTCTATGTCTTATTGATTTACTTATTTTATTTGATGATTTATCAATGATTAACACATTGGGTATCTATTTATTCATCTACTTTTTATTCATCTCTTTATTAATTTGTATGAAAAATTAATGTCGACTATAGCATAACAAGCTTAAAGTTCAATGTACAAACAATTCAGCATATTCAATGAATTTACATTGCTCTTACTGCTACATAAGTTGACATTATTTTTAGAAAATTCTAAGCTTTTGAACACTCACACTAAGAGCGAGAAAGAAGAATTTAGATAAACAAACCGCTCAAAATTGCGACTTTTCTTCTCTTTATTTACTTTATTATTTTTATTCTATCTTTAAATTGGGGGGTCGCCGCCCTGACTAAATGAATAACTTACAGGGATTTTTAGTCTTCATTCATTTATGATCTATATACTGTCATCAGACTAGACGAGTGCTATATACTGTATATAATGTTTAGATGTTTGAGTTAATACCAATCGGTGAATATTGTTTTCTGAAGCATCAAAAATGGGAAAGTTTTCAAATCATATATCGTTCCTAAATATACGCCCCTGTCGAATCCATGTGTGCTGATTGACAACGAAAACTATATTAAAAACCCAATGCAAATCCATTTGAAATTAAAAAAAGGTTTTCGTATCTGGATATGATGTAGCATGAGAGAGAAAGAAAGAGAAACTTGGAGAAGGAGAGGGAGATGGTGACGATGTTGATGATGATCATGATGATGATGATGATGATGATGAGAAGAAGAAGAAGCGAAAAAGAGAATAAGGGTACGGTCCGGGGAGAAAGGAGGGAGTACTTGCATACAGTTTCAAGACCAAGACAAAAAAAAATAAAAAGAGTGGGAAGGAAACAAGTAGGGTGAATCATGATATTGACATTTTCTGAATAGAATAATGATATTGTATTAAAAAGTGAAAACGAATATTTGCTTCAGCTTTCTCACAGCTTTCACGATATTTGGTTTATTTATTAATTTATTTATCTTTTTTATTCCTTTATTTATATATTTATTCATTTATCTTTTTAATTGATTAATTAAGCAATCAATTAATTCATTTATTATTTATTTATTTTTCCTCATTACACCGCTGGAGAGGAGAGAGTGGCACGAGCGGTACCAATCCATTTTGTAGGGCGCAAAATAATTTTAATTGACGGTGGCTTTTCTTAAAAAAAAACAAAGGGTAATATGGACTTATATAGCCAATTTGGATCTTTCTTTTTCGTACATGTTTTCCTCTTTTTCTACCCCCCCCCCCCAAAAAAAAAAATGAATACAATCCCCTCTTACCCCTCCCTTTTCTCATTTTTCTCACTACCTAAAAAAAATCGAAGGGACGAGTGCCAATGCATGCTTCCTCCAGAAAGATGAAAACCCGGGGGGGGGGGGGCATAATTTTGTACACATTATCTTGATGAATAAACAGTGTTCAGAATACCCATCGTTTTATTTTGGTTTATGTCTTTTTGCAATCTCTCCAAAAAAATTGCTGGTATTAACTCCTTGGCCAAGTCAATCACGCATCTGAAATGTGCATTGCTTTAAAAGTAAAAATAATAGGAAAAAAATAAAAATAAAAACAAAGATTTGATGATGCTTTTTGGATGGTATATAGTGACTTCCTAAATTTTTCAATGGCCAAATGTGACTCAACAATATCCAATCTAACAGCTGATAGTAATAATGATAGTAGTAATATATATTTAATAACAAGCATAATTTATCATTATAGCCTTATTAGATAGCACAGTCGTAGTTTCTGCGCCCTATTGTACTTTATGCTATCACGAAACATTTTATTTCAAGAAGTTAGGATTAGCATTCTTTTCTACAATCTTCGGACTGTGTAGGCATAAATATACGTTGTAAAATGGGGTCAGAACTTCTTTAATTGTTCCTACCACATTTTTTCCCCTGTAAACTCCGGTATAAACTGTTTGCGTGTTTGTTCCGGCATTGCTCGATTCTCGTCATTATCATTATGTTTACTTATTGTTGTTTATGGAAATATTGAAAATAACCTTTGACCTTTAGAAGCAGATTGTACGTGATGAAACATTTCAATTGGCACAGGGAAAGGGCAAACTAGATTAGGTATTACTTTAAAATCATCATGAGCACCGATCTCAGCTAGGATACCATTTTCTTACAAATATGTTTTGGCCTATAAATATTGTAGTGTTAAAATCCAAACCACTCTTTGGGGGTTGACATCGGGCTTTTTGTAACTATTTTTCTCCATCAACGTTTATCCTTTCTAAGAAAATTAATGAAGTATCTCTTTTCTCATATTTTCCTCTTTAGGGAAGGGTATAGGGGCAACTAATAAAAAAAAAACCTCCAGCCTAATATGTAAAGTTATAAAAATAAAAGAAAAGTAATTGTCTACAAGGAAAATTACTTTTTATATTTTTGCATCAGCAAATTCCTATTTCTTCCAGTGAAAATTTATTTTGCCATGACAACTCTCATACTTGATGAGCATGTGTGCGCACTGTGCGAGAGGGTGTGTGTGTGTGTGTTCGAGAAACCGAATGCGATTCGGTTACTAGTAGTTAGTTTTGTTCTTCATGCGATATACGGCCATTTTGTGTTGTGAAGAGCAAGCGAGAGAGAGAGAAAAGGAGGAAAAACTGTATGCTGTTGTTGTATACCGCGCCATCCTGCGAAGGAAAGGAGTACAACCGGTCATATGTTAACTACCATTACATCGGAATAAACGTCTATTGCTGCAAATAAAATTCACGATGGTACTCGATAGAAGGTAAATATTCTCTCTGTCATCGAATATGTGTATTTATTTCTTCATACAGTGATATTTTGTCTTCATTTTGGGGGAGGTGCGTTAACACTTTTCGATGGGTCGTAGACGTAGTCTCCGTTTGTGCGCCTATTATACACGTTATACGTGGAAACGAATGGAGACTATGTTGCATGAATGAGTGTCTGTCGCCCGGCGCAATATTTGAACTTTGATACGATACTAGTTTAAATTTTGTAAAATTTGTTGAATTTCCAGTAAACAGACATATGATATATGCATTGTAGTTTGGTGATGGGATAAATTTGCACATAATCCTGCCAAAATTGGCCGTAATTTTGTGGAATAAGAGATTTAGTTTCAGTGAAGATAATTTGGACCATTCCATTGTTAAGCTGAAAATAGGGGTGAAGAGGGAAACTTTAGCTTTAAAGTTGTATTATTGTATGAATAAAATTTCGCTGTGTTATTTATAATCCATAAATTTCCTACAGATAGTCTTGCATTATTTAATTCTTCATAAAATAGAGAAATACAAATTGTGTTATGTTCTGTTCGATTTCATTTATTCACATTTTTATTCAATATTTTATTAATGAGGGGGATTCACCCCTGAAATGACAATGGTTGTGTCCAATCAATTAGATTTCCAACATGGCGTGAGGCTGAGGGGGGTACTGAGGTTCCTTTGTCCCACTTTATCCTGCTTACTTTTTCTCAAGTCAAGATTTAGATGTTCAGTTTAATTTTCAATTGTAATTTTCCAGACTAAAGTTGCAGGTAGACCCCCATACTGCCACAGATCTACATATATGAAAACCCATATGAGTTTGGTTGATTAGCGGGGATGGGGGGGGGGGGGGTGGCAGCTCTCTAGACTACATCATAGTACATGTACATGTAGTGTAGTAGTACTAGCCTCGGGCCTATTACTTTTACATAGTCATAGGAATTCAGTTGTCAATCGTATGCATGAATTACAATTATGGGTGTATTTGCACTAAATTAGTATAAAAAAAAGTTTATTGTCGTTCTTATGCATCAATTTTGATGTTGCAGTTTTTTGCTCAAGTTCAAGTTAGTTGTCGTACGTTTATGCATGAATTATATATTTGGGGATTTTTGATACCCTAAATTACTTAAATTTCAAGTGAGATTATTTTACTTTTGCACATGTGACTCAAGATATTTCTTACAGGTATGCTTGAACAATATTTGCTGTTTCAATGAATAATCAATTTTCTTTTATTTAGTTCCTCACTGTCTTGAAAAAAATCCATAGGGAATCCAAAATTCTATGTTTTCCTCTGTTCAATAAACTGACATGTTCAACGTATGTCAACCTTTTTCATTAAAGTGGATTTAATCGAGTGTTGATCATGAGTTTCAGTCCTCAAGATCCAGGCCAAAGGTTATGTAGAATCAATTAACTTTAAAGGAGAATGAAACCCTTGAAACCAGCTGAATCCGTATCAAAGAGAAAAATCAAAGAAACATATTGTTGAAAGTTTGAGGAAGATTGAATGAATAATTAGAAAGTTATGAGCATTTGAATATTGAGATCACTAATGCCATGTAGATCCTCCCATTGGCAATGTGACCAAGATCTGTGATGTCTCATTACTTTAGTACTTATTTCACTTATATTCTCACTTTTACAGAGTATATCACAAGGTGAGGTGTTCTCTTTATGAGAGGACAAGTACAGAGGTTTCACAACATTATATCATTGATGAATCGTCTGTCATGATTAGAATGAGCAAAAAGAAATGTTTTGGGGTATATTTTCAGTGTCCAAAAGGGGAGAGTTGTTCATCTGTGACATCATAGATGTTGGTCGCATTGCCAATGGGAGGATCTCCATAGCATTAGTGATCTCGACATTCAAATGCTCATAACTCTTCTATTGGTAGTCCTATTTTACTCAAACTTTTGTTGATCTTATTCTTTGATTTTTCTGCTTTCACAAAAGCTAACTTGCTCCAAGAGTTTCATTCTCCTTTAACCCTACTGAGATATAAATTACAGAGAAAGGTTTTGAATTTTCAAGAAACTGTAAGTTTCAAGTGTCAATGGGTGAATATAATTTCATGTCACTAGGCAAAACCAAGGGTCAGTTATTTTCTGTTTTTGAAAAAAAGACTTCTAATTTTAATAGTTAAAGGGGTAATCCAGGCTGAGAGTAACATGATTTGAAATTTTGAACAGATAAAGAAAAAAAAGACAAACAAAACATGAAAATTTCCAGTCTGGAGTACCACTTTAACATTAAATTTTCAAAAATCCTATTAAGCTTTGATGCACATGTATGTTGTGACATAATTATGTAAAATATTATTTTAAAAAGAGGTACCCATAATTTTGGATTTCATAGTGTATTTAAAAGAGAATGTCCCATACTTAAAGTTGAATTAAGAAGACGATTCCAAATATTGAGATATTTACATTAATAGCAACCTTACAACCCCCCAAAACACTAATAGGTGATTCGACCCCCCATTTTCTTTTTTCAAAATAGTGAATTTGAACGATTTATCCCTACCCATTTTCCCTGAGTTCGCTCCTGCAATGCCTACCGAGACGGGTGTTCTTTGAGTGTGACGTCACCGGGGGGTATTCGGTCCCGGTGTAGTAAACAAGGCAGTGCCGTTTTGTGTACTATGCACGTACTCCTTCATATGGAATAACTGCAGTTGAAGTTGTATCTGCGAGCCATAGAACTTGCAAAGAGGAAATGATTAAAATATTTGTGGCCGTACTATTATTCCAAATATGTGAATTCCCTCAGAATGATACCATAGACCCTAAAGGAATAATTTCAAGGTGAATAATATGAAATTTGATCGAGATCTTCTCACCAGTCGATAACGTAGCAGACGTGTTATTATGACATATTTATCCGCGTGTGACGCGGCTCTTGCAAAAAAACACAGTTGGTTGCGGAATTGCTTTGTGCCGACCGGCCGCCCGCTCCGGCGCAGCTAGCTGTCGAGCTACCGTACCGTTCTTGTTGTCTTCAACCATAGAGATGTATACTAATTACTATATATCTTTCTGTCTTCGACTCACTTCCGAATGCGTTTGTATGTGTGACGGTGACCCCTAGCGTAATTAAATATAGAAAACAACTCAGAAGGCCGAGAAAGAATACTATACGTTTGGTTCAAGATTGTTCTGTGGAATGAGCTATGAGTGGAAATGATCCAGAGGATATAAAAGTGGAGTCAAAGACAAAAGAAAAGAAGAAAAAACACCAGGGGATCGCTGCACGGCCATGAACTAGGTCGACATACCAGACCATAACAGTACACTCAATGCCTGGGTGTTGTGTGTACTAGTATTATGCGTTCAGCGCGCGCTGAGCTAGCCGCCGGAATTACTTTCCAGCTACTCACTTGATTGAACATCGTGATAAAATAAATGAGAAATTGTGAAAATATCATTCAATAACTCACTGTTTGCTATCTTACATCATGATTGAAGAGTTCATGGTGGTTATTCATACTGTTTTTTATACAGGGAAAGTAAAGATTTGTACATATCAGTCCTATTTGTTTGATTTGAGTTGCTTTGAAAAAAAATTGTAAAATATCTTTCTCTCTCTGCATAGCATTTCTGTATGACATTCAGGCACCTCTTATACTAAATTCCCCCCGGTGACGTCACACTCCGAGTGACTTTTCTGTACACTCGTCTCTCGGGCTCTGACAGGTGGCTAATTTCATAGACTTTCAAAGCAAAATATCGAGAAGGCAGAGGATTATTGTGACATGCTATGTGTTTGAACAACTTATATATACTATATATTGTATGTAGAACCTATATTTATGGAAACTCACCCCCTTCTTAATTCAACTTTAAAGATAAATACCAGTTGTGGTAACGATCTGGAAATGAGTTCGATCAGAATTCAATAACCACCAAAATGCTTGTACAGGTATGTGCCAAGTGGCTCTGGAAGAAAATGCATAATTGCTGAGAAATGAGCGAAATAGGCACAGAATTCCCCCAGCCCCCCCACTCAGTGTTATTTAAGGGTACGCGCGTATGCTTGATCCCTCCCTTTGAAAATGTCTGAACCCCCCTTTTGCGAGCTTTTGCTGCCTTTGAGACCCCCCTAAAACCGGAACGCTGCTCATACGTACCCCCAATCTCAGGTGAGCTCTCAGTCCAACCCCCTATCTCAGGACAGACAACCTCCCCCCCCCTCCCTTTCATCTCAGGGAAGCCTGTCATTACAATTGAGATTCCATGATGTCATGATGGAGGACAAAACAAAAGCAAAACCATGAAAACAATTACCTTTCTTTAATAGTGTGATGCACAGGCTAGGTTTTTATTGTTTGTCCTCTAATATGGCTGCTTGTGAGAACCCTCTAGATCTATACCTTAAGAAAGATTTTTTGATGTTCAAAACGAGATCTCAGGACTCAATGCAGTCATAAGAAACACAAAAAAAGTGAAAATCTCATGACATAAATCTTTGTTAATGTAAGTCCTGTGAATAGCAGTTTCAACTCTTGTCACTTTACGTGATCACTTGTAAACAGAATCCCAATTGGATCACATCAATACCCAGGGTTGTTATCTCTCTTGCAGATTTCGAGAAGTCCGTACTATCGAGTCGATCGTGGGGGACTATTTTTTTACTTTTCAAAATGAGATAATCCAGAATAAGCTTTCAAAAGTAGCAGAAATTTAAGGAATTTGATCAATTTTTCTATGATATTCAAGATATTTTATTTCATAGCCCCCTTTTTTAAATTTCTCAGGAATCCAAAGAGAGAGAAACCCCCCCCCCCCCCTTTTTTTGAAGAAATCTCCGGGTGAAAAGTCAAATACACCCCCTTTTTTTTTACAATTCACGGGCCGGACTTGTCCCGCGAAAAAGTACCCCTTTACCGGACATTTTCTTTTTGGGAACATGCATGCGGTCCCTCCCACCCCGAGTGGGGGGCCGGGAGAATTCCATAAAATGTCGCATATTTTTCCAAGCAATATTAATACACTGTCCCACATATGCTTTTCTGTGTTAGTGGTCATCAGAATTATCGGTTTTGATCTGAAATTTCACGATTTTACAAAGATCTTACATGAAAGGGATGGTTGGGCTGAAAGTATGTATAGCTTAATACTAAACAGAGTAGAATTCACTTGTTCTTTTGTATTTTATTATATATGAAATTAGGTTTATTCAAATTTTTTCCTCCAAGAACTAGAAAAATTGGATTGACAACTGATTTAGTGCATTAGATATCTATTGCTGCAACTTATTTCATTATAAGGGACACATATTATTCACACAAGTATTAAATAATGACAAAAATGTGATTTTATGTAATAACATAAGAAAACGGAATGTGGAGATGTGACATCATCAGCCCACCTAATGAATATTCATGACGACTGTTTTCACAAAATATTGCTAAACTTTAAACTTCAATAACTTTATTATTTGTTATCTGATTTTGATTAAATTTTCAGCATTTTGCTCAGTGAATTCTACTCTATGTATTAAGATATATTATAAATGTTTTCAGCCCGGACCATCCCTTTAAATGTACCAGTAGATATATATAGTATGGTGACAATTAACCTTGACTTTCTCATGAAATAATAGTTTGCTGTAACTACTATCTTTTACCTTTAAACAGGCAGGTTTGCTTTGACTTCTCCAAAAGCAGTTCTAAACAATAGAAAAATATTGAAGTTTTGATGAAAATCCATGAGAGAACGAGAATGAGAACGATTATTTTTAAAAGTTTTTTTAATTTGTGTTTTCATATGTCCTGATATGTGAGCAGCTTTCCCCATAATTATATTATTCCCAAAATTTTGGCATATAAATAATTTTTGTATGGTTCGGATTCTATACGCGTGTTTGAGGCTGATTACAGACTTGGCTGATTATGATACCCCTTTGTATTTATGAACTTCCATGTGATTTTTACTCGAAAATTGTGATCCAAATTTGAAATAGAGCCAATAAAAGATTTTGGAAAATATCCGCCTTTGCTGGAAAGCGCCCTTAAGGCGTATGCATAAACTTGCATAATTAATTCATTTTTCGAGGAATTGAACATCTATATAGATGAGGCCAAGAAAAAATTATTTGTACTTTGTTTCTGTAGGCTTCTTCAGACAATATGGTTCTTTCTTCAGCAATTACTTCCCTACCCTCATCTCTGTCCAAACAAGGCAACCCTTGTTAAAACCGAAAAAAAAATTATTATTAAGGACTGCTACACACATGTGCATAAAACTTCTTTTTTTTTGTAGCAGAATGTACAGAACTTAGACTATACAGACCTTTTCTTTTATGACCAAAAAATGCTAATAAAATTTGATAAGCAAAATTTTCCCTGAAAAAGAAAATTTAGATTAGAGCAGCAACGAAGTGCAAAAACTTGTAAGTCTTGAATACTTGTAAAACTAATTTTTGCTCTTTTATTTATCTTTTCAGGTGATAACACTAATCCAGCAAATATGAGTGAAAAAGAAGACAATGTAATGGAGGTAGACAACAAGGAAGAGGAGGAGAAAGAAAAGCCGAAAGATGAAAGTGGGGATGACGGTGAGGAGGAGGAAGAGGAGGAGGAAGAAACTCCCAAGCGACGGACACCGAAGACGTTAACGGAAAAGAGACTGAGCCGTCTGAGTTCTGGAATGGAAATGAGAGGCATGATGACAGAGTCGTACCCTTGCAAAGAGTGCAGTGCATCTTTCTCTCGTAAGAGCAAGCTCGACTATCATGTAGCCAATGTTCATCCGAAACAGCCCGTTATTCCAATCGAGGAAAAAAGTCCCGCTAGGAGAGGCCGCAAGCCCAAGACACCGAGGAAGAACGAAAAAGCAGAAAAGCCAGAAAAGGCACCAAAATCGTTGACCCCCGAAGTCAAGAAAGTTGGATCTGGACATCAGGCAGAAGTGCAGAGAGCAATACAGAAGCAGTTGCTGCAACAACAGCAGCAACATCAGCTACTGCAGCATCAGCAAATGCAACAGCTGCAGGAGCGGCAACTCCAGCAGCAGCAGCAGTCACAGGCTATTATTTTCCAGAACAAACAACAATCCAAACTGCCAAAGGTGACGAATATAAGTAATGAGAAGGTCAAGTATAATTGGGGCTACTATTGCACAGCCTGTGATATGTACTTTGCAAACATGTTTGCCCAGCAGTTCCACTGTCTCCACGGCCAGGCCAAGTTCCGTTGCGAGGCTTGCTGCATCTGCTTCAAGCTACGGAAGAACTTCATGAGCCACGTCCAGATGGTACATGGTGTTGACATTCCGGAGGAGGTTTTAGCGAGGATGAGGCCCCGCTCAGAGATTAGGGCGAAGCAGGAGGCAGATGCTGAAAAGAATGGACAAAAGAAAGAGGAATCAGAACCGGTTGACCTTACAAAAGATGGTAGTAACAGTTTAAATGAAAAGGCTGCAAAGTCAGAAGTGGAACCGGACAAAGTGAACAGTGATGAAAATGGCAGTAGTGAATCCAAACAACCATCATCTGAAAAACATGCGAAGGAAAATGGTGAAAATGAACTTGTTAAAAATGATGCAAATGAATCTGGGAAGAGTGATGCTAATGAAATCGTGAAAAGTGATGCTAATGAAACCGTGAAAAGTGATGCTAATGAAACTGCAAAAAGTGATGCTAATGAAACTGCGAAAAGTGATACTAATGAACATTCCACTGCTGAGCAGGCACAGGATGGGGAGAAAAAAGAAAAGATAGTCAAAGCAAAAGACAATACAAGTGAAGAACCAGAAATAATATGCATCTCTGATTCACCAGCCAAAAAGGGTAAGGTCCTTCAGTTGAAAGCAGTAACAGATGTTAAGCAAAGCGAAAGTGGTGGTAACAGCAGTGCCGATGAAAGTGACAAAAAGGATGAAGGGCGTGTCTATCTGACGACAGTTCGCATGGGTAATACCTATGTTACTCTGCCATCAGGAGAAAAGTGGATGATAGAATGCCTGAGATGCCACCAGGCTTTCTTTAAAATGGAAGATGCATCTGTTCATATGAAACAACGTCCCGGTTCCCATTTCAGCTGTCCACACTGTCATTACAGTTCCACTCTGTACAGCCAGTGCGATTATGAGATCCACAGGTTGCGGACGCATAGCTTCCCCTGTGCACAGTGCAGACAGTCCTTCATATTGGAGTGCCAGCGTGACATGCATGAGCAAAAGATCCACAACTACTTCCGGCAGCTGATGCGACGGAAGCATCCTCCTGGAGCATCTGGAAAGACGCCCCCATCTGGCGCCCAAGTTAAGTCGATAGCAGGAACAAACAGCGGAAACAGCACTCGCACGATTGTGGTCCAGAGTGAAGGAGGTACTTCTTCAAGTAAAGGTGTCACCAAATCTGCCCTCAGTCGTGATGGATACCCTGTTGTGAGGACACAAAGAACTCCTTATGTTTGTCTTATGTGTGATCGTGATTGCTATACAAGAGACGCCTTAGAGCATCACAAAAAGACATTTCATTCAGCAGTATACCGCCCCACCGGCAAAATCACACATCCAATCTCGAAGAGCTCCATAGCCTACAAGACAAACCGTTACCCTACCGGATCGATCAACCGGAATGCCCCTGTTAGCAAGATTTTGCAGGAGATGAGGCAAGGGTCTGACCTCAAATCTGCCAATCGCACAATAGCAGTAGCAGCCTTGCAGGACCCCTACCTTGAGCCCAATAAGATTCCCCATGCTTACATCTCAAGGATAAAGGTGGATCTACCTGATGCCAACAAACTCGTAGATACGATCAGGAATGAACTGTTGAAGGGTCCAACAAATTTTTCTATGCCTAACTATGCCAAACCGTCAAAGTTCAACAAGGACATGGTGACGAATCCAGCTGTTGTGAAGTTGTCCAGGGAAGTTGCTTACAAGCTCTATTTTGATCTCCAGGGCCCATGCAACGAGTCAGACAAGATGAACTACAAAGAACCAGAGAAGGTCCTCTATAAGATCCCGATGGGTTGTCATAGCCACAAGCTGAAAGATGTACCTCTATTCCCCACCCTTGAAGACCTCATATTCCGGACTAATAACTATACTGTCCCTCCTCTAAATACAATAGCTCCTGTAGAGTTATTTACTGGATTCCAAGGTGAATTGTCTATGAAGGATTCCGTCAGTTTCTCTCAGGAGCTGGACAACTGCATGTTTGGTTGCTTCACAAAAACGATGCGTGCCTTGACTATGATCTACAGCAGCCGAAGAGTCGCTGTCAGTGAAGGTTTTTGGCGTCTCCAGACAAAAGCCCTCATTGCCATTCTCAAGGAAGTGGAGGAACAACGCAAGAAGGAGATTGGGGAAAGGGCTAAGGCAGCATCTGTAGCTGCCAAAGCTGCTGCAGCTGCTGCGGCAAGTGCACGTCCTTTGAAGTTGAAAGACTATCCTCAGACAGTCAACCCAGGTTCACACGTGTTGCTTCCTAATGGTGGTACTCTTGAACAAACGTCAGAAGGTCAGCCCATGATTCAACTCATTGGAAACAAAGTCCCTGGGACATCAGATGAATCAGTTCCAGATGTAGTTGTTGTCTCAGCAGACTCCAAGGAGCGTTCACTCCCCTCTCCCGTTAGCACCAATGCATCAGGAATTAGTGATCAAAGCAAGGCAGAATCAAGCAAGGTGAGAACACATTACACTTCTCCTAAATATCACAGGTTGCAGTTTGAAAGGAAACAAAAATTTTATGGAATTTCTTGTTTCATGTTGGAAAGATGAAATCATTTTATTTTTCAAGATCAAGCCCATCATCATATTGTATGAAAATTTGTTAATTACATTTACAGGTGATATCATACCTGAACTTGGCAAATTTATGTTTGGAATATTTATAATTAAGAATTTTTGTATGATCTACACGTTATGTAGATCTCGTCTGATAATACTGAAATTGCATTTTATTTGAATACTTATAGTCTTAATAGGATTTGATTTGATTTTTTAATAGAGGACTGCTAATATTCTTATTATTTGAGGAATACATTAAAATCAGGAAAAATTTGGCAAGATTTGGGATGGAAAATAAAGGTGTAATTTGCTTCATCATCAGCAACCATGCTACAGAACATTCCAATACTTTTATGCAAGAACTTATAGTAGGGACTATAAACAATGTGCAATGTGAATCTCATTCCAGGAGTAAGATTGCTTGTATTTGCCTAGTTCCTTTCACAGATTCTTACAGGGATTTGATGTTTATTTATTAACATTTGAAAATAATCAAAATGCTTATTAAAACTATGCATAGTTTACATGCAATGTGCTCAACCAACTTCCACCACCAGCTGTCTTTCTGAGACTGAAGGTTTTGATGGAAAGGGCTACAATAATCGTCCATTTCTTTCCAGATTTTATCATATTTTTGTTGGTTTATTCTAAGTTTTTCATATTTTTTTCTATTCAAAGGCATCATCTACCTCAGTCGGCAAACCAGAAATACCCACTCTTCAATCTCTGGCCAAGAGGGCAGCAGACGACAAAGATGGGAAACAGGATGAAGGAGAGGAGTCGAAGGAAGAAGAGGAGGAGATGAAGGAAGAGGAGAAGGAGAAACCTACGGATGGGGAGACAAAGAAGGATGAGGGCAATGGAGAGGAGGATGATGAGCCAAAGAAGAAGAAGAGGAAGACAGAAAATGGTGACGATGATGATAAGAAAGAGGTCCTTGTCAATGGCAGCGCATCACCCCCTCCTGGTGAAGGGAATGGACCCGCCATGAATGGGATGCAGAATGGACCTACAGAGGGAGGGAATCCACCAAACAGCACATCTTCCTCTGGTAGGTTTCAATTCCCCACCAAACAGCACATCATTTTCTGGTATGTTTCGAGTCACTTTAGAGTTATATATACAACGTTTTTAATGAATTGTGAATAAGGTGAATTTGATTATGTGGGGGCGTGGTGGTCTAGTGGTTACGACTCTCGTCTTTCAATCTTAGGGACGTGGGTTCGAATCCCAGCCATGGCGTGTTTTCCTTCAGCAAGAAATTTACCCACATCGTGCAGATCTCAACCCAGGTGAGGTGAATGGGTACCCAGCAGGATTAATTCCTTGAAATGCACTGAGCGCTCGGAGGCTGTTTGAGCTAAAGCTGAGGTAATAATGATATTGTGCCTCGGAATAGATTATTTCTAGATAGATGGCGCAATATAGTTGCCTAAATATTAATGTTATTTATTTGACTTTGAATTTGGGGAGCGTTTCATGAAGATTGATGTCAGTTATAAGCTACTGAAATCCTTGCATCTGATTGGCTGAGAGCAAATAAATCAATAAATATCACTGGCAAAATTCTTCATGAAATGCTCCTCAGGATGATGTTATCGGGCTCACCAGTACACCATCACAGTCCACAGTATATTTATTATTATGTGCACAATGAAAGAATGTGGTCGATGACAGTTACAAAACATCTTATGGTACTGCCTCAAATTATGATTTTATCCATGTTCATGGTGTATTTTGAAAGTTCATGTTAATTACATGGATATAGCTGGTGCCCACTTTAGAAAGTAGCAGTATTTCCATACTTGATATTCTGTATTTCATTTCAGCTCAATGCTAAATGCACACAAAGGTGGTTTCACTTGTACCATCTAAAACCATGGACTATGCAGATTTTGTGTACGTAATTGTGCTTATTTCATCACATACACTTTTATAATCCAATAAAGAATGTGCACTTTTGGCGAAAGGCACTAAATTGTGCGCGATGTTACCAGAAATCTGCATGGTCTATAGATGGTTTTGTACCATGGTACAATTGAAACCACGTAACCTTTGTGAATATGGACCGAACTGTTTTCTTGCAAAGTTCATTTAATTCTTTTCAGTTTATTTGTGAACCCCATTTTTTAGGGGATCGGATCGAGCTTAGCTATGCTTCATCTCAAACTCTATCCCTCTTAATCATCTGTATCATTGTCATCATCATTGTCATCATCGTTATCATCATCATTATCATCATCGTCATTATCATCATCATCATCATTATTATCATCATTATCAATACCATGAACATTATCATTTTCAACATCATCATCGTTGTTGTCTTTATAATTATCATCAACATCATCATCATCGTCATCATCATAATCCATTTATTAACATAAAAGAATTCATGATTATTATCTCCACTACCACCTTCATCATTCTAATCATCATTTTGCCATCATTCGCCACCATTTGCAATGCCGGTAATTTTTTTATTTCCATCTGTGAAAGTAACCATGAATAAGCCTACAAAATAAACTATCGACTTTCAATTTTTTCATTATCTTTTTTATTTAGAATCCAAAGTGAGCCAGATATCTGTCACTGATGCTTCTCAGAAAGGTTCCAAGCTGAGCAGCACCGAGGGAACCACCACAGCACCGACTGAGCCAGCCAACAACTTGACCAATGGTACCTTGCATGCACAGCTCACTGGAGGCACCTTCCAACTACCCACCAATGGTACTACCTTTCAGGCTCACTTGAATGGAGGTTCTATTCACACTCCATTAAATGGCGGTACATTTCAGACACCACTCAATGGTGGCACCCTCAATGCTCAACTCAGTGGCGGTGCAACACCAGTTGTCGGTGGTAACAAGCTTTTTAATTTGAACCTGAGCAGCGGTCAGCTGAGTCTACTGAATGGCATACCCGTTCAGATCAAAGCTGCTGGAAATTTGGGCGGGAACACGCTTGGGAAGGGGGTCATTCGACTAGGCAGTGGCATTGGAGCGGGTGGTGCTGTAGGAACCGTTATTAGTGGTCTCAATGGCGTAGGTAATGGATTTTTAGGTGGTGGTGTGCAGGGGGGCGGTGGTGTACTACTCTCTGTTCCTCATAGCAATGTTCAATTGATGCCAGTGCCGAAGCTGGCTTATTCTGTAGGGGCTGTTTCGGCTGTGGCATCCGTTCAAAACATTCCTTCGCTGCAGGTACGTCAGAAGCCCATCACATTGGCTGTGAACAACAATTCCTATGCTTATCCTACATTGTCTAAAACAATTATCCATAATCCTACAACAACCTTCTCTCCAGTTAACAAAGCTGCTGCCACCAAACCTACTATTAAGCCAACCATTACTAAGCTGGGCAATGGATTTGTCCCTGAGAAGATCGCCCAGTTTATCAGTCAGAACTTCATCAGCATCAAACCCAAGCAACCTGGAGCAAACAATGTCCCCACGAAAGGAGAACCTCTGCCTACATTGCTCAAGGTCAATAATCTAGCAGCAAGTGTTAAAACCGATCCGAAGGTGGACGAACTGATCAAAGTCTGTAAACTGACATCAGCGAATGGGCAGTCGACCGCTGCTGCTGGAAACTCAATGGAGGAAGAGTTTGTCTTGACAAGAATTTTGGAGTCTATAGCCATCCTCAAGCAGCTGCAGACCAGCAAGTTCCTACCGGAAGCGCTTTGCAAGAAGATCACCCCACTGTGTGAGAAGATTGTTCAGGCATCAACGACCATGGAGGACAAGGAGGATCTGTCGAGGGAGGTAGATTCCATCCTAAAGACAGAGGCCAAGGAAGCTATGAAGCTTTTCAACCAGGAAACAGACCTCAATGACAACAAGAGTCAACAGGCCAGTGCTGCAGATGGAGCGAGTCAAGATGCCAGAGCGATCGACCAGTTCTTGCAGAGCCTTGCCAAGCGCATCAAATACATCCAGTTCCGGCTGACCGCGAGGAGCATCGACCCCATCAGCATGACTGAGATTGTTCCTTTGTGCCAAGACATCTGTGATCCTAAGCTCACCCTAACCAAGAAGGTCCATGTTATCAAGGAGATTGAAGACAAGATCAAGGCGTACGAGACAGAGGCTCGTAGCCAAGCAGCAACTCCTGTGGACATCGCTGCAGTGCCTGAGGAGATCGAGGTGGACGAGGATGCTTGCGTTTACTTCAAGCTACAGCTGGACGATGGAAGCAGTGCAATGGTCGGCATGAACGACCTGGAGGATGCCTACCAAGCTATATCACACCTTGCCCGACTAGAGGTCAGGGTCAAGCGTATGAACCAGAATGATGTCAACAGAGAGAAGAGGAAACTCAAACGAAAGAAGGTAGAGGTCGATGAGGACAAAGCTGGAAAAGGAGAAGCAGCATCAAGTGCAACACCAAAATCAAGCTCATCTGGTTCCAAGAAGAGGAAGTCTTTGAGTGGAGATGCACCCAGCAGCAAGAAAAAGAAATAGATATCCAATGGCAGGGATATTTTCTTCTAGCACCGTCAAGAGAGTGAACGGACATTCAGGAACTTGTGAAGGATGTATTGCAATGTACTTGGTGATGGTTGATTTAAGGGTTCGCCAACCAGTGTTGTGTTGATATTCGTGACGTCATAGATTTCATATATGGAGTCATGGTTCTTATGAAATTGTTTCATGGTTTGAGAGATTCATCCTGCAGTAATGACAGCATAATGCCCCTAAGTTGTTAATATTTGATGTGGACCCTGTGTAAAAAATAATTGTTATTGATCTGATCAATCTCAAATGCAGAAATCCATTAATGTTAATTCTTTATATAGGAAATATACACTCTTTGGAAAGTCAAGGTGCTCATTAAAGAGTTCCATGGTTTGTAAAATTCATCCTGCAGTAATGAGTGCATTATGCCCCTAAGTTGTTGATTTTTGATCTGGCCATGTCTTATGCAAAGAGTGGTTATTGATCTGAGCAATTGCAAATGTAGAAATCCATCAATGTCATAGTTCTTCATATAGGAAATTCACACATCACTTCTTTGAAAACAAAGAGGTGCATACTGATTTGAATATAAATCCTTTTGAGAGAGCACTATGAACAACCATGCATCCTAGATGTTGGTATTGCTGGCTTTCCATAGTTGCGAGGGATCGGATCAATTATAACAAGCCCTGGAAAAAATCTAGTCAAGCTTTGAATGAAGAGTTTAAACCAACTCAGAGAAGATACATTGTATGGAGTAGAGAAGGTTGGCCATATTTTAAATGGTATTTTTTAAATATATTATACACAGGATATACTTCAGGAGGGTGTTTCACAAAGAGCTAACTATGACTTAAGTCATGCTTAGTGCTGACGTGCGCATGATTATTTTACGTGCACTCATATTGATTAATACGCAGTTACTCGTGTACTCTTAGTATGATTTTTGACCAAAGCAGTGATGCCTTTTATTCAGCATGCAACTGGACATTTAAGTGTGACTCTAAGTCATACTTAAATCTTTGTGAAACACCCCCCAGGGGCTCCGTAACCCAAAGATTAGCGATCAATCGCTAAATCTACTGACCAATCAAGATCAATGTTACACGCGCATTTGGTTCAAAATATTGACCAGGAACCAATCAGAAGTGTTCTTCTTTCATATTTGCAATTCACCGCTAAGCTTTGTGTTACGAGCTCCTGTTCTTATTAGGATAGTCAGGAGGCATTTATTGATGGGAGCATAGGATTGTATCGGGAATACCCTTTACTCAGAAATTAGTAACCATTTCACACTGCATCTTTGTCTCCATGTATTACAATGCTTTGTGTGAAAGCGCTCTGGGTAAACTCTACATAAAGAAAACTGAAACTGGTACTTATGATGTCTGAGAACATTGCTTTTTAATTTGTGATGAAATGAGATGTGGTTCTATTTGTTTAATTTTCAAAGGAAAAGGGATGTATTAAAGACTAAAAGGTGCAAGTAAGTGACATAACTCTGGATTTTTTTTATCTTAAAGTTGAAATAATGTCAACTAAGTCAACTCTTAGCCAGTCATTTCAGGTTTTGACATTAAGTTGTTTGATGCTTACGTAAAACTTCTTTAAGATCTGTAAGTCGGTGATATCCTCTTGCTTTGCCCGGTCTGAAATCGCTAAAATCGGTGTTAAGAGATAAAAATCAGTTTGATTTGATTTGATTGGTCAAGAGCATCTTGGGATTGATTTTAGCTGCTTGTGAAACTCCCCTTGTGCTTGCATTCTGGTGCTTGATGATGTGAAGTGTTCTAATGGAAAGATATGTTTTTGTCACATAAGAGAGATTGTGGTTAATTTTTGTTTAGATCTTTGAGATAGAAATCCAGAATTGATGGCAAAGAATGCATGAGATTAATGGAAATGGATTGTAATTGTCTTTATGGAAGAGGATAATGTAAGATATTAACCAACTCGATACCTCTAATTTATACAAATTGATTTGATTGTCTCTGAAACGGCGTATCAATGAATTAATCATTGGCATTTATTATCTTATAATTAATTGTTATTGTAAGTTATTGCTGTACAAATGTTTAGTAATTATTGGACAACCGTTTTCTTCTCTATACCAGAGGCCAAGTGAGTGTTCCAAGTGTATAAAAATACTAGTATGTTAGTTAGACAAACATTGTATTTTAAGTTTGTGATATTTTGTGTACCTTACAAGGCCATTATTAAGACACACATTACAGATATAATGCACATTCATTTCTATCTATATACCTGTTGTCACTTATACTTGTACATCACATAACACCTAACGCATATCATTACGGGATGTGCGTGTGTGTTAGAATTTACATGAAACAATTTCTTTTTATATACATCTACATGTACACATTGATATTTCATGGCATAGGTTTGTAAATTATGTATATATACATCATCCATTTTCTCTCATATTCTAACAGTAGAATACTATTCATTTTTTTGTAGTTGACAATGCATACTCTTCATTGTAATTTTGATGTATAAGGAAATTTAAGTTATTGAAATTTTGTACATGTATCTAATATGTATGGAATCAGATGCTAGATTGCAATTACTTGTGCACATACGTGATTGTGTAAAATTTATGATATTGTGTAGCAAAGTTTGGACATTTTCTTGATGATTTTGATACAAAGCATTTTAATGAAGTAACGGAGAATGGCCTTGTCCAATTCTTGAATTTATAACTTTGCCAGCTCTGCAAGTATTTTGATATGGCTATTGGTTTTGGGTTCCCGGCTGTACTGCAATTGTGGGTTTTATTCAGCGGTATTTATTTTTCAATTTTCTTTTGAAAGGAGATGGGATGAAGACAAGAATATTTGGTTGTATGGATTGTTATTTCTTCATGGCCACATTGCATGAAGTTAAATACATGTTTTCCATTGTAAGTTATAAAAGCTTCTGAAATCCTTCAATTTGATTGGTCTATAGCAAATTCTGGGTTGAAACTAAGCTTTACGAATGCTTCATAAAGCATGTTTTCAATTGTAAGTTTTGAGAGCTACTGATATACTGCATTTCAATTGGTCTTTAGCAAATTTGGGTTGAAACTAAGCTTTGCGAATGCTTCATAAAACATGTTTTCATTTGTAAGTTTTGAGAGCTACTGATATACTGCATTTCAATTGGTCTTTAGCAAATTTGGGTTGAAACTAATCTTTATGATTGCTTCCTAAAGCATGTTTTCAATTGTAAGTTTTAAGAGCTACTGATGTACTGCATTTCAATTGGTCTATAGCAAATATGGGTTGAAACTAATCTTTATGGATTGCTTCATAAAGTATGTTTTCAATTGTAAGTTTTAAAAGCTATTGGTATCCTGCAACTCGATTGGTCTATAGCAAATTTGGGTTGAAACTAATCTTTATGTAGTACGAAACTAGTTCTGGTGTTCATCTTCTCAATACAAGTGATCATGGGAAGATATGCCCTTAGTGAAACAACACAGAAGTCAGGACAGGGAAGAGTGTTATTAAATCAAGAAAATTATATAAAATTATCCCTTCCGTGAGTTAGTTTTAGTTTTGTGGCAATGCAAATAAATAAAATGGTGATCCGCTACAAAATGTGTAAACAAAAAAATGCCATAATTGCGGCGGGAACCCTGATTTCTGCAGAAGAGCTGCAGAAGTAGATTAGAGATTGTTAAAAGTAACATACCACAATTGCTTACTTATAATTTGCTCTTCCATATTTTCTTTTTTCTTAAATTTATGTGAATCAATCTGGTTGTCATGGTATCTGCATTATTTAGTCGAATTTGTGAAGTACCAGAATACTTAGAAGCCTGTCGCAAGATTTATGTGTATTTCAAACAACTCTCATTGATTGGATGTGGTAGAAAGATGACCAGGGACCTGTAACATAAAAGGTTTGAATAAATTGCAAGTATGAAAGAACCCCTCTCATTGGGTCCTTGTCAGTGTTTTGAACAAAGGGCACATGTAACGATGATCTTGATTGGTCATTTACATTTGCTTGATTGTGAACCTTTGTTACTGGTCCCAGGGCCTGATTTCATAAAAGTTGTTATCATGGACAAGTTGATATTCAGTGGCAAATACATCGAATCCTTTATTTTTATTGGCCAAGAACAAGAATTAAGAAGTATTGTTAGTATGGCAACCGTCATTGTATGACAGAATGGAATGAAAATTGGGGATATCCAAATTATTGTGAGAACTTTACTATGTCTCATTCCTTCAGATTAGAGTACCACCTTTGAGGGGTGCAAGAAAATGTTTGCAATCAATTGCGAATTTCTGTTGTAAGAAGTAGTTCAGGGTCCCGTCTTAAAAGAGTTGCGATTGATCCGATCTTTCACAACTATGGAAAGCCAGCAAGATCATACATCTAAAAATGCATGTCCATTCAAAATATTTTCTAGATATGATGTATATTCATTCATTCATTTGAAAATTCTGTATGCTTCTCTTTGTTAACAAAGTACATTGTGCAAATTTACTGTAGAAAATATTATGACACTGATGGATTTCCATAGAGTTATGATTGATCCGATCAACCTCAATTCTATGGAAATCCATCATTGTCATAATATATTCTACAAGAAATTTGAACAATGTCCTTTAAGAACAAAGAGAAGCACACTGAATTTTCAAGAAAACAATGAATGTATGAATATACATCGTAGTTAGAAAATATTTGGAACAAACATGCATAATAGATGTTGATGTTGCTGGATTTACATAGTTGTGATTGATCGGATCAATCACAACTCTTTGTGAGACAGGGCCCAGCAATAAATCACAAATTTGAAATTAATGGCACGGTATGATTTTGGAACCCCAAATAGATTTTCAGTTGGTCAGATGTTCATGCAATGCCCCTTAACAGTTTATTGGTCCCCTGGTTGCTTGTTCACAGGCATTCGTGCTTTCTTAGCAGTCAGGTAAAAAACCTCGGTATAACTTTAGTTTCCTTGCAATTTCATTTTAATTGAACCAGTAGTACACATAGTGTATCACATATTGAATCTCATTTCCAGTTTTGGTAGCAGAAATCACTTTTTTTTCTAAACTCATTCATTTTATTCTCATTTTGCCTACCTTATAATGTAAATATACAGCCCTGTGATATCTGATGGGCCATACACGATTGTCTGTTAATTGTTGGTATTTTTATGGCAGATTTATACAGAGTCACTTATGATCTTCTCTTTGGCAATTGATCTGATGTTTTGTCATATGTGATAACTGCAGTTCATATACTAAAATAAAAACAATATTAGTAATGATAATGATATCTCATATTTACCCAAGTTAGTCACTTCAGGTATTTGCTCGTCATCCAGCGGGCCCTGCATACCACAATATGTTATTATTACTCTTCTCCATTTTTATATACCGAGCACCCCGCTAGATGGCAAAAGGTACCATTATTTTAAAAGAAAAGTCTTTGATATGACTCAGCCAGGGATTGAACCCATGGCCTGCTTAGGCATGGTCATGTGGTAGGCACTCCTCTACCACTGAGCCACTGTGCCTGGTTTCTTCAGGCTAACAAACTCCCTTTGGTTTTGTATGTGGAAGTTTAAATATTGTTTGAGACCACATCAAGGGTTAATGGTTTATGTCCCTTCACCAATGGACACAATCTATATTTTACCTCTTTGATGATAAATGTTTAACATGAGAGCAGAAACAATTCACAGCATCTTGATTTTGCTGATGTCATATTTGACTAACCATCTAAAAATGAATAATACTCTAACCACTTTTCATAGCACACCAAAACTGGAAATTGGGTCTATCATATAAGATTTTTCATTTTTAAAAGATCGCTATTGTTATCCTAATATTCTATTCTCATAAAGCCAAGCAAAGTTTGCATGCGTTTTGTATTTAGTTTGTAGACTTTTTTTTGTATTGTGTTTTATAAAACATTCATGTACCCTAAGCTTTTACACTTATGTGTCAGTTATCCCTGAAAGAAAAGGAATATTCTCTTTTAACTCACTTGTAAATATTTCACTAGATGTAGCTTAAGTGGTGGAGCAGATAACTTGTAGCAAGTACCATGTATAATAAATGATGATAGCGATTGAAATACTTTGTGATTTTTTTATTTTGGGTGATGTGATGTATGGTAGCAAAGCCTTATGTTTCCTTGTTTTGCCTTTGCTGATCGCAATGGTTGTAAATACAAGGCCTTGCAAGGCAGGCGTCGAAGGATGATATAATTGGTGGTGGTGATGATGATGATGACGACGACGATGTTGATGATTAAGATGATGATGATAAAGGTGGTGGTGATGGTGGTGGTGGTGATGATGATGAAGATGTTGATGGTGATGATGAAGATGTTGATGGTGATGGTGGTGATGATGATGATAAAAATTATGAAGATGGTGGTGGTGATGATGATGATGATGGTGATGATAATGTTGTTTATTATTATGATGACGGTGTTGAATGGTGATGATGTTGATGAAGATGAAGAGGTCGATGGTGATGACATCGATGATGGTAATGATGGCGGTGGTGATGCTGGTGAAGAACAGGAGGGTGATGATTCTGGTGGTGTGGTATTGATGATGATGATTGTGATGAGCAATGATAACTGATGGTAATCATGGCGAAAGAGGATGAAAGGAAGAGAGTGGGGAGTGCGAAGAACTGCAGGGATAAAACATGGTTCTGGGAAGCGGGGTTGCTGAATCTTTTTTTGGGGGGGTAAATTAACCAGCAACCCACTCCCTCTTTCGTCCTCGCGGGGGCCCCTTTAATCATGTTAATCATGGTAATAAGTTACATGTACTCGGAATGAAGTGCATGGGGTTGCGGATCACATCTTTCCCTGTATTTACCCTTGAAATATAATCGGCCTGGATTCAGAGAGCGCTGCCCCCATCCCCTTCCTACTTTACAGCCGTAGACCACTTTTACCCTTTTTACACAGGATTTTCTTAGCCCCGGACTATCGCTAACCCCGTACTATCCTTAACCCCGTACTATTTTTTTTCCTTTTTACACATGCCAAATTGTTATTGCTAACCCCGGATAAGGAATGCTTGCTTTTCACACACGAAACTCGCTAACCCCGGACTAGTGGTTTTTGTCGATCATTCGTAGTACAAGTACTTCACTCGTACCTTTTTACACACGCTACAATTTCCTTAACCCCGTACTATAGGTGGGGCCAAATTGCCATTTAGCCCCACCTATAGTACGGGGTTAAGCTTAGCCCACTTTCGTTTTACACTAGCGATCTTAACCCCGTACTATCGCTCTTAGCACCGCAATTGCTGGGATAACCCTGCTTTTTTGCAGGGCCAAATAATCCCGTACTAAAGGTGGGGTTAGCCCACTTTGCAAAAATGCTGTGTAAAAAGAAAGTGGGCTAAGCTTAACCCCGTACTATAGGTGGGGCTAAATGGCAATTTAGCCCCACCTATAGTACGGGGTTAAGGAAAATTTAGCGTGTGTAAAAAGGGTATTAAACATTTCTAGACTAAGGCCAACTAAATTCATTCTTATTCCGGTATTCGTGAGAACCATTAAAAAAAACCTTTTGTATAATCCTATAGCTAATCATTTCCAATTTTTTTTTATTAGATCGAAATAGAATTGGTAAGAAGACATTTTCTATACAAAGTTCATTTAGCATGGATCAGAAAAAGGCCACATTTATATCTCAAAACGTGAAATTAAAATGCCGAACTATTTGCTATTTAGTATTGCACTTCTCAACTTCCTTAAAGATATTCTATTCACATCGGGTACCTATAGTGCTTTATTTGTCTGCATTGATGAAGAAAAGTAATCGTTTCTCTAATATTTATTTCTCAGCACACTTACCTTAATAATGGAATAATGGTTTAATTTTTTTTTTAATATGGCTAATTAAATAGGGCCTAATACTATGCCTGCATCTTTGATGATCTGGTCGCATGCATCCCCGTTTGAGTATATGCAATAATCACTCTTCCCTATTTTTTTTTCTCCAGTCAGTTTTAGGCCTCCTATGTATAAAAGAAAAAGATCCTATATGATTACACAACCCCGAGCAGCGCCTTCAGCCCGCCCGCTAAAACTAAAAGAAAATTAGTATTAGACAAAGCAATAATGCCTCTTTGATCTGTCATTTTTTATTTTTTTGGACCGATGTTGACAAAAATCACCATGTACATACAAACATGATCTGGGAAGCGGGGGTGCTGAAGACCCCCTAAGACGTATGCGTATAGGCAACACTCCCTGGAAATCATGTTGGTATGCTAAGGAGTAGAAGTTTGACCAATGTCACCTCCATTTTGGGGCGAGAACCCCCTTTTTCTTGTCATGTACAGTATTTTCTGACCAAATTCGCTTTCATTTTGGAGCGTGCCCGCTTTTTTTTGTCATTTTCCCTAAACCAGCACCCCTCTCAGAAAATTGTTCCCAGGGCCATGCCTTTTGTATAAATGACTCTTATAGTAGCTATATATAATTATAGGACACAAAACATAGGCAAACGAGCCCGTTTATTGTCCATGGGATCATTGTGGAAAAAAGCGGGGTCGGCCTCACACGGGGTCTCGAAAGATCTCCTTTTACGCGCGCCGATCTCTTTTTTTTCAATGAGGGTTATTAACGGGACATCCTGGCCAATTCTGAACGATCACAAAGCAATGACCATGTGGGCTATCATAATGAAATATCCAAACAAAGCAAATGAATGGCCACTCAAGTGCTGACCATCATTCGATGGGGATTTCTTTATAAACTTGCCACATTAGCACCGACCGTTTCAATAACCACAAAGCATTTACAGCAGTACTATAGCTGGTACTTCTTTTGAATGTTGCTTATATTATGATTAAGTCGCGTGAGAACTTTTTCGTTCATATATAGTTTTGGAAACAAATTTGTAATTTCGTTACTGTCAGTTTGATACCCATTCGGACTATCATTTACTGGACTTTAAAGCACAGAGGCAACATCACCAGGTCCTATCGAGCAACAGAAATAGTAAGTTAGTTAAAACTTTGATTTCTTCTTAATCATGATTCCAGGCCAGTTATAGATTCTTCTGATCTTTTATTATTAATTTTTATTTGCACATCCACATGCACACTTTTCAGTGAAGAGCAGATCGGCAGGGCCACAATCGTAAATATCGCTTTGCCCTGAAACTTATTGGCTATCCAACAAGTTTAGCATTCACATAAATTAGTTGTCTTCCTTATTTTTTTATATCTCTATAAGTTCTGGCATTTTTCACGATATATATATTTTTTTAATGTTCATTTAGCGTACAAAAAGCTAAGCCCCCCATAAAAACAGAAATGGGCACCAACTTTAACAGCTACACTCCGTCATGATTTTTCATGTCTCAGTTTGATAAGTTTGAATTCGTTAGACAAAAAAAAAAACACGCACAAAAAGAAAAAGGCAATATTAAAATGTAACAGCTAACGCGCGTTGAGAATAGGATAATAAGACAAAATCCAACGAATAATATAATAAATAAGGAATATATAGCAATTTAGAATTGCCCACTTTTCTTTTTTTTTGCCTAGGGTTTGGGTTTTTGTTTCCATCATTATCTATTTCATGGCTGAAAATTGATGGTCTTAGTTTTACCGAATACGTCATACTTTTACATCGTGAGCTTCTCAAAACTTTTGATCAATCCGCATCCGACCCACTCAGAAGAGATCAGTGCATCCGACCCAATGAACTGATCCGACCGCCCCCAAATCATGTAAATCCCTTGTCGTAGAGGGCCACCTATCAATTATTGATTTGGTTTCTGAATTCTAGTTGGATCACGAGATTGGGAAAGATAAGGTAAAAATGTCCTTAATTATCATCGTTTTGTTGGTCCTTTGGGACTCTCGACACTAGATTATCAAGAAACAAAGGTAACTGAGTTATAATTTTAGTAGTTTTACTGTAGATTCACATATTTACTTGTGTTTTTTTAAACTTTTGAGTGAGTGATTGTAGTGGCAGTGCCTAGACTAGTGGAGATTGTTTTGTTTACAAACGCATGCATGCAAGCCAATGGACATGAATGAACGGTGCAGCTCATAGTCATACTCATAAACTGTATATAAGTTTTAACAACACACAGTGGAACGGGAGTAGAGTAGAGTTTTGGCCTGGCCAGAGTAGAGGCAGAGCGCTAGCGCCAGCCGCACCTGAGACTGGTGAACTGTGTTTGTATACAAAGGTTGATTATAAAATCCTGTAACTGTGTTCTGTGTAAGTACAAAGTCGAATCCAAAATATCACCTGAGCTAAGATGATTTTCATGAATTATTTTGATCTGTAACTTTAAATGTAATAATGTTATTGATCTTGGCCTTGCATGGATGGTGTGGTCATAATTTATAAATACTAAATAGACAATTCTTCCAAAGTTCCATTGTCCAGTCCTAACGTTTCATGTAGTAACAATTAAAATTTAAGTTAGATCTTGACTTAATAGAGTTGGTATCGTCTAACTTACTCCCTCTAACTTATTTTGTTCTTTACTTCCCACAACTGCAACCATCGTAACATTGAGTTGAGAAATGAAATTAGGCCCTATATTGAAACTTGAACTTGATTCACCCCAAAAAAAGAAAAAATTAGTGAGCGATTAATTCTTGTTTACAATGCACTATTTAACATGCTTATGTATAATCAAGATTCAAGGTCTTTTGATTGTTTTCCCTGTAGTCTGTACCCCTTTTTTTCTTGATCACCCTTTTGCTTGATTTTTTATTTTTTTTTTCTAAAAGTTTTCATTTAGAATAGACTACAGGAAAAGTTGCATCACATTTTACAAATTTTATTGTGTTTTTACAAGACCTACTAGCATTAGCTTTTGAAAAGAGAACTTGATATTTTGTTATTTATCAAAGGTGTCGATTAGAACTTGTGAAAAGTTGTCATTCATGTAACATTCTCTATCTTTTAGTTTAGATGTGCTTCTGTTTTGGTTGCTCTTGTTGTATTTGTATTTATCTTTCAACTATTGTTTTTTGTGTAGTAGATCTTGCTGGAATACATTGTATATATGAAATAACATGAGATTGTCATGATGATAGTTAAAAAAACAAAAAACAAGGCTGTGTCACAAAAGAGACTTAAAAATATACAAAACAGAACACTTTTGAAAAATGATGTATGAACTCTTATTATGTTATTGCTCAAAATGTACCTTCTACATCCATTTCTTCCTGTTCCAGGATTGTTTAAAATGTTTTTATTTTTGTACAGAACCCGGGTTATCATGTTTAATATTGGATTGAACTGCGCAGACTCATTTTGAAATAATTGCTAGCATACATGTACATGTTTATCTTCAAACAACTTTTTAACTTAAATTCTTCACACATATTTTTCAATCCTTTTGTTTAAAGCGAGATTTGAAAAAAAATAGTGCAAAATCCAATTCAATACAAATCTAATATTAATACCCTCTCTTTCCAATTTAAATCACAAGACCTTTTCTTTTAATAGTTCCTTTCACACCATCTCCTCATCCATATCCTGTTTTTCCCTAGTCTTTGGCTGCAGACCTTGGTTTTCGCAATTTGCATAGTGCATAATGCAGAGTCTGAAGCAATGAGACTACATTCAATTCAATTTTAATTCAATTTATTTCACATTTGCATAAAAAGACAATATGTCAGTGATAAAAGGCACATATACGTACATGAGATCACACCACATACAGAGAATACAAATGTGTGGAATTTAACAAAGGCCAACGGCCTATCAAAGGCATTAGATGCACTATGTACTGTGGCTGGCTTTGATGTGGATCCTACTAGGATACATGCTCCGATAAAGCCTTTGGCTTCTAGTCTTCACTCTAGACATGTATACATGTAGGGCTAATTTGTTAGTGTCAAATGAGTCTGCATGCAGACTAGTGTATCTCAATATATATGGGGCATGTATTTCCTTCTCAAATATCAATCACATCTTTTCAATTTCATTATCCCCAGCATCTTGACACCTTTTTGCTCTTCCCTGTTGATCTCCTTCATTTCCTGGGAATTGTTTCACGAAGTGTGATTGCAGTAATAAAGTTTTCAAGACTGTTATAAGCTGCTGAAATCCTATCGTCTGATTGGATGAGTACAAATTTGTGATTAAAGGTAGACTAGTGTATATCTCCATATGGGACAGTATGTATTTCCTTCCCAACATCAATCATATCTTTTCAATTTCATTATCACCTGCATCATCTTAACACCTTTTTGCTCATTGTTGATCTCCTTCACTTTCTGGGAATTGTTTCACGAAGTGCGATAGCAGCAAGATTAGTTTTCAGGACTGTTATAAGCTACTGAAATCCTATTGTCTGATTGGATGAGTACAAATTTGTCCAGTCCTAACGTTTCATGTAGTAACAATTAAAATTTAAGTTAGATCTTGACTTAATAGAGTTGGTATCGTCTAACTTACTCCCTCTAACTTATTTTGTTCTTTACTTCCCACAACTGCAACCATCGTAACATTGAGTTGAGAAATGAAATTAGGCCCTATATTGAAACTTGAACTTGATTCACCCCAAAAAAAGAAAAAATTAGTGAGCGATTAATTCTTGTTTACAATGCACTATTTAACATGCTTATGTATAATCAAGATTCAAGGTCTTTTGATTGTTTTCCCTGTAGTCTGTACCCCTTTTTTTCTTGATCACCCTTTTGCTTGATTTTTTATTTTTTTTTTCTAAAAGTTTTCATTTAGAATAGACTACAGGAAAAGTTGCATCACATTTTACAAATTTTATTGTGTTTTTACAAGACCTACTAGCATTAGCTTTTGAAAAGAGAACTTGATATTTTGTTATTTATCAAAGGTGTCGATTAGAACTTGTGAAAAGTTGTCATTCATGTAACATTCTCTATCTTTTAGTTTAGATGTGCTTCTGTTTTGGTTGCTCTTGTTGTATTTGTATTTATCTTTCAACTATTGTTTTTTGTGTAGTAGATCTTGCTGGAATACATTGTATATATGAAATAACATGAGATTGTCATGATGATAGTTAAAAAAACAAAAAACAAGGCTGTGTCACAAAAGAGACTTAAAAATATACAAAACAGAACACTTTTGAAAAATGATGTATGAACTCTTATTATGTTATTGCTCAAAATGTACCTTCTACATCCATTTCTTCCTGTTCCAGGATTGTTTAAAATGTTTTTATTTTTGTACAGAACCCGGGTTATCATGTTTAATATTGGATTGAACTGCGCAGACTCATTTTGAAATAATTGCTAGCATACATGTACATGTTTATCTTCAAACAACTTTTTAACTTAAATTCTTCACACATATTTTTCAATCCTTTTGTTTAAAGCGAGATTTGAAAAAAAATAGTGCAAAATCCAATTCAATACAAATCTAATATTAATACCCTCTCTTTCCAATTTAAATCACAAGACCTTTTCTTTTAATAGTTCCTTTCACACCATCTCCTCATCCATATCCTGTTTTTCCCTAGTCTTTGGCTGCAGACCTTGGTTTTCGCAATTTGCATAGTGCATAATGCAGAGTCTGAAGCAATGAGACTACATTCAATTCAATTTTAATTCAATTTATTTCACATTTGCATAAAAAGACAATATGTCAGTGATAAAAGGCACATATACGTACATGAGATCACACCACATACAGAGAATACAAATGTGTGGAATTTAACAAAGGCCAACGGCCTATCAAAGGCATTAGATGCACTATGTACTGTGGCTGGCTTTGATGTGGATCCTACTAGGATACATGCTCCGATAAAGCCTTTGGCTTCTAGTCTTCACTCTAGACATGTATACATGTAGGGCTAATTTGTTAGTGTCAAATGAGTCTGCATGCAGACTAGTGTATCTCAATATATATGGGGCATGTATTTCCTTCTCAAATATCAATCACATCTTTTCAATTTCATTATCCCCAGCATCTTGACACCTTTTTGCTCTTCCCTGTTGATCTCCTTCATTTCCTGGGAATTGTTTCACGAAGTGTGATTGCAGTAATAAAGTTTTCAAGACTGTTATAAGCTGCTGAAATCCTATCGTCTGATTGGATGAGTACAAATTTGTGATTAAAGGTAGACTAGTGTATATCTCCATATGGGACAGTATGTATTTCCTTCCCAACATCAATCATATCTTTTCAATTTCATTATCACCTGCATCATCTTAACACCTTTTTGCTCATTGTTGATCTCCTTCACTTTCTGGGAATTGTTTCACGAAGTGCGATAGCAGCAAGATTAGTTTTCAGGACTGTTATAAGCTACTGAAATCCTATTGTCTGATTGGATGAGTACAAATTTGTCCAGTCCTAACGTTTCATGTAGTAACAATTAAAATTTAAGTTAGATCTTGACTTAATAGAGTTGGTATCGTCTAACTTACTCCCTCTAACTTATTTTGTTCTTTACTTCCCACAACTGCAACCATCGTAACATTGAGTTGAGAAATGAAATTAGGCCCTATATTGAAACTTGAACTTGATTCACCCCCAAAAAAGAAAAAATTAGTGAGCGATTAATTCTTGTTTACAATGCACTATTTAACATGCTTATGTATAATCAAGATTCAAGGTCTTTTGATTGTTTTCCCTGTAGTCTGTACCCCTTTTTTTCTTGATCACCCTTTTGCTTGATTTTTTATTTTTTTTTTCTAAAAGTTTTCATTTAGAATAGACTACAGGAAAAGTTGCATCACATTTTACAAATTTTATTGTGTTTTTACAAGACCTACTAGCATTAGCTTTTGAAAAGAGAACTTGATATTTTGTTATTTATCAAAGGTGTCGATTAGAACTTGTGAAAAGTTGTCATTCATGTAACATTCTCTATCTTTTAGTTTAGATGTGCTTCTGTTTTGGTTGCTCTTGTTGTATTTGTATTTATCTTTCAACTATTGTTTTTTGTGTAGTAGATCTTGCTGGAATACATTGTATATATGAAATAACATGAGATTGTCATGATGATAGTTAAAAAAACAAAAAACAAGGCTGTGTCACAAAAGAGACTTAAAAATATACAAAACAGAACACTTTTGAAAAATGATGTATGAACTCTTATTATGTTATTGCTCAAAATGTACCTTCTACATCCATTTCTTCCTGTTCCAGGATTGTTTAAAATGTTTTTATTTTTGTACAGAACCCGGGTTATCATGTTTAATATTGGATTGAACTGCGCAGACTCATTTTGAAATAATTGCTAGCATACATGTACATGTTTATCTTCAAACAACTTTTTAACTTAAATTCTTCACACATATTTTTCAATCCTTTTGTTTAAAGCGAGATTTGAAAAAAAATAGTGCAAAATCCAATTCAATACAAATCTAATATTAATACCCTCTCTTTCCAATTTAAATCACAAGACCTTTTCTTTTAATAGTTCCTTTCACACCATCTCCTCATCCATATCCTGTTTTTCCCTAGTCTTTGGCTGCAGACCTTGGTTTTCGCAATTTGCATAGTGCATAATGCAGAGTCTGAAGCAATGAGACTACATTCAATTCAATTTTAATTCAATTTATTTCACATTTGCATAAAAAGACAATATGTCAGTGATAAAAGGCACATATACGTACATGAGATCACACCACATACAGAGAATACAAATGTGTGGAATTTAACAAAGGCCAACGGCCTATCAAAGGCATTAGATGCACTATGTACTGTGGCTGGCTTTGATGTGGATCCTACTAGGATACATGCTCCGATAAAGCCTTTGGCTTCTAGTCTTCACTCTAGACATGTATACATGTAGGGCTAATTTGTTAGTGTCAAATGAGTCTGCATGCAGACTAGTGTATCTCAATATATATGGGGCATGTATTTCCTTCTCAAATATCAATCACATCTTTTCAATTTCATTATCCCCAGCATCTTGACACCTTTTTGCTCTTCCCTGTTGATCTCCTTCATTTCCTGGGAATTGTTTCACGAAGTGTGATTGCAGTAATAAAGTTTTCAAGACTGTTATAAGCTGCTGAAATCCTATCGTCTGATTGGATGAGTACAAATTTGTGATTAAAGGTAGACTAGTGTATATCTCCATATGGGACAGTATGTATTTCCTTCCCAACATCAATCATATCTTTTTAATTTCATTATCACCTGCATCATCTTAACACCTTTTTGCTCATTGTTGATCTCCTTCACTTTCTGGGAATTGTTTCACGAAGTGCGATAGCAGCAAGATTAGTTTTCAGGACTGTTATAAGCTACTGAAATCCTATTGTCTGATTGGATGAGTACAAATTTGTGATTGAAGATAGACTAGTGTATCTCCATATGGGACAGTATGTATTTCCTTCCCAACATCAATCATATCTTTTCAATTTCATTATCACCATCATTTAACACCTTTTTGCTCTTCCCTGTTGATCTCCTTCACTTCCTGGACATTGTTTCATGAAGCGTGATAGCAGCAATAAAGTTTTCAGGACTGTTATAAGCTACTGAAAACCTATTGTCTGATTGGATGAGCACAAATTTGTGATAGAAGGTACCCGACATGGCACTGCATGAAATGCTTCCTGGATCCTGTGTTCTTTATAAAAGCTACATGTACTGTACTACAGACTACAGAAGGTTCATAGATACTTCCTCCAATTCATTTACCTGTGCACCCTTTCATGAATCTCATTTTCCTCACTTCACCTGTTCAAAATGTCATAACAAACAAATCTTTAATAAAATGCATAAACATTAGAAGAAAAAAATTCATTGTATCATATTTCATGAGTTCATATAGAGTATTCCACCATAATTTGCTTAAATTTTCTGATTTGCATGATTTCAGTGAGACAATTGATTTTTTTATAGTAAACTTATGATTAAAAAGATAGCTTTTTGACTGTGATTGTAACATCTTTCTTGAGTTTAATTATTTTCTGTAATTTTGCACCCTTTGGCATGAATTGAGCAGGTACCTATTTGCCTATTACTGTTGTCCCAATAATTGTTGCATTTTGGACTATGAGTTTAATCACACCATAATTTGTTTTTTTTTGTACTGATTGGCATGGTTTGAGCAGGGCAATTTTTCCCTCTATAGTACAGTACATACTACATGTACAAACTAATTAATTGCACAATAAAAATAGCATTGGACTATTATTATGTATCATCTTTGTTGAGTCTTGCTTCAAATTCTGATTGGCATGATTTGAGCAGGGTTTATAGTAGGCCTATAGTACTATAGCTATGTATAGCTCCACTGTACATGTATAACATACTAGTAGTATGTAGTTATTTCATAGAATGGAGATTGACTCAAAATGATCCAGACGACTGAGTAACAGAGTGTATTCTATATGATATCAACTTTACCAATACAAAACCTTGCCCCAATCTCTGGCCAAGGCTGAATGCTGAGCTGATACACTTTTGTTGCAGGTACAATGGCCTATTTCCAATATCCAGTGCTTTCCGGTCCACCTGATCGCAGAAAACAGAATACCTGGGTATTTGTTTACATTCTACAAAGTATTTAGATAAAACAATGTAAGTGATTTGGCTATTCAAAGTTAAAGGTCAAGTCCAGCCCAGGCAAATGCTGACTTGAATAAATAGAGAAAAATCAAACTAGCATAGTGCTGAAAATTCCATCAAAATCGGATGTAAAATAAGAAAGTTATGACATTTTAAAGTTTCGCTTATTTTTCACAAAACAGTGATATGCACAACTAGGTGAGTCACTATTTCTTTAGTTTTTTATTGTTTGAATTATACAATATTTCATTTTTTATAGATTGGACAATAAGGACCAACTTGACTGAACCATATAGTATTAAACAATGCTAATTCCACTTGTTTAAGGAGGAATTAATCGTTGTATCACTTGACAATGAGGAGAAAATGAGAATATTTCATGTAATAAAATACAAAAGAAATAGTGAGTGGATGACGTCATAGTCTCCTCATTTGCATACCAGCCAGGATGTGCATATTAAGGACGTTCCACAGTTAAAGTGAAATCCATGTCATTTTCACCAAACTTTGCACATAGATACTTTAGAACCTTAATATTCGAAATATGCAAGTATTAACATAGGTCCATGTGCTTGATTTTTTGCTATAGAGCTTCAAAGTTCACCCAAATTGATGTTCTTAAGAATTGCGCATTCAAAAGAATTTGGCATTTTTAGACCTCGCAAGAATACTACAATGAGTTTAAACCTCTATTACTCAGTCAAAATACATGAAAAAGTCTTCAAATATCGCAAGAGAGTTAATAATTGTATCGTTAGAATAGAGAATCTAATTATTGTGCTATTTGTTTGCAACTTTAAGTCTAACAGCACAGTCAGTTCTTAAAAATGGCGTAAAAGATAACAAAAACCCAATCTCAAAAATGTGAAATTTCAATAACAGACTACAAAAGTACAATAAATGCTGCACTTTATTCAAAATCCATGTCATTTTCACCAAAATTTGCAAAGTTGTAGAGGAAGCTATACTTAAGAGGTACAAACATTAAAAAATAGGGGTTCATGTGTTTGTTTTAAAACTATCAGCATTTTTATTAGAGCAAACGTGCTTTTTAAAACACCAAAAATGCGCCAAATGCTTTGTATCTATGTGAAGAAAAATTAAAAACCACGACTACCATTTATTCAAACTCGGGGTCATATTCGTGATTCTTGGCAGTACTGCAGAGTAAAGTATTTTGAAATTGTAGAGATATTTTTTTTAATGGTCCATGGAATAATTCCATTCTTTTAGCTTCATAAAATAACGCATCGGACCTGCAGTTAGGATGCAGAGGATGAGAAAAATCAGCTCATACCCACAGCTAATTAATCACCTGTTCATCCATTGTGACGTCAGCGCGCGGAGTGTTAAATATGCGCAGATCATAATGCGCACAAACATAACTGTGGAACGTCCTTAAGCGAAACTTTAAAATGTCATAACTTTCTTATTTTACATCCGATTTTGATGAAATTTTCAGTGTTATGCTTGTTGGATTTTTCTCTTTTTATTCAGATAAACTTTTTGTTGGGGTGGACTTGTCCATTAAGTACTCACAAGAAAATGTCTGCAAGATACTTCAAGTAGTTAGGCCTACATGAATTTATAATGATTTTTTTTAAAGGAGTTACATGCATGTACATGATGTACATGAAGTGGGATTCACCCCATACAAGCATATTTCATGAACTTCAGGTGTTGAGCAAGAAGAGTGCACCTGTATGATGTACGAGAATATAAGAGCCTTAATTGTTGTAGGCTCAAGAAAGTTGGAAGTGTGAATTCTGTGGGAGTTTATTAATTGGAACCAATAACCTTGTTCATGTCTGCCCCTTTTCAGATTAATGTAGATCAATTTCTTGAACTACATGTACATACAACCTACATGTATGTGTCCATGATCGACTTTACTAGGCCTTCATCTGTTTTAATGATGTGTAAATAGCCGACATGGTACACATAGACTTTTAGCCTCCATGTTATTTTGCATGCATGCATGTACTGGACATGTATGTACATGTATGTATCATGTTCAATGCGTGAATGATTTGTCAGCATGAGTCAATCTGGATACAATATAAATTTTCATTCTTTATCTTTTGCAATCACTCTTTTGTGTTTAATTGCACAGAAAGCTATTTAAAAGCAAATCTGATATATTTGCCTAATTCATTACTCACGTAGTGAGGATCAGGTTAATCGTGATCTCCATTGATCTACATGTATATGATTCAAGGAGTAGAAGTACAATTGTACAGACATTTGTATACATTTAGACTCTACATTACATGTACATGTATGTGCACCTACAGTATAGGGTATGCAAAAAGCATACAGGCCTATTCACGTACTGTATGGACTATGGAGAGTACACGTGTAGGTCTCTCCATGTACATGTACTTTATATATTAAAGGACAAGTCCACCCCAACAAAAAGCTGATTTGAATAGAAAGAGAGAAATCAAACAAGCATAACACTGAAAATTTCATCAAAATCGGATGTAAAATAAGAAAGTTATGACATTTTAAAGTTTCGCTTAATTTCACAAAACAGTTATATGCACACCCTGTTCGGTATGCAAATGAGAGAACCGATGACATCACCCACTCACTATTTCTTTTGTATTTTATTATATGAAATATTTTGATTTTCTTGTCACTGTCATGTGAAACAAAGTTTAATTCCTCCCTGAACACATGGAATTCCATTGTTTTAACATTTTGTGGTTCAAGCAAGGGGGTCCTAATTGTCAAATTCGTAAAAATTGAAATATTGTATAATTCAAACAATAAAAAACAAAAGAAATAGTGAGTGAGTGACATCATCGACTCTCTCATTTGGATGTAACTGGCTCGTTCATATAACTATTTTGTTAAAAATAAGCGAAACTTTAAAATGTCATAACTTTATTATTTTACATCCGATTTTGATGAAGTTTTCAGCATTATTCATGTTTGATTTTTCTCTTTCTATTCAAATCAGCTTTTTGTTGGGGTGGACTTGTCCTTTAATGTATGCTTTGAATGTACATTACATTACAGGGCATGCATTAGGCTGTTGTGATACTCACTTTGAGTCAAACTTTAGGGCCTACATGTACATAGTATTGTGTTATTGTGAAAAAAAAAATCAACAATCGTGTTTACTTTTACTGTGCCCTTGGCTTTATTGTGTTTGTGTTCCAAATTACAGCATTGTTTGGTACACATTGTCCTTTGAGTCTTCAGATCATATTGACAATGCACGCACACTGAGCCAGGAAATGCCAATAATGACAAACGACAAAAGCCCATCCCCTTCTCAAGTTCTTTGTCTAAAAATGGCAACTTTGGACCTTAAAAGGTGATCAATTATTCTCTAAACCTTAACCCTGTGTACATGTACATATTTTTTGTTCTTTGATTGCTTTAGATGTCCAGGAATACTCTGTATTATAACACGGGGCACCTTTGTGGACATGACATGTATGTAATCTGTAGTTTGTATGTTCTTGGAGGTGACATGCTCTTGAATTTAACCTCAAGTGTGCACTAATCTTCTGTTCAAACCCTTCACTCGTGTTCAAGTGTTACTACCTGTTCAATGACTATTGTACTGAAGGCCCTCTCACCTGAAATTGAAACAGCATATAATAATATGTTCTACTACATGTAGTCTTGTGTGAAGACCCACTTGTTGGTCAAAGTTTCAAGAAACAGCCAGTTTTATGTGAGCCCTAGTCTTGTGGGAAGACCCACTTGTTGATCATAGTTTCAAGAAACAGCCAGTTTTATGTGAGCCCTAGTCTTGTGGGAAGAACCACTTGTTGATCAAAGGTTCAAGGAGCAGCACGTTTTATGTGCTGGTCTTGTGTGAAGACTCACTTGTTGATCATAGTTTCAAGAAACAGCAATTTTTATGTGAGCACTAGTCTTGTGTGAAGACCCACCTGTTGATGTTTCAAGAAACAGCCAGTTTGAAATGAGCACTAGTCTTGTGTGGAGACCCACTTGTTGATTACCATAGTTTCAAGAAACAGCCAGTTTGAAATGAGCACTAGTCTTGTGTGGAGACCCACTTGTTGATTACCATAGTTTCAAGAAACGGCCAGTTTGAAATGAGCACTAGTCTTGTGTGGAGACCCACTTGTTGATTACCATAGTTTCAAGAAACAGCAAATTCTGTATGTTCTAGTCTTGTGTGAAGACCGACTTTTTGATCAAAGTTTCAAGTAGGGACTGTGCCTGTGCACAAAGTGGGTATGCAGGCTTGTACAATATAATGTACATAGATGTACACTTCCATGCAGTGTACATAAAATATTGGAGCGTGGGTAAGGGCCAGGTTATGAATTATCATTTTTTTCTTCCTCAATATAATTTGCAACTGTGCATTTTTGGCTATCTTTGTTTAATATTGTATGTGGATCCAATTTTTAGACAGTAAAATCAGTGGATTTTATTTATTTGTTTTTATTTATTTATTTATTTATTAATATATATATATATTTTTTTTTTTTGGGGGGGGTACATGTATGTAGTTTGCAGATTGTACAAAGGGAATTGGGTGTGTTGGATGAAACTAGGGAGTTGAAACTGTCAAATCACATTTGTTTTTAATACTTGTTCTAATATCATTTCAGGGTGCCTTTATTTTGCATGGTTTTGCAAGCTTTATTGTCCTTGGATACCCCCAATAAAATGGATTCAGTGTGGATATATCCAGTTATAATGCAAACTAGTATTACTACCCTCTTTCTTGTAGCCAGACACAGGATTCTGTTACATGTAACAAAAAAAAAACCCAAAACAACAAAAACTATTAACAAAGCAGGTCCTAAAGGACTAACACTCAGAAATAATTTTTAAAAACTTGAATAGAAAACACCGTGGAATAATGTAGTCTGCTGTGCAAACCCTTCACTCAAGTTAAGGGTCTGAATGTGCAGCCTATACCCTGGCCATGTGTACTGATAGTCCTCTCACTCAGGCAGTTTAATATGTGATAGTCTTTGCGTGGAGACCCACTTGTTGATCAAAGTTTCAATCAGGGTCTATATAATCATACTTTAAATACCCTTTTTGATATACATGTACATACATATGTACATTGTACTCCATTTTCTGATTTTTATGCCCCTTCCTGTTGCCTCTTTAATACCAGTGCCTGCTTGTAATAAACACAATTCATCTGTGTGATCACTATACACGCATTATATTGTAACCTTTCCGTTCCCATCTACTCAGTTTATCAAGATTGATCCTGGCACTCTGTTGATTAAAATGCGTTTGGTGGCATCAGGCATGAATAGAAATTGATTAATAATTTGCCATTGATGCTGTGGAGTAAAGAGCACAGTCAGACTTCATCTGGACTTTGTTTCCAATAAAGGATGAGCTCTGATGCATTTCCCTATCTGAATAGTTGTCTAGTGTTCCAATTGAAAGATGTCTACTCGATTGTCATTCAATCATGTCCAGGTCCTGTATCTATAAATCGGTTCCATGCCGTTTGCTCCGGCGACAATTGCTCTGCTGTAAATTCCACTCACTAATGGAATGGCCAACTTCAACACTGGATTTAACACTATGCCCTATCCTGAAAACCTAATCCTAAATAAAACCTAAGATAAAACCCTATTGCAACCAGGGCTAACCTATCTTATACAAAATAAAGCCTGGAGCAATTGTCGCCGGAGCAAATGTCGTGTGACCCCATAAATCAACCAAATCAGAATAATATCATCAAAATGAGCATGTTCTTTGTTTGTTCCGCTTGTAGATAGCAGTCACTTTTAATGTACATATCTACAGGTCATACATCATATTTAGGATGTTTGAATAGGTTTTTAATTATCTGAATAGTGTTGACCTGGATGTGCGTGAATAGGCTGATTTCAATTACACTCTAGCCTTTTGTGCACAATACCAATGCCATTCCATTATTAACAACTGTCATTTCAAAAGAATTCCTGCCTTTCTATTCTTGGCAGTTTTATTAAGCAGAAAAGAAAAAAACAATAGAAAGGTTGTTTGCTATATAAACCTGACCGACCCGAGTCAAACTTGCCGACTTTACATTTTTTACTCCAATTTGATATTGTAAAAATGTGCCGACTGACCCTTATATAGTCTTTTTCGCCTGCATCTTTTTTATGTTGAAGACATCGTGATCAGGGGACACAAGTGTATTGCCAGAAAACCCTTGATTTCCATTTGAAGTGTGTCATGTATCATTCAAGCGCGTACACGGCTGCGTACACAAATCATGCAATCCATCCCCGCCGCATGCACAACTATGTAAAAAAAAAGAGGGACTGACCCCGGGGGGGCCACTTACATTGACGAGTGGATACCATGCGCGACCAAAAAAACACGTAAAAAGGATGTCTTTTTCAAGATAGGGCACGTTACGTACGTAACGTGATAAGGGTGTCAAAAACACAAAAATATTGAAAAAAGGGTATCTATTTCGCTCAGAAAAATATACGTGTTTAGGGTCAAATATGCGGGGATGATAAAACAAAATCAAAATGTTTTATAAAGGATGTCCTTTTTGCCCCAACACTACGTGTTCAGAGTCCGATTTGCGCGAGGTGTGATAGGTGGGGCCGTACTAAACCAAAATAATGGTGTACATGTAAAGGTAAAACCGACGACCGACGGACCCGTGACATAACAATAAAATATCGCTGTACTTGTTTAGGGGTTCATTTCAGGAAATACTTGCCAAGAGTATCGCTTTGTTTCTAATACTTGTTAAGGGGTGCATTTTCAGAATATGGAAAATACATCGCTGTACTTGTTTAGGGGCTCAATTCTGGGAATACTTGCCAATAGTATTTGTTTCCAATACTTGTTAAGGGTAGGGTTTCGCACGCCAATACTTGTTAAGGGGTACATTTTCAGATTTTGGAAAATACGTGTTTAGGGTGCTTTTCAAGACCCCGTGGTCGCGCATGGTATCCACTCGTCAATGGAAGTGGCCCCCCCGGGGGACTGACCCATTTCCTCCCCCTTGTTTATAGCAAACAAATAAAAGGCCTTTTTTAATTTATGCAGTACACGGGCTGGTTTCATAAATGATCTGGAACTATATATAGGCCCTATATTCTTTTGGTAAATCCATGTCCTAATTTTTGTGTGTATGTTTTGAGAAATTGAATCAAATTTCTTTGAAACCCTTGATCGATTTTGATAAAGTTTGCATGGAAAAAAGCTTGTAAACAACATAAAAATGCAATACAAAACTTAAGTGCAAAGATCATCGTCTTTCTGTGATACAATATAATTGATTGAGAATCTGAACATAGCACGAGAACATGTTCCACTTCCAGTCATGTGCGTAAAGATATGATCTGCTTCGTGTATCTGGCCCCTCTGGATCCTTGTAGTACATTTTAATACCAGATCAATCTGATATCACATTTCAATTGATTAAAACATGTTTAATATTAAAAATAAGTTTTAAGTAATCTCACACTTGGCCGACAGCACCGATTTCAGCACTGTTACATGTACAATGCATCAGCTTTCTGTCAATAAAAGAAAATGAAACCAGTATTTATTTTGAAGTACCTGTACATACATAGATCTAATAAAACAACATTTAGCGCTTAATGTTTCTAGCACTGCATTTTATATTACCCCGGCTTTAGCACGGCTATCTTGATCAGATGCTCAAGCATTCAAGGAATTCCTTCCTACCGGGTACCGATATACATGTACTACACCTGGGTGGAGAATGGCAAATTTAGATAAATGCCTTGCCAAAGGATGCGAGTGCTGCGGTGGGATTTGAACCGCGGACCTTGTGGTTCAAAGTCCGGAGACTTATCCACTGAGCTACATGTACAACACATCTAGTAGATAGTTTGCTGGGCAAAACCCTTCACTCAAGTTAAGGGTATGAATGTGCAGCCTACTCATGCCTTGTGTACTGAAGGCTCTCTCGCTCAGGACAGCAAGTTTTGTATGTGCTAGTCTTTGCGTGGAGGCACACTTGTTGATCAAAGTTCCAATCAGGGTCTGTGCCAGCAGACTATCTAGTAGACCTATTTTGCAACAATGTCAACACTGAAACAGATTACTGGAGGAAGGAATGATGATGCAGCTTTACAGTTGTGTGTGGAAGTAAAATGTTCAGAGTGAAAGCAAGAATTCAGGGAAGAGGAAGAACAAAATAGAGAAAGGAGAGGGATTGGAAGTGTGAAAGGGAGATGGGTGAATGAGGAAGAATGAATATGGGAGTTCCAAAAGTGAAGAAAGGTTTTGGGAAGGGGAGGGGGGGAGTTATTTGAAGGCCTACATGTACATCCTATCCAGTACAATCACAGCTATTTATTTGAAGTTGATGCATGACCTCTTGACCATTTTTTGTGTAAAATTATGTTTGGATGGATAGGTTGAATGAGATTCCTAATTCATGGTGGCGTCATGGTCTAGTGGTTATACGGCTCTCGTCTTTTAATCAGAGGGATATAGGTTTGAATCCCAGCCGTTTCCTTCAGCAAGAACTTTACCCACATTGTACTGCACTCGATCAACCCAGGTGAGGTGAATGGGTACGCAGGATTAATTCCTTGAATACACCAACCACCAAGCGCCTTTAGCAGCTGGAGCTACATTAATAGCTGGGGTGATGGGTTGCCATTGAATAGACAACGACATTGTAGATAATCAATGCCTCATTATAATGCTATATTATTATTAAAGGACAAGTCCACCCCAGAAAAATGTTGATTTGAATAAATAGAGAAAAATCAAGCTAGCATAACACTGAAAATTTCATCGAAATCGGATGTAAAATGAGAAAGTTATGGTATTTTAAAGTTTTGCTATTTTTCACAAAACAGTGATATGCACAACTCAGTGATGATGTCCATCACTCACTATTTCTTTTGTCTTTTATTGTTTGAATTATACAATATTTCATTTTTTACAGATTTGACAATGAGGACAAACTTGACTAAACCATATAGTATTAAACAATGCTAATTCCACATGTTCAGGGAGGAATTAATCATTGTTTCATTTGACAATGAGGAGAAAATTAGAATATTTCATATATCACATAATAAAATACAAAAGGAATAGTGAGTGGATGACGTCATCAGTCTCCTCATTTGCATACCGACCACGATGTGCATATAACTGTTTTGTGACATTAAGTAAACTTTAAAATGTCATAACTTTCTTATTTTACATCCGATTTTGATGAAATTTTCAGTGTTATGCTTGTTGGATTTTTCTCTTTTTATTCAAACCAACTTTTTGTTGGGGTGGACTTGTCCTTTAATGTACATGCAAAATGTAAACATACATATACGAAGAAGCGTTGTTTATAATCAAGTGTCATGTCTATTTTTATCATCCTGGCATTCGTGCCGAAACAGTGTTTACGTTAATAAAAAGTTTTTATATTAAACCTTTTTTTTCTTGTCTACTTCCTCCTATTTTCTGCAGGATCTAAGAATTTGTTTTATCAAAACGCCATCTTATCTGGACTGCTCTATGTCATTGCCAAACATTGTGTGCCCACCCATAAACTTTTGTGCTGCTTGGTGCATTGAGGGGGCTGACTCCCCCATTCTGCCCTGGTCCATAGGAGCGGCAGCACCAACCCTTTCCAGTGCTCCAAACAACGGGGGTTCTTGACACCCTCAGGGACTTGAGACATTCCGTCATGGAGTCGACACAAACGCGCGAGCATGGTAGGTGCTCTTGCGTTCTCGTCCAGCTTCAAGTCCAACTCACCGTTTTTATATTCTGGATTATGTTGGCGCACCCGTCTGGCGCTATCTATCTGGACTTCCATTCTAGTGACCACGTGGAGCAGGGCACTTCGAACGCTCCTAAGGATGGGCTGGGAGACGAAACGCTATCTTGGGCGGTTAAAATACAGCATCAGACACACAGAAAAAGTGTGAACAGGACTCATGTCGATCTTCTAGCCGATGAAATCGCGGAGGATCTGGGTTTAAAAAGCTACGGACAGGTCGGCGAGCTGATGGGACATTATCTATTTGCCGCAGAAAGCTACCACGAAGCGTTGAATGGTAGCATGGAAAGAGACTTGGTGGGGAAGATTCGTAGTAAAGCGGAGAGCGCCCTCGCGAGGCATCCAAAGATTGAGTGGTTCAATCAACAAACTATACGAAGGAGATTCAAGAGGTCGCTAGTATTTACGGATCCATCCTATTCAAATCAATGGCATTTAGTAAGTATTGATTGCAATGATTTGCCAGATTTTACACAACCAACTTGTTATTTTTTTGTTGTTTCACATTACACACAAGCATGACTGGTGATGGGGGCGGGGGTTTCACAAAGAGTTCAGAGTAACTAAGAGTTGTCTTAAAAATGCAGATGCGCACTTGATATGTGACACGCAATCTTATTGATTGAAACGCAGCAGCACGCATCCTCTTAACCTAATTCAAACAATGCGATGGTGCCTTTAAAACCGCACGCAGCTTGGAATTTAAGTGTGACTTCAATCTTTGTGAAACAGCCCCCTGTTTTTTTATGCTAAATCATATTCTCAATCTTTTCTTATTCCCATCAGCTGAAATTAAAATATTATCTTTAAAACCGTTGTTGTTAGAAACGATTTGCATAGGGTTTATAGAAATTCGCTTCCCCTATTAAGAAAAACATAAAAATTGGGGGTATGCTTTGTTCTTGCTTGAGGACAAGTTACATGTACTGGAAGACGCTTTTTTCTTTCTTTCAAATGTTAAATATTCCCTTTCATTGTAGACTTTAGTATGACACACACCTCACAAAAATGTGCCTTTGAATTGTTTATTCTTGAATAATTATTCTCTTTATCTGTTTTCAATCTTTATTCCAGCACAACTCAAAGAATATAGGAATGGATATCAATGTAACAGGAATCTGGAAGCATAATATAACTGGAGAAGGAGTCACTGTAGCTGTCATTGATGATGGTATGTTCATAAAGTTGTTTTGTTTCATTATCTTTATAGTTTTCTGTTGATTTGTCTTTCCGTTAATGCCCACAATCATTATATTGATTATTATTGCATACGAATGTCAAGATTGACTTGACCTGAATTTTGCCGGGACCGGCAGGTGCAATACACCAGGTGAACACCCTACTCGTTGACGAATGGTTTTAACATGCATAGGTTGTGACTCTCCTATACACGGGACCAACATTTGCGTCCTTTCCGATGGACGGAGTGTTATCCAACTGCATTCACACCTGCACTGAATACAGTGGTGAGACACCCTAACACACTACGCTATAGCATCAGATTTTTTGGTTAGATGCGTTTCGGCATGAGCGGGACTCGAACCCCTCACGTTGAGATCTACGATCTCATCCGAAACATGCGCTCTAACCGACTGAGCTATGCTGCCTCCCAATTTTTACACTTAACATGCCAAAATTACGAATTGGAACCCTACAGTACTGCTGTATGACTAAAACAGTATTATCCCAAGAAGCACATTTTTCAAAGATGTTAATTCAAACCATGATTGCGTTCAATCTAATTTTTGTTGATCATAGAAATAAACGTCTTTCAAACGCAAGCATACGTGTAATAAAAAACTCAACAAGAGATTTTGACAGGCAATTTTGCAGAACAAGGGAGTGGATTTGTCGTCATACTTGCATAATTTATGAATTTTCTCACTGCAATATTTTAAGCCACTAATTTTATAGGTATTTGTACTATTTTTGAAAATAAAATGCAACATTGCCAATCACCTCTTGTATTGCTTGTTTTTCTCATGTTTTAAAATTTCTTCTACACATGAGCTAATGCTGATCTCAGAATTTCTGTTTTCAAGGCTGAATTGCGGGAATTGTTGTCATTTGGGCTAGTATAGTGGTCAAATGTGGTTTAATACTGATATTTTTGTTTACCAGTTGGCCTGGATTTGAGTCAATTCAATGAATGTCACAGGCCAGGGTCACCCTTTCTTTCATCAATGATAACGTGTCAAATTTGTCCCATATTTTCCTTAATATGAAGTGTAAAACAATACAAAACAAAAACAACAATAAACACCTAGCTCTGTGTTTATTATTAAATAACCTTGCAGTGTTTTTCTTTTTTTGTTGTGTATTAATACACTTGGCAGAGGTACAGGTAAAATGTTTTCTGTCATCAGATTTGTTTCAAGGTCTCTTTTGTTTTCCAGATGAATATCACAGAAATTTTAGAATAAGACCAGACAAATAAAACTTGTTTATTTTGACTGATTTGCATTGAGAAATAAGACTAGTTATTAAGAGTGAAACTTTTCATGACACTTGTAAAGCTGATATTGCTCTGCAAGTGTGATATTATTGGGGTATTAGTTTTCACACATGAGTCATTCATTAGCTGTAAATGTGCTTAGAATGCATTACGATTCGCATGATTGTACGGGCCAATGTACAATTTTGGAACACATGAAAAGTGCTTGTTCTAGTACAGTACATGTAGTAAAAAAGAGAAATAGTATTAAAGGAGGAGGGGGAGGGGTAAATAAGGGAGTAGGGATTAAGGTGAAGGGTAAGGGGAAGGCAGGGATGGGATGGAGGGGGATGGGGATGGGGGAGACAATGTAAAATACATTCACATACAAATTAACTTTCCTGACGGGTATGGTGTGAACCTTCCCATACATCCACATACAAATTAACTTTGCTGACGGGTATGGTGTGAACCTTCCCATACATCCACATACAAATTAACTTTGCTGACGGGTATGGTGTGAACCTTCCCATACATTCACATACAAATTAACTTTGCTGACGGGTATGGTGTGAACCTTCCCATACATCCACATACAAATTAACTTTGCTGACGGGTATGGTGTGAACCTTCCCATACATTCACATACAAATTAACTTTGCTGACGGGTATGGTGTGAATCATTCTACCAATTTGTGCCATTTTGCACATTTGTAGGCATTTACATACATGTAGAAATTATTGAACTCCTTTAGAACAGTACATTACATGTTCAGGCACATCTACATGTATTTTGCTTTTGGGGTACTCACTTTCATTGTCCTTTAATATCCCCAAATGGATTTAATGTGAATAAGTCTTGCGCTGACACTACCCCATTTCTTCTAGCCAGACGGTATGCCTACATAATGTACATACCTGCTTGTTCAACATGCAATGTGACTCACAGGATTCTGTTTACTGTATTATGCATGTAAACACATTGAGGTACAAAGAGAAAAGAATATGCCCTACAAGACTAAAATGCATCTCCACAAAAGGGTGCAGAAAAGCTAAATATACATGTATACATGTACTCTAAGAACTTGACAGACAATGACTCATGGATGGGGGGGGGGGGGGGGGAGCAGAAACTTACAAAGAAAATGCAAAGGACATCAGCTGCACAAGTAATTAGCTCAATATTATCATTGTCCCTATAAATAGTAGTGCATTCACAGGACATTTTTTTCTCAGTGACTGAAATTGAAAACAATACTTTATTTAATTTTAAAGGACAAAGAATTGTATTTTTTATGGCAGTATACAGTTCTACATTGTAGAAATACAGTAAAAAAAAGAAAAGAAAGATAAAAGATAATAATGCTGCATAGGATGAGCTTTAACATGGCAGTGAATGGGGAATTTGGGGGGCCATTAAAAAAATTTCCTTCGCTCGATCTTTTGAGCATTTGTGGGGGGGGGGGGGGGGGGGAGGAACCGTTCCAAGCCCCCTGCTATAGGTTTATCCCCTGATAATACAGATGCATTGCATTGTATTGTTCAGATCATGTAGTTGTAGGATACGTTACTGTAGAACCACAAATTTTGAAATGTACTTCCGCATAGATATGAACATGTACGTACACACATATACATGTATGTAGCGTATAATACTGTAAAAAGGCCATAGATACATGTAGACCTACAGTATGTATACAGAACGACCTGTTGCTCCAAGGGTCAGGGGTGTGTTTACACATGCCTGGGCCTATATTTGTGTGTGTGTGGGGGGGGGGGGGGGAGGGTACAGGCAGCTTGAAACACAAGTAGAACATACAGATCCATGTACATGTACATACACTGTTGCCCTACCTTTTATCAGGCCAATGCTGTGCCGTGTACATGTGTATGTACAGTAGTTTCACCAATGACACTGATTCCGAAGGGATTGGTCATACATGTATGTCATTGGTAATATTGAGCACTTTTAGATATGTATGTCGTCATAGATGACTGGTACGAGATGACATCATTTTTTGGCCTGCCATATGCCTCGGGTCCTCACTCACGTCAACTATCAGAATCGAGAACCTCACCACATCCATTCTGCGGTTCTCCTAAATCATAATGTAGTCGACGTGCACATGAGTGACGTCATTTTAACCGCCCAAGCTCAGCATGAAGATCAAGCTTTCCCTTTTAAAACAGTTCTCAGTGACTTTTCACAACTGTATGTTGTACGATGCATTATGTTTATCATATTTGAAAGTGCTTTCTGATCTCCAAAATATATATCAATGTATATATCCTAACTCGCGTAAAAAGGAATCAAAGCAAGTGAAAGGGCAAGTGTGCACAAGTTGCACCTTCGCATCACCCGACCGGGTCACCTGTTGATGGTACACCTGGGCCCCGTTGTACAAAGAGTTCAGATTGCTCCGATCAATCGTAACTCTATGGAAATCCATCAGTGTCATATTTTTTTCTACAGAAAATTTGCAAAATGTCCTTTGTAAACAAAGGAGAACACACCAAATTGTCAAGAAATCAATAAATTTATGGATATATACATTCATATCTAGAATTTTTTTTAGCAAACATGCATTTAATATGTTGACTTTCCTGGCTTTCCATAGTTGCGATTGATTGGATCAATCGCAACTCTTTGTAAGACGGGTCCCAGATCTTCAGGGTCGGGCAGCGCGTCATGACCCGCTGCTTATCATGCTGTTTCACGTGTTTTTAGTGAAATCTAAAATATTCGCATCTGTAGTGAATAAAGGCAGACGACGACGTTGACTCGAACGCTCAGACGACTGCGACGCCTTTCTCGTTCACTGCTCCTAAATCTCTCTATTATCATCAGACTGGGGCTGGTTTTGCCATGCAGTACTACATGTATGACTGTAACATAATGGAGGGGGCCATGTTTGTATCTGTACGATAATAACCCTGAATAGACGGTGTGTTAGATGAACAAAGACAGGTAAACACCTTGGAATAGAATAGAACTTTAATAGAAGAAGCTCTCTAGGGCCATGTAGGGGGCTGTTGACTAGTGGCTTGTGTACATACTACATGGTCCTTATATTCTCCTCAGGCTCTGTTGATTTCACGTGATACAGTAAACATTACACCAAGCACTGTTTCTACATGTGCATATGTATAAAACTTTTTTTTTGGGGGGGGGGAGGAGGTGAAAACTCGGCAAACTACTATAGGTGGTTTCAAACCGCCTTGATCACAAGAATCCCCGTTAAATTACAAGAACATTTTTAGGCTAAAAAATACCCATTAATTATTCCTGCATTCACACCGCCCCGAAACATATCCTTCGGGATAAATTCCTGAAGTTAGGAGCATGCGCAGTATGGTCTAATAAGAAGGCAAGGCGCGAGATTCAAAACCACTAGCCCAGCAGCCACCCACGGCGCCCGCGCCCAACGACACGCTGGGCTAATAGTTCCCGTAAATTGCTTTCACATTGCCAAAATACCTGCCACCTTGGAAAAATCCCCGCGAAAGTTCTCGTAATTTCGCCAAGTACCTACTATTTAGCGGGTATTTTCTTTCGGGGAAAATACGCGTAGTTTGCTTTCACATTACCAAAATACCTGGTATTTTCTGATCGGGGTAAATTTCCCGATCAGAGAATACCTGGAACTGACGAAATTCGAGGCGGTCTGAAACCACCTTATGTGACATATTTTATCATTTATAGAAGATGTGAAAACTGTGGTCCGCAACAAAGAATTACTGCAAGATTATATACCATTGGTCAGAGAATGCTTGTACAGCAGGCCTGGGGAAAAAAACGGGGGGGGGGTGTTGCACCCACTAATGTAATAACGCCCACAAATGTAATAACGCCCACAAATGTAATAACACTTTACCCACAAATGTAATAACGCCCACAAATGTAATAACACTTTACCCACAAATGTAATAATTTCACCCACAAATGTAATAATGCACTTTACCCACAAATGTAATAATTTTGGATCGCCCACAAATGTAATAATGACTTTACCCACAAATGTAATAAATTTGAAGGGATTTCTGGCGAATCCGTTCTAAACTAAGATCCTATGGTAATGCGTTTATATAGCCATGGACCTATTGTAATAGGTCCATGATATAGCACAAAAGTGCAAAGTCTTTTTTCCAGACCCGTTTAATTTGAAAATTATAATATAAGTCCAAAGTCTTTTTTCCAGACCCGGTTGTTAAAAAAATATGAAATACGTCCAAAGTCTTTTTTTCCAGACCCGGTTATTTCAAAAATTATAATATAATTCCAAAGTCTTTTTTTCCAGACCCGGTTATTAAAAAAATTATAATATAAGTCCAAACTAAGATACGATAATGATATTCCAGTGGAATAAAAATGAGAATCAAGCTTAGTCTTTGCTCCAGACCCAGTTGATTAAAACTTGTGGAATTAATGTCTTGTTGTTGTTTTAACTTATACGGCACGTATTGTGCATATATGCGCCAAGAGTAAATTGAGAATCAAGCGTAGTCTTTTCTCCAGACCCAGTTGCTTAAAATTAAAAACTAAAACCCTGTAGTAATGCGTTCATTTAGCACAAAAGTGCAGTCTTTTTTCCAGACCCGGTTATTTGAAAAATTATAACATAAGTCCAAAGTCTTTTTTCCAGACCCAATTGTTTCAAAAATTATAATATAAGTCCATAGTTTTTTTCCAGACACGGTTATTTCAAAAAACATAATATAAGTCCAAACCCAAACTAAGATACGATAATGATATTCCAGTGGAATGAAAATGAGAATCGAGCTTAGTCTTTTTTCCAGACCCACTTAATTAAAGCTGGTGGACTAAATGTCTTTGTTGTTGTTTCAAGTCATATGGCGCGTATTGTGAATATATGCGCTAAGAGTAAATTCAGAACCAAGCGTAGTCTCCTCCAGACCCGGTTACTTAAAACTAAAAACTAAAACCCTATAGTAATGCATTCATATAGCACAAAAGTGCAAAGTCTTTTTTCCAGACCTGGTTAATTCAAAAATCATAATATAAGTCAGTCTTTTTTCCAGACCCGGTTGATTAAAAAAAAAAATATAAGTCCAAGGCCTTTTTTCCAGACCCGGTTGTTTCAAAAATTATAATATAAGTCCAAAGTCTTTTTCCAGACCCGGTTGTTTCAAAAATTATAATATAAGTTCAAAGTCTTTTTTCCAGACCCGGTTATTTAAAAAATAAAATATAAGTCCAAACTAAGATACCATAATGATATTCCAGTGGAATAAAAATGAAAATCGAGCTTAGTCTCTTCTCCAAACCCTGTTATTCCAAAATTATAAATAACAATACAACAACAAAAACAGTATAAAGACCCCATTATCTTATTAATGCTGGATAACACGGACATAAAGCGTAGTCTTTCAGCCAGACCCAGTTATTTTTTCCAAATAACGCAAATAGTAATAATAAAAAACTAAAAATCTAAGACCAAGCAATCCTTCAACCTCAGGGGCCGCGGAACCGGGGGGGGGGGGGGGGCTGGGGGGGCTTCAGCCCCCCCCCCCCACTTTTTTCCAAAACTGTGTACAAAAACGTAAAAATGACCATAAGATTGTGATTTTTAGCATGGTCAGCCCCCCCCCCCACTTTTGGCTCAGCCCCCCCCCCCACTTTGAAAACCGTTCCACGGCCCCTGAACCTAAGAACCTGTTTTAAAGAGCGTTTAAGAGCGTTGTCTTTATTCCAGACCTAATCAGTAAAAAATCACCCAAAAAATATTTCTAACGTAAGACCCTATCATATTCTCATTCTTGTGGAATAACACGAGTTTTAAAACGTACTCTTTCCACTAGACCCGGTTATTTAAAAAATGAATTTAAAAAAACTTCAAATCTAAGACCAATCTTCAAAAGTTACACCCAGTAAAAAAATATGTCTTTACCCCACACCCAGTTTTTTTTTTTTTTAAATACTAAGACCCCTACAAAACATTGTAATAATGCATGGGTAAATCAAACATCTTTTCTCCAGACTTGGTTATTATTTGAAAAAAATAAAATAGTTTTTACAAATTTTCCAAAACGAATACCCAATAATCTAATTACTGTGGGTAACACGAAGATCGATTGTAGACTTTCCTCCAGACACAGTTATTTCAAGAATAAAAAAAGCAATAAACCCAAGCCCCAACAACGAATCTTAGAACCAACAATCCTCCAAATTGAGACCATGTAGAAATGCACATGTTTAGATCGTTGTCTTTATTTCAAACACAGTCATTTAAAAAAATAATTTCAACAATCTTAAAAACATAAAACTTTGTCATATTCTTATTCCTGTGGAATAACACGAGTATTATGCTTAGTCTTTCATCTAGACCCGGTTATTTAAAAGATAAACAAATATTGAAAAAAAATCAAGGCTAAGACCAATCTTCAAAATTAAACCCAGTTAAAATGCTTGGGTTTTGAGTGTTGTCTATACCCCACACCCAGTTCTCTTAAAATACAAATTAAGGGAAACATTAATCTTAAAACTTAGACCCCAACATCTTCCAAACTATAAAAACCATGTGATAACGCATACCACAAAGACAACAAATTAATCATAGGCGTAAATATTCATATGATACGCGCCTTATAATCCAAGATAACAACAACAACAACAACGTTATTCTACATCAGTGATATTGTGGGGTCTTTGCTGATACTGTTTGTTTTTATTGTTTCTTATATTTTCCTATTTTGAAATAACTGGGTCTGGAGCAAATACTACACCATATTTCCATGCTATTCAATGTTGATAAGATTGCAGGGCCTTTGTTTTGTTGTTGCTGTGTTTTTTATAATTGGGTCTGGAGAAAAGACCACGCTATATTTCCATGTTATTCAACATGAATAGGATCGTGGGTTTTTGTTCTTTTAATTATTATTATTAATTTATTATCATTATTCATCATTTGTTATTTGAAAGATCTGGGTCTGGATGAAAGACTACACTATATTTCCATGTTATTTTTTTACATTAATAAGATAGTGGGGGTCTTTGTTTCTTGTTGACTCTTTAAAAAATGATATGTAATTTTGAAATAAGTGGGTCTGGAGGAAAGACTACGCTATATTTCCTTGTTAGGATTTAAAGGCGTCTTGTCTCCGGGAAAGGTCGAGACTTCACTGACGTTGATGTTCACATCAACGGGACAGACGTATCCCCATACGTACGGGTGTAGGATTGGAGCTGTGATTTTCCTAATTTCTTTCTCGGTCATCTCCATCCTAGGTTTTACTTGCATACTTAGTAGGTCCATATAACATATATTCAGTAAAAGCCCTGATTTTAAATTGAGAGACACACCTACTCGACTTTAAATCCTAGTAGATATCCTATAAAAAAAGACATAGAAAAAAAAGGAAAATAAATAAATATTTGAATTTTACTTTACTCATGTATTTTTTATTTCTTCAAAGAAAACAAACGTTAATAATATAATATTTATGATGGCAAAAATTGTCAAATTTGACTGGTTGCCAAATAAAAATAAGAACCCCCCCCCCCCGTTATTCAACATGAATAAGACTGTGGGGCCTTTGTTTTATTATTTTTATATATCTTTTCTATGATTTGTTATTTTAAAATAACTGGGTCTTGAAGAAAGACTACGCTATATTTTCAGGTTATTCAGCATCAATGAGATAGTTGGGTCTTTGTTAATATTGTTCTTTATGATATGCTATTTTGAAATAACCGCGGCTGGAACAAAGACTTCACCATATTTCGATGCTAACTGGGCGTTGTGGCATGCGCCAGTAATCCAAGCTATGTGGGGAAGATACAAATTGATGCAGAGGTTCGAGGTTCGAGGTTCGAGCCTTGGTCACGTCTTTCGGATGGTGACGTTAAAGGTTGGTCCCAGACATGAATAATCATATCTGATTGATACTCGTCTGACAAAACTCAAATACACACACACATACGCTATTCATTGTTGAAAAGATTGCGGGTCTGTTTTTGGTTGTTGTTGTTTTATTTTTGAATGATTTTTTTTATAACTGTGTCTGGAGGAAAGACTTTGTTATATTTACATCTTGTTAAACATTGATAACATCGTGGGGTCTTTGTTTTTGTTTTTTTATTATTTATTATTTTTTATTTGCTATTTGAAATATTTGGGTCTGAAGGAAAGACTACGCTAAACTTCTATGTTATTAAACATTAAGAAGAATTAATTTTGGGATCTTTATATGGAAGATTGTTTAAATGTTTTATATAACAGGGTCTGGAGAAAAAAGACTGAGACTTTGCGCTATATGAACGCATTACTATAGGGTTTTAGTTTAGAACAGAATCGCCAAAAATCTCTTCAAATTTATAACATTTGTGAACAAAGTCATTATTACATTTGTGGGCGATCAAAAATTATTACATATGTGGGTAAAGTGCATTATTACATTCATGGGTGAAATTATTGCATTTGTGGGTAAAGGGTTTTAGTTTTTAGTTTTTAGTAACCGGGTCTGGAGAAAAGACTACGCTTGATTCTCAATTTACTCTTAGCGCATATATTCGCAATAGGTGCCGTATAAGTTAAAACAACAACAAAGACATTTATTCCACCAGTTTTAATTAACTGGGTCTGGAGAAAAGACTTAGCTCGATTCTTATTTTTATTTGCGCAAATATTCACCGCTGAATGATACGTGCCGTATAAGCTAAAACAACAACATTTTATTCCCCTGGAATATCATTATCGTATCTTCGTTTGGACTTATATTATAATTTTTGAAACAACCGGGTCTGGAAAAAAGACTTTGACTTATATTATCATTTTTGAATTAACCGGGTCTGGAAAAAAAACTTTGCACTTTGTGCTATATGAACGCATTACTATATGGTTTTAGTTTTTAGTTAACGGGTCTGGAAAAAAGACTATGCTTGATTCTCAATTTACTCTTAGCATATATATTCACAATATGTGCCGTATAAGTTAACACAACAACAAACACATTAATTCCACCAGTTTTAATTAACTGGGTCTGGAGAAAAGACTAAGCTCGAATCTCATTTCCATTCTACTACTAGTTTGGACTTAGATTATAATTATTAAAACGACCGGGTCTGGAAAAAATACTTTGGACTTATATTATAATTTTTGAAACAACTGGGTCTGGATAAAAGACTTTGGACTTTTATAATAATTTTCGAATTAACCGGGTCTGGAAAAAAGACATTGCACTTTTGTGCTATATCATGGACCTATTACAATAGGTCCATGGGTATATGAACGCATTACTATAGGATTTTAGTTGAGAACGGATTCGCCAAAAATCCCTTCAAATTTATTACATTTGTGGGTAAAGTCATTATTACATTTGTGGGCGATCCAAAATTATTACATTTGTGGGTAAAGTGCATTATTACATTTGTGGGTGAAATTATTACATTTGTGGGTAAAGTGTTATTACATTTGTGGGCGTTATTACATTTGTGGGTAAAGTGTTATTACATTTGTGGGCGTTATTACATTTGTGGGCGATTATTACATTTGTGGGTGTAACAGGGGGGGCGCAGAGTATTTTTGCCTGTGAAATGAAATGCTCAAAAGATCGAGCCATGGAAAATTGAAAAAGAGCCCCGAAAAATTAGTACTGCAGCGCTATTTTCATTTTTTTTTGCCAGATGAAAGCCTACACTGTATAGCCTGGAATATGAAATGAATAAAAGTAGAAGAAATAAAACTGCAAAGTCTCTTTATCAAGATGAATCGGTGAGGTACATGAACATGTACCCTTTCTGAATGAATCAGCTTGGGACTGATTATTACCTTTAATGTACATCTCACATGAACCCTGCATGAAAATGGTATTCGTTTAGGGACCGTATTTTTATTATCGATGGCGTTCTCCTCCATCCGCCTGCAGGATCCTGCGTCGGAACGGTGGACGATTTTAGCCCCACCTCCTTGGCAGAGTCGAAAAGTGGGAGGAGCCAAAAATCGGCGGAACGATGGAGAACTAATTTTGTCCGCTTCGTTCCGCAGATCTGCACGCACAGCATGCACTGAGCAGGTATCAGCGGGAGGCCAGCCCTGCTGCACTAGCGCCGCAGTAGCGATGGATTCCACGCTAGCTAGCTAGCTCGTAGTACGCTACTGCACTAATTTTTTTCCGCTTCGTTCCGGATCCGCCGATCTGCTCTGCATGCACTGCACTGAGCAGATATCAGCGGGAGGCCAGGCCTGCTGCACTAGCTAGCGCTGCAGTACCGATGGATTCGACGCTAGCTAGTTCGTAGTACTGCACTGTTATGTAGTCGCTCCCCAATCCATATCAATTCAAAGGCGATGACAATCGCTTGGCTCGAATACCAATAATAAAGCAATTGTAAGAAACTTGCCTACCATTCCCTGACTTTGTTAGCTCAGGCCAAGATGCAATCACTCCTCTATTAATTTCCGACTCTAAAATACCGGTATATCCTCGTTGGAATTTGGCATTTTATCTTTGAATTTTGAATATTACTCTTTTGCAGTCTACGTATCGTAATCACTAGCGTACCTACGGGGGTGGGGGGGGGGGGCAGGGGGGCACTCTGACGAGCCACAAGTTTCGGCCTGGGACGAATGTCAATTTTACTATTCGATTTATAGTTCCTGAAAAAACAATCGAACCATTCGATTGTTCGTCGGAAATCACGTCTTCTAAGCCAATAGTTAGTTGACCTACTTGTGAAGACCTCCCGAATAGGTTTTTTCAATTATTGAACATCTGATGTAGGGTAGAGTACATCTGTTCCTTATAAATTAAAGTAAGCCAAGTATTCCCCCTTCTCTTTGATTTCTATTTCAAAAGAAACTATATGGAATTAGATTAAAACTTTCACTTTATTGTTCCAATGAAAATCTATCCCAAATCAATCCTTGTATTATGCATCCCTCCAAGTGCAACACCCCTGCATATGAATGAATCAGCCTATAGTCTTGGGTCCAATTTACATCTCTGTAAACAACTCATTCATGAAGTATTCTTTGAGACAGACACGCATGTGGTGCTTTTTACTTATTGTAAAATTTCATTCATTGCCCATACCTCGCCCCAACCCTCACATGTGGTACTCTGCCCATGATGTTCAAAATATTTTGCAAAATATTTTTCAATTGAAATACCTCTCAGAATTACAATTTCTGATCATTTAAACCTATAACTGGGTCTGTTTTGGGAAACTAGTCGACATCTAGAATTAGGTGATGGCGCGTGTTGGAATGTTATTTTGATTGTGTGAGGGAGAGGCTAAAAGAGATTGCATTGTTTTGAAACGTGAAAGAATTCCCACCGCTATCCTTTCTCTCTCTCACTCACACCATGCTCACCCATACACAGAGATGGGGAGGGGTCAATTTTTTCTGGAGTCACGACCTCGATCCCAGAAGTTTCATTGGCCATTGAATGTCCAATCACATATTGGCTCAAGTCAGCTCCTTGTGTGTGTGTACTTTCTGTTTTAAGCACATAGACATGCAACCATAGAGTTATTATACACCTATGCATACAACATACATTGTGTATCGAGGGCATGGAAGGCCAGGTGGGATTAAATTCGATTACATTCGATTCGTGTAAATTTTGCTAATCGATTAGCGATTGGCGGCAAGCCATTCGAACCATTCGATCAATCGATGTTTACTCCCAGGCCTATCACTAGTACCTCACATTTTTTTGCCATTATTACGATTAATATCTCGGTCACATTTTTTTGGAATAGCTACATATGTGGTATGAATAAAAATGCCGTTCTCGACGGCCGCCGTGGAGCAAATGTGACCGAGGTATAAGATAGAATAAACTAAATGCCACGCTTCCATCAATTTTGCAAATGACGTCCTCTATTTACAATTTAGGCCTTCGTGATTGAAGGGATGCTCCAGGCTGGACATATTTCACTAAAAAGAATAAAATTCAAATGGCAAAATGCTGAAAATTTGATCAAAATCAGATAACAATTAAAGATTTGCATTATTCTGGTGAAACAGCTCTAGGCTCGTCTTCATGAATATTCATTAGCCTTGGGCTGATGATGCCATATCCCCACTGTCTTGTTCTTTTGTATTTTATTATATGAAAATTAGGTGTACTATAAATTCAAAAGTTTCCTACCAAGGACTTAAACAATTGGACTGATAACTGATTACGTGCATTATGTATTTCTTACTGCAACGTATTTCATAATAATTGAGACACATCATTTACATAATGAAAAATGAAACAATTATGATTTCATGTAATGACATAAGAAAAAGGAAAGTATGTGACATAATCAGCCCACCGAATGAATATTCATGAAGACATGCCAAGAATTGTTTCACCAGAGTACCCGGGGGATGCAAATCGTTGAAGTTCAATAACTTATCCGATTCTAATGAACTTTTCAGCATTTGGCCCTGAATTTTATTCTATTCATCTAGATCTAAATATTTTCAGCCCGGGGCTGTTTTCTCGTTCTTTGTGTTTTGGCTGAATTCGTGCACCCGCCTAACAACGATAAACAGCTATAAGCCTTGTTCATGATTTTTTTTTTCTCGCGGATGTTGTCCACTATCCAATTCTATCCTATCTACTTGGCTTGAACTCAGGCCCTACGATGGATCATTAATTTACATGTAACCGGGGACATGAAACCAGGGACTAACAGACGTCCCTGGTTCGACGACGGGGAAGGAACAGATTCCACTGGACATTCTAAGGTAAGAAACAACATGAAACAACATGAAGGCTTGTCATTTTCCTGTTCGGAATCATCAGCTGACAGGAACACTTTTTATTATTTCAACATCTTTTTGCCCTAGATGACAAATTCCATTGCAGGCACGGATCAAAGGAGGGGGAGGGGGGAGGCACACCCCGTAAATTTGAAGGAAAAAAATATACACCCATTCCCGGGCCCCCATTCGAGTGCAAAACTGCGATCACTTGGGACGGAAGACGTTGCCCCTCCCTTCTCTCTCTGATGAGCTTGACATTTTTAAAGGGAATTTTTCGGGAGACGAAATTAATAATGATCTTTATTCAAAGGAGAAGTCCACCACAACAAAAGTTGGTTTGAATAAAAAGAGAAAATTCAAACAAGCATAGCACTGAAAATTTCCTCGAAATCGGATGTAAAAAAAAAGTTGTGGCATTTTATAGTTACACTTAATTTTACGAAAAAAATATCCTGGTCGATATGCAAATGAGAAGACTGATGACGTCATCCACTCACTATTTTGTATTTCATTATATGAACTATTTTCCTCATTGTCAACTGAAACAGCAATCAATTCCTCTCTGAACATGTGGAGTTAGCATTGATTAATACTATATGGTTGGTCCTTATTGCCAAATCTGTTTAAAAAATAAATATTGTATAATTCAAACAATAAAAAAACAGTGATGGACACCATCGTCTGTCTCATTTGCATGTCACTTAATTGTGCATATCACTATATTTTGTGAAAATAAGCGAAACCTTAATATGTCATTACTTTCTTATTTAACATCTGATTTTGATGAAATTTCAGCGTTGTGCTCGTTCGATTTTTCTCTATTTATTCAAATCAACATTTTCTGGGGTGGACTTGACCTTTAATAATAATCAATGAAGAGGGTCACTGCTCATTATACTAAGAGGGGCGCTAAGTAGCTTTAGTCAAAAAAAAATTTCATTAAGTCAAATACTAGTTCGTCAAATTACCAACTCGTATAATAGAAGTTTGTCTACCATCAGTTGTCAAAATATACGCATGGTATAATTGCCATTTCGTCTAATAACCAGTTGGTCCAAAAGTCATTTCTTTATACAATTGGTCTAAAATGTTTATTCGGCAAAACAAATGGAAATCAACGAGTATTAATCCAACTGGTTAGACGAAATGGTCATAGACTAACTGGTGATTAGACTAAATGTTGATAGCACATTATGGTCATTGACCTATAATGATTGTTAGACGTAATGTTGATGGACGTGAGAAGATGTGTTGGCAATGGACGAATCGGCAATTTACCTTTTTTTTTACCTCCTTTGAAAACTCGATTTCATGACCGGACATTCTAAACACTTAGTTTTGTAACCATGATCTAATATGAGCGGAAAGTGTGTGCTATTTTTTAAGGTTTAGACCCCCAAACAGGACATTCTATGTACTTTTTGTAATGAAAAGGATTGATATCTTGATGCAAGTGATGGGAAGCCTATAAGACGATTTTTATGTGATATGAAAATTTGAGATTTTAAGCGCCTTTACATAAGGAACACACTGAGTAACCCCCTCCCCCCCCCCCCCGAAATACTAGGCTCAAATAAATGAATAATGCGAGCGCGAAGCACGAGCAGTTTTTGCCCCTTTCATATGATTTATCAGTGGACCAATTTTTTTTTTACTCTGATGGCGAGTCAAGATTTTTTTGCTCATTTAACAAGTTTTGTTTTTTAACTTCCAGCCCCCCTGGATATCTAATGGTGCATCCCTAATTATTCTTAATGCTCATATCAATGGCCAAGTTATTCTCTTCATAATGTCTTTAAGTCTATGAATAAGAATTTACGGCCAATTGCGTTGTTTCAAATTTTCAGGTCTGAATAAATGAAGTATCCAAAAAGAGCTCGCGCTTTGACCTTGCATTTGTAATTAACTTAGACCTTTTGAGATGTCTTATTGGGGAAAATATAGTTTAAGTCACCCCCATAAATATTGTGACTGGTGACCTCTGGCATTACTAATACTATTAATGACCTGCGATCCCCTTCTGCTTTAATGACTTGCGACCCTCTTCTGTTATGACTATATATTACGAGTCTATCGTGTCTATGTTTTACTACTGGCGACCCTTATGAATATTAAACCTAGCTAAGCTTTTCCATGTTATAACTGTATGCTAGCGATCCTCTTCTTTGATTATGAATAGCGACCCCCTTTAACATGATGATGACTATGTAACAGTCTTCTCGTACTTTATAGCGACACTCTTATGACCGGCGACCCTCTACTATTTGTTTAGCGACACTCCTTTCCTTATAATTGAAGGTGAAGTCCACCCCAGCAAAATGTTGATTTTAATAAATAGAGAAAAATCAAACTAGCCTAACACTGAAAATTTCATCAAAATTGGATGTAAAATAAGAAAGTTGTGGTATTTTAAAATTTCGCTTATTTTTCACAAAACGGTGATGTGCACAACTCGGTGACATGCAAATGGGTCAGTCCATGATGTCCATCACTCACTAAATGGTTTGAATAATTATACAATAATTTTTTTTTTTTTTACAGATTTGACCGACTTGACCGAACCATATTGTAATAAACAATGCAAATTCCACATGGGAGGAATTGATCACTGTTTCACTTGACAATGAGGAGAAATTTAGAATATTTCATATTTCGTATAATAAAATACAAAAGAAATAGTGAGTGGATGACGTCATCAGTCTCGTCGTTTGCATACCGACCAGGATGTGCATACAAGTGTTATGTGAAATTAAGCGAAACTTTGAAATTTCATAACTATTTTATATCCGATTTTGATGTCATTTTCAATGTTATGCTTTTAGATTTTTCTCTTTTTTCAAATATTTTTTTTAGTTGGGGTAGGCTTGTCCTTAAACGAACGATACGACCCTCTACTTTTACGACTAACGACCCTCCGATCTTATAGGGGCCGGGGAAAGGCCTGCGCTATCATACCCCCCCCCCCCCCCGGCCCCCCAATTATAATTTACTGTCGATCGTGAATCTCCATTTTGATGATGTTCATGAATTCTTATTACACAAATGTCACCCCCAGCCCCCCACCCTTTGGTACATGTACTTACTTTATCAATGGCAATCTGATCCTTCGTCAGGCCTTATAAAAGACCAATGATCCTTCGTCGGGCCTTTAGTTCATGATCCATCGACGGGCCTTAGTTAAGACCAATGATCCATCGTGTAATAATGGCAACAATGATAATGGTATGAAATGAGATCTCACAAGAATCGAAAATGAATTAAATCAATAAGAACAAGTATGCAAATAAAGATAGGGCCTAAGGCCCTGGGTTGTCCTTAATTTTAGTTTTACATCTTTTAAAATGACAACTGAACCATTTGACATATTTTCCAATTATACAGGAGTGACGATGAATGAAGGTTGAAATGTAGATGGACTGTTCGTGCAACATTCCTGATTAATGAAATATAAATTCTAAATCATTTTTATTCACATGCATTGAAAAACGGTAAACATGAATACGTTTGTGCATACAGTGCATTAATTAAAGAAAGTCTAAGAAAGTAAATTAATGATCAAGTGGGAAACTATAAGGCTTTTTGTTATGTCTTATGAAAATTTGAGATTTGAACTGCCCTCCCAAAAAATATAGCCTCAAATAAATAATGCGAGAGCGAAGCAAGAGCAGAATGCATAAATTAATGATCATGTTACAGGAACATTATTTAGTGTCAGTTTGTAGGGGTAATAAAACTTGCATTAAGCTAATTAATTCAATGAATGAATAAAGGGAAAATATACAAAGGTCTTATTTAGTGAAATGGCACGTCTTGGTTATTGCAAAACTAGGAAATGTAGTGTATGAGGGTAACACAAAATATAATAGATGATTAAATTTAGGGCGAATACATGCAGGCCATGCCCATATATACATGGGCACTAAAATCAAACCCCTGGCCCTAGCTAGCTCCATATAGAATATCTACGTGTATGCAATTATGTATGCAATCATAGCATGCACGTATACGGTGTACGCGCATACGATTTCACCTAATTAGTATTCATATTTTCTATTTATAGATAGAGCGCGTATACACAGCTTTGCATGCTGTATGCACACACACACGATACGTGTAATGCATACTATTAGTAATGCATGTGGAGCACACTCGCAGGGGTTAATTTCTCGTTGATACTCGATCTCACGTACCCCCCCCCCCACCTCTTCACCTCTCATTGTGATCACTCGGGTTTTGTCGCGTTTTGAATATATTATCTCGAAGTTTTAGATTCATTTGACAGAATATGATCAATTCTATAACTGACTTTTCGACGAATTTCGGACACAGCAGAATGGGTACCCCCCCGGCTGCTGCTGTCATAATAATTGAGTGACGCTTTGTCAATTTTTTTTTCATTTGCATGCATTTCTTGAATATGATTTAGTATTGTTAAATGTATGTTGCTATGCTTATCTATGGTCTGACCGATCGGCCGAATAATGTTTATTTTTGTTTTGTTCATTCGACACAAACCTGTATCATTGATTCTCTTTTTCATGACGGAGTGTGGAAGAGTTTTTGCGTCAATACACACCCCCAGCCGTACTCCAAGGGGCGAGCTGAAGATGTATTAAAGAGAGGGAGAGAGAGGGGGCCGGGGTGGAAATTCCCACTCGAGATGTCTTCATAAAACTACTTTTACTCCATGGTTATGCTGGAACTACTAGAAACGTTAAATTTGCTATCAAGGAATAAATAATTTTGTTTAATATCACGAAGGAATCTTTTCTTAAAGCTCCGTTCCCCTATTCTCGTTGGATTACATTCTGGCGATGTAAATTGATTTCTACATGTAAGACAAAATAAGCCTATGAACCCCAGCCCCCCCCCCCCCCCCCAGGTTGACAAAATTCTAGTCAACCTCCGATATCCCAGAGTAGTCTTTTGTGCAAATTCTAAGTCCCACTGGAGCGTAAGTTAGTAATGCAAAGGTGATTACAAGAGCCTCTCGATCTCCAAACCATGGAGGGATGGGAGAGAGAAAGAGAGTGGGGATGAGCAGATTATACTGGAAAATGGCTTGATATATGATATGCCGTCTTCATGCCTCGTTCATGGGTTGTGAGCGACATGTTCAACAGTTGAAAAAAATAAACACATTGTCATTTGATGGGATAATGTACGCTATCAGGAAATTAATAAATCTGTCAAATTGCCATTAAACCTTCTGTGAAATTACTTATTCTTTGGTGTTTTTTTCATTGTCGAGTTATACGTAGATAGCCTTTTTTTGCCTGCAGTTGTGTTGGACTACGTTTTAACGAAAATAGTACAAGGGTCTAATACTCGTTGGTCAACCTCAGTCACCCCCCCCCCCCAACACACACACACACAAAATATAATAAATCAGAAAAGTTCACTTTTTAATCAATAAATCACACCACTTCTAGTCGATTCCACCCGTCTCCCTCTTCTAATCTCTCTCCCTCCGTCAGGTCGCCCTGCATGACCTTGCCTCCTGCCGAACGGTTTGTTTGTTTTGGGTTTTTTTTTAATTAAAGGCTATTCTATTATGAGGTTGCTTAAAACATATAGGTGGACTTCAAAATAATTAACACCTTATGAAAATGACTTTATGACAGTTTACCAACTGGCACTCATTTGGAAGACGCGTGATGTGGCCCATTTCTAGGCATTGGAAGCCAGATATTCTTAGTACCGGTATGTTGGGTCAAATCTTTATGGAATTTCGCTATATTCCAATTCGTATTTTCATCTTACGGTAATTAATTCAATTCATACCCGTTGGAGTACAGTAAATCTAGAATTCATGAATTCATGTCAAAATAATAATTGAAGAAAGGCATACAATGATTCATCAAATGCAGAAAATAATTGTAACAAAATCATTTCATATCACAATGCAGGCAATGGGAGAAAAAAAATTAATGACCCCCCCCCCCCCCCCCCTCTGCAAAAAATAATATCAATCAACCAACCAAAATCACGTCCGACGCGACACAACTACCGGTAGTTACTTTGAACCATGGAGGTTGGATGTTCGAACACACTTCGCCTCCATACTAGTACTCGAATCCAAAACAAAATACGGGCCTCAGTCAAGTGTCACACATATCACATGCACGAGAAAGGGAATAAGGGAAGAAAGGATATTGATAATGGTGGTAAAGCATCAACTGATAATTTACTTCTAGATTAAATTAAAGCAAGCGCACTTGTACTCATGCCGCTGTTTTCTTGAGAGCTAAGCTGAGCGAGCATTCTATACCGGCCGGCGCCGAGATCCTCGGCGCACCAGTTTTGCTCGTGCGCTGTGACTAGGTCCTATTCCGCTTCGTTCCGCGATTCTCACATCTCTGACGCCAGGATGTGACTGGGTACCATTCTCCTGCATTCCGCCGATCACCATTCCGCTTCGTTCCGCCTGATAAGTTCATTGCCACACCCACAAGTTCATTGCCACGCCCACAAATCGTCGGAACCCGTTCTTGAAACTGTCCAGCGTTCTCCTGCATGCGAACGGACCTCAATAATAAAAATACGGTCCCTTAGATTTCAGAAGTATTACGGTGATTTGGATGAAGTTATGGCATTTCATGAGATTGAAGTTTATAATGTATTAAGTTACTGAATCACATAATTGAATTTTGATCGGTTTTCTTTTCTTGTATCAGGTCTGGAGTGGACAAACGAGGATATAGCTGAAAATTATGTAAGTATTCATGCATATTTTACTATGTTTTACAAATTATTATTATTATTAAATAACTCCTGAATAATAATGTAAGGGAGAGTAGGCCTATAACCAGGGAAGTGGGAGTTCCCTGGTATAACAATTTGGCCGGAATGTTTCCCCAGATGCCCACACTTGTTGACCAAATTCTATTTGAAAACATTGTCACTGTGAGCTTTCAAAACTAATTTCAAAACCCATCATTATCTCTCTTGCATTAACATTAACTTTGCAATCGCACAGGTTCCCTCATGTACATGTACATGTAGTTATATTACAAGTACAGTACATTACGGTTCAATGTTCATAATGGTTTATGCTGATTGAATATCTACATGTACTGTACCAGTACATGTATTAAGTAATTGAAATGCAGAAAGGGAGATACAGTGTATTAACAATTGAAATGCAGAAAGGGAGATACATGTATTAACAATTGAAATGCAGAAAGGGAGATACATGTATTAACAATTGAAATGCAGAAAGGGAGATACATGTATTAACAATTGAAATGCAGAAAGGGAGATACATGTATTAACAATTGAAATGCAGAAAGGGAGATACATGTATTAACAATTGAAATGCAGAAAGGGAGATACATGTATTAACAATTGAAATGCAGAAAGGGAGATACATGTATTAACAATTGAAATGCAGAAAGGGAGATACATGTATTAACAATTGAAATGCAGAAAGGGAGATACATGTATTAACAATTGAAATGCAGAAAGGGAGATACATGTATTAACAATTGAAATGCAGAAAGGGAGATATGTGCATGTTCCCAGTGCCTGAACTTATGTTCAAATCAGGTTCAGTCAATCACTGATACATGTAGTATGACGTACATTACGTCAATCTGTTGTTGGCAAAAGTTTTAATAATAATATGCTATATTTTTAATTATACATAGATAATTTAATAGTGCTTTTGCAAAAAATGAAGGGCTGCACACATACCCTGGCCTTAGCAAGGCATGTATGCACGCGGTATTAGAGCTATATTACCGCGTACATACATGGGTGGAGAGTGGTATGTAGATAATGATCCCTTGCAAAAGAACGCGAGTGGTGCGGTTGGATTTGCGACCTTTCAGTATTAACAAGGGGAATGATGCTCGTCAGACAGATTTAATTGTCCCTGTAAAGATATTAATAAGACTACATGTAGGCTGTGGTAAAGCAAAAATTCAATCGAGAGAAATGACTTCTCAAGTTCACACATAGTTGCATTATCTTCAATGCCTTGAAATGGCACCTACTTTGGCAGGAAAAGAAAAATCAGATGTCATGCCATATTATCAGACAAGATTAGGTGTAAAAAAATGTATATGCATTACAAATATGTAAATGTACCATTAGGGCCGTCTGCACCATCCCGAAGTTTCAAATTAGCGCGCTATTTCTGATCCGGCAAATTATCCCGATCTGAAAAATCTCGAGATAGTTGGCGGTGCAGACGCAATTATCGCGCTAGTTCGTAGGATTAATCTCGAGATTGCAATCCCAAGTCAACTCGGGTTTATTTGCAAAATAGCGCGCTATTTTACGAATTATCCCGCTAATTCGTCGGTGCAGACGCACTCGAGATTGGACTCGGGGTAATTTATTCATGACGTCAGTCCATAATGCAATTCGCGTTCCACTTCCGCCTTGGTCAAAACATAAACACGTGCGAAAGTCAACTTTATACATGCGAATAGCGTTCATAAGCAACGATGGTGTCCCCACCAGTGAATGGATTTTGGGAGAGACCCCGGGAGAGACCAGACCGAAGGGGGAGGCGCTCATCGCATCGACGATGGTCATATTCAATAACAACACTGCTGTCAGTGTTGTCTTATTCCTTCGCAAAATGTGAGCAAATAGCATTTCTTTCCTCCTTCTCCCTCTCTCTCTCTCTCTCTCTGTCGTTGCCTCCTACTCCGCCATCATATTTCACGAAGAATACATCACTTCTTCACTCGCTGAGCTGAAAGGATTGTTGCATAACACCGGTTGAATTCGGCGAAAGTACTAATGAAAGGAGTTCATTGCTTGCATATCGCGGGAAGTTATTCAAAAGCGCGGGCCGTTGAAACCCCAAGATCCGAAAGTGCGCATGCCCGGAATATCGGGCTTGTTGCCTCGCTCGAGCAGATATAGCTCCTCGTGGGATGGTGCAGACGGGGTTTCATGAATCTCGAGATTAATCGCGAAGAGGGCTGATCGGGCTAAAATCTCGAGATTGAGCAAACTCGGGATGGTGCAGCACCGCCTATTGAGTTGAAATGACCTTTGAGTTCACTCAACCAAGCCCACAATTGCACTTGAGTCTCTTTGGTTTGTTATTGATAGCCTGGGAAAGTGGGAGGTCTAAAAGTTTTTGTTATTTTTTGTCATTTTGTCTAAGGACCTAGTCTACATTTAGAAGTGTTTAGATAAGAAGGATCTTTGCATTTTCCATTTTACATGTAGTTTTTACTTTTAGATCAAATTTTATGGAGAAAGTTCTTTTGCCTGTGCTGTCCCTTTACTCTGGAATACAGTACTTAGGCATGTCACCCCATTGTACTCTTCTGTACACCCAAAGTTTATTAAAACTCCATATACCGGTATATTATTAAACATAGTCCTATTTCAAGTTTCACAAGCATTATTTTTAAGAAGAATGAGTTAGCATTAAAATTGCCAGTGACTTTCAGTCTATATGCTCAATAAAACATTTCTTTAAAAGAGCACAGTAGGGATACAGTATCATACAATATAATAGCATTATAATGCCCTTTAAAAGGCACATTGTGTATCATTACCTTGATCATTTACCGTCACACCCTGAACAATTCTCGTTGCCATTGTGTGCTATTGTACATGAGGGCAGTTTCGACCCAATCTCTCGTCTAGATACATTTTCCTTGGCAATGGAAATTACGATGAGCTGTTGTAAAAGCAGTTGTTCAGGATTTAGTAAAGCCAGAAGTGGATTATCTCTCAATAGGTGGTTTCAGACCGCCTCGAAGTTCGCCAGTTCCAGGTATTCTCTGATCGGGAAATTTACCCCGATCAGAGAATACCAGGTATTTTGGCGGTGTGAAAGCAAACTACATGTACGCGTAATATCCCCGAAAGAAAATACCCGATAAATAGTAGGTACTTGGCGAAATTACGAGAACCTTCGCGGGGATTTTTCCAAGGTCGTGGGTATTTTGGCGGTCTGAAAGCAAATTACGGGAACTTTTAGCCCAGCGTGTCGTTGGGTGCGGCGCCGTGCATGGGTTGCTGCTAGTGATTTTGAATTTCGCGCCTTGCTGCTTATCAGACCATACTGCGCATGCTCGTAACTTCAGGAACTTAACCCGAAGGGTATGTTTCAGGGCGGTGTGAATGCAGGAATAATTAATGGGTATTTTTCAGCCTAAAGAAGTTCTCGTAATTTAACGGGGATTCTTGTGATCGAGGCGGTTTGAAACCACCTAATGAGAGGCATTATCAGTTTCCTTGTGCATTATCAATTTGAAATAAAAACAATTCTGCTGCTGTTTAGCAATTGATGCCAAATTGGCAATGGTAGTCTTTTTTCCTCAAATTGGGACAGCTGGCTAATTGTATTAGCTTACATGTTTAATAAACCTGTCAGTAATTTAATACCATAGATAAAAAAAAAAGAAATGGGGATAGGAATAATCTTTATCTACTTGCCACTTTTTTGCAGTCTCTGAAAATTTCCTGAGCTACATGTACACATACATGTATGTACATTACAAGGAGGGGGGGGGGGGACATTTTGTTTAAAAAAATATAAATAATTCAGTAGGTAAAAACATATAATATTTTTTCATAGTCATTAGAAATGTAGTTTATAATTTTTGGCCATTTACATGTACATCATCTCCATATACAGTATGTATAACATGTAGGTCACAGGTATTTTGATAAAGATCTCTCTAATAATGCCTATTTTAGTATTTCCTATGTTTTTTATTGGTTTTAGCATATGACACAAACTATCATACCGGTATGTGCCGATACAGTTATTTAGACCTCTATCCATGTAGGCCTTCAAAGGCTACACGTTGATATTACACTTTTCAGTCAGTGTAATGCACAATAGTTGATTGAAGGTAAAAAATTCATAGATGTTAAGCCACACGTCTTGGAAAAAAAATTGTGGTGTTGTTAACTTGTTATGCTAATAATTTCAAATTTCATTCGGTTTAACATACTATATCTCTGCTGAAATGAGAGATATTGTGATAAAATTGGTGTCATTTTAAAGCGGAATACGTACATGTATACTCTCTCATGTCTGAAAAAATGAGCACATGAAATCGTGACACCGCAATTGATAAAACGGAAAATGAAGCGGGTAGTGGAGGGGGGGGGGGGGAGGGAAGCGGTACACACAAGTCTATGGGAAAGTCACGTTTCATATTTCAAACGTGGATAACTTTGGTATACAGGGGGCTACCCTGGTACGAACAGTATTTGTCTTGAACAGTAAATTCACATCAGACTGCGAAAGGGATTTTGGCCCCTATTTGGCAAAGGCCCCTTTCTGTAATTTTCTGCTCTGTGCCTTTTCCAAGCCTTAAACCCGCCTGGAGCTTTGAAAGTAGCATTGAAAAAGTGTGGATATTTTTTTGCCTTGACCAGGCTATCAGTAATAATTTTTTAATTGCAACTTTCACGCAGACTATGCATGGGCTAGTATAGTCTATTCACTAGTTTCACTGAGGTCATGAATTTCTCACCCTAAAGAAACTCATCCCACTGAATGCCACTGGGATTAATTTCCTAATTTGTCAAGTAAATATTCAGTCCTTCCTACTTTCTTATTTACCCAAGCTGCTCCATGTATCTACAGTGTTTGTTTACGAATGCATCTGTTTTGATTCACTCCTCATGTACTTGCCAAGTTCTAAAAATAAAAAAAGAACAAACAGATTCACTTTCTCAAATATTGACTTTCACAATAAGCCCTCAAGGCATATGTGCGAGAACATCTACTGTGTACAGTACATTATATGGTTTGTAAGTACATGTATGTGCATTTGTCTCAGATACCTTTCTTTAAAATATTTTATTCTCTCATTCTTTCGTTGTCTTTTCCCCTTTGTTTGGTTGTTTCTCTTTCTGTATTTCTCTCCATCTTTCTTTGTATTCCCTTTTCTTTCTTTCTTTCTTTCTTTCTTTCTTTCTTTCTTTCTTTCTTTCTTTCTTTCTTTCTTTCTTTCTTTCTTTCTTTCTTTCTTTCTTTCTTTCTTTCTTTCTTTCTTTCTTTCTTTCTTTCTTTCTTTCTTTCTTTCTTTCTTTCTTTCTTTCTTTCTTTCTTTCTTTCTTTCTTTCTTTCTGTCTGTCTGTCTGTCTGTCTGTCTTCCCTTTCTTTGATTTTGATATATATATTTCTCCCTCTTTTTTCCCTACTCAGTCTCCTTTATCTAATTTCTTTGAATATTCATTCATGTTTAATGCAGAATCTATTATACATTGTACACACATCTACATTTAGCTAATCTCGTTGGGTCACATAATATTTGATAATGATAAGGTATTGACAATGAAGCCCTTTAAAAACATCAATATAGAAATTAGAAAGTTAGAAAATAAAAAATAAATGGAATAAAAATTGATTAATCATGAAAACATGAATCTTAATTATATGAAGGAATATAAAAAGAATGCAAAGATGAAAAATGAACAAATTGTTTGACAATGAAAGCCCTACATGAGCATCCCTGAGGACTGTACTGTACCTCATCAATTCTGGAACTTTTCTTTTGGTCTGTATTTTTGTTTCTTTAAATAATTGAAAGAATTCTTTGTATATTTCAAAATATACAGTCTTTATTTTTTTCAAATTGCTCTTATACTCTAATCTTTATAATGAGCTCAAACCTGATGAGCTTGTTGCATATATATATGTTTATATTTGACCTTGTCAAATTAATTGCTGTGAACTCAATATAAAGCCAGCCTTAGGAGAATGGAATTAAAAACACATTTCTAGTGAGAGGGGCACTAATTCTTTAGGAGTCAGGAACATGCAGAGAAGCTGATGTTACCATGGTAACTGGCAAGTGTGGAAATACACTCGATTAACTAGAGATGAGAGGATTTGCTAGGATGCAAGTTGTATGCACATGTACATCTAAAACAATGCAAAGTTCTACATCTAAAATGAAACAGCAGAATCACTATATTAGAAAATGCTATTAAACTGGCATGATTCATTTTGTTTTATAATAAAAGATGTTCATTTTGACTTGAATGTTTCATCTAAAATACTAAATTTTTATGAAGTATAAAATTGAATAGAAAATTATCAATGCATTACCAATTTGAGTATGTTTGAATTTGCCAGCGCCATTATGAGGCTGCGATGAATGCAAGGAATGCTCCCCAGGGAGTGGAAATTGTGCACTTTTCGTGCGGGATTGTAATGAATCCAATGACTGGGGTAATAATATGCTGTAGTTAACGCAATGTGAGCCGTTATGGGAAAGCGCTATAAAATTGAGCTAAATTATTATTATTAATCTTGACGTGTAAATATATAAACTTGTTTTTGCAGTGCGTTGAAGGTACAAATGGGTTAGATTTGAATTCAAATCAAATCACTGTTTAAAGTGCAAATTGGCCACATTCCATTGAAAAGTTTACTTTTATCATTGATTTTAATTATTATAACTTACACAAATAGATAGAAAATGACAAATGGGTGCCAATTTAGTAATGGGCAATTTAACCTGATTAATATTGTTATGCAGTGCCCTGAAGGTACATTTCCTGGGATTCAAATTCACATGTCAGCCCAGCCCCAAAATCAGTGTTTGAAAAGCAAATTGGCATCTCTTCATTAAACATTTACCTTTTCATTCCTTTTTTTAAATTATGAGAACGAATTAGGAAATGATAAATAATTGCCAATTTGAGGAGCAAGGCAGATTAAAATATAACTTGTTTTTGCAGTGCCCCGAAGGCAGTTGGGATCTGAACTCAAATGATGACAACCCCGCTCCCGAGATGAAGATCAAAGACGGCAAACAGACGCAGAATCGCCACGGAACGAGATGTGCCGGCGAGATTGCTGCTGTTCGTAACAACGTCTGCGGGGTCGGCGTTGCATTCAACTCAAAAGTTTCAGGTAAAAAAAAAACTTAAGTCTAATCCATAAAAGATGAATACGTGAGTATACTGCACATCACTATTGATCAGGGGGCCGTTTCATAAAGCTGTCTGTAAGGGCGACTTTAAGAACGACTGGTGATCTGTTCTTGTGACCAAAATGATATTCACCATTAAATGAACATTGGTGATTATTTAGCATGTGTGAAAGGTTCACCAGTCGTTCTTTACATGTAAGTCGCTCTTAACTTAATACGTGTACAAACAGCCAATATGAAACACCCACTAGATCGTCCACACACTAATTCATCATTGATGAGATAACATGGCTAACATGGTTAAAGCATGACTTCTAATCACTCTAACGTACATGTATCTCTTTGTGACCCCACTCCACCCCCCCCCACACACACACCCCCACCACTTCCCAAGACTTGATGGCCTGCCAAGAACATTGTCTGGGAGACTGCCATACTTTACTATACAGGTACATACATGTACATGTAACATTGTGGATAAATATTGTTATGTATTTTGATTGAATGACATGAAGAGGTGTAAAATTTGGGGGAAAAGGTTCAAAATGCACAAAATTTGTGCATTTTTAATAGTGAGTGCACATGTGTGCTGAATGAGTACACTGCGATACCCTTTTTGTCTCGCCTGCATAGCAGAGCGAGACTATAGGCGCCGCTTTTCCGACGGCGACGGCGGCGGCGTCAACATCAAATCTTAACCTAAGGTTAAGTTTTTGAATTACATCATAACTTAGAAAGCATATGGACCTAGTTCATGAAACTTGGACATAAGCTTAATCAAGTATTACTGAATATCCTGCCTGAGTTTCAGGTCACATGACCAAGGTCAAAGGTCATTTAGGGTCAATGAACTTAGACCATGTTGGGAGAATTATTTTCAAAATCTTAACCGAAGGTTAAGTTTTTGAAATGACATCATAACTTAGAAAGTATATGGACCTAGTTCATGAAACTTGGGCATAAGGTTAATCAAGTATTACTGAACATCCTGCTTGAGTTTCAGGTCACGTGACCAAGGTCAAAGGTAATTTAGGGTCAATGAACTTTGGTCAAGTTGGGGGTATTTGTTGAATTACTATCATAACTTTAAAAATTTATGGATCTATTTCATGAAACTTGGACATAAGGTTAATCAAGTATTAGTAAACATCCTGCTCGAGTTTCAGGTCACATGACCAAGGTCAAAGGTTATTTAGGGTCAATGAACTTTGGCCAAGTTGGGGGTATTTGTTGAATTACCATCATAACTTTGAAAATTTATGGATCTAGTTCATGAAACTTGGACATTAGGTTAATCAAGTACCACTGAATATCCTGTGCGAGTTTCAGGTCACATGACCATGGACAATGGTCATTTAAGGTCAATGAACTTTGGCCGTGTTGGGGATATTTGTTAAATTACCATCCTAACTCTGAAAGTTTATGGATCTAGTTCATAAAACTTGGACATAAGAGTAATCAAGTATCACTGAGCATCCTGTACGAGTTTCAGGTCACATGACCATGGTCAAAGGTCATTAAAGGTCAATGAACTTTGGCCGTGTTAGGGGTATTTGTTGAATTACCATCCTAACTCTGAAAGTTTATGGATCTAGTTCATACAACTTAAGATATAAGAGTAATCAAGTATCACTGAACATCCCCTGTGAGTTTCAGGTCACAAAACCAAGGTCAAAGGTCAGTTAAGGTCAATAAACTTAGGCCATGTTGGGGTAATTGTTGAATTGCCATCATAACTTTGAAAGTTTATGGATAGAGTGAATGAAATGTGGACATGGGTGTAGTTGACAAGTCTTAAGTCACCGTTCAAATGTCATTTATGGTCAATGAACGTGGTATTATGTCATTATATGAATGGTGTTTTTGTGAATGATTATTTAATAGTAGTTTTCAAAGTTAGCACTGCTGCTATATTAAATCGCGTAATGCAGGCGAGACTGCCAGAGGCGTTCCACTTGTTTACTCATTGATCGTTTAATTTGAAAACGTCAGTGGACAATTTTCTTATTTTCTGCATACAATTTTTCAGAGATGGGATGTTTGCTGTTTCAATGATTCACAATGGAGTGAATTCAATATTAGGGTAGTAATTGAGTATGCTGCAAAGTGACCCTACATCTGTTAAAATCACTTTTAATGTGTCCTTCCTGAGGTTCATTTTCGGAGCTCTCCAAGTAGTATCTAGATTGTATATGCCTATAATGAAGGAGAAAATGAGCCAGACACAGTGGCGCGAATTCACAAAGGTGGTTTTGAAAACCCACGGTTGAGTCCATGGTTTATGCAGATTTCTTGTATAAATTACGCTTATTTTACTGTGCATATATTAAAAAATGTCCAATGCTGATGCGCGCTTTTGTCACAGTGCGCCAAATTGACCCCTGTTTCCATGGTTAGATGCGCTATTTTATTCATGAGTCCACTGTTTGAAGAGCGGACTCACTAATTCAAAACAGTGGACTCATGAATAAAATAGCGTGGATAACCATGGCGACAGGCGTCAATTTGGCGCACTGTGATAAAATCGCGCATCAGCATTGGACATTTTATACACGCGCCCGATACGCGCTAAATTAAGCGTAATTTGTACAGGAAATCTGCATAAACCATGGATTCAACCGTGTGTTTTAAAAACCACCTTTGTGAATTCGGGCCACAATGTATGATATTGTGACACTGACACATACTGTACATGTACACTCTACCCCATACATGTACATGCATGTTACAACATCTACATGTACATGAACATGATCATGTACGTTGTAGATAGCATTGTAAATTGACCTCTCAAAAATGTCTCTTCAAATCACTTGTACACATATTTCCTTCCTGGGATAGATTTCCAGAGCGCTATTGCAAAATTGTATGTAGAGTACTTGTATTTTGAAATGGAAACTAAAAGAAGTGGAAATTGAACTCAAATTATATGATATTGTGACACATACATGTACATGTACAGTGTACCCTTACATCTAGTACATTGAATGCTCCTATTACAAGATGAACTCTGATAGTACATGTACATGTACATGTACCGCCCCTTTTTATTGCCTGTGACCGGATGTTCCATGAACATGTAGAAATTAATAATATCTGTTTGATAGGCAATTAGGCCTTGATCATTCAAGATAAATGTAGCGTGTGTTAATCATTATTCAATAGTGCAGTCAATCAATTGAGTATTCAGTATTAAACTTCTTTGTTTCGGCCCGGGTCAATCAATTTCCAAGCACCAATAAAAACTATTTTGTTAGCCTCAGAATGATGGTATGTAGGCCTCGGTGCCTTTGACCATTTTTTTTTGTTATGTCTTTTTTTTTCACTGATAAAAAATATATTCTGTGAATTTTACAACATGTGGTCTTTATCATAATTTTGAATTGAAATGTTTGTTTTCCTTCAAATTTCATTTTACTTTACATTATCATTTCATTTATAAATATCAATATCAGCAACTACAGTACTGTAAATCAGGGATGCCACTTTTCCGTATTTATACGGAATTCCGTCTTTTTCCCTGTTGTCCGTCGTATTTCCGTATTTCCGACTTTTCCTGTTTTCTGTGTACAAAAAAAAAGTCGGAAAATCCTCCCTTTTCCTCCCCCCTAGCTCTCTCTCGATTGCGATGTATGACGATCGACCGAGTGAAAGATATTTCTCCGAGATATTTGCTTTTATACAGTACACAATTTATAAACGCGCGCACTGCCCACTACGTTCATTGAGTTATGCTTTTATCAAGGCTTTCCGATTGGAATCCTTGATATCCTGCCCAATCAATGTGAGCGAACGCACGCACATAGACAAGCGCAAAGCAGCGGCATGAATCGCGATATAATAGCGACTGGTAAATACGTCTGTAAAGATGATGACGTCATCCAAGATGGCAACTTACGATGACCAACGAAAGGATCAAGGATGACTAAGTTTTGATCATAATTTGAAAGGAATTATCGGTAACTGCGGTCTAAGGTACGATGTTTCTGAATTTTATGTATCTTCTCGTGAATTTGGATGTGATTATTTTTTCATAATGTGACATTTTATGTACCAAAAACGATCCGAAAATCGGGTTTCCGCTGAATGTTCGATCTAACCTTACTGCTGCAGCTGATACGGTACGTAACCCAGGGAGCTCCGGCCCGCTTCCCGGGCCGGAGCTCCCTGGGACTGGGTTAGCTGATTGTCTCTATGCACGGGCCAACAACTCTTCAGTCTATGTATTGGTGAGTGGAGCCAACGCGGTTCAGCGGAACAACCAAAATACAGAGACTGAAGCTTTTAGTCTTGCGTTCTGTTACTTTAGAAACTCACACTACCATCAGTTTTTTTTTCAAATCTTGACTCCAAAGTCATCGATCACAACAAGATAAGAAGCCTCTTGCCCCCCCCCCCTAAATTTGAGGTGGGGGATCCCCCCCCCCCAAAAAAAAAAAAATGCTTGCTTGCTTGTCCAATTTTTTACCTGTGTCCATCCCAAAATTTAAGGTGGTCCCCCCCCTAAATTTTGGGGCTTCCGCCGCCAATGCCCCAATTCACTGATCTTGGACACTCCCTGCCCGCAATAAGTTTCAGTATTTTTGGAGGACACCTAGTGGCATCCCTGTGTAAATGAAGTCTGATTATTTATTGCAATTGTGTAATAAGTTCAGTGCAAAAATTTGGGGAATATAATAATGAGAGTAAGCAAGTACTGCATTGTGGATGAATCCTTTTAATAAGTCATTGCTTGTCCCCCCCCCCCCCCCGCAAATGAAACAAACTGTACATGTATCTCAATTTAAAATTTTAACACTCTATTCACCAATCTTCACTTGTGTATGTAGGCTATTATTAATGCTGACTGTTCAGATACATGTAGTATGAATTTCTTTGAATCAGGCAACAAATATATTTTTTTTTTCGGGGGGGGGGAAACTTTTCAAAACTTACCGCCTAAATTTGCAACATCGGATATTAAAGCTTTCCTTGGATTTTCCATGGCTCCCTTTTGAGTTCCCAGGGATGAAATCGCTCTGAGCCCTTGTGTCATATTTCCCCTGCTTTGAATAACCAGGAAATTTTGCACTATTTTAGGAAATCAATCAGTTTGTTAGGAATAATTTTCTTCTTATGATTCTTTACCAGGTATTCGACTACTAGACGGTCCAATGACTGATAGCCTAGAAGCCACTGCTTTCAACAAATTTATGTACATTAATGATATCTATAGTTGCAGGTAAGTGTCTTGTTTTTAAATTTCCTTGCCCCTCTTCCTGCTTTTATTACATGATTTCATTATCAGCTGTTTTCTGCTTTCCTGATCTATTCCCAGATCATTTTAAAAGCCACTGTTCTCTTTGATTCTCTTCCTTTTTAAATCTTCATCTGCTCTCCCCCTTTACTTTCTCTGTAATTGCCTCTTTTTCTTCATCTATCCATCCGTCTGTCTGTCCGTCAGTCTGTCCGTCCGTCCATCCATCCATCCTCCCTTCCTTTCTTCCACATGTATGTACATGTATGCAACAAATTTTCAAATATTAAATCTTTATCTATATATTGATCAATCTTTTTATCTATCCCCAGATTTATACATGTACATGTTTATGGTCCATCTACATGTACCCATCTATTAATTGATCTATATCTTGTATATTGATTCAACTCTCTCACTTTCCTTCTACAGCAAGGATTCCCCTGGTATAGCCTCACAATTCGCTCCACATTTTATTTTTTATGATTGCTATGTACATGTACATAAAATTTATTTTGTGTACATAACAATTTTATTGTTTTTTATAGGACTATATAGAACATAGTTGAAAGCTGTTCACTTACAACCAGAAATGCTAATCAAATTTGATTTATGTTAAATTTGTCCCTGTCCTATAAATTTACCGTTAAAAAATAAATCAATTTGTTCCTCCCTGTACTCCTCCATCATACCTTTCCTTCTTCTTTCTCTCTCTCACTCTCTTCCCATATTATTCTTATCAAAACATATTTAAAAGGTCCAGTGGTTAGAGCATTGAACTCATAATCGCAAGGTTGTGAGTTCAAATCCCTACTCTGCCATTGTCTCCACTTTGATAAAAAGGCCCAAGAGTGATATCTGTCGTCTATAAGGTCAGCCACTATGACTGATTATTAAACCTAGACGTAAAATGTTTCCTATGTAATTGGTTATATACCAGCTTGGCCTTTACCAGCAAAACGCTGTCCTGCCGAGTTCCTACGGGAGTTACCATATAAAGCAGAAACAGAAACAGAAAAGAATCTGTCAGCTCAAAAGGATTATTTCTATTTCACTACATCGATCATTTATCTAATATAAATATTATCTCTTGTTTCCATAGTTGGGGTCCAGATGATGATGGAAAGACGGTCGATGGCCCACACACCCTGGCCAAGGCGGCTCTTCAACATGGCGTCACCTACGGGAGGAGAGGGCGGGGCAGTATATTTGTGGTTGCTAGCGGCAACGGGGGCAAGAACGGGGACAACTGCAACTATGATGGCTATGCAAATTCAATGTATACTGTTACAATAGGTAAGGTGGCAGATAAATGCAAATCTTAATAAAATTCAATACAGTAAATGCAGTTGGGTCCTCCTTACAATAAATTAATTTCATTTCCCCATTGGATTTCCATAGTCTTTATCCTGGGCTCTGTTTTGACATAAAATATGCAATTGATTTTATGATTAAAGGTAAAATAAAGTAGTTGCAGCAAATAACTATTTCCTGAGATTGTCTATAAAATCAAGGTTAAATGCCACAATATTATCATAGACTATAGATCTGGTATATTGAAATCAACTTTTGTGAAATTATGAACTCTTAACTGAAAACTGATAATTCCAATGATCACTATAAACACAAAAAGGCATATGTGGGACAGTGTATCAATATTGTTTGGAAAAATAACCGACATTTTGTAGAATTCCGTGCTTATTTTGCTTATTTCTCAGCAATTACACATTTTTCTATAGCAATTTGGTACATATTTTTTAAATCTAATATACAGACACTTGGGTGGTCATTTTATTGGATTCTGTTCAAACTCATTTTGAGATTTTTACCACAACTGGTATTCATCTTTAAAAGGATAGTCCGAGCTGAAAATATAAAGAGTAAAATTCACAGAGCAAAATGCTGAAAATTTCATCAAAATCGGATAACAAATAACAAAGTTATTGAATTTTAAAGTTTATAAATATTTTGTATAAAACAGTTATATGCACATTGTCATGAATATTCATTGGGTGGGCTGATGATGTCATATCCCCACTTTCCTTTGTCTTATGTTATTACATAAATGTTTCATTTTTTTCATACATGTGTCAATGATGTGTCTCCATTATGGTGAAATAGGTTGCAGCAATAAATGCACTTGATCAGTTGTCAATCCAATTGTTTTAGTTCTTGGTAGAAAATTTTTGAATAAACCCACTGTATATGACAGGGTATTTCATGAAACAAGACCCAAGTAAATTTACGATCGATATACTACATATGATGGTATCTTTGATACGTCAATTACCATACACGTACATCTTTGAATATCACACATGAACCTTATAAGGGTATTTGATATGCAGTATGTATTTAGATTACAATGCAAATATCGAGATAGGATCCAAATTTGTTTGATATCTTGTCAGGCTACATGTTGACCTGGATAAGAATATGGGAGGTGATATGGGTCCCGTATCACAAACATTAGCGATTAACCGTACATGTGATTTTTACGATTAATTGTACATTGTAGTCAATGCAATCAGTTGTAAAATCAATATTCTATTATGATTACTAAGCTTTGTGTTACAAGCCAGTTGTCTGTTTTGTATCATCTGCCTCCTCCTAGCCAAAGAAGAGGATCCTAACAGAATAAAGTAAAAGGGGGAATAAGTGCAGAAAGTACATACTTTTTATCTGAAAGCAAAGGTCTTTGCATGTAATGATATACTGCTGTGTAATACTGTGTTGACAAGGATATGGTATCTTTAAAGTTTAATAAAGGGGTGTTTGATTATACAAACAATTACAAGCATTTAATTGCATTTCAACTGTACTAAAGTAGCTGCAGTGTAAAAGTGTAGTGGTTTCACGGTACACCATGTATTCTTTCATGGGCATTGCACTTTGTATGAAATGATACTTGGAGATAGTTTCACAAGTAATTGGCCTGTGATTTGCGTTGAAAACTGTTATAAGCAACTGAAATCCTTGCATTTGATTGGTTGTCAACAAATTTTCCAGTGAACATGACTGACAAAGCATTTCCTGAAATGCTATTCTGTTACATTTGAAACAAATTGTGCTATTAAAAACTTGATATTGTTTGAACTTTAAGGATTTAACTTATGTGATGTCATTGTATGCAAATTGATTTGATTTGATTTATTTATTTCCGTTTCACAATTGTACATAATATGATAAACATAACATAACAAGGTCGAAAATACTACAAGACAAAATATAATATATATTACATAATCATAGATTTAAGGAACACAATTCATTAAATAAAGATATCTCAAATGACATTTGTATTTAAAAGTAAAACGGAGGGACTTACCGAAAAAAAAGCAAAGCTTGTACAAGAGACAAGCCCCTATCTTAGTTACATTACAAAATTAAACAAATAAATATTGGGTCTTAATAATAATTTTGTTTAAAAATAAATACAAACAATTTTTGTGCACTTGACAAAAACGTAACTGATGGATCGTGTGAGAAAAAAATTACGTTTTACAATATTATAAGATGATCATGATTAGCATTGGATTGATAAAAAATGACCCAACCCTAACACCAAAAGGTTAACACCAACACTAGCACTGCAATCGAAATCATCCAGTGTTACTTTGTCTCTAATGCAGGTGCTGTAGATGGTAAGGGCTAGATGCCTTTCGGATACATATAAATTGTTTTTGTTCAGTGACCCTTCACTAACACCACAAGGTCGCCCCAAGCTTTGAATGTCATAACACCAACACCAAAATGTCAACACTGAACTATAAATCAGACAATGTGATAACACCAACACTAAAGGTCAACACCGAACTTGAATTCATCCAGTGTTACTTTGTCTCCAATACAGGTGCTGTAGATGAGAAGGGTCAGATGCCTTTCTACGCTGAGGAATGCGCTTCTCTCTTTGCCGTCACCTTCAGCAGCGGGTCACGTCCGCAAAGAAACATTGTAAGTTTGCATCAACCCGTTCTTCACTCCTCTCATTTGTGGAAGGAAGTCATGCCACCCCCTTCATTTGTAAGCGTCATGTTGTGGCCATGTAATGTAGCTGAAATTATTTGAAAAAAAAAACAACGTTTGAAGGGGATCTTTTTACCAAAAACATTTGGCTGAATAAAATTAAAAAGCATTTGAAAACTTAACATTGTTTCTTGTTTTTGCTTTTCCTGCAATATGACCTTTCTGGTTGTGGAACACACAACACACCCCTATTATGGAACGAACTCTCCCAATTGCTCACATCTGACTGGCTATCAGGCCCCGGAATGAACTGTACAAACAGTCTATGGATGATGCTGTATTTTCAAATATCCTATCATAGGCTGTATAAAATACCCCTAATGTTGAATGAACCATCCCACCACGGATTGGAAATATTGTATGGGATCATATTGTATTTTCAATTGTACTGTATTAAATATAATGGAACTCTCCCATTTGCTCATGTCTGATGAGCTATCACTGAGCGCTTGAAGGCTGATTGAGCTACAGCTGGGGTAATAATGTCCAAGTCCTTTGGAAGCGTATAGAGACATTATTCATAATGTGTATGTAACTATTATCATTATTATTATTAAGCCCAGGAATCAGCCATACCAATGTTCTATGGATGATACTGTATTTTTCAATTATACTGTCATATTTTGTACAAAACATGCACCCCTAATACAGAATGAACTCTCTGACCAGGGGCCCGTTGCAGAAAGAGTTGCAATCAATCGCTACTCTAAAAATAATGCGCAACTTGATTTTCAACCAATCAACAGCACGCATTTGGGACTTGCGATTGATTTTTTGACTTGCGTTTAAACAGAACTCTTTCTGCAATGGGCCCCTGTTCATCACTGATTGTACACTAGGCACAGGGATGGGCTGTACCAATACTGCGTAGGATCATATGGTACTTAGAAAATATCTTGTATAAAACACCCCTAATACTGAATGAACTCTCCCACCAGGTCACCACCGATTGGACACTAGGCCCAGGGACGGGCTGTACCAATACTCATACGGGTACATCAGCTGCTGCTCCACTAGCTGCAGGGATGATAAGCCTAATGTTAGAAGCTAAACCTTGTCTTTCATGGAGGGATGTCCAGCATATCATAGTCTACTCTGCCTCGAAGGTGAGTCTGCGGAATTTTACGAACTAATCACAAAACTTATGCTAAAGATCAAAGCTTCATTTTTTCTAAAATTTTAATTCTTTGTTTTTAAGAGTTTAATAAAAAATAAAATTATGTGTTCTTTGGTGACTGACATGTCCAAAACATACATGTATGATAAAGCAACTGTAAATCTTAAAAAATTGAAGAAAAACATGAGAGCAATTATGTATAAGTCACAGCATGGCTATGGTTGTTGTCTTCTCCTACTCCTCCCTCTTTTTCTCCTTCTCCTTCCTCCTCTTCTTCTTCCTCCTTCTCTTCCTCCTTTTCCTCTTCCTCGTCTTCCTTATTCCTCTTCTCGCTTCTTCCTCTTCTGCTCCTTCTTTCTCCTCTTCCTTATCATATTCATCATTTTAATATTCTTTTTATGATTCAGATTGATGAAAAGAAAGGGAGAAAAAAAAGGGGAGAAAAGAAAAGGGCCGGTTTCCACCAAAGCCAAAACATGGCTTTGTTGTTTTCCTCATCCCCTTCCTCCTCCCTTTCCCTCCCTCCTTCCGTCCCTCCTCATCTTCACTATCATGAATATTATTATAATTATCATCATCATCATCATCAATTTTATTATTTTCATTATCATTATTGTTGTTGTAGATGTGTAGTTACATGTATGATTATTATTGTTTTTTTCCTTCAGATTGATGAAAAGAAAGGAGAGTGGACCGTCAACGCCGCCGGTTTCCACCACAGCCACAAACACGGCTTTGGCGTCCTCAAAGCATGGCGTCTGGTCAACGCTGCCAAGGTCTGGCCCTCTGTTCCCTGGCTGACCTCTGTTGTCTCCCCCACCCTGAAGGTTCATAGGGTCATCCCCACCGTCCAGGCAGGTAGCCAGCTCACGGTCCAGTATGAAGGTGAGTGGATTGTAGAGATTATTCCTTCCTTCTTGAAATAAAAATAAATATATGTATAACAAAAGACTTAATAACACCCCCTATTACTATGAAAAAAAATAGTTCCACATTAGATAACACGAAAGGCTCACAACATTACATGAAATAAAGTTAACATGAAATGTACACTGTATATAAAAAAAACTTAACAACACCCCCATAATACTATTAAAGAAAACAGTTCAACATTACATAACATCAAATGCCTACAGCATGATATGATGCAGCATGACTTAATACAACACTCTACAATACAAGACTACTTAGCACTAAAACTCACTCCAACACAACATATTACATTGCAGTGCACTGCAATACAACACACTACAATACACCACAACATACTGCAATACAAGACCACACATACAGCTGCAACACATCATAACATACTACAGGGCATTGTAGCACAAGAGACCACTGGAAACAATCAGAGTTGAACTATAAAACAATTTTAAAAAAATGAAAAAAGAAGAAGAAACAAAGAAAGTGCCACCCTGGGTACAGGCAGTTCACACAAGACTAACCCAATCTGGACATAGAGGTCACTGTGCACTAAAGTGATTGGCATGTACTCGGTAAAATGGCCCTATTGGCTGACTAGCCAACAATGTGATTTGAAGCAGGAATTATCCTCCCCTCTTTTGCAATATAAGACATATTGTACATTGCTTAAAATCTCTGCTTACTACATGAACATATATGTATAATAGATGACTCTCTCCATCTTTTCCTCTCCCCCCACCCCACCCTACTCCTCATAGTCCCGACCCTCATTCATGGATCAATGACAATACGCTTCTGGTTGATATGCTTACTATGTGTGCTATCTAAAGTGTTTCTGGCACCCAGTCATAATACATGTACATGTAACTGGATTTGATCCAAAACCGGATAATAGAGCTTTCATAGTCTGCTATAAAGCGTGCCGTGCCAACTCATTTCACACACACACAAGGGATCATCCAGTTGGCTTGGATTCCACCCAAGTTAATGTGATCGGTATTTATACATTTGGCAATAAATCAAGGTTAATGAACAATGCAGGTGTGTATTGTATTAATTGGAAGATATCAAAATCATTTTTCTTTCAATACCTCTCAATATGTTTGCTGTATTTGTATCACTGTAATGTTTTTGTCTTGGATCCCCCTGCTTTTCAAGCCTGTGGCTTTCCTACATGTAGGGTGTTTGTTTCTAACATTTTACTATGTATATATCTACTCATGTGATTTTTTACCTAATAAATAAATTGAATTGAATTGAATATTATAAACCAGATAGCATTAATGTAATTAATTTTTTGCCATAGTGTTACCTATTTGTACACTTTAATATTTTTTCTTTCACTCTCGATGTACAGGTATGAGATAAATATTACGGCGTCATATGTTTAATATGTTTGCTTCAAGACAGCATCACTTTCTATGTGCGGGCTGTACTGTGTACATGCTTTGGTTTATTTTCAATTGGTCTAATCCCAATTCATCCAATTACCAACTCGTCTACTGTCATTTGGTCTACCATCATTTCGTCCACTCCCACATGGTCTAACTTCCTTTTTGTCCGCTCATCATTATGTCTAATAATCAGTTGGTCCGATAGCCATTTAGTCCATATACCATTTGGTCTAATTGGACTGTGTTAATTGGGCAAAGTGAATGAAAATAAAATGGGTATTAGATCAACTGGTTACGAGACGAAATGGTCATAGATGAAATGACGATTAAACAAAGTAATGATTGGACCAAATGTTTACTGGACTAAATGGTTGTTAGCCGAAATGTTGATGGAAGAAATGGCATTAGACTAAATGAAGGTAGACCATGTGATGAGTAGACGAGTTGGCAATAGATGAATTGGCAATTCACCCATGCTTGCATCAGACACACATGTTGTATTGTAATTGCATTTTCTCTTTAATACGATTGATTTTCACAAAATATGACATGGAGTTGATTTCAAATGCTGCAATTCGCTTCATTGTGCCAATAGTAGTGCTGTAGCCGAACCGCCGAACCGAACGGTAGTTCGCCGAACATGGCACTTCCGAACCAAACACTAAGACTTGGTTCGGAAGTTCGGCAAAAAAAAAAAAAACGGCTTTCAGCTAATAAATTTATAAGTTTACACCCTTTCTAATCATTATATTTGCGCATTCTCTATTTAATCTTCTTTGCAATTGTAGTATGCGCTTATTTTGCGGTTACTAGATTTTGTTTTCATTTTCATGTTGACATTGTGGTTTTTACGGCCCTGATTAAGAAAGGAGATCCGATGAATGATGTTGCGCGAGCTTGCGCTATAATCATTTTACTGGCTTTCATCATCTCTTGCTCTGTGGCCGAATCGCCGAAGCATGGTAAAGAAAACCAAAACTGTATGAGTGTTCATTGGTTAAATCTAATTATCTAAAATATTGTTGTTTTTAGGTGGTGAACAAGATTCTTGTTTGAAAGTATTTTGAATGAACGAGCTCAATAAACTGAAAGTGAAAGATGAAGTACCATTAATATTACGAATTACGATACGATGTGATTAAGATCGTAACTCGTGTATTGTTGCGGCGGAGAATAAAGATCTGATTGAGGTGATTGACATTATTATTGAGGTGTCGGCTCGCTACTGTCTAGTTTTCATGATTTTAGAGAGAAGTAAAGAGTTTTGAAAACGAGAGATCCAGTGAAAGTGGGAAATAAAGTGAGTGACTGTTAGAGATGGAAAGGAGAGACGCAAAACAAATAATATAGACATGAGATGAGGTGAAGTTATCTTTTTTTATTATTAACAATCAGATGAAAATAAAAATCAAACACTCATGAATGATTACGGTATAGCATATAGCAAGATCCCCTTCCCCTCGTTGACAAGTTGAATGAAGATAAAGCCATGCGGAAACATTCATCTCTTGGGGGAAAATGACCCCCAATCTTTACTTTTTTTTTCCTTTCTTATCAACTTCTCAAATTAACCATAAATAATTCGATGATCACTCTACTCCCCCTGTCCCATTACAGTCGTAAAACTTTGCATCCCACTTGGTCTGTATGTTCATGGTCGAATGAAATCTGACCAATGAAATCATAGAAATCTCGGAAATTGCTCTTCAATCAGTGAGCTGAGTTTCGCGAGCAGACAAAGCACGTGGCTGTATGTACCGATGCGACAATTAGCGACATGCGATTGGTGGTTTAGTTCACCCATCGAGCCAATTAGCGAAAGGCGCATTACATAAGCACGCTTTCTTCGACACGCCCCTGGCCCTACTATGCCTACAGTTCAGTGCACTGGCGCTGGCCGACGTAATTGCCAATCACGTTTGGCCGGACTGTATATATAAATATTCATGAGCTCAGAGTCCCGCTACAAGGGGACTGCATGCGCTGGCCTAGCTGGTACGAGTGCGAGCGCGAGCGTAGTTAATTTGGCAAGTATCCAAAGCTAAGTGTGGTCCAGGTATGGACGACTAGGAAGAGTCGCCATTTTAGAACTGTGAGTTACCCAATAAATCTGTCATCAGATAATCAAATTCGAGATAAAAGTTGATTCGTTGAGCGAGCTATAACTTTCATAGTTTCATGTCAAGATAGAGATAAAATGGTTTGATGTGACAGAGGTACACGCGAGCACATGCAGTCAATCAAGTACAAATTGTCTACCGGTACGCTATGTATATACCTGAATGAACTATAGCTTTATCAGTCTATCATTACCGAACCCCGAACCGAACCAATGTTCGGCAAATTTCTGCCGAACCTTGCCGAACCGAACCGAACCCGAACATGGCGCCTGACTTGCAGCACTAGCCAATAGGGTGAATCATCTGCACAAATTCATGAATCATAACAATACTTGAATGAATTAGCTTGATCAGTGTGAACTGTCATACTCACATTTCACTTTGAAAAGGGCAATTGCATGAACGCTAAACCGGAAAAGGCGTTATCTCATATTTGTGATCCATGCCAGATAATATAGCCTGCTGGCAAATATAGCAAATTGCATAAATTGAACTCATTTGTTATAACTGATAATGGTTCCATTCACATTTGTTCATTATTGAGTACCGCACTTTACTTTATAGAGCAGATTAGGGGTCCGCTTCATAAAACTGAAACAAACTTGCAATAAAAGTTTAACCCTAAATCTCCCGGGGTATTTTGATTCTTGTCATTCCGGGGGGGGGGGGGGGGGGGGGGGGGCATTATGGCCCCCCCCTTAAGATCTCAGCCGCGGATTGCGCGATCACAACAAAAATTTGCATGATGATAGAGAATGACGTAATCTACGCAGTTGCATTGGTAAATTTCACTGAATTCATATATTTTTATTTTACATGTACATGTATATGAATTAATTATGCTAATTTATTCATGAAATCATACTTTTTGCTCTGATTCACTAAATAAAGCCCCTAGAATGCTATTTTTAGGTGAAAATATTCTTTATAGCATTCCTAACAATTGTGAATGGAAAAAATTCCGGTACCAAGACCGATTTCTTATGTATTTATTGTTTTTTTTATTTCTTATGTATTTCTCTGTTTTTTTACTTTTTGTTTTTTATTGTTTTTTCGATGGAAATCGTTCCAGACTTCATTCTGATCATAAACAAGGCAAAATTAATTAAGTTTAATCAGTAAAAGTAGAAATAATGATACATTTATGAATTTTGGCTAAATACAAAATTTGCATTGGATTTGTACATGAAATCACGTTTATGAGCAATTTTGGGTCTGACATGCACTTACATAATGTTGCGTAATGTCGTAACCGCGTACCCGGGCTTCACAAATTTGGTCTCAAAATTTGCGCTTGACTTGAAAGTAAAAAGTCAGTGAGCGGCGAGGTCAAAAAAATTTGCGCAGCAGATATATCGCGAAAATTGTCGAGGGGGGGCCATTATGGCCGCCCCCCAAGAGAATTAGGGTTAAAGCTACTGAAATCCTTCAATCTGATTGGCTGATAGTAATGTTGTGCATATTAAAACAAGTCTTTATGAAATTGGGCCCTGTAGATAAGTTTAAATATCTAATGTTACAACAATGGTTAAAATACTGATGACATTTTGTTTTGAACAAAATATTCCTTTTAATCAATTATCAATAGTGTACTGAAAAAAAATTGAATTAAATAAAATCATACTTGACAATTAGTTATAGGTCTATGTGCATATTTGGACTTGGGAATGCTTATTTATCTTTTTAAATTGATAATAATTTCAGTTTTTAATCTCTTCTCTCTTAATAACAGTGACCAATGCAACAGCCTTAGAAAACGAGCTTTCAACGTTGGAACATGTGTTAATTACTGTCTCTCTCTCACACACCATGAGGGGCAAGCTAAAGATAGAACTGATCTGCCCTTCTGGGACCAGGTCTGTCATTGGGGCTAGGAGAAAGAAAGACAAGTAAGTCCAGAACTCTCTTTATTTGCCCAATGGCTTCATACTCTAAGCTACAGATATTAAAACTAGTGTATCTAAGCTAAAGATAGAAATAGTCTTTCCTTTTGGGACCAGGTCTATTATTGGGGGTAGGAGAAAGAAAGGCAAGTAAGTCCCTGGGGCCCGTTGCAGAAAGAGTCATGCGCAACTTGATTTTCAACCAATCAACAGCGCATTTGGAACTTGCGATTGATTTTTTGACTTGCATTTAAACGCAACTCTTTCTGCAACGGACCCCAGAGCTCTCTTTCATTGGCCCATTTGGTCTGTATTTTTTTCTTTGTATTATAAAAGTAATGATAACAAATATTTAGTTCTTGTACAGCATATATGTTATCACCTTATGTATCTATGTGCCTTTAAAGGGGGGGGGGGGAATCACACCAGGTACTAATTTATCTCACCTAGGTTGAGTGCAGCAGTAGCACAATGTGGATCAGTTTCTTGCCAAAGGGAATCACGCCATAGCTGGGATTAATTTGGCATCTTAAGATTTGTGACTCCTTGCCGTCATTAAATGTGGGCAAATCGATTAATTTTTAAACATGAATGTGCTGGTATATTTTTTGTTGCAAATGGTGTATACTTGAAAAATTAATGATTTTCTATTGTTTTTTTCATCTTCTGTTAAATTCCATTTATACTCTGGTCAGTATACCTCTCTGATGGGTTTTCCTTTATGCAAATCCAGTTACTTCTTTGTTTTGTTTTTCTGATTAGTCAAGTGTTACATTAATCTATACCTACCACCTGTCAGTATAAATGATGTCATGTTTATATATTTTTTCTGTTTCCTTCAACTCTTCAATGTGTAAAGTTGGCATACAAAGAAACTTTTCCATAAATGTATAAACCACTGTAGACTAGAAAACACACTATTCTCCCTTCAGATGTCTCTATGTACAGATTTCATTGCATTTTGATATTTTCCCCCCTTACAGCTCTCGAGACGGTCTTCATGGCTGGACCTTCTCAACCGTCCGTTGCTGGGGTGAGGATCCCGTAGGCGACTGGCAACTTATCATTACAGATTTCAGTAAGTACCCGACCACAGATCACTGACCATTCCCCCCCCCCCTCTCACTCCACCCATACACCTACCCCATCTGCTGTCAGGAGATGATCCTGTAGGCAACTTGCAACTTATTATTACCAATTTCAGTAAGTTCCTCACCTTTCATTAATCACTGACCACTCCACCAATACCCCTACCCCATCCGTTGTTGGGTTGTCGGGAGATGTTCTTGTTGGCACTGACCATTCCACCAATACACGTACCCGTTCTGTTATTGGGTTGACAAGAGATGTATTGTTGACACTGACCGTTCCATTGGGTTGACAAGAGATGTTATTGGGTTGACAAGAGATGTATTGTTGACACTGACCGTTCCACCAATACCCCTACCCCATCTGTTGCCGGGTTGTCGGGAGATATTCTTGTCGGCATCTGGCAACTCACTGATATTTTAACCATCCCCTTAACTCCATAATATTATTGAACACATTCATGAAGAATATTTGAATGTCTGATAGTTGTTACATGAAAAGTCCCATCATCAGCACAGTGTTTGTAGTACGCCCATCATACATGCACATCCTTATTGAATTAAATTAAAATTTGTTTATTTGTATTTATACTGCAATTATATGAATTTTCAATTTGTAAATCGTTTTGAAAAACAACAGCATCACCTCTAGTAAGTGAAGTTACAGGTGACTTGTTAATTGCACATTATTTCACATTGGTAGGACTGTCATATGCCAGTGGCTCTGTGTATCAATTCTGGTCTTACTGTGGTGAAATTCTGTGTATTCAATTCAATACTTCTTAGACAATGTTTTCATATTTCAGTTAATCCAAGAATTAAATTGCATATTTGGTAGCACTGTCTGAATAATGCTTATTGTGTTTTTCCCTCTTCTCCTTAGGTACTGTTGGTGGGGGTGTTTTAGAAGAGTGGACGCTGGCTCTCTATGGGTCTAATATGAAACCAGCGGATGTAGCAGAGAGAAAAATGTAATTATTACTTTTTTTGAAAAGTATTTCTCAATTTATGATGGGGGGGGGGGGGGTTCAAGAAGTTATCAGCTGAGATAATGAACTTCGATTCCTGATGCCGCTGTTACAGTTGTGTGCTATTGACATGGAAATAACCGGGGGGGGGGGGTAGTAAAATATTTCCATATATTTTCTGTTTTGTTATATTGATGATGATGATGGTGGTGATGGTGGTGATGGTGATGATGATGATGGTGATGGTGGTGATGGTGATCGTGATGATGATGGTGGTGATGGTGATCGTGATGATGATGATGATGGTGGTGATGGTGATCGTGATGATGGTGGTGATGGTGGTGATGGTGATGATGATGATGATGGTGATCGTGATGATGGTGATGATGATGAAGATGGTGATTATCATGATGATGGTTATGATGATGATGGTGATGATGACGATGATGATTATTATTATGATGATGATGATGATGGTGGTGGTTGTAATTGAGATGACATGATGATGCTGATGAATTTTCTTATGATATTGGTGGTATGTTGCTAATGATGGTGATAATGATGAAGATGCTGATGATGAAGTTTTTACTTCTGAAGAGTGGAGTCACAGTTATGTCGATTCTGATATTCATTCTGTTGATTACAATGCAGTTGATGCTGTTTCTTGCAATGATACCCATTAAATAGGAAGCATAACAGAGTCATGAGATTTTAAAGATTTGAAATTGTGACATATGTAAGCAGCTACCCCCTGCATCATATAATATAAATTCCTTGAATTCCAATTTTTCAATAGAAGGTGATGAATCTATTTTTCTTCTGTGAAATGTGTCTAATGATATATCCCCCTACAAATAGAAAAAAAAATCACTTTCATTTAAAAAAAAAAAGAAATGGCATTTTAAAAATTAACCACACAACGTGTGAGGAGCTGCTTGTCTATGACCTTACAAAATACACTTTATTATTTAACAGATTTTCATCAAAACTGTGCCAATGTGTTTTTCTTAATTAAAAAAACAACAAAAAACTTAAGGGTGAACTTCTCTTTCAATTAAAAACTATGTCACCGAGACCAACATCTCTTGTTTTCTCCCCAACAGTATGGTAGCAGAGTCTTACGGTGGGGAGTTCTTAGATACCAACCTGACAGAGCCTTGTTCCTTCTACTGGGCTACACCCATAGAGGAAGAATCGTTCCTTTCTATGAAAACCATCAAGGTGAGTACTGTTCTCTCAATGATTGGGTAGTATCTTGAGGGACTCTTATGATCAGAAAGCCAGTCAGTCAGAAGACCAAAGTTTCAAATCCAGTATTGTCGCCATCGTGCAGGAGTGGCTGGAGTCAGTCCTAATGCTTTGTCTGATTTCAGGCCCTGGCAACTTCCCATTTCAGGCTTTATTTTGTACATCACATTGAATTTTGACATGTTCCCTCTTCTTTCCAAGCACAGTTTATAAAACTTGCTTGCAACACTACCCTCACATCCTTCCCCCATCCATCCCATTCTCCCCAACTTGATTCTTCACTGTTTCAGGTTTCAAGCTTCATTTGTTTCTCTTCAAGAGATCAACAGATCAAAATGACATTAAGACAAACACCGTGTAACAGAGTACATAAAATGAATTTTTAAAAGGTGAGGAAGATATTGGCCAAACAGGAAGAACACTGTCCAATGTTCTTGAAGGTCTTTGGCTGCCTCCTTCTTATGCCTACATGGCAGTCTTTCCCCATGTATACATCACAGAGCACCTGACAATAGCATGTACAGTCATACAATCTCCTGCATTCCTAGTCCTCAAATCTATGTCTCATTTCCTCCCATTCCCTCCTACAGTTCTTGCTGTTGATCAGTGCCTTTGCCACTGTGCTGGCCCTCTACTACTCCTTCGAGCAAGCCTTCTGCACGGACGACGAGAAGCGGAAGCACGCCACCGAGATGGGGCTGGACAAACCTTCGGGAGACCGCTGCGGGGAGAACGAGGAACTCTTGGATGACCAGAACATTCCCATGGATGACCTGACCTGTGACCTGACCTCGGTCGACCTGCAGGAAGTGACCTCTGACCCAGGTCAAGGAGCAGGGGAGAGTGATATGTACGCGTGTAGAGTTCCTGTGGTGTGTCTCGAAGTCGGTGGAGATGATGGGTCAGCGGATATAGGAAGGTCAGAGGTCATAGGGAGGTCAGGGGTCGATGGGGAGGGGTTCGTAACCAACGTGCAATCTAGAGTGTCTTCAGACAGTCGACATTTAACTCACCCCGCGGGAAATGGATGCATTAGCGTCCAGCCGGCAGGGGATCATAGACAAAGGACAGGGGTAGATTCTTTACCTTGCGTTCGGCATCATGCGGGTATGGAGCTTTCAAACTCTGTGCGTCGTTCCGCTGCTACAAGGACAGTTTCACCTGAAATACAAGCTGCTGCATCTCAGTTAGCTAGGCTGGATGGAGGCTCTGTTAATCGGCCAATAGCATCGTGTGATACAGACAGACAACCTCTTGTGCTAACCACTCCCATGAAACCATTACCTCCATTGGTCAATGCCACGGAAGGCTCCTTTCATCAGCCAATAGCATTCAGCGATATAGACAGCGAACCCCTTGTGCTAACCACAGGAATGAAACAAACAACCTCATTGGTTGGTGCCGTCGAAGGATCTTCCATTCAGCCAACAATATTGCCTGAAACATTACATTCAAACTGTGACTTAGAATCAAGTAGTACAGCGCCCTCTGTGTTACCCGATGATTCAAGAAACTCCATACAATTCCAAACACGATCATGTGACAAATTTGTAGATGTTCCAAGTGAAGTTCCCCTCGTTCTGTCAGCCAACAGCCATGAAGACCAAACAGTAACAAAAGATACCCTAAGTCAGTGTGCAATTGTGTTAGAAAATAAGCCGCAGGGACATCCTTTAGAATGGGAAACTGGTGTTCTTTCAAAATCCTCTGAGGAGGATTGGACCACGCCCACTTTTGATGCATTCCAATCTGTTTCCATGGATACACCGTCAAGCGAAAGTGCTGACAAGGAAATGGGTATTGCCAAAGTTGAACTCCGAAGCCAAACTCCTCCGTTTTTATCTCGATGAGGTTTAATGCATCGAGGGGCATGAGTGTAGTCAGTATGTGTTTTTGAGAGGTCAAAAAAATCACTATCAGACATGATTTTTTTTCTGTTGGAATATAATTAGTTTGCATCACTATGGGAACAAAATATATTTGTTCATTTCTTGTGCTAAAATATCGATGCCCTGTTTAATACATAAAGAGATGTGATCAATCATGCAAGAAATATCGATTATAGGTCTGTGACACAGTGTATTAAAAAGAATAGAAGAGATTTCCTCATAATTTAATCAATTTTACTGTATTTACCTGTCGTGAGGCTTGTGTAGTCTCTTTGGGCATTCTTGTGCTGAAATCTCATCTCAACTGAAACAAGGAAGTTGTATGAAGAGGCATCCAGCAATCAGGTACATTTCATGGGTTCGAATTCAAGCCATGGTGTATTTCCTTCAGCAAGAAATTGATCCACCATGAGCTGCTCTGAACCCAGGTGAGGTAAATGGGTACCTAGCACTATTTCATTCCTTGAAACGCAATGCGCATACATGTAAATGCTGCTCTGCTAAAGCCAGGGTAATTATGCTGCATTACTGTATATGTATATATACAAGGCTCGACACTAACTTTTCTTGGTGGCCCGTTTAGTCCACCAAAATTATTAATTTCATATTTTTGGTGGCCCGTAAAGCAAATTTGGTGGCCCTGAAATAAATTATTAATAATAATAGGCATTTATATAGCGCCATCTATCTAGAAATATTCTATTCCGAGGCGCACAAGAAAAGAAAGAAAGAAAGTTTGGATGAGTGTCAAAGTGCCGATAACTAATACTGTTAGAAAAGATAAGACTTCAGTTTAGATTTGAAGGTCTCCAGTGATGGTATCATTCTTAAATATATGGGCAAATTATTCCAGAGAGAAGGTGCTGAGGCCGAGAAAGCTCGCGCACCATATGCTACACAAAAGAAAATACAATTTATCAAAAATTTGGTAGCCCAACCGGGCCACCAAGTATGGGCTTTTACAGCAATTTGGTGGCCTCACCCTCATTTTTGGTTGCTCTGGGCCACCGGGCCACTGCTAATGTCGAGCCCTGATATATATATATATATATATTACTGCATAGAGTCTTCTGAAAAAGTAGGAGTTACGCGCTATATATGCATGTATAAATATTACTGTTAGGAGAATGTCTCACAATAGGTTTCAGCATTGATATGAAGAAACCTAGCCTCGGTCATCTTCCCCACTTGAAAAATACAAAAATGTGTTAAAGACTTATGATTGATTGTATTTAGATTAATTTACACATGTATCTCTACATATTACAGTGCAAAGACGTCTTGGATACCTAAATATCCATTTTTGTTTTCATCGCATCGTCAGGGTCCCCGTAACACAAAGGTTAGCGATTAGTCATACGCTTGATTTTTACGATTGATTGTACATTGTAGTCAATGGAATCAATCGTAAAAAAGGTATGATGATAGCTATAAAGCTTTGTGTAACAGGTCCCTGATATGGAGTGTGGGGTTTACGGGTATTAGTTGGTTATAAGAGGGGGCTAGGAAATATTCCCCTCTTTTAGATGGTCTTCTTGTGCAGGGGCTGCATCAATATTTTTTATGACTTTGTCCCTTTTTGTCAAATTGTTGCATTGTTAGCCTGAAATTCTCTTGCCTTATCGTTGATCAGTAGGTTAAAATGCGTTTTAGATTTAAATTATTGCGATGATTTCAGCATTTTTTTATCATGGACAGATGTAAAGTGTTTTTTTCTTCAAATCATTGTTGCTTCTTGCGTACAGGTATGTATCTATGAGGACGATTTCATAGAGCAACGTTACTTTGCTTGGGCATTTGGAATAGAGAAAAAAATGAAACCTTAACTTTGCCAACATTATTACATTGTTTTTGTAAGAAAGAGCGGCTTCCAACCCCTGACCTCTTTCCAGAATATTCTCTTTATTTGGCGCATAATTTTATCATATAGGATTGGATCATTGTTCTATACATATAGGTGTATACTTTTAATTCCTATTGTGGTAGCATTGGTATAAGGTCCGATGCAATAGTACTTAAATCATTTTCCTTTGCAATTTAATGCAAAGACATTTTTTTTAGTTTTATAGGTTTTTAGGGATTTCTCATGAATATTTAGTTTTTGGTTGACATTTTAAAATCACAGTGGAAGTAATTTATGAACAATTTATTTATGATTAAAGCAGTATTTGATTGAATGTAATCAGGTTCTTAAAGAAATAATCTGTCCGGATATTTAGGAGCGAGGCTGGCCAGGTTTCAATTTTGTAGAGCTGCTTGCAGTACCATCTGTAGAAGCATATGTCATTTCAAGTTTGCAATTTTGGTCTTGGGTATGGTTCAGTACAAAGCAATGAAAATGATAGCGTATAGTGTGAAAAAAATCATGATGAAATTATTTCAATCTTTGAACTTGACTGGGCTAAAATAAGTTTTTTTCTTTCATTCCTATTAAAGAGACTTGCCACAGTAAACTCCTCCCCCTCCTCCATCCCTTCATCTTTTTGTATGTTTTCCTCCTCTTCCTTCGATTCCTCCTCAACTTAATTTCTTCTTTTTCTTTCTTTTCCTTTTTCCATCTCCCTGTTTTTATTCTTCATTTGCTTCTTCCCTTTCTGCTGCTTTTGCTTCTCCTAATTCTCAATCCCCTTCTCTTCTTTTCCCACTTCTTCCCTTTCTCCTCTCCCATTTTCTCATCTATATTCTCCTCTCTTTTACCACTTCTTCCCTTTCTCCTTTTTCATTTCCTCTTATTCTCCGTCTCCTAATTCTGCTTCTCCTCTCTTTACTACTTCTACCCTTTCTCCCTCTCCCATTTCCCCCTCTTTATTCTCCTGCTCATCTCTTTCTCCCTCTCTCATCCTGTTCTTTCTACTCTTCATTTGCCCAGACCCCGCCCCCATGAAAATATAATATTGTCAGTAATAAAATCATCAATACATTTACATGTAATCTTGCCATTGCTTCCTATTACTAAAAATACTCATATCATTTTATACTAGAAGGTAAATTCATTTATTTGCCTCCCCTTGTAATTTGAAATATATTATGAAGTCATCCGAAATGATTTTTATATGTCTTGTAAGATACTGAATGATTTTTTCATTTTTGTTGATCATTTTTATCCAGCTGCAGCAAACGTAATGTTTAATAATATGCACGCTTTTGAATATTAGTAATTTGAGTTTGACAATGCTATGAATAGCTAAGTATTATGTGGTAATGATTTCAATTACTCGGTATATAATCATTACAAACACTCAGTATTATGTTATAACTGCTTATGCATATTTAGATAAGAAATACATTGGAAGTGTTGAAAATTAGCTCTCAGTTGTGAAATAACATTAAGCCATGTTTTCTTTTCTCAGAATTAACTATTGAAAGATGTCTAGATATTGTAAAATAGATATTTTGGGATCCCAACCTTACTCACTATCATGCGTAAAAGTATAGCACCAAAAGTTAGCTCTTATATGATGTCATTGCCTTGATTTGAAAGCTCTTGGGGCCCTTTTCATAAAACTTTTTTTAATAATAAATTTGCAATAACAGTTTAAAGCTACTGAAATCAATCAGTTTCATTGGCTGATCGTAAACTTGTTCTAGCAAAAGTACATTTGTTAAAGGATAATGAAACCTTTGGAACAGGATAGCTTGTGCGAAAACAGAAAAATCAAAGAAACAGATCAACGAAAGTTTGCGAAAAATTAAATGAATGATAAGAAAGTTATTCAATTCAATTCAATTCGTTTATGAGCATTTGAAGTTTAGATCATTATTGTAATGTAGACCCCCCCCCATTGGCAATGGGACAAAGATGTGTGATATCACAACAACTTTCCCATTACTTTTGTAAATATTTCATTTAAAATGCCTCTTTTATCACGTCTGTCAGTAGATCATGTATTCTTTGACTTTCTATAGGGGAGCATGTAATATAAATTTTCTAAGAATACATTATGGATGAAGATTTTGTATCACCAGAAGAGAAAAAGAGACATTTTTGGGGTAGTCTAAAGTCGATCAATGGGAAAGTTGTTCACATGTGACGTCACACATCTTTGTCGTGTTGCCAATGGGAGGATCTCTATAGCATTAGTGATCGCAATATTCAAATGTTCATAACTTTCTCATTATTAGTCTGATCTTTATCAAACTTTCATTGATCTTATTCTTTGATTTTTGTTTCTGCTACCACACAAGCCAACTTGTTCCAAAGGTTTCATTCCCCTTTAATATTACTTAATATGATAAGACTTGAGGAAATGGACCCCTATACTGTTTGTGCCATTAGACAATCAAAATGATACCAAAACGTCACTTGTGCCTCTAACTGCTTGTATAAAGCGAATCATGCTTGATTTCTGCTGCTTTTTCACATTGCTGCCTGTAGAACTCTACCTTAGTTTTGAAAGCATATGACTCTTACAGTTGTACATGATGAGATGTGTATTTCTATGGTCTTACCTGCGTACACTGCAAAAACTCTGGTGTTGATTTAAAACCAGCCCGGAATCTATATATATCCACGCCAGAGAAGTGTTAAACAACACCAGTTTTGTTTTGGTCTAACACCAGATTGGTGTTTATATAACACCAATTAGTATTAAAACAGCATAGGTTTTGATTCCAAACTGGTGTTGTTTCAATACTTCTCTGGTGTGGACATATATAGATTCCTGGCTGGTGTTAAATCAACACCGGAGTTTTTGCAGTGTAGTGCTTTATTGAAATCATGTCAGAAGACACAGTATTGTCAAAGAATTTTCAATGAAAACATAACTTTATAATCAATTTAGAGATGAGTGAGTGTAGGATACAAAGACTTGTATTAAAATTTCAACCAGTTTTCTAGGTTTAGGGTTGCAGATAACTAAGTGAAGACCATCCTGGTCCCGTCCTACAAAGAGTTATGATTGATTCGATCAACCTCAATTATATGGAAATCCGTCAATGTCATAACCTCAATTCTATATTTATGTAATAAATTGATAAAATAATAATATATTATATTTTTCCTACAGGAAATTTGCACAATGTCATTTGTAAACAAAGGAAACACACTTAATTGTCAAGACAACGATGAATGTATGAATATACATTATACCTAGAAAACATTTTAAACTAACATGCATTTTAGATGTTGGCTTTGCTGACTTGCCTTTGTTGTCGTTGATCGGATCTATCGCAACTCTTTGTAAGACAGGGCTCATATCTTACTATTCCTTGATTTTTAGGCCAAAGGGTTAGAATATTTCACAATAAGGGTGAAAACATTTAGGTACTTGGAGTCGTGTGATGGAAGAGCAATTTTTTTGTTGCAGTGGACCTTTTAGAATATTCTTCCTGAAAATTGAAATAATCATGAAGCTTGTAACGATTGTCTTTTTTCGGAACTATGAATATCACTTTTGATTATCTATGTACCTTATGCCTCAGTGATCATGTTACCCATGGGTTCTTGGCTTGTTTTGAGATAAGTGTTTTCAAAGGTCCTTTTTTTTTCTTTGTTGTTTATTCCATGTTATGTTTTATTTAGAGACGCACAGTAGTAGTTTGACTTCTTTTGACTCTTTCCAAAGCATAGAACAGTCTAGTAGTTCCTGCGACATTAAGACATTTTCTTAATTTTTATCGTGTAAAAGTAGCACAAAAGTGAGAAGCTGCTTGACATTAATTCAAGCAATATTTTTTACAACCTACAATAGAAATAACCCATTGTAATTCAATTTTTCTGTTCAAAGTTTTTTCCTATGACAATTTTGAAGCTAGTCAGTTGACCTTGATTTTACCCACTCAAATTTTTCTTGTACTTTTCTTTAGAAACTGCAAAGAAGGATTGATAATGTTACTCTTTGGGTGATTGGTATCTTTAATACCTCAGTCACATTACCTCTACGGTGGCCATATTGCGAGTCAAAAACAGCCATTTTATTCATGTTCATTCAAACCACCTATATGTAACTGGTTAAAAAAAAAGTTAAAACGGCTGCTTTCCACTCGCCGTACGGCCATCTTAGATCCAATTTGACTGAATTATTTGTAGTAATATCTGGCGTCCATGTGTTTTGCATATAAGCAAGCAGACTGCTTTGAATTACATCTACACGCAATTTATTGCACCCCCTCCCCCCTCCTCCTGTCCTGACTTTTAATCAAATATCAATATTGCATGACTAGTCCAGTACTGGGCTTGACCATTTTAGATTAGAATGCTTATCCATGGTAGTCGGTTTGTATAATTTTTAACCCTCCCATGGTTATGAGTTAGATTTTAACTCAATTTTATTCCAGGGTTTATTGTAGATAATGCCTCTATTTATATGGTTGGTACCCTATCATGGGTATTGCTGTTGTAATGTTGTAATATGTCCTGATTTTGTGTACACAGTTCCTATGTATTTTACATTGAAATATGAAATAAAAATATTTAAAAATTGAAAATTCACTTTTTCTCTCTCCTTGGATTTTTTTTTGTTTTGTTTGTTTATTTATTTACCTTTTTATTAATTAATTGATCAATTAATTTATTTATGTATTTATTTATTCATTCATTCATTTATTTATTTATTAATTTATGTATGTATGTATTTTTTTATTTATCATTATTATCATTGTGGGTGGGGTTACTTGTAATATAGATAAGGAGTGAGTAAGATCGAGAATCATCTTGATAGTATAGCGATACAGACAAACAATGCGAGAGAAAGATGGGGAGAGAGAGAGATGTGGGGTGGACGAGGATGACTGGTGCATCAGAAAGCGAAATTGATACTGCACCTGATATGATAAATTGCTGGAGCCTGCATTCCTCATGAACAAGAAAAAAAAAATATTATTCCAACTAAACATTACGTTGGTTTTGGGAACTTCCTCAAAATCCACACCTCTACAATGGACACCCCACCCACGTTTCACCAATTACCAATCGTATATCACCCCCCTCCTTCCGCCCCCCCCTGCCACTGCACAGATATTGGGGTAGTGTTGGTATAGGAGGTCGGTTCGAATTCTCTCCTTGTTACTGTAGGGTGCCCAATTATTGGGAAATTACTTGACCGCATTTTTAGCGAAAATGGGTTAAGATATGCCCGCTTGGAGTTCGACGCACTCTGAGCTCACGTCTCGGGTGAGATCGGGTTTAGACGTACTACACCGCCAGCATAAGGACTTTTTTAAATTAAAGCGGAGGTAATTGCAATTGTTTGTTGAATTGGAAAGAGATAAGAGCTTGTGATAATAATGATAGTGATAATAATAATAATATTAATAATACCAATGCCTAATAATGATAATAATAAGAAGAAGAAGAAGAGAAAGAAGGAGAAGAACCTCCAGACTACACTATGCATATAGTTTTAGCCTTGCTTTATCATCTTTGGTTCTTTGTACTATATAATCTAAACTATGATTTTGTATATTATGTGAAATCTGGTCTTGCTATTTATGATATAAAAATATGTGTTGGACATAATTATGTGTTTGTGTATATTAATATTGTTATTTTGTATATTTACAAAGGGGCTTATGAAAACCCGTGTCTCTAGCTGCTGATTTGGGTACCCTTTTTGAATATGTGCAATAAATAAATAAATGAATAAATAAATAAATAAGAAGGAGAAGAAGAAGAAGAGTTAAGAAGAAGAAGAAGAAGGAAAAAAAAAGAAAAAAAGAGAAGAAGAAGGAGGAGGTAGATAAGAAGGAGAATGAGGAGAAGAAGAAGAAGAAGAAATAGAAGAAGAAGTAGAAGAAGGAGTAGTAGAAGAAGGAGAAGGAGAAGAAGAAGAAGAAGACGAAGAAGAAGGAGTAGTAGAAGAAGAAGAAGAACAACAACAAGAATGCATGAACTTCAAAAAATGAAAAGAAATGAATTATGAAAGTGACAAAGAGATGATCCACATTGTGAAATACAACAAGCAGCTGGCTACTGCCTGTATGATTTTATGTATCACAATATGTTCAATAAAACAATATACAAACAATGGTATTATATTCAGCCGAAGGCAAGTGTTAAAGCAGTTAACCTGGAAGTGAACGTTTGAAACGGGTCCCTCGGGCCAGCTATGCAGGGCCAATCGACAGCCCGGCCCGTTTTCACATAACCACCTTTGACATTACACGTATTAAATAGGCATGCGTATCCTTTTGGGCAATTGGGCTATTCCATGTTTTTTTTTAATTATCTTTGTTTTTTTCTATTATACATTTGTTTCCCGTACAACAGCTACGGGAACTTCAAGTTTAGTTGTAAATGATATTGTATGTATTATAATCGAGTCAAGTTAAGTCTCAAGTTGGTGATGGTGACCTTCTGGGATAACTTGAGGGTCAGTTAACCCGAGTCAATCAAGAAAATATAAATTTATTTGTATGCCAAAAAGATGTAAGATTTGTGAAAATGTCTCGTATGACACGGCATGAGATGATCACAGAGTGATATTATGAGTTCGAAAGTTATCCTTTTTTAAATTTTCATTTTACACGTAATAAAAAGTCATGATGCACAGTTATGTAGAGGCATGGAGATAGCTCGATGGTAGAGGGGAGGTGCAGATATCCCTTCCCCAATCTCTCTATCCCTATCTATATTTTCTCTTTCTTTCTTTCTTTCTTTCTTTCTTTCTTTCTTTCTTTCTTTCTTTCTTTCTTTCTTTCTTTCTTTCTTTCTTTCTTTCTTTCTTTCTTTCTTTCTTTCTTTCTTTCTTTCTTTCTTTCTTTCTTTCTTTCTTTCTTTCTTTCTTTCTTTCTTTCTTTCTTTCTTTCTTCCTTCCTTCATTTCTCTCTCTCTCTCTCTCTCTCTCTTTCTTTCTTTCTTTCTTTCTTTCTTTTTTTCCTTCTTTCTTTCTTTCTTTCTTTCTTTCTTTCTTTCTTTCTTTCTTTCTTTCTTTCTTTCTTTCTTTCTTTCTTTCTTTCTTTCCTTCCTTCTTTCTTACTTTATATCCATCCATCTATCTATCTATCTATCTATCTATCTATCTATCTATCTATCTATCTATCTATCTATCTATCTATCTATATATCTATCTATCTATCTATCTATCTATCTATCTATCTATCTATCTATCTATCTATCTATCTATCTATCTATCTATCTAAGTATCTATCTATTTATCTATCTATCTATCTATCTATCTATCTATCTATCTATCTATCTATCTATCTATCTATCTATCTATCTATCTATCTATCTATCTATCTATTTATCTATCTATCTATCTATCTATCTATCTATCTATATATCTAACTACCTACCTACCTACCTATATCTACCTATTATTTCTGTTTTTAGTAATATTTATCTGCTTTAATATGATTAACATTAATAATTTTAGAATTGACTATAGATACATTCACTTGTCCCATCTCTTTCTTTCTCAATCTGTCTCTCTCCCCCCCCCCTTGCGCTCTCTCCCCTAACCCCTCTCACCGGGCTCACCGATTTACGACAGTATTCCAATAATGCTCGCACCCCCCAAAAAAAGAAGATGATAAAAAAATGTATGTCTATTGTGAACACATAAAAAGTTCGTTCACCTTGTCAAGCATAATCACTATCGCTCATGACCGCGTCGTTTCCAAATTACGTCAATTTTCACACCAGTAATTCCCGCCCTTTTTCCCAATCGCGAGAAAAAAAATCCCGGGAAAGTGTACATAGGTCTTGACTATCATGTCTATGCATAGTGATTTTAATAACTTTTTCCCACCCACTAACGTACTGAAGTCATGCAAATCATGACAAACTGTCAATTTTAAAAAGGGCATCGATCAGCTTATAAGTCCCAACAAAGCATGAAATAGACTCTCTAAAGACTGAGTTAGCTAGTTTGCCTGCATAATCAAGAAATGTACTGTGAGATTGGCAATGGGGGAGGTGGATAAGAAGCATATTATTTTCTCTTCTCTTATGAACTCGTTGGTGTGAAGAACTGGATGCCTACATGATATTCTGGAAGTTCATTAATTTAGTCCACTTTTGCGTCGCAACAATCTTCATTGATAGCTGGGATTGGTGAAGAATGAGAGCTAAGGGTTTCCAGACGACATCATCGATCGAGACCCTCAGATCCGCTGGAGCGACAAACTTCCTTTACCGTTGTCCAGCTTCATCGTCTTTATCATCGTTGCATCGCATCATTTCCGATCATCGTTGTCAACTTCAACATCCCTAGCTCTCAATCATTGTCCTTGTCCCTCTCGCCGTAATTGTCGCTAGCCTATAGCAAGGACCCCAATTGCATCATTTCGTCATCGTCGTCGTCGTCATCATCATCATCATCGCCGTCGAGAACATTTTCATTATAATCGTCATTGTGATTTTCCCAAATACCAAGAAGCATATATACGATAACATTATCTAGTAATTATCGTCGTCGTCGTCATCGTCGTCGACGAGATTTTTAGAAATACCATAAAAGAAAGGAACTGGAATATATCGAGGCTGTCCGTATTTCGACCTCGGTGAGTAAAGTAATCTTAAATTTGATTTTCTATGGCTGTTTTCTGTGTGTATTAATATTTCATGTTGGAAAAAACTTTTACAACCAAAACATTCAAACCATTTTTTCATTAGACATTGAAAACAGGCATTGTCTTTTCTTTTCTATGCCCCAATAAATTTCCAATATACCATTTCCTTGTATTTTATTTGTGCTCGATAATATTCATATCTATTCACAAACAGCCGCTTATGATTTTATCAACATAATCAAAATAGAATAATGGGGGGGGGGGGGGTGGAAGGTAGATTTAAGAGAATTGGGTTCTTTTTCACCAAAAAAAAAATCAATCCAATTAAAAGTCAACTTAATTGGCTTAATTAAATGTAGGCCTAATAGAAGTTTCAGATACGCTCGCTTTAAATTTGATAAAACTGTTTAATTAACCCATCGGTTAAAGGCGTATCATTTGAATCGAAAAAAAATGACAAGAAAATGCGGCGACATGTAGCATAGTTTTATATTGACGTCCATACATGGATGATATCTTGACAATTCAATCGTTAAAAGAAATCTATGATATATTTCAAGAAGGGCCTTGAGATGAAAGGCACTCAGAAGAAAAAATATCAATATAATCTATCGACATGGCCTATTATTGGGTACAAAACGGGATACAGGAAAGAGATGAATACGTCACAAACCATTGATCGAATCGAAGTGAATTGAAAATTTATACTGGTTATATTTAGAGAGATACGTTATATTCAGAAATACGGTATCACTATTTGTCTCTTCTTCATGGTCATGCTTCCATTTATTCAGTAGTGTCATGAGATAGACATTTTGAGGGGCCAGACATGGTTACGTGACGAAATTGATAAACTTCTGCGAGCGAGCAAATATTTCGAGCTTTTTAATACGAAACGTCTAATTTTGTGATAGACTTTGACATAATATTCAAGAAATTATACCACATTTCACAATTGTGGGGGTTGGGGTGTCGTGGTTTAGTGGTTACGTCTTTCAATCTTAAGGACGTGGCTTCGATTCTTAGTCGTGGTGTGTTTTCCTTCAGCAAGAAATTAACCCACATTGTGCTGCGCGCAACCCAGGTGAGGTGAATGGATAGAGGCAGGAAGTAATTTCTTAAAAATAACTCTGAACACCATAATCGGTGTAGATTCTAGGAGCACCATGAGCACCTAACGCGTGCGCTTCACAAATACCTTATATCATTATTATTCCCCCCCCTTTCTTTCCTTTCATTAACCTTTTTTTCATAGTCGTGAAACTTTTCGTAGGTTTATGGCCCCAAGGCGATATACGCCAGTGCTTTTATACACACCCACACAGCGTACAAGTACATGGTATTGACATTCATGTTTCACGATCGAACCACTCTATCACATTATTAACAACTAACATGAGAAGATTGTATGAATGATGAAGTCAAAGTGGGCCGAGGATCTCTGACAATACTAATGGAGAAGATTGTGGAGGAAGGAGGGGGCAACCACCACTGTGACATTTAAAGCGATGCGTAGAAAGAGAAGGAAAGATAATGTATTGCTGTTATGACATAGGCCTACATTAGGAATGTGCTTTGTACAGAATTGTGTGTTATTTCCCAGGCCATCGGATTCAATCAGCAATGCCCGCACACACCGTATGCCTCATCATCCACTCCCTGGGGAGTATTCCAGCCAGTCGCCAATGAGGCGCAAACAATGCTGGACAAGCTCCATTGTCTTCTATCCTACCGGTACCCATTTAGCACCGGGGTGGAATATGGCAAAGTGTGGATTATCAAACGCCTCGCCACAAAGGGCGCTAGGCCGCGGTGGGTCTCGAACACTAGCGTACCTACGGGGGGGGGGGGGGGGGGCAGGGGGGGCACTCTGCCCCCCCTGACGAGCCACACTCCATACAAAATACATATCACTGCCCCCCCTGACGAGCTCGAAAGACCTTTTATGCCCCCCCTGACGAGCTTGAAGACCTTTATTGCCCCCCCCCCTGACGAGCTTGAAGACCTTTTTTTTTGCTTGTCAATTTTTTTTCTGGTACAATAACCTTTATTTCGGATTGAAGACTTTTTTATTTTATTTATTTTTTTTTTTTGGCTTGTCAATTTTTTTTCTGGTACAATAACCTTTATTTCGGATCGAAGACCTTTTTTTTTTTTTTTTTTTTTTTTTTTTGCTTGTCAATTTTTTTGGCGGCCGATTTTGCCCCCCCTGTGGAAAATCCTAGGTACGCCACTGGTCTCGAACACACGACCCTCTGATTACAAGGCGAGATTCAGAACCGCTATACCGCGGTTCTTCCAAAAAGATATATATGGAAAAAATAGAAGATCTAGTACTTCAAAACTCTTGTTCGCTTATAAATGATGCCACCCTTCCCCGCTATTTTTTTGTACACTTTTTTTATCTGTTATTTCACAGTTCTACTATCGAATGTAATTACATGAATTGCTAATTTGTATTGTTTTATGTCAATTCGGAAAATTGAATTTATTTTTTACCCATCCATCCTGTCGGTGACCGGTTGAAGAATGTGTTTAGACGCTTCCTTCCTTTTCCTCCTTTTCTCTCCCCCCCTCCTTAAAAAAAAAAACTACTTTGGAAATCCTACCGGGCGGGGCGGGGGTACCGCCCCCACTCATTATTCTTTAAAGAACCAATAGAGAAAAGTGCAAGAACATCCTCCCCCTTCAATAATTTTATGTCCTGTCTTCAAGTCTCATTTTATGGGAATGACGCATGTTTTTCCGAGGGAAAAAAATCCCTTGTAACTTTTACACAACCCATTAATGCCACTCAGCGCGTGAGTATAGGGCCACAGTTACACAAATTGAATCGGACTCCAATCCGACAGATGATACGCCATTCGAATTATCGCGATAGGTTTGATCGGCATCGTTGGTATGGCTGTGTCAAGAGAATGGAAACTAGGATTTTCGCTGTAAAAATAGATCTCCATCATCCTTTATCATTTATTATTTACCCTATTCCAATGCGGGATCATTAGCTTTGCTTCTGCAATCCGTTACATTTATCAAAACACAAACTGTTAATCCATCCACAGGGATATATCATTTACAATCCATGTCTAATGTCATCGCTGTTGCGGATTTTCAATTTCTATTAAGTTTGGAGTAAACATCAATAATGGTATCCTTTAGAGACTTCAAAGATAGTTGCAATAATTGTTGGCAGATTCAAAATTTTGCATTGTCCTTACTGTATATCAGAACCAAAATCATGTTTTTCAAGGAAAAATAAATAATTGTACCACGCGTAATACCAAATATTCAAAATCACGAGAAATATAAACAACCTGAATGAAACAAATACGTGCGATTCTGTAACCCATTTTAGATTAAAACCAATTGTCATCTTGATTTTGACTTAGTTCGAACGCATAGAGGTCTCTCAAACTTGCGAGCGAGCAAAGCAAGTGAGCATTTTTAAAAACCCAAATCAATGCTATTGTTGAAAAATTAAATAATTACATGTTTCTCATGTTTATTATGCAAAACATGTGAGAACTGCCCCTCTTTTCGAATTATTATTTTACATCGCACAAATAGGATCATCGAAGACCTGGGGCCCGTTGCATAAACATTTCTACCTGAGAAAACTCAGGTTGTTTTTACCGGAATTTTTGCCCTGTGTTAAAGTCAATGGCAGAAATCAGACTAACCTTAGTTTTCAGTTTTTACCAGAGTTTTCCCAGGTGAAAAGTGTTATGCAACAGGCCCCTGGCAACGAGTTATCTGACTCTACACTTCATATTCAGGCCTCTTCTCTCGGTCTCTTCTAAAATCATCATGATCATAATTTCAATACCAACTCTTCCATATTATATTGGTAATACAAATACGATATGGAAGAGATTGTATTGATTGTATGATAAGTAGGTCATGTAACTGTATCACACGCAATCATGTTCTTTCGGTTTAATTCCTCCTTTTCATCACCTCCCTAGCAACGGTTGCTCAACATCATAGCAACGAGATGAGCTACAGGCACTCAACACTAAGCGTAGTTTTTTATACATACGAAAAGAAAACACACAACATTCTAAATCTAACCTATTAAAATGCCAATGGGATCTGCTTATTTGCATTCGGCCTTTCTCTTCTACCTCTCCTGTCTTCGCCCTTTTATAATTAGTAGGTTTTCTTTTCTGACCAATTTTATCTCACTCTCCAAGTCTAAACAACACCCGTTATGAATAAACAAGCAACAATATTCGATTTTTTTTGTAATAAAAAAAAGCTTTACAAGTAGATTAGCTATCAAATAATAATCGTTTTTTTATATTTCAATTGGGCTGCCGTCAATTTCAAGCTTATCCCAAAACCGCTTACTATGGCGGTCTCTTGCGTGCATTAATTGCCTGACTGTTCTTCGTTGTAAAGCAGTTTTATAACTGAATCGAACTACCCTCCACCTTATTTTATAATTTGTTATAAATAAAACATGAATAAATAAATAAATAAATAAATAATTTTGTTATGAAATATAATGTAAAAGTGATAGGCTCACATTTTCATTTTGTATCCATATATGTAATATGACTATTTTGCATTATGGAATATTTTGTACATTACTATGCAAAAACATTTTATATCAGTCATTGTATTGTTCTGAACGCCGAAATAAAAGCGAGCAAGCAAGCAAGCAAGCAAACAAACAAACAAACAAACAATACTTGCGTCTGCATGGAATAATCATATGTTCAAGTCAATATTTTTGTATTTCAAATCTAATGATGCCAAGTAGGCCTATATGCGTGGAAATTTCGTAAGATTTCTTGAAATTTTAGAGGGACTGGGGCAAGATGGCGAGGCTCTCGTATATATAGGCCCTTATAAATTCGAGGGGCATCCCCCCTCGTCCCTAGGGATCGCCCTCGGAACCTAAGTATAAGATATGCAAATCGCAGATTTTATATAAAATATGTATGTATTCAGTTGAGCTGGTTCACAGCTCCTTTGGTATTTATCCGCTAGTGGGTTTGCAGTTTACGATCCCCTTTAAAATAGAAATGGAAACGAATACGAGATATATATAGTACACTGTTCTTTCGTCACATAATATCCGTAAAATTGTTTCATTCATTCGTATTCAATTTCCCGATTTTAACGGGTAAATGTACTTAGAATCTGTAAGAAAAACATTGGGAACCTTTAGCTAGGCATGTAGTGGAAAGATGAATGATATCTGGCATTTGGTGTTAGGACATTTAAACGCAGTGACAGAGCCGGGACAGAAAGAGGAAGAGAGAGAGGGATGTGATAGGGAATATAAGTGGGTTTAGGTGGTAGAGAGAGGGAGAGGGATAGGGAGGGAGAGGCCTGGGGGAGGGAGGGAACGGAAGGGAGTGGGATCGAGAGGGGGATATCACTGTCTTATCATATATGGTGTACATGTATCAAGGCTTTATAAAGAACTTAGTGACATAATGGCAAAGTAGTTTAGGCTATTGCAAATCTTTGTAATCGTTTTGGAAATTCGGATCAATAATCCTCCAATGTAACATTACTCCAAAATGCATGTTTAAGGACTGCTCTCCAAAGGAGTCGTAAAAGGAGTTGTTATGACGCATGTTTCTTAAATGGCTCATCTACAAACATCGAGAAAAAAAGGTGCGTATGAGATTTTGAAAGGGATATATGATGATGATGATGATGATGATAATAATAATAATGATAATAATAATAATAATAATAATAAATAATAATAATAACAATAATAAAACAATTATAATAATAACGATACTACTACTATACTACTACTACTACTACTACTACTACTACTACTACTACTACTACTACTACTACTACTACTACTACTACTACTACTACTACTACTACTACTACTACTACTACTACTACTACTACTACTACTAATTCTACTACTACTACTACTACTACTACTACTACTTCTACTACTGATAGACATTTATATGGGCGCGCGCCGTGGTCTAAGGGTTCTGACTCTCACCTTTCAAACAGAGGGTCGTGGGTTCGAATCCTAGCCATGGTGTGTTTTCGTTCAGCAGAAAAATTATCCACAATGTGCTGCACTCGACCCAGGTGAGGTGAATACCCAGCAGGATTATTTCCTTGAATGCACTGAGCGCCGGTGATGGTAGCTTGAGCTAAAGCCGAGGTGATAATAGCAGCACTTTGTATCCTCAGGCAAAAAGAGCTTTATAAATCCAGCTATTATTATTATTATTATTACTGTGGGGAACTAGTTTGTACATTATTCAAGTTTATCGCAATTTTGTTTGTTCATTTCAGTTTTGGTTACAAGTTGAGCACAGACCTTCAAACCAGCAACATCTACCTCTTCATCTGTCCTTGTTCTGTGTTGGAAGAACCCGCGTATACTAGAGCTGATAAAATACAAAATATAGCTCCTACATTATTATTATTATATATCACCATCTGTCTAGAAATGAGCTGCTACGAGGGGCACTATTTTGAAAAGGCATACCTCAGCTTTAGCTCGAGCTGCCTTCCAGCGCTTAGTGCGTTATAAATCTATTCATTTATTCATGAATTTATTTCATCTTGGTTCATATCGTTATTTATCTATCTGTATATAATGAAAGTCTGTAATTTATTCTTCAATTTTGATATCCTTTATTCAATTATTCCTTGATTATCAATGATTAATTCATTTTTTGTGTTTGTTCATTCCTTCAACCATCTACCCATCCATTCACCCATCTATTTCCATCCTTCTTTTGATTTACCAATTGGTTTATTTATGTTAAAATCATCTAGCAATTTGTTTGTCGTTCGATTTATTGATTTATTTGTTCACTTATTTATTTATCTATTTATTCACTTTTCTATCTATTTATTTATTCATTCATATATTTATTTGTTTATTTAGTTATTTATTCGTCTATTAATTCTTTTATTGATTTGTTTATTCTTATTCATTCATTTATTTGTTGACTTTCCAAATTATCTATGTATCATCAATAATTGTATATTTACATAGTTATTTGTTATTTCATACATTTATCAATTCATTTACTTATGTATTATTCAAAAATAGGACCTATTCATTTAACTATCAATTTCCTGAATCTACTTGTATATTTACTAACTTTTAGCGGACAGAAAGTTTGGCCAAATGACGAGACAAAGCGAAATAGAATCATCTACTCTAAAACCCCCAACCCCAGAATAGCTGTCTGCATTGTTCCAAATGAATAAAACAATATACACTATTTATATTTATTTTCTTAGAGGAAACACATTGCTAGCGTGTCATGTACACTTTGTTTAAAACAGGATTAGACAAAAACAGGACCTGCAAAAGTTGGATTATCCACGTTAATCCCCGTATATACATCATTGCTCAGCATGATCTCTTCAACGTACAAAGGTCAAGTGGTCCTGTGCCTCGTCTTCATCGTCTACGTCATGATGTTGATCAGGACGACGACATCGACCGAGTTGATCGAAGACCACGGACGAGATACCATGAAAGTGAAGAGAGTGAAGCCTTATCAGAAGAAACACCCGACCTACCAAGGTATAGATGTTTCTGATCAGGGTGCCAGCATGCTTGGAGGGGAGGGGGAGGGGGCGGGGGCTTGGGCAAGATGACATTGAAGGTGACGCCGTAGCTTTTTTTTCCAAATAGATTTATAGGGGTATATGAAGTGATACGGCTCCGTATTCATTTTCCTTCTGTCCATCCTTCCCCAAATATCCCCGCACCTCCCTGGCGTCTTGACTCACATTCTTACTTTCGCGGCTCTTGGATTTTCTCATCTGCCCACTTTTACATTGACTCTCTCTCCCCCTCCCTCCCTCCCCCTCTCTCTCTGTCTCTCTCTATGTGTGTCGTTGAGTCTGAGTTGAGAGGAAGGGAATTTGTATTATTTACTACTAAACAGAAAGAAAAATAAAGGGGCTAATTAGAGCAGAATTAAATTCTCATCAAACTTGACTGGTAATTCTAATCAATTTATGGGCAATTTATCCAGCGGGATGAAAGTGGCAATTCACGACAATCAAATGTAAAGAGCGCCATCCTTTGGCTTCAGACAGAAAAGTGACAATCCCTTGATTATTTGGCTAAACTCTGTTTTACGTATTAATAGATCAAATGTGGAGTTAACATTTTTTTCAATTGTTATGTTTAATCAAATTACCCATAGATAGCAGCTAGTAAGTTTATGTATTTTTTTTTATCACGTACTTTGTGTATTTCATCTATACCCCTTTGGACTTTTTAAGGGTGATATATTCTATTTGTAAAGCTTACAGCCATATTATGTGGCTAAAGTAACACAAAATACACATGTAATTGTTATATTTTTTGGCCTGTTTCTCTTTGTTTTATTTCAGCCTGTTTTGACGCCGTTCGAGGAAAGCGATGTCTATGTGATTCTCGAGTCAACAAGAATAGCCCAGATTACTTTGTATGCTAAAAAAATATTACCAATATGAAAATCATAAGCAGCAGCAGTAACAACAACAACATCAATATCATCAAAAGAAAATCCCGAATGATGTTTCGAACTAAATTTCAACATCATGCTTTGCACAACTCTGTTTTGGTCAAAATGCCCTTTGTCAAAGCGAAATGATTTTAGACTTTTTGAGAGGCAAAACATATCACATATTGTGGAAATAAATGAGTTGAATAATAAACTCCAAATACATATATATATTTAGTTATGTATTGTATACGCATCGATTATCATATAAAAAAAAATCCTCTCCAACATTGATAAAACAAAGTTGTGCTGCTTCAAACGTCCACGACATACTTACAAAAATGCTGCAACGTCGGCCCTATATATATATCTCTAATACATTGTTTACTGGTTATTTGAAGATTCACCGGCTATAATGGTTTTATTAAAATATCCACATATCACAGTCAATTAGGCTTAATTGTATTGGGTTTTAAAAATATAACAATTCAATAATAGTGGTATTTTTTATTTAATTTTCTATTCGCATCCTACTCGTCTATTTTTAGTGTACACATTTTTTCGAGAGAATATTTCATCAAATATTCTTGTAGATTTATCATAATTAAGGGATCAAACGTAGATAAAAAAATATGTAAATCATTGTCCAATGGTGTATGGAGAATGTCATATTGTAAACTGAAAGGAACTTTATTATCTTATTGTTATTACATTATTATTACTGAGGTAATATCTTCATGTCAGATGTGCTTCTATTAATTTTCACTGAGATAAGTACCTCATTTGCTCATATTTGTTAATCATGATAATTGCAAATGAAACTTCTGTAATAAATTGTGTTCTCTTTCAGAATATCATCTTTTATCATTTGTTTTACTTTGAAGTTAATCGTAGCTGAATGATAATGCTGATGACAATACTACTACTGCTTAAATGATAACATTAATGACAGAAAAGTACATCAGATAGGATGAAAATGATGACGGTGGTGGTGGTGATGATGGTGATAGTGGTGGTGATGATGATTGGTGATGGTGGTGATGATGATGATTGGTGATGGTGGTGATAATGATGGTACTGATGATGGTGATGAAACAATTCTTATACAACTATTAATGTCAAGTCATATTCCCTCTACTCTCTCTCTTGTATCTCAACCCTCCCTATCTCCCTCCTCTGCTCTCCCCCTCTCTATCTCTCTCTCTCCCCCATTTCTATTTATGTCTCTCTCTCTCCCTTCTCTTTCTCTCTCCCTCTCCCCCTTCCTCTTTTCTCTCTCTTTTCAATCTTTAAACATTATCAATCTCATATACTGTATATATATCATACAAATATCACACAAGAAAAATGACAGATAGAAATTATTCTCTGTGAAATTTCATATTTTTTCTTTAAATTCCCAATGACATGTGACAAATATAATAATCTCATATAAACAACAATATTTGCTTGATAAAGCATAATTTTTCTACCACTGGCTAATAAAACAAATCTAGATGTCCAACATAAATGGAGAAGGATCTCTATTAAACAAAAGATTTTCATGTCTATAAAAAAAAAGGTTGCCTTGCAACAATTTTTACACGATGAACATCTTGCAAACTTTAAACATAATGACACTACTAATCTGCACGGGTCGTGGATTGTATTAAATATCAAAACCATTCTTCACATTAGGTTAAAATATGAATACTTGAGCCTATTCCCTGTTTGAGTCTTGGATACATGTAATGAAGCCCTGGGGTATGAAATACACATTTTATTGAAAAATCAAGTCTAGAACTTATGTGTCAAATGAGCACCATTTTATTTAAATATATATACCAGTCGGGGTAACAATATCAAAATGAATTCATACAGAATACAATGGATTTACTACCAAAGTGTCTGTATGCATGAATAATAAATATGTGCTGAAGGAACTTGGAAGAATGTGGTTCTTTGCTGAGAAATTAGCAAAAATAGTAATATGCTACATTTAAATAGTGCATACTATAACCCCAACTTTAGCACAGCTACCCTGATCGGGCACTCAAGCATTCAAGGAGTTATTTGCTACTGGGTACCCATTTACTAAACCTGGGTGGAGAGTGGCAAAGTTAGATAGACATCTTGTCATAGGATGCAAATGGAGCCTTGTTTACCAGCATGAATAAAAAATGACATAAAAAAAACAAAACCCAAAACCAAGTTCGTGAAGCCTGTCAATAGAGATACATAATAAAATAAATGTAAAAAAAATTTCTCGCATATTTTGCATAGAGTTAGAACTTAATGCTCGCAATGATATTAAAGGCTTTACAATTGCAAACAAAGTACAAAATTACATTACACACGATCACACATGTACATCCCACCTAATTGTAGTTCATTATTACATTCAGATAAAACACAACTTGCAAAATAATATTTTAATATGCAATTTGATATTTATAAATTATAATCCTAACACATTCATTATAAATGAAGTTATACAAATAGTATTAAATTATTTATGCAATTATCATTAAATTCATTCTACTTCCCCCATTTCCTTTTTCCTCTTTTTTCTTTCCCTCTATAATCTATTATTTTCTCCTGAACCATCGTTCTGTCAGTCTGATATCTTTATTTTCCATCACTCACAGTATTCCCTCTCTCTCTTGCTATAAACACGGCAATACAAAATAAGTTTTTGCTATTAAAGACTATCCTGCCTACCCCTTCCCCCAACTAAAATCAAGACTGCCACTACAGAACACTAGTCCCCATGCTTCAAAAAATTTGCAATTGTGGTAACTCTACTAAGTAATGGTAACTTCGAGCAAATCCTTGACTCCTTGGTAGTTACCATTGGATGGCAAAGTTAATACTATATGCAACCTTTTATGCAATGAGACCCTCATCTGCTGGCTGCTGCTACCGAAGTGCTACCCATAAAACCATAACATATTAATAATTAATATTCCACACTATACCCCTATATCCATTGCGACTTTATATCAAAAGACACCACAACATCCAGAGAAAGAGAAGAGAAGGAAGAGTTGCATTGACGGAAGAAAAATATAAATATATAAAGATTAAATAATACATCATGAATGGTTCGTTCACATACATGCTTGGTTTATCACCTCAAATATTGCTATACACAAATGAAACTGCCATGTAAGTTTTGCATCCCACATCATGGGTGAGCTGAGTTAGAAAATAATAAAGATGATGGTGATGGTGGCGGTAGTCATGATGATGGTGGTGATGATGATGGTGATGAATGATGATGATGATGGTAAAGGTGATGATGATGTTAATGATGACGACGATGGCATTATAATGATTATGTTGATGATGATGGTGGTGATTATGATAATGACGATGATCTTGCAGGGAATAATTTTCCTGGTATCGCATCACAATTTGCTCCACAATTTTGAAAGACTGCTATGCATAAAGTCTTTTGTATAGCATATTTTTACATAGGACTGTACATTACTTAGTTGAGAGCTTTTCTGTTATGACCAAAAATGCTATTCAAATTTGTGAAGCAAAAAATTCCGTGTTGATATGGGCGATGGTGTTGGTTATGACAATGATGATGACATTGATAATCTTAGTAATGATTCAAAACATACAAAGTTACTGCTCGATGCCACATATCTTCTTAACAAAATTATCATATGCAACTCTAGCAAATACAACAAAACACATTTTTAAAGCTATGTTGAAATAGTTTCAAGGTGGTCTACATGTCAGTAAATCTGTGGATGAGACTAGAACGCATGGATGTCATAAGTTTGGTCAAAGCAATCATGATCATATGCATGTAAAAAGATTTTTCAACTGTGCAACATGATTTTTAATGATGCAATGTGGCCAAAAAAAGCCATGCATCTGCAAGTATATTGAAACAAAAAAAGCATATTTTCTTAAAAATTTATGATATTTTTTAATGAAATCCACAAATTGCACCATACATACTCTACCCAATGCTAAGTTTGGAGAGAGTACTCATTGCATAATCCAAGAAAACTTGTCTTAGTAGTTTAATGCTTATGAAATATAAGAACAGTTGATGCATGTAATTAAGGCCTAAAAAAATGTTATGATGCCCTCATAACCCCCAAATTTGACGATCGTTTTTTTTTGTCTTTATTAATACCTTCGCTGCTGCGCTGCTCAAAGAAAATCATGCATGAAACAATCTATTTACATGTATGCAGTCAAAACTCATTACAGTGTATTTTTAAGCCACTGAACACAAACTTTGAACAATTTTCTGGCCAAATCTGACATTTTCTCACAAAAACATTGCATTTGTATAAGGTCTGAAAACTGAAAAAAAAGCAACCTTGTTTTTGCATATTTTTATATCCAACATGACAATTTTTTTAGGCTTAATAATAAAAGCTAAATTTATATAGTGCATTTTAACAGAGCATACAGAGTGCAATATATTTTTTACCCTCGCATCTTAAGCTCAAGCTCCCACTTTATTAGCAGAACTCAGTGCATTCACAGAATTAATCCTGCCAGGAACCCACCTGGGTTGAGTGCAGCTCAATTTCTTGAAGGAAATTACATCATGGCTGGGATTCGAACCCACAACCTTCTGTTTGAAAGACAAGAGTCAAAACCACTAGACTACGATGTGCCTAATTCAAATAGGGCTGCAAACTATTAAAACAAAGTTCCTTTCCTGTTTTATTACAACAGGTTATATTTTTACTTTGAGAAATGTATCCAACTTGAGTTTTAAAGGATGTGGTGCAATACAATATACTGCAAAATAATATAGGCCTATAATCAATTCATTGACATTCCACTGTCACAATAATTTAATATGACTGTGGCATCACACATCCCGACACTGGACTATGAATTTCTCGATTATGCAACAATTTTGTTATTCTACAATTATTATACTTACATCTTTTTATAAAATATATATATCTATATAAATGTTTCAAATTAACGATTCTGTAATACATTTTGTGATTGTCATGACTTGTAAAGTTTTGACACTAAATGGACAAGGAAAAGCTCACTACAGATGACACCAGAATACATAGAGGTCTATCCAATACACTTTCTCTCCCACCACTCAAGATATTAAATCCCCTTAAATCATCAAATCTTTTATAGAAAAATTGGCTAAAAAGTGCCAAATCAAATTTCTCATCATAACACCCTAAACACAAATACCAATTAGCAGGGATAGTGGCATCCACCAATTTCATGCAGGGTTTGTGGGCAGGAAATTCTTGCATTTCATAATACAGGTTCCGCCAATGCTTATTATGGGAGTCTTGATGGTTGACTACTTTTAGACTACATAATAGACAGCATGGGCAGCCCCCCCCCAAAAAAAAAAAAAAAAATGAAGTAATATTTCACTGAATAGTAAAATCATGGAAATATTAGGATTAAGCAAGAGAACTAGAAGTGAAAACTGAAGTGATTAAATGCTACAGTCACATTTAAAAAAAAACGACGGCCGCACGGGGAGTTGAAAACAGCCGTTTTATCCATTTTTATTCAAACCACCCATATGTAGCTAATACAGAATTTTTTTAAATAGCTGTTTTTGACTTGCCATAGAGCAAATGTGACTGAGGTATAAGTTTTATGTTACGAGGCCCTGATGGACAATCTCTTTTGGCCTTGATTGGATAATGGAGTAATCAAAGAGGATTAGATACCTTGTCAAAGTCAGAGCCACATCTTCCATGCAGGAATCCTGGGCTCCATAACACAAAGGTTTGCAATGGATTGCAAATATGAAAGAACCGCACTGACGCATGTAACATTGATATTGATTGGTCAGTTTGAGCGATTGATCGCTAATCTTTGTGTTACAGCGCCCAGGAAATAGCTCATCATGACCAATCCTCAAACCACACCACAGACAAAACAATGGGGGATGCGGAAACGCTTTCATTGAAAGACTCATACTGTCCCCCCATGACAAACGGAAGCAACTCTTGATTTTTTTTTATTGACTTTTTTCTTGATTTGGGCCATTTCTGTATGCTTTACATAGGAACTGGAGTCACACAACCCCCAATTTCTGAAATATAGATGTTTCAAAAGCAGGTAAGTCTATATATGTCCACTTAAAATAACTGCACATTTACTAAGAAACTCATTAAACAAGAGTTGCTTCCTTCTGTCAGTGAGAAGGCACCATAGTGCCCTTATGGCAGGAATCCTGCTAAAAGACCCAAGCGGTCCTTTGACAAGTTGCCCTACGGATGACTCTTCCATCCCAGCCAAACTTCAAAGAAACCATTTCTCATAACTCAAGATTCATTCATTCAAGATAGTACTTATCACAAAGTGTGAGTGTGACTCAACGTGCTTCCAATGAGTTCCCAAATTACATCTTTCTTGAGAATCTAAAATGTTAGTAATTGGGATTGAAGCTTAATGAAAGTCGTTAAATCTTGTGCAAACATGGTAGGACTATGAAGAACAACCCTCAACTTATGAAGATAATAAAGCACAACTCTCAGTTATGAAGATTAAGAACAACCCTTAACCTTTGATAACATCATAAATACCACCAACTTGTATGGAATTCGACTGGTCAACAACTGTTTAAGCTCCAAGTGGACAAAAAGTGCTCCATGTGACCGCTCCCTCTTTAGTCCGATCATATCCCATTGGCATTGCACACAAAATATATCCATCTCACTGACCCCTGTCACACCGGATCTGAAGCAGCACAAGTACTGAGACGAATCATGTATTGTGAAGAAGGAGAGCAGTTCATGAAACAAATAATCAGTGGTTTTCACCAACAACTGTTATAAGCTACTGAAATCCTTGCATCTGATTGGCTGAGAGCAAGCTAGTCAGTGAAAGTGGCTCATAAGGTGTTTCATGAATGACGCCTCAGGCGTTGATGAAAGAAGTGATGATGATGATGATGATAGGACGGTGATGTTACACGTTAAAGCTTGGTGGAATGAATCGTCTGTACTGAGTAGAACGGCAAGGGATGATCCAGTACCATATGGGACCTGTAAAGAAACAAAAAAAATATTATATTAAATTGTTTTTATATGAAGAGCTCACTTGCAAAAGGGGTTAGGTCCATTTTTCATCGAATTTGATTTTTATGTCTCAATGTATAGATTTTAGTAGCTCTATAAGATACCAAAGAAAAGTTGAAATTCCTATTTAAAAGTGATCTAAAATGGCAAAGAAAAATCACCTTTTTTCAAAAGGGGTTAGGTCTATTTCAGTTTAGTTGCAAAAGGGGTTTGGTCCACACAGAATTTTTTAGGAATATAATATCATAAAAAATATGAAGACAGGTAGATTTCTTTTTATACCCAATTTTATGTTCTCATGGTAGGGTATTAAAAAAAATTCAGTTTCGCATAAGAATATTGCAATATGGGAGAATTAAAATAATGATTTTCTTGGAGTGGACCTAACCCCTTTTGCAACCAAACTCTTCTGAAGAACTCATTTGTCAAAAGGGGTTAGGTCATTTTTTCATAAATTTTATTGTTTTCTGTCTCTAAACCTCTAAATTTTTAGTCACTCTGATGATACCAAAGAAAATTTGAAATTCAAATGAAAACGTGAATGAAAATGGCAAAGAAAAAACACCTTTTTAATCAAAAGAGATTGGATTCATTCAGTTTACTTGCAAAAGGGGTTAGGTCCACAATGATAATTTTTCAAAAAATATATAGAAAAAAAATTGAAGATAGGTAGATTTCTTTTATACCCAATTTTATGTTCACATGATAGGGTAGTACATCATGACAATTTATTTTCTCATAAGAATATTGCAATAAGTGAGAATAAAAAACATGGCTTTTCTCGGAATGGTCCAACGTGGACCTAACCCCTTTTGCAACTAAACTCTTCATATATATTAAATATTACTGCATATTATTTTTTCGCTGACTCCTGGTAAAATGGTTCATTTTCCCCCGATCCTACCCATTCTGAAGGTTTGTCAAATCGTAGCAACATAAAATTGACAAGCCCCCAAACCCCCCCAAATCACCAATCATGAGAAATGCATTTTTTTTGTTCAAGATTTGTTAAGAAGCTAACACCCCCCAAAAAATAGAAAAAAAAAAAAACCAAGCAAACAAATAGACCCTTAAAAAGGAATGGCATCTGCACTATTTCCCCTTCCCCTCCCAGACATAATGACAGTATAAAAGTATTGCAGTACTGAAACTTCAGTGAATACACATCACCTTTCATGGACCCCAAAGTAATCAATTTGATTATGTTTCAGAAAAAAGTTGTCTTTTGAACCGCTATAAACAGATGAAACCAATACTTATACGCATATTGCCAAGATAAGAAGTACTATAATGCAACAATATGAGATTCATGCATATCAAAAGCTTCAAATACCCATCTTGTTGTATCAAAACCCCATCTCTTTGTAGGTTTTAGCTTTAAGATTACATAATTGCACAAAATTCAATTTAATGTAATTGCCAACTATTTGGTTCGAACAAGAAAAACGCAGTACAACTTCTGATCACAAAAACAATGCATTTTCATTCCTCACCAGCTGAGTAATTTGATTTAACAACACATACGTTTTTTTGCAAGTATAAAATATTGCTGAGTTTAAATGAAGTCCTCATGCATTTGACTGTGTTTGTCTATCTTCAGGCAATACACAGCTGAATTTTCACAAGCTAAAAACACAGAGATGTGAGCCAGATTTATAGGATGATATCAAAACCTACCTTTACCAAAGACTTCCCTGAGTAAATCCATCTTGGTCCGTTGAGTTGCGGTTCTCTGCTGCCCTCTATTCTTAACCTGCTCCACTAACGTCTCATCCTCAAATATTGCGCTTATCTGTAATTATCAATGCAATTAAAGGGATTATTCAAAGATAAATACCAGTTGTGGTAACAATTCGAACAGAATCCAATGAAATTACCACCAAAGTGTTTGTATGTATGTATAAATCAAAAATATGTGCCAAATAGCTCTGGAAGAAAATGCGTAATTGCTGAGAAATGCTGCTCGCATATGACATCACAAATCAAAAACTTAAAATTCTAATAACTTTCTTAATCTTTAACGGATTTTCCTCATACCTTTACAATATTTTTAATTATTTTTTCGCTATTTTTACAACAAAGTTTTCTGCAGGGTAAACTTCCCCTATAATATCCTATCAGAGGGAAAGATTGTTTCCAACCATAACATAAAAGGGAGGGTACATTAACACACAGCGTAGGCTACAGTTACGGTGGTAGCGATGATAGCGGTAATGATAAAAAAAAGAGAAACTTATGAAAAAGAAAAGCAAAGAAAGAAGAAATATCCTCACCTGATCACAGCCGATGGCAGCAACAAACAAACCAAATAGAAGTGATATAACAACCAGGACTATTGAATGAGCTCTGGTCAAATAAAAAGAATAGGACATTCAAAAAAATAATCCAAGATAATCTCTTAAGTACTTGAATCAAAGCTTTTAGGTATATTACAATGTTTAATGACATTCTTTTAAAACCTTAATAGCTTTTCTTCTAATGAACTTCAATTAAATATTATTTCAATGATATAAACCCTATCCAGCCCGGCTGTATTTGCCCCCCCCCTTGACATTTTCACAATAAATCTATTACGAGAAAAAGATTGTGCCGCGATGTTTCATAACATTAATACTTCCTTCAAGTCTCGCGCAACGCAAATTTGCAACAAGGGGGTTCACAGGTCCGAAGTGACGTTTTGTAAATGCATGTCAGACCCAAAATTGCTTAAAAAACGTGATTTCATGTACAAAATCCAATGCAAATTCTGTATGTAGCCATAACATTATGTTAAGCCCTGCTATATATATATAGACACGTATCTTATGGAAATAGACTGGTGTACTTAAAATCACAATATGGCAAAGGAAATAAATTGATACTTACATTCTTGCATTCTTTTCATCCATATTTGAACATGAAGGGCATTCCCCCGTCCATGCAATGATGAGTAAAATAATGGAATATAATGATGCCATACCTAGAGATTTTACAAAGAAAGAAAATAAACCACATGGTTTATAACTACATTGATTTATACTAGTACACATTTGCATATGGGAGTACATTATGCAAAAGTGATGTGATTATGAAAATTCTGATTATTAAAGTAGAATTTATTATTCAAAATTGAATTTAAGGAATAACAAAACAAATGTACTGAATCTATCTCTCAATGGGCCAATGACTGGATAAAACAGTCCAAATAAAATAAGAAAAAATAGAAAATAAAAGGAAATACACTTTTGATAAATTCCCCCACCCTATCATAGCAGCCTTCTGAGGAAACACATGAAAATTGCATTATCCTTGATTTTATAGCAATAATGTGCTGTAACAACAGTAAAAAAATGTGCCTTACATGTCTTCATTCAAGATCATTTTGTGTGTAAAATTGGGTACAAAATGAAAAGGCAGTTATCTCTGCAATACAGACTGACCACCAGACTACCTGATGTCCAACTGTACGCCAAGTCCTATATGTACACGTATATACCCATTTCAAACTTTTATTAGCAGAGGTATAACTAATGTAGACAAAGAGTACGATGAAATAAGGGGGATGAGAAATGGAGAAGTCCGCAAGAATATTCAGCAATGTTGGATCGGGGGGGGGGGGGGGGGGGCATTTACAGCCAATGTCCCTCCTTTTTAGTAAGAGTCATAGTTTTGAATGGGAATATGTCGTTCATACACAAGAGAAGAAGTGGGACAAAATTACTTTCATTTTTTATTGACACCCTTTTTTTTTTGCTTGGAAAAATATGCCCCCACCTTTTTGGAAAATCCTAGATTTGCCCCTGGTTGGAGGCAGGAAAAAAGGAGAGAATAACAGTAATTGAAGAATAGAATACTTACATGCAGGAGCAAGAACATATTTATTTACAAACAGGGGAAAGGGCATGAAAGTAAAGGATGAGGAGGAGAATAACGGTAAAAATAGGATGAAACTCACCAACATAAAACAGGAATTGAATGAAGTACTTTTGATTGAATTCTCCAACACAGTTGTTGATCCTGTGAAATAAACAAGATTTAGATGCAAAATCAAATGTAAACGTTAAATACACTTTTTTTTTATTCTAAGAAAAAAAAAGAAACAAAGAAAAAGCAAACTGGGAGGGAGTTCCAGGAAGGCACATTCAAACATGGCGTGCATGTGACCAAAGCTGATGATAAACAAATACCAAAATGTGCCCATTTTTTTTAATGTATTTTGCAGAGTCTTGGATGTACATTCTGTCATGTTTGGGATCGGTAAATATATATAGGGAAGCTTAAATGAATATAAATGATGAACTCTGAAGAAAGTTATTTGCAGTTCAAAATCACAGGGTATTTAATAATCAATAATCAGCTACAGTTTACAATTTGAAGTACATGAAGATATCAACGAAGGTTCAGATAAAACAGGAGACGATGGATATGATAATTTCAAAGTATAAGATTAAGATTCTGAAGTTAAAATAATATTGGATGGACGTCTAAGTCTTGAAATCTGTCAGTCTATATGAATGAGTGTGGGTCTAATATTCTCTCTCTTTCTAATTTAACCAAGAAGTCTTAACTATATCATTAGTTTGGGGTGTAACAATTTAAGGTGGGAGGGATCTAAACTTGCTCTGATTGGTCTACAGGTAACTGTGTATCAAACTTTCTCTCGTAAAAGGGGTGTGGTGATGCTCTGTGCAAGTGACTGGGGCTGGAAGTGTGAGTCATACTTCTTAGAAATTTTGTTCCTTGAAGTTAGCTGACATCACTGAGGGTTGGTCATTAATGGTCAGGGTTTAGGAGTTAAATGGTATTGGGGATTTTGGAATTCTTAGATGACATTGGGGGAGTTTGTAAAAAAGTGAAGGTGAATGACTGAAAGGATAACAGGAAGTTAAATACATACTACATAACAATTCAATTCACATTTTATTTTTACCATTATCTTATTCTTGTCCTAAAAAGGTTTATGATACAAAATAATGAGCAAATTAGTGAAATAAACAAGATAATTTGTTTTACAAATCAAACCAGTTGAGGAGGAAATACAGAATGAGGAAAATTAAAAGAGTAACAAGTTTATGTTTTCCTAGAAGCACTACAAGACTCTACGAAGCCTTGAGATTGACTTTTGGACAACAATGATCTTAACCTGTTGCCCACAGGAACTGGATGATCCCTGTACAAAGCCTATTGGAATCACGGAATTCAGTTTTCAACGGGTTAAACAATCTTTTTAAAAAGCTATTTACCATGGACAATGGTGATCCATCTTGCGAATGCATCGTCTACAGATCCGACAGTGGTGCGCCCTCGGGGGTCGATATGCCTCACACTTTTGACAGACAGTCCAATTCTGACCAGATACCTACATCGTAGAGATTATAAAAAAAGATGAAATGAAAAGATGAAAATCCATATTTTACTGTTCAAAATAGACATGAAATGAAATACTCTAAAAATTGCTTTGCCCAATTGATCGTGGGCCCGGCAGCCGCTGTGCAGCGCCATACCAACGAGGCTCTATCCTTTTAATCGTTGAATGCCAAAGAGGGAAGCAGCAACTCCCAGCATTTAAGGTTAACGTCTTTTGGTCTGACGCAGCCATGGTTTGAACTCCCGACCTCCCGGTTGTGAGACGGACGCTCTACCACCTGAGCCAGCACACGGGTTAACAAGGCAAAGCAAACATATCATGCTTTGAAGTGTGACTTTTTATCAATTAATATGGGGGCTAATTCAAAACAGAGTTGAAGTGTGACTGAATGCTGTGCATCAGTTTTAATGCGCACATTGTTTTTAACACACAACTTCATCAATGGCTTTGCTGTAATGTGCCTTACTTGAGCACGGTTGGTAATTTGTTATCACAAAGTCTGCTTGGAACACAATGTTCTTTCATACATCATAATGTAGTATAAAAAGTTTAATTTACATTCTTTACCTTTCTCCAGTATTATCTCACTTGATAAGTAATAAACTAACAATAATGAAGTGCAAAGCAAATAAGTACTTGTCTATGTGCTTTACATACAATTCTGGAAGAATAATTCAAAAGAAATTATTCAAATTTTGCTAAAGGTTTCTGTATATGAACAAAAATAGATGTGCTGGCAAACTATTTCATGTTTTGGGGCAGCAAAACTTAATACTGGCTTTACCCTTTCTTAAAATAGACTCAAGAAAATTAAAAATACAAGTGGAATGCCTCTGGCAGTCTTGCCTGCATTACGCGATTTAATATAGCAGCAGTGCTAACTTTGAAAACTACTATAAAATAATCATTCACAAAAACTCCATTCATATAATGACATAATACCACGTTCATTGACCATAAATGACATTTGAACGGTGACTTAAGACTTGTCAACTACATCCATGTCCACATTTCATTCACTCTATCTATAAACTTTCAAAGTTATGATGGCAATTCAACAATTACCCCAACATGGCCTAAGTTTATTGACCTTAACTGACCTTTGACCTTGGTTTTGTGACCTGAAACTCACAGGGGATGTTCAGTGATACTTGATTACTCTTATATCCCAAGTTTTATGAACTAGATCCATAAACTTTCAGAGTTAGGATGGTAATTTAACAAATACCCCCAACACGGCCAAAGTTCATTGACCTTTAATGACCTTTGACCATGGTCATGTGACCTGAAACTCGTACAGGATGTTCAGTGATACTTGATTACTCTTATGTCCAAGTTTTATGAACTAAATCCGTAAACTTTCAGAGTTAGGATGGTAATTTAAGAAATACCCCCAACACGGCCAAAGTTCATTGACCTTAAATGACCATTGACCATGGTCATGTGACCTGAAACTCACACATGATGTTTGCTAATACTTGATTAACCTTATGTCCAAGTTTCATGAACTAGATCCATACATTTTCAAAGTTATGATAGTAATTCAACAAATACCCCCAACTTGACCAAAGTTCATTGACCCTAAATGACCTTTGACCTTGGTCAGGTGACCTGAAACTCGAGCAGGATGTTCACTAATACTTGATTAACCTTATGCCTAAGTTACATGAACTAGGTCCATATACCTTCTAAGTTATGATGTCATTTAAAAAATGATTTGATGTTGATGCCGCCGCCGCCGCCGCCGTCGGAAAAGCGGCGCCTATAGTCTCGCTCTGCTATGCAGGCGAGACAAAAACCGCTACGCCCTCACTTGACCGAAGTCTGCCAGTGTGGTGTGGAAAGTAGGGTATTTTGGTGTCACTTTTTGCCACTCACCCTGTCAACTCTTGACTTTGGAGCTTGACCTGTTCTTACGTCTGAGAAATCTATGGCAGTGGTGGGTAACGGCACAATTCCTGTTGAGAAGAAAACAACAGAAATGCTGATAAAAATGAGAGACGGAGATTTTAAGTTCTTAGAACTAGATTTGTAAGTGGTTTAAAGCGGCCTGTCATTGACAAATTATGGGGAAATTGAATCAATACGAAATTTGCAAAAGGCCAATTGACTTGCATAAAATAATCCGTCCGTCATGAGCGCCCGTCGGACTAATGCGATAAAAGTTCGGACAGCACAAATTTGACCGAACTCGTGATCGTTATTTACTTCGGGTCGTCGCGCAGTTCTCGTTTCCAACAATCCCAATTCCTAGACTCTTAGCAGGTCTCTTGATTGCTAAACCAAAATAATAACTTCTGTGGAGTTACACGTTTCAAAGTGAAAACATGCAGTTTACTTCTGGTTGGTTAGTCTTCTAACTATTGCTATCCTCCCAGACATGCCGGCATCTATTACATAACATCCCCAGGCATTGAGCAGAGTAAAAGACTGAATCCCTTCTCTGTTCTGAGATTAGCCTTGATTCCCCCATGATTTTTCAATGAAAGGTCGCTTTAACTGGTGCAATAGATAATTCACTACTTTGTCAGAAAGAATAACTTGAAGGGTTAACTAAAGATAAAATGATTCAAAACAACTCTTTCAGTAGCAAACTCTCTGGTTTGCTAGTGGTTCCACAAGTTTCAAAAACATGAAGGGAAAGATCATTTGCTCATGCATGCCCCATACTTTGGAATAGAATTTCTGAAAACATCAAAATTTGTACAGTATCTCTGTTGAGTCCTACACAAAAAAAGACTCTTAAATTCACTTTCTAATTTCTTTACGATCCTTGAGCAATCTACATGTACAGAGAGGACGTGTCACTTTATAAGTCACAGTATTGCTATTATCATTATTATGTGAAATTTACTGTATTCATTAAAAAAAAAAATTTTAATACCAGTCATGGAAAGGAATTCGTGTCAAATGTTCATAATTGAAATAGAAACAGGGTCGATACTGAATTCTTAATGCTTAAAGGGGAATCCAACCAAAATAAAAACTTGTTTTTATAAGAAAGAGATAAATCAGACAAGTTGATATGTGAAAGTTTGAACAATATTGGACAATCAACAAGAAAGTTATGAATTTTTAAAAGTTGTAAATATTGGTAATCACTATACTCATGGAGACTTCAAATTGGCCACATTGGGATGTCATAGTGATGTAAGGCAAGGACTACTCTTTCATGTACTCCACTACATATCATGGCTAAAATGTCATTTTTCCGAAAAGTTTTATTTCAAATTACATTTTTCTTTCATGAGGACATTAAACAATATACTACCTGGGTTATATTTAGATTACTGCCCCAGGGGAATGGGTACTTAAGAGAAAACCACAAAACCCTGATAATAAAGTACATGGCCTATGGGAAAGTTGTCCTTGCCCCTTGTCATAATTTACTAACCCATTTGCCAATTTGAAATCTACATACTATTAGTGATCCCAATTTTAAAGCAGCCATAACTTTCTTATTACTTGTCCGATTTCTTTCAAACTTTCACCATTCTGATTAATTTATTTTTCTGCTTCCCAACACAACATTTTATGGCCAAGGCTGGATTCCCCTTTAATTCTAACTTAATCTTTAAACTTGGAATAATGCAGCTATGGACATGAATAATACCTTGGTCACATTTGCTCCACGTCGACTCGAAAACAGCCGTTTTCACATTTTTTGTACCAGTTACATAATAGGCTGTTTGAATAAAAATGAATGGCTGTTTTTGACTTGCCATACGGCTGCCATAGAGCAAATGTGACCGAGTTATTAGTGTCAATTTTTCATAATTCAAATTCTAAAGAATTCTTCATGTACTTACCAGGGTCTGAAAGTACTGCTCTGAGATGTGCAACAGTCAAACATAGAACAATGCAGTTGAAGATTAGGGCATGGACGGCTCCCCACAGGCTATTAAAAAGACAAAAAACAAAACAAAGATAACAGGAAAATGAATTTTAAAATTAGAAAAAAAGAACAATGAAGGAAAGTGATTGGTAGGAAGAAAGAAAAAGGAATAATTTAGAGTGAAAAAGGAGATTGAAAGAAAGGGGAAATTTTATTTTAAAGGTAAAAAATAAGAGTTTTTTTACTTGGAATTTTATTTCTTGTGTACGATACGTGACTTCCCTTAAATAGAACGCCGTGTACGTCCTGGCTTACGCTCATCTGGTACTGGTGTCACTCTTCATGTACCCATCACACACTTAAGGGGATTTGGAGACCGTGCTTTTTCATCTATTGCTCCATGCCTTTGGAACTCCCTCCCTTTTTCACTTCGTGAAAATGACAGCATAGAACTCTTTAAATCGTCTCTCGAAACTCACTTATTTCGGCAGATGTGTAGTGATTAACTTATTGGATGAGCCTGCACCTATGAATGTTTTTTAACAGATATATGGCGCAATATAAATGCTGTGGATCATCATCATCATCGTCTTCATGTAGGAAGAAAGATCAGAGAAAGATATTTAAACAGGAAGAAAGAAAAAAGGGCAGAGTTGAAGAAGATGTAGAATTACTTTTGAGAATGCGAAACAAGCAATTTGCATAGTTTCTAATTTTGGGGGTCAACAACTTGAATTCAAGGAATTTTTTGTACCGGCCAAGAAAGAGAAAGACAGACAGGGAGCTGAATGAAGTTCAGAGAAGAAATAATAGAATCATCGGGATTGAAAGAGACAGACTGCATCACTGAAAAGGTTCATCTGATTGGTGTGTAGACATGTGAAAAACATTTTTTATTATATAATCACAGACTACATCTGCATGATCGAAGCAGAAGAATTCTTTTAGATTTAGAGCTAACACAGTATTCAGTTACAGTAACATGATCCTCGGAACAAAACTAAGGTCTATAAACCAGTCATCCACTACAACTTTGAAGGTTAAGTATGGATTTGAATATCAATGGACAGGATATTAATAGCAGATAGTACTATTAGTAGTAAATATTCAAAGAAATTATCACTGATCTCAATACATGCTTGACATTTTAAAAAAATCTGAAATTCATATGTTAATTATTATAAGTAGAATCTTGTAAATAGTTCTACACTACCATCATTGAAAAAGTTCTTTAAGTCTTTTTGAGATCACCTGAACATATCAAATTATAGCACATGATGTATATTATATTCTGCAATAGTTACATAAAAAAAAAACCTGGCTAGATCTATATCATTTGTTGGTGATATCTGTGTTTAATTTGAATGGTTAAAATAAATGAACAGTAGAGGTGCTGGTCCAACAATTGGTATTGTCCCAGAAAACAAGGATATCCTCATAAACCAAGACAAATCATGTCTTGATAAATTGAGACTGTCCTTGTTCATGGGGAGTTTTTTTTTTCACTTACCCCTACGGGACCTAGATGACAATTACGCCTTAGGGGGATTTAGAGTGCTAAAAATAGATTCAGTGACCTCAATTCCCCCTAGTTCACCGTCTATCATTCACGAATTGCCGTCTTCCAATCATCTTGTTATGAAACCTTATAGATATGTTTACACTGACTAGCGCACTTGATAGGTGAATGAACTTTCCTAGATTTCTTAAGTGGAGAAATATTTGAAAACTGACAGTCCCTGTAAACTGGGATGATCCAAATTTTCTGACCAGCACCTCTACTGATTAAAGGGAAATTATTTTAAAGTAATTTTCCAATAGCCTGACTAAATAATGTAAAAAAAAAAATTGATTTATAAATTTAATTGACGCCATGTTTATGGCGTTACTTTACGATGGAGCCAACTTGTCGACCCAAAATGTCGACTGAGTTGGGAAAACAAAGATTGCTTCTCAGTCTGAGACTGATCCGAGCCCAAGTAATCGTTAATGTTAACCAACGGAGCTCCGGTACGCTTCACGGGCTGGAGCTCCCTGGGTTACATTAACGTTAGAGTGCGACACTTGCTCACTGCAACCATCCTGCCTGTGGAGAATCTACAGGTAGGACTATGGTATGCCAACGCTGAACAGAGCACACGCTTTTAAAAATCATTAAAATATCACTTTTGTGACCGAAATTACTAATTTCCATACAGTTGCAATTTATTTTTCATTAGTAACTTGGGAATAATTTTTGTACTCCCCAGATCACTCAAACACTTGAATTTTTGTGTACGCCCTCTATTGGTGGAAAGTAATATGGCAAAAAAAAATTAATTTTTCAATCTCTATTTTGGCTTAACTGCAGAATACCCCGACACTGCTCACTACCCAATCGTTGGTCAGCCAACACAACGATGTCAAGACCTATAGCTATATACTAATTCAATGGTATATAGCCTAGATATATCCATACTATTATATACGTACATGCATTACTGGTACTACTACTATACTACGTACGTACGTACGTATGACGGTACGTACGAGCAATGCATCCAGGCCATACGTAATGACCTTTGCCCTTTGACTACTACTAGAGCTATAATTAAACATCGTTGGGTGCGCTGCTAGCCAACGACCCACGTTGTGACGGTACGGACGGTGCAATATAATATTCAAAACATCGTTGGCTAACCAACGACCCACGATGTGAAACTGTTATATTATAAAATAAGATTAATACACTCTTTTAAATTACCTACTAGAGCTATATACATCGTTGGGTGCGCCGCTAGCCAACGACCAACGATGTGACGGTGCCATGTAACATTTAAAACATCGTTGGCTAACCAACGACCCACGATGTGAAGGTGCAATAGTACAAGATTAATACACTCTTTTAAATTACCTACTACTACTAGCTATTGCTATACATCGTTGGGTGCGCCGCTAGCCAACGACCAACGATGTGACCGTGCAATGCAACATTCAAAACATCGTTGGCTAACCAACGACCCACGATGTGACGGTGCAATAATACAAGATTAATAAACTTCTTTTAAATGACCTACTAGAGCTATACATCGTTGGGTGCGCCGCTAGCCAACGACCAACGATGTGACTGTGCAATGTAACATTCAAAACATCGTTGGCTAACCAACGACCCACGATGTGACGGTGCAATAGTACAAGATTAATAAACTTCTTTTAAAGGTAGTATGTCCCATTTGCAGGTCAAAAAAAAATGAAAAGGTTAAATTCCAATGGCATTTGAAAGACAATACTAATTTAGAACTTCCCTTAAAAAGGGGGGCTTGACTCATGACTTTAAGTGGGAAGATAACGACTATACGGTTGTCGAATCGACTTAGGAGCTATATAGAGCTACTAAGTAATAGTCTGATTTTTCAGACCATTGTACCAAATGGTCGTACGTTTTATGCTGCCCAAAGATTCAATTAGTTTAATTTTGGCCATTACAAGAAGTGGGTTATTGATCGATGCCTAGACAAATGCTCATGTACCCTTTACAGCTCATTTTTATGTATATGTTATTACCAAAGATGAAAAAAGCCAGTCAGTCACTCATTTTTTTCTTTTTGTCTTCTTCTTTGGGCTGATATTTTTCAGTTTTGAATGTATTCTAAAAAACGGTAAACAGATTTTTTTTAAATGACGGTAGATTTCGATTTTTGGATGCGGTCGCAACTAGAGCAATACAATAATCATTTTTTCAAAGCATAAATGCAAATTGTGAATATAGCTATATAAAATTATAGAAAATGAGTGAGAGAGGGAGATAAAAATAAAAGAAACATAAAAAGAAGAGGAAAACAACAGACGGAAATATAGGGAATATGCATATGGAAAGAGTCAAATATAGGAACAATAGGGGAGAGCTCACAAAGCTCATACACAATAAAGCGGGAGCTTTAGAGATAATCGGAAACTCTTGCCCAAAGGACTTGGATGAGCTTTTGAATATTAAGGTCATGATTTGATCATCATCTTATTTGTTATCATTAAAATTTATGCCACCAGTACCTCATCATATTTTGGATTATTTCTAAACACAAATACTCTTTCTTCGAGTACAAACCACTCACATGTTTTGCCGATCGGGGCACAAAAGTGTCCCACACGTACAATACCCCCTCCTTATTCCATACCATTTGAAGTTTATATTGTCAAGTTCCTTTTTATTTTTTACTTTTTTCTTCTCCTTTCCTTTTTTTCTCTTTCTTTCTTCTCTTCTCTTTTCTTTCTTTCTTTACTTTACCTTCTTTTTTTTTTCTTTCGCCCTCTTTTTTTACCTCCCCCTCATCTCATTTTCCCGACGGCAGCGCAATTTTACCTTCAATATCCTAATAGGTGGGGGTGTCGCATAGGGTTAGGGTTAGGGTTAGGTTTAGGGTTAGGGTTAGGGTATCGTTGGCACTGTTGGCATCTACTACAGGCACCAACACATCGTTGGCATCGCGGGCGCTGTTGGTATATACATACTAAACATACGTTCACATCGTTGGCATCGCCGGCAAAGTTGGCCTATACTTACTAAAGATACATTCACATCGTTGGCATCGATGGCAAGGTTGGCCTGTACTACAGACACTAACACATCGTTGGCATCCTGGCCGGCGCTGCTGGCCTATACGTACTAAAGATACATTTACATTGTTGGCATCGTTGGCACTGTTGGCATCTACTACAGGCACCAACACATCGTTGGCATCGCGGGCGCTGTTGGCCTATACATACAAAAGATACATTCACATCGTTGGCATCGCGGGCAAGGTTGGCCTATACTACAGACACCAACACATCGTTGGCATCCTGTCCGGCGCTGTTGGCCTATACGTACTAAAGATACATTTACATTGTTGGCATCGTTGGCACTGTTGGCATCTACTACAGGCACCAACACATCGTTGGCATCGCGGGCGCTGTTGGCCTATACCTACTAAAGATACATTCACATCGTTGGCATCGAGGGCAATGTTGGCCTGTACTCTACAGTACAGACACCAACACATCGTTGGCATCGCGGGCAATGTTGGTCTACATAGGAAACTACAGATATGATCGCATCGTTGGCATCGCGGGCACTGTTGGCATGTACTACAGACACCAACACATCGTTGCCATGGCGGGCAATGTTGGTTTACATAGGCAACTACAGATATGATCGCATCGTTGGCATCGAGGGCAATGTTGGCCTGTACTACAGACACCAACACATCGTTGGCATCGCGGGCAATGTTGGTCTACACATACTACGGAAATATACACATCGTTGGCATCGCGGACACTGTTGGTCTACATACTACAGAACACAGATATAGATCGTTGGCATCGAGGGCAGTGTTGGCCTGTACCGACTACAGACACCAACACACCGCTACCATCGCGGACTGTGTTGGCCTACACGTACTACGAAAATATACACATCGTTGGCATCGCGGGCAATGTCGGCCTACATACTACAGATGCACACAGATATATATATAGATCGTTGGCATCGCGGGCAGTGTTGGCCTGTACTACGGACACCAACGCACCGCTAGCATCGCGGACTGTGTTGGCCTACACGTACTACGAAAATATACACATCGTTGGCATCGCGGACACTGTTGGTCTACATACTAATCGCGCGCGCTCGCATCGTTAGCATTACAGCGCAGTCTGAACACTTAGAATCTATTCAAAAAATACTTGTAAGTTGTAAATCATTCAATTATTTATTATAGCTGATTTTCTGATTTGATAGCTTAAGTACATCGTTGTGCGTTGGCTCTCCAACGATAAGGTAACGCAGTGTCCGGGTATTCTGCAGTTGTTCCTCTATTTTTAATTAAGAAAAAAGAATTCAAAGAATAAAATTTACTTAAGTTAAGAGCCAATTTATATGATGAATAGCTGTAATGGCAACTGACAATGTAAAAAAAATCCAGCATTTGTCTCAAAGAAAAAATAAGCCAAACATTGGCACCCTTATTTATTTTGCCACACATGGAGATGTAACAGAGAACAAGGTTATATCATATTTCATAACCTTTTTCATTGAATGAGTGGAGTGCGAGACTCATCAATCGTTTTTGCAATTTTTTTGGTTTAGCTTTGCACTTGATAATTGCAGCTCTCCCTCATTCAGCCACTTTGTGCTTAGTAAAGTGATCTTTAGTTTGTACCAGAATAATTAAGAATGCCTGAATTAACCTTGTTAATGTGGCACAGGATGTGAGAATGAGAAGCGAACGAAGATCAAAACAAGTGGCCAAGTGAAGTGGATATGGATACACAGTGAGCCAGACCAGTTTGGGTGATTCGCCGTTTTTTTGCCCTTTTTTCTCCCTTTTTTCTCCGTTTTTGAGCACATGAAAGGGCTAAAAAACGGCTAAAAAACGGCGACAAAAATATGGTGCTGACTATGGAAAGCCAAGTGTGTATAACAATGATTTGCATCAAATTGAAAGGAGACCCAAACTTAAAACGGCGAATAAAGGGCGAATACCTCCCTTGGCAAAACGGCTATAAAAAGGCGAATATCTCCCTTAGCAAAACGGCTACAAAAGGGAGAAATGGGGCAAATGCTTCCCTTGGCAATGCGACAACTAATAAGCCTTACAATTTATTTAAAAACATACGAAAAGTACAAAAAAGGTTAGGTTAACTTAGGTATTGCACTTGGTTTTAAAAGCCATACTATAAATTTCATGATCAATTCTCAAAATTTATTTTATATCCTATTTTGGAGTTGTGTTCGGACATGAAGCATTACCATTGTGTTTGAAAATGTATATATCATTGCAAGGATGGTATTGCAATCAATTTAAATACATGTATGATCAAATCAATTTTGTGATCAATCTTAAATCGACCGTATGCCTCTGGGCCTATAGGCCTACAATATATTTGGACATACGGAGATGAAGCCTTAAAATTGATTTTAAAAACGTACAAAGTGTAAAATATTGGAAGTATGGTATTGCAATTGATTATAAATGTGACAAAATCAATTTTATGATCAATTTTGAAATAGATTTTAAGTTCTAATTTTCGGGAGTTACAATGTGTTCGGACATATGGTTATGAAGCCTTTATAATTGAGTTTGAAAATTTAGTGTTTAACATCATATGGTACTGCTTACAATCGATTTTGAATATGCTCAAATTAATTGATGTGATCAATGTTAAATCGACCATATGTCTCTGTTTCTCCGTTTAATGCAACGCTTATCCCATTATCGATTCTCCGTTTTTTTCTCCGTTTTTTAGCCCTTTTCTCTCCGTTTAACGCAACGCTTACCCCTTAATGAATTCTCAATTTTTTCTCCGTTTTTTAGCCCTTTTCTCTCCGTTCTTATCCCATTATCGATTCTCCGTTTTTTAGCCCTTTTGTCTCCGTTTTTTAGCCCTTTTCTCTCCGTTCTTATCCCATTATCGATTCTCCCTTTTTTCTCCGTTTTTTAGCCCTTTTGTCTCCGTTTTTTAGCCGTTTTATTTTCGGTTCTCTTCCCGGATCCTTGTCTCTTTCATTCGCCGTTTTCATGAAGAAATCAATATCCTGCTTCTCTCATAATGGCTTTAGACAACGATGGCACTCCATAGAATATCAAGTAATACGTAAAAAGTGAATGTAGCCGTTTTTCTGCCCTTTTTTCTCCGAAAATTCGCCCTTTGTTCGCCGTTTTCAAAACGGCGAAAAAACTGCAAGTTTTAATTTCCCATAGGTTATAACACGCAAAACGGCTAAAAAAGGGCGAAAAAACTGCAGTGGTTCACTGTGATAAAGGAATACACTTCGTCACGGTCAACTAACATAATTTACAAGGCATGGGGCTACACACATACCTTGACGACATACTCGATGGTATTATCAACCAATTTACGACGACATAGTCGGCATATATTACTGCACAGTATGTAATAATGATACATACGAATCCACAGGGGTCATCTCGACAAGTCACCATTGTTAATGAATTATTATACAACCAAATCAGCAATCACAATATCAACTTATCTTCGTCATTTCTTCATGGCGAAATGGATGAGAAGTTAGCAAGTAATTTTCCGCATATCGGAAATGAAATTGGCACACAGAAAACACGCCCAATATTAAGGTATCGTCAAAAATGCAAACAACATTGACACAACCACAAATAAGTCGATACTGGAAATTAGAAATGAATATAAATGCATATGAGAGTGGTGGGTGGGGGACTTCTTCTTCTTCTTTTCCTTCTTCTACTTCTTCTTCTACTTCTTCTTCTCCTTCTTCTTTCTTTTCTTGTTCTTGTTTTTCTTTAATTTTGTTGTTCTTCTTCTTCTTCTCCTCCTTTTTCTTCTTCCTCTTCGGCATCTTTCTCTTCTTTCTTCTGCTTTTAAATCACCACATCTTGGAACGATATGCCACACGTACATATATACCGAGATTCGAGAACAGCGAGTAATTGCTTCAAAAGTGGTTGCGTTTGTTTTCCTGGGGGTGAAGATGCGATGCCGGGTTCTGTCTTCATCATCCTTAATTTTCCATGAAAATTTATTTGAAGCAACGTAATAATTGAATTGATTATTCCTTCTTTGTATTCAGGTTCATGCTCCATGCAGTTATAATCAAACTCCGTTTTGTGCGACCCATTCCAATCTCTGTCTCCCTCATTCCTCTCTCTCTATTCCCTTTTGAGAATAATGCCACGAAGTATTTCGCAAACATAGAAATCCACTTATTATAGCACCCAAAATGTATGCAATCTATATAGAATGGACAAGACAAAAATGTTTGACTAGAAAATGTATGTACTTCTCTTGTTTAACTTTGTTATTGCTTCCGTGCTAGATTTCATTTCTTTTTTAAAATAGACATTGTTTTTTGTTTAATAAACATGCAGTTTACAGAGGTTTAATTGCTTTCGAACTAAGATAACATTTTGAAATTACATCGAATTATATTCTTTCTCCTGTATTTATATTTCGTTTTGTTTGACTCCTCACCGATCAGTACGGAGGAGGGGGGCATGCTGGTAGGGATGGTACTTTGCCCCCTTGCTAAACCAGTTCATGTAATGCTAAACAACAAAATATCAGAATTTAAACAATGAATCCCATTTTCATTCAGAGAAAATCGTGCGTGGTGAAACTGTTTAGCTTAACGATCCGCTGTTCCTTTATGTCCCCGGTCAACAATCCACTTCTCACCGCCAAAATTCCACTGTGCCCCGACGATTCTATTCTTTATTCAGTTTACCAGGAATATTATGAATATGACATACAGATCACACCCTCTATTTTTGCCTTGTTTCATTCTCTCTTTCTCACCCACCCTTTCTCTCCCCCTCTCTCCTTATCTCTGTCTATTTCGCTCTCTGACTACCTGCATGCTGATGTCACAAAGGATCTTTCTACCCAGAAATTCACCAGACCCATCCTCTTTCGCACATTATTTTGTTTGGTAATGCATGGAATGGAACAGATGAATTCTGAAAACAATCTAGTTCAGAGTCATCATCGACGCAATCCTTTCGTGCTTGATTGTGATCATATATTTGTTTAAAAATGACCAACAAAATCAAGAACCATATCAATGTATTCTATTTTTCATAGGGGCCCGGTAAAAGGGGGTTTGGAGGCTTTGTGCGAGAAGATTGCACTCAAACTTCATCCACTAAGCCCAGTGTCAGAGTCTGTGGATATTAATTGGAAGTGACTTTGTTTTTGACTGAGAGGGAAATTGCCGATATGGCTAAATTCCCCGCGATAATGCACTCTTAGGAAAAAATAGGTGCAAACTCGAAACATACAGACAGATAGGTAAAGATCCACGAGACAGACAATACACAATTAACGTTGACCCACAAAGACATAGACCCAATACGTGACAGAAACTCAAGCAACGAGAACGATAATACGGAAAGTTAAACCCATGAGAGACCAAAAAAGCGCGTAACATTAAAGAAAAGTTCACCATGACAAAAGGTTTATGGTAAAAATAGCAGAAAAAATAAATGTATTCGTGAATGTTCGAGGAACATCCATCAAATAAAAAAAAAAGTAATTAGAATTTTGATTTCCTCATTTTCGACCCAAAGCTTCCCGTATACTTTGTATAGCAAAGGAAAGAAAATCAATGAAAATGTCATTTTCTTAAAAAAAACATACTGAAAATAATTTTAATTGAACCTTTAGTGTATAAATCAACAGACATTTCACAGCCGCTCCTGAAAAAAAATGTTTTAGTCACAGTGAACGACTAAAACTATTTTTATGCATTTCATATTCAATAACATTAAGGGCAGCTATTTGTTTATGGCAGCTCGAATCACAAATAAAAAAAAATCGAATAACTTCCTAATCTTTGATGGATTTCTGTAAAGTCTCTACAATAATATTTTGGAGGTATTTTTTTACAACAAACTTTCCCTCAAGGTGACCTTCCCTTTTAATCAGTGTGAAACTATTTTCTGGATCACAACCAATTCCATGAGCTTCTGTGAAGTTTGAAACGCCTTCCATTCTATTTTATTATACAGCTCACAAGAATGTTCTTGTATCTGATTGGTCCAAATCGATTCTAATGATATTCAGTGAATTGTACTATGGCATCCAAAATGCACTATCCTGTACTCTGACGTTATACCAAATGTACTATCCTGCACTCTAACTGTCTAACGTCATACCAAATGCACTATCCTGCACTCTGACGTCAGAGTGCAGGATAGTGCGAGGTCTGGAATTCATCTAGAATTATCTAGAATTTAGATCAAATATAGCTTTCGGGGCAACTTAGTAACATGGGGGAGGGGGGGGGGGGGGTGGTTGTATAAAACAAACAATGAATGCACGCATTCTTGTGCATAGAGGATCTAAATAATGAACTATGTGCTCGACTCGCCAAATGTTTCACGAAATCGAAAATGTGGAGGAAAAAAAATCTAGGGGGTGTTGTAAGAATATTTGCGATCGATTGCAAATATTCTGTTGCAATTTTACAACTGAATACAAGACATGTGATTGATTTAGGGACCAAAAATAGACTTGCAATTGATCGCAAGTTTCTTGCAACACCACACTAGACTGTTTAAAATATCACCCCTTTCATACGGTAGAAAAAATCGTAATTTGAATGATGATTCCAATGAAAATAAGGCTAATGACGAATATTTAACAATTTTGTTTAAATCAGGGAAAATATCTGTGTCGAATCTTGTAAACTTTGTCGTCCTTAAATCTCTCTTTGTTTTCTCGGTCAAAAATCTCATTCTAACCCCAAGTGAGTCTGTTTACTCGTTTTTTTTTCTTTCGGGAAACGTATTGTGTCCTTACGTTTATATATATACTTTGTTTATCGGGAATGGTATGACTACACAGATCTTAGCAATAGATCATCGATCGTTATCAAATATTTTGTTATTATACGCAGACGAGAAGTGCAAGGACCATGACCGTTTATTTGATTTTTTTTTTGTGGGTATTATTGTGTTTTAATTCATACAACTTTCTATTTGATTTGAGAGCTATTTTCTTGAGGCCGGGGGGGGGGGGGGATGGGTAAGGGGGCGGAGGCTTAGTTTCTGTGGGTTCTCATGAGGCCCTATTGGTAACAATAATATAGACAACATGGTTTTATACAGTAACTGGAAGTATGTAGTAGAATGTTCTGCACTGCCTGCATTACAGAACTTAGCCTCAAATTATAACAATGTAATGATGATGATGAATCAGATAAATAGATAAATATATATATATATATAGAGAGAGAGAGAGAGAGAGGGGGGGGGGGAGGGGCACTTAATGCTTATATAAACAATATCAAATCAATACAAACAAACAAACAAAACACAACACAATAGACTAAAACAAAATAGCGGAAACATAAAGAGCAATCACATTAAAGCAAAGGCAATTATGTTATTATAGGCTTGTCAAACAGAAATTAGTGCATGTATAATGTATAATAAACGGTTGAAGAGTGCCGGAGAAATGATTAAAATATCTGCCATCAAGGCCCAATCATACATTTAAAAAAAATAAAAGAAACAGAGAAACAATTTTTGTAACCACATAAATATGAACTATACATGTCAGTTTGTGATTGTGTGCTGTGTATTGGAAGAGAGGGGGCGTACAAATTTTCGTAGAAAACTCCACTCAATTATTGAACTTCATTACAGAAGACCCACCCCCGTTACGCTTGGTAAACTTTTTTTTCAACGGGTTCTGACATGCGCACTCGAGACAGACTGCAAGAAGAGTCTTTTCTCAGTGTTTTTATTTCATTTTGGGGAATATTCCCTCGTCAATGGATCATTTCGATTGAAGTCTTGATAGTATTTGATCGGACAAAATGGCGAGAGTTTTAATTGCCCTATTTCTTTGTCATGTTTTACTGCTCGCCTCAGCACAAGGTAAGTTATAATATTGCGTCTGTCAGAACAAATTAAACCAAAAATCCAGCATCAATGTCAATTTTATTTGAAATATATTCCGGTTCACAATGTTCATAATTGAACTTTCGCCGGATTTCTTTTTAGAAAAAGAAAACTATAATTGTTTGGAAAGGTTATTGTATTATTGTATATGAATCCGAATAGCAATGTTTCCATTTACACCAAGACCTGAATAACTTATTGAAAGTCCAATATAAAAATACCCCTCGTTGTTTAAGATATGAAAAAAATTGTGTAAACTTTCAAACCAGAATTTGCATATATGTCTGATTTGTGAAATCAAGTAAAACTTTAAAACAGTACAATTTCTTGTTTTACATCTAACTTTGATGTAATCGTCAGTGTTATTATTCTTAGATTTTCTCTATTTATTCAAATGAACTTTTTTTACTGGAATAGACTTGACCTTTAGTCATTATATCTTATGTGTAAAAGGGAGAGCCTTTATTTTTATTTATTGGGATCCATTGCGATCTTTTTCTTGGAGGGGATGATATTTTTCATTTTGCGTTGGGATTGACAAGTTTTGACGTGAGAACCTTTTCTTATTACTCGTCATTAAATCTTGAAGTCAATTGACACACTCTCTTGTGCCCCCTCGATTATTTCTTTTTATTTTTGTTAGTTGTTATTTAGTCATATATTTTTACATGTGCATCCCGACACAAGCCCTTACTTTTCGGTTTTACGCCTTCTTCCACATCACATGTATAGTTTAAACATTCATATTCATTGTTTTGTACTCTATGGATTTGTTTACTGAATATAAAAAATGGATAAAATGTCAATGGCAAGAAAAATAAATGTTTACTTGAACTGAACTGAATTTGAGGTTTTTGACCCGCCTATGAACTGGATTATGTGTTTTTCGAGGTCTGATCTAATTGTCTTTTACGTGACTATTATGGGTTTGGTGGTATCACGGCGCCAATGTAAGAAATGTTCAGTCAACTATTCAAGAAATAATTGATGAATTCATTCATTTGACTATTTGCAATGTTACTGAACCAGTGTCGCGTAACACAAATGTTGGCTATTAATCGTATGCTTGATTTTCATGATGAATTGTACATTGTAGTCTATGATAACAAAATGTTCTACGGTGATTGCTAAGGTTGTATTACCGAACTTGGAAGTTGTTTCGTCACTGACTACTGATCATAGCCTTGGAACATTATACCCGATGGCTGATGCAGTCGCACCAACAAAACCGATTAAAGATCGTTATAAGCTTTCACGTGATGTCAAATGACAAACCCGATTGGTCGATTTAGAGTCGGCTTCGTTCCTTGGTGGTGGTCTAATACTCACTTGATCTAACTGTCTAAAACCCAGATTGACCAATTTCGACTTCGTTTTCTTCTTATGTGCACTTCTTCAAATGAAATTTTGGTTCGTTTATTGTTCATTTAGACATAAAGCCTAAGCGGTGTTAGACCAAGTGGAGAGGGAATCAAGGAACTAATACTTTAGTAATAGAGAAAGAATGAGATACAGGCAGATAAAGAGAAAGAAAGAGAGGGAGAGAGAGACCAATGGTGACATTGATATGAAGGGCTCACTTGCAAAAGGGGTTAGGTCCGTTTTTCATCAAATTTGATTTTTGGTCTCAATGTATAGATTTTTAGTAGCTCTATAAGTTGATACCAAAGAAAAGTTGAAATTCCTATTTAAAAGTGATAAAAATGGCAAAGAAATTTTTTTTCAAAAGGGGTTAGGTCCATTTCAGTTTAGTTGCAAAAGGGATTAGGTCCACACCGAATTTTTTTGGAAAAGAATATTAAAAAAAATATTAATAAAGGTAGATTTCTTTTATACCCAATTTTATGTCGTCATGGTAGGGAATCTTGAAAATTTAGTTTCGCATAAGAATATGCAATATAGGAGAATAAAAAAAAATGATTTTCTTGGAGTGGACCTAACTCCTTTTGCAAACAAACTCTTCTGAAGAGCTCATTTGTCAAAAGGGGTTAGGTCCATTGTTCATAAATTTTATTGTTTTCTGTCTCAAACCCTCTAAATATTTTGTCGCTTTGATGAAACCAAAGACAATTTGAAATTTACATGAAAACGTGAATAAAAGTGGCAAAGAAAAACCACTTTCTTCAATAAAAATAGATTGGATTCATTTCAGTTTACTTGCAAAAGGGGTTAGGTCCACAATGATAATTTTTAAAAGAATTTATAGAAAAAAATTGAAGACAGGTTAGATTTCTTTTATACCCAATTTTATGTTCACATGATAGGGTAGTACATCATGACAATTTAGTTTCTCATAAGAATATTGCAGTAAGTGAGAATAAAAAACATGGTTTTTCTCAGAATGGTCCAAAGTGGACCTAAGCCCTTTTGCAACTAAACTCTTCATATCATGGAGCATAAAACAAAAATAACTTTTTTGTTGTCACTACAATGTAACAGTAACTCTATCAATGTACACATAATGATTAGACCATTGTTCAGTTAATAGAGTTTTGACGGAGAGAAATAGAATACGATAGTTCTACGCGATTACATGTCGCATTACGTCACTCGATGTGAACGGCAAGTGCTAAGCGATTCCTAAAAATATTTAATTTAATTTCATTTTATTTCATTTCGTTTATTTCCATTTTCAACAACTACAGTTTGTTTTGTACATTTTGACATACAAATAACAAAACACATTTCAAGTATCCCTGTACAAAAATTATATTCAAGATTATTACATATCAGGTTGGAAATGGAAGAGGCTGCTAAAAAGCGGAGCTTGTAGAGTGCAGCCTCCTAATAAATATTCTTGTAGTTACATAGCATATACAAATAAAAATAACAACTTGAGCATTAACCAGTTAAATTAAAAAAGAAATATTTCAACAACAAACTAAGCAAATTGATATCAAAATATATATAAAAAATACATCCTGAGTGTAATCAATCTTCAATATCAACATGATATAATATAATATAATTTGTTTTTGTAATGTGGGCAATCAGACATTCGTTAGTTTGCTTAAAAATAAGTGAAACTAAATGCTCAATTAATGATCTATATTGGCATAGTACCGTGTGACATTTGACGATGCATTTTTCAATTGGATTGTATTTTGCAGTATTTTGTGAACGGTAATTAATAAAATCTCAACTCCCATATCTCAAACACGTGAAATATGGAAATTGATTAAATAACACCCAACATTATTTGCATTTTTAAAATATTGGCGATGGGAAATATGACGAAAAACCGTCCGTCCGTCCGTTAACTTTTCCTTGTAAACGCGATAACTTCAGTTGAACTTAACCCAGGCTCATATAATTTGGTATGTATGATACTAGCATGAATTCCAGGAAGCCTATTGATTTTGAGGTCAAAATGTCAAAGGTCAAGGTCACAGTGACGTATTTTCATCGTACCCTTCTGCAGTCCTTGTACACGCGATAACTTCAGTTGAACTTAATTTAGGATCATATAATTTGGTGTGTATAATACTAGCATAAATCCCAGGAAGCCTATTGATTTTCAGGTCAAAATGTCAAAGGTCAAGGTCACAGTGACCTATTTTCATCGTACCCTTCTGCAATCCTTGTAAACACGATAACTTCAGTTGAACGTATCCTAGGCTCATATAATTTGATTTCTATGATACTAGCATAGATCCCAGGAAGCCTATTGATTTTGAGGTCAAAAGGTCAAAGGTCAAGGTCACATTGACGTATTTACATCTTACCCTTCTACAGTCATTGTAAACGCGATAACTTCAGTTGAACGTATCCTAGGCTCATATAATTTGGTGTGTATGATATTAGCATGGATCCCAGAAAGCCTATAGATTTTGGGGTCAAAAGGTCAAAAGTCAAGGTCACAGTGACGTATTTTCATCGTAACCTTCTGCAATCCTTGTAAACGCGATAACTTCAGTTGAACTTAACCTAGGCTCATATAATTTGGTGTGTATGATACTAGCATAGATCCTAGGAAGCCTATAGATTTTGGGGTCAAAAGGTCAAGGTCACAGTGACGTATTTTCATCGTAACCTTCTGCAATCCTTGTAAACGCCATAACTTCAGTTGAACTTAACCTAGGCTCATATAATTTGGTGTGTATGATACTAGCATAGATCCTAGGAAGCCTTTTTGATTTTGAGGTCAAAAAGTCGAGGTCACAGTGACATGTTTCCACCTTACCCTGCTGCAGTCCTTGTAAACGCGATAACTTCAGTTTAACTTAACCTTTAGGCTCATATAATTTGGTTTCTATGATACTAGCGTAGATCTCAGGAATTCTATTGATATTGAGGTCAGACAGTCAAAGGTGAAGTCGCCACCTTCCACTTTTCTTGCTTGAACGATATCTCCATTTTCCGCTTTACAGGCGGGCATATTATGTGCTCGCCTTAGCGACACTCTTGTTCACCTTCGGATTGAGGGAGATGCAGGAGATCCCCTCATCTTCTGTATAGGGAAATACTCAATGGCGTTTTTAATATAAAAATTGCATTTTGTGATATCAAGAAGTAGGGATAAATGTTAAAAGTCATGTGCGCCTCAAAAAAGTGTTGATTTGAATCAACACAGAAAAATCAGACGAGCATAATGCTGAAAATTTCATCAAAATCAGATGTAAAATAAGAAAGTTGTCACATTTTAAAGTTTCGCCTATTTTTCACAAAATAGTTATATTCACAATTTAGTCACATGCGAATAAGAAAATCGATGATGTCCCTCACTCACTATTTCTTATGTTTTTTTATTGTTTGAAATATACAATATTTACAGATTTGACAATAAGGACCAACTTGACTGAACCATGTAATGTTAAAGGTAAATTCCAGTTTTGGTAACGATCTCAAAATGACTTTTTACAGAATCCAATATAATGACCACCCAAGTGTCTGTTTGTATGAATAAAAAATATGTGCCAAAGGATTCTGGAAGAAATTGTGTAATTGCTGAGAAATAAGCAAAATAAGCGCGGATTCGGGCACTTCCGTCGGGTCTTTATTCCAGCAATAATAATATACTGTCCCACGTGTGCCTATCTGTGTTGGCGATCTTCAGTGTGATCGTTTTTCAGCTTAGATTTTATGATTTCACAGAGTTCAGTTTATGTAACTGTACCAGATCTAGATCCACGATGATATAGTAATATTTAAACTTGGTTTTACAGACTTTCTCACTAAATCAGTGTTTACTGCAACTACTATCATTTAGCTTTAAACAACGTTTAATTCCACATGTTCAGGGAGAAATAGAGCTTTGTTTCACAGGATAATGAGGAGAAAATGAGAACATTTTGATATTTCATATAATAAAATACAAAAGAAAAGGTGAGTGAGTGAAGTCATCGGTTCCCTCATTTGTGTACCAACCGAGATGTGCATATAACAATTATGTGAAATTAAGCAAAACTTGAAAATGTCATGTTTTTTAAATTTTACATCCGATTTCGATGAAATTTACAATGTTATGCTCGTTGGATTTTTCTCCTTTTATGCAAATCAACTTTTTGTTGGGGGTGGACTTGTCCTTTAAAAGGGCTTGACGTCGCTAATCAAAAACCCGCCAATTACAGTATATGAACAAAAAAACATGAGCAGAAATATATCATGTAGACAATCCTAAAGTAGCCCTATCTACTTTCAAGCTCCGAACCCCTGTATGTGGGGGCCATCTTAAAATGATTTTTTTCTAAATTTTTAATTAACTTACTCATGTAAAGGCCGTCCATTCCATTTTGGCAGTGTGCCGAAGTGGATGGAGAATGGGCCTATACGCCCAAAATGCTAAATGCTCTCAAATTGTCATGACTGAAGCAGTCCGCAAAGCGACTAGAAATGTTGAGAAAAAATGGGGGAGGAAGGAGGGGAGGCTAGGGGGGGGGGGGGGGGTGATGATGTACAAAAAACTTGATTATTTATTGAAATGCCCTATTGTATGTTTTGAGGAATACGTCTTTTCTGGGACAGGATCTTACAAAGTTAATAATATTTTAACATGTTTATCGGCATTGATGACTTAATAAACAATTATCTCGCTTCTCTTGTTTTTGTTTAGAGAACTGTGTACGGAACGCCACTTTGGATTCTGCAGAAGGATCCTTCGACCAACTGACCTTGGTTCCTCCTGTCAATGGTAGGTTACATCCTGAAAAATGTCTGGGTCAGTTTGACCAGTAAAAGATTGACCTGAAAACCAGTCAGTCTGACAACCCTTCGCTCGGGATAAAGACGTTTATCAGAATGTTCTCCATATGCATCCACTTATAATAGTAATAATAATAATAATAGTAATAGTAATAATAATAATAATAATAGTAATAATAATACTAATGATAATAATAATAACAATAATAATAACAAGAATGATTATAATAATTATCATTTTTATTAATATTATCATTATTATTATGGTGTATATTTTATGGTGTATTATTTGGTGTATATTTTGACTTTACATAGAAAACTACACACAGAAACCTCACGCACATCTGCACCCACCACGCAAAAAGTATTATCAACACTTACACACACGAACACTTCTAAAAAAAACTTGCAAGGGAGCGATAATTTTGGTCTTTCATGATGAAAATATAATTTTGAAAAAGATTTTGACAAATTATTTACGTGAATGTAATCTTTTCCCTTTTACAGAAGCCCCCATGCACTCACGCACCCCATCTTCACACACATACACACACACACACACACACACACACCCACACCCACACCAACTCTCTCTAATTCAACCTGCACATAGGCACAAACATAATCTCACGCCAACCCACCGACACCAAATTGCACCCTCACATAAAATTTAATCTAGATAAAATTAACATAAATGTAAATACCACCAAATAAAACATTACTCTTTTCAACACCTCATCTACTTATAGTAGAGCGGATTAGCCGAACAATTGTGCAAATTATGACTAAAGCATGAAACTTTCACAAGTATTAGTATATGCAGTAAGATTTATTTTAAAGATGGGAGGTAAATTTATAAATGCCATTTTCGGCCGTTGCCATGGCAACGGATTAATTTCTCAAAAATAACATACATTCCCATGTAAATGGTAAATAAACATGATATAGATGACCAAAATGATAATTTTCAGGCTTTCAATTGAATACATATGAAATTTAGAAATATTCAAGATCACCAAGATAGTTCCAATTGGTCCGTTGCCATGGCAACGGCTTGTTTTTCCCCAGGAAAATGAAATTTTTGATTAAAAAAACGTTGTAGAATATGATTTATCTCTAATTTTCCCTAATTTTATAGTGTTAAACAAAGATATTTTGGTTGCTAAATATATCAATTACATCTCAAGCCATTGCCATGGCAACCCAATAACATCTAATTTACAAAAATAACATGGTTGACAAGACAATGGAAAGGTGGAAAATACAATAAGAATTGACTTGATCTGTATGCTTAAGTTTTGACCCCCTCATTTGAACAAAAAATACAGAAAGTGTTCTGCAGGAGTTCTTAAAAAGATAAAAAATTATGTTGCCTTGGTAATGCTTGAATCAAACTAAAAAAAACAAACCATGGCAACAGCTTATTTCCCTCTAGAAAGGTAAAAATATTGATAAAATGTAGAATACATGTATGATCATCATTCCACTTTCAATAATTTTAAGGTATTCATATCATTAAATTCAAGCATTACCAAGGCAACATCAGTTTTTATCATGCTAATGAACTCATGCAGAACACTTACTGTAATTTTTGTTCAAAACTTAATGACTGGTAAAACATTATGTAGATTAAGTAATTTTTACATTCCACTTGTTCATTATCATTTAAACCGTATTATTTTTTTGGTTTTATAAATTATATCTTAATTGGTTGCCATGGCAATGGCTAAAGATGTTATCTATGTATTAACAACAAGCATATATATGCTTAGCACCCTAAAATTAGGGGAAATGAAAGAAAAATCAGACTTTACAATGTTTTTGTTTGTCAAAGCTGCTGATACTTTTCTGGGGAAAATGAGCTGTTGCCATGGCAACGGGACATTTGAAACACTAATATTTATTAATAAATTCAAGTATTACCAAGGCAACATCAATCTATTATTCTAATGAACTCATCCAGAATACTTAGTGATTTTTTTGTTCAAAATTAGATGACTGGCCAAACCTTTCGCACATTGAGATATTTGTAATTGTATTTTCCACCTGTCCATAATCTTGTCATCCAAATTATTATTTTTTGTAAATTAGATATTATTTGGTTGCCATGGCAATAGCTTCAGATGTTATTTTTACATTTTGCATCAAACATTTCTATGTTCAGCACACTAAGATTAGGGGAAATGCAAGAAAAATCAGATTCTACAGTCCTTTTTCTAATAAAATCTGGTACTTTCTTGGGTAAATGAGCCGTTGCTATGGCAACCGGTCATTTGCAACATTGATATTTATCGTTGAATTGAAGTATTACCAAGGCAACATAAACGTTTATCATTCTAATTAGTTCATGCAGATCACTCACTGTATTATTTCCCCTAAATTGATTGAGTAGGTCAAACCTTATGCATGTACATTAAGTGAATTTTCATTGTATTTTTCACCTGTCCATAACCTTGTCATCCATGGTTTTTTTAAATTAGATGTTATCTGGTTGCCATGGCAATGGCTTAAGATGTTATATTTATAAATTTAGTCACAAACATATCTCGATTAGTACCTTAAAATTATTGAAAGTGGAATGATGATCATACATGTATTCTACATTTTATCAGTATTTTTACCTTTCTAGAGGGAAATAAGCTGTTGCCATGGCAACGGGCACTTTGCAATATTGTTTTTTTTAAGTTTAATTCAAGCATTACCAAGGCAACATAATTTTTTTATCTTTTTAAAAACTCCTGCAGAACACTTTCTGTATTTTTTGTTCAAATGAGGGGGTAAAACTTAAGCATACAGATCAAGTCAATTTTTATTGTATTTTCCACCTGTCCATTGTCTTGTCAACCATGTTATTTTTGTAAATTAGATGTTATTGGGTTGCCATGGCAATGGCTTGAGATGTAATTGATATATTTAGCAACCAAAATATCTTTGTTTAACACTATAAAATTAGAGATAAATCATATTCTACAACGTTTTTTTAATCAAAAATTTCATTTTCCTGGGGAAAAACAAGCCGTTGCCATGGCAACGGACCAATTGGAACTATCTTGGTGATCTTGAATATTTCTAAATTTCATATGTATTCAATTGAAAGCCTGAAAATTATAATTTTGGTCATCTATATCATGTTTATTTACCATTTACATGGGAATGTATGTTATTTTTGAGAAATTAATCCGTTGCCATGGCAACGGCCGAAAATGGCATTTATAAATTTACCTCCCATCTTTAAAATAAATCTTACGGCATATACTAATACTTGTGAAAGTTTCATGCTTTAGTCAAAATTTGCACAATTGTTGTGATTTTTGGAGCTAATCCGCTCTACTATTAGGAAAACATGAACAATTATCATCATCACATTTATCAATTATTTCATCACGTCTAAGCTAGGTTTATCATTTTTTCAATGAGGAATGAGGGATTCTGAAAAAGAGTGAAAAATTACATCATATACCAATGCCTATACGATATAGGAATGACATGATGTGCTCGTGTTTGAACCCTCCAAACGAGCAATGTAAAAACGATAAAGAGAACCGATTACATGATAACAGAAACAAATGCGGCTAGCAGTTTTGGTCAAAATAATACATTGCAAAATCATGAAGTTCCATAATGCCAAATAGTCTAGTCGGAAATGGGGGTTTCCGTGCACTATCATGATATACTTTTAACAATTTTTTTTTATTGCCTGAAGTGTCTAATTAATGAATCTTGATGTTCCCTTTGCCAAATCGTGTCCCATGAAGTCATGAAGTTCCATAATGCCAAATGGAAATAGACAATTTCATTTCAAAATGAAACAATTTTAACGAATACGTTCTTTCTCGTATTGCTTCATCCTTTCTTCCATCATCAGAACCCCATGAATGCTTCCGAGAATGCGTCGTGTCGGAACCGATGACATGCCGATATACTTTCGACATCGAATGGTATTCAACGATGTCGAGAGCTTGTTTTAACTGCCCCTGCAATCAGAGTGACTGCGAACGCGAACGGTGCGTGGCGGCCGATGGATTTCGTCGTCCAATAGTTGTGGCCAATCGCCAGCTTCCTGGTCCAGCAATCGAGGTGAGACATAAAGAGAGAGAGAGAGAGAGAGAGAGAGAGAGAGAGAGAGGGGGGGGGGGAGAGGTTGAGACAAGGGAAGGGAGTTGGAGAAAGACGGAAAGAGTAGTAGTAGACTTTCATGAGGTAGTAATGGTATTTGGACTTCCACGTTACCTTCCGGCCTGACCATCTTGTGTGTAAATCAAGGATCGTCGAAGCTGATTTGAAGACAAGACAAAAATTTCAAATGCAGATAGGGAAAAAGGAAGGAAAAGAAGAGGGAGAGAGAGGGAGATAGAGAAGGGATATAAAGAACGAGGAAGAGTGGGAGGGCAGTCGCATGGAAATAAGTATTTTCCCGTGGAACGACCTACTTTATGGAGAGATTGTGATAATCTTGGGAACCTTTCATGAATCAAATAGTTATTGTAGATTTTCGATGATTTTTTGTTATAAGCAACTGAAATCATTGCATCTGATTGGCTAAGAACAAGTTTATAGGCTAGAGTGGAAACATGTCTTTGACGGCCATCGAATTGTCTGCGATTGATTATAAAAGGTCACTTTCGCTTTGATGGTCTTCACAGACAGGTTTGAGTCTATTAAGAAAGAAGATCGAGTTTAAATTATAGTTGTGATTCGAATTGCGTACTTCGTCAGAGGTAGCAGACATCGAAGTACAAACGAATACTCAATTGGTTACATGTACATGATTTATGTCATACGTCAGGTTTGCAAAGGAGATCGTATCATCGTCGAAGTCAACAACGAGCTCGACGATGGTGAAGGTGTATCAATCCACTGGCACGGCCTTCTCCAACGGAAAACACCATACATGGACGGCGCCTCCCTGATCACCCAATGTCCTATTACACCTTTCTCATCCTTCACCTATGACTTCACCGCCGATCGGACCGGCACCCACTGGTGGCACTCTCATGTAGGTTTTCAGCGGTCCGATGGACTCTTCGGTCCACTCGTTGTCAGGGAACCGGAAGAGGTAAGCTTGATGATACGAGGATGATGGTGATAATAATGAGGATGATGAAGATGATGATAATGATGATAGTTATGATGATGGTGATGATGATGTTGGTGCTGTAATTGTGATGGTGGTGTGATGGTGATTATGTTGATGATGATGATGATGGCGACGATGAGGGTGTTGGTGCTGTGATGGGGATGAGGGTGATGATATGCTGATGGCGTGATGGTGATGATGGTAATACTGATGATGACGGTGATGATGATAACGACACTCGTGGGTTCGATCCCGGGCCGAGTTATACTAAAGACAGGATATGGGACCTTCGACCTTCTTGTCAGGCGTTGAAGCTCTAGATGCTGTTGTAGGAGAAAGATAATAATATTATTAAGAAACGCAGGCCCTCTGGGAGGACAGTCCATTGGAGCTTAGGTGGCTATCCGTGGTAAATAAGAAATATTATCTCTACATGTATTATTATTATCATAATGAGCATGATGGTGATAATGATGGTCATGATGATGAGTTATTATGATGACATACTGTTTATTGGGCTATTATCATGAACATGAAGACCAGAAACTCAGTTGGAAGTTCCGAAAATATTTTCCCTTACATATTGTGCCTATTGTTTACAAACTGACATAATTATTGTAAGACGTACGTTGATTGCAATTTTCGGTTGAATCAGGTTGAACTTTGTAATACGCTATCAAATGATAATGTAATGCAACATCTCGAAGCTAGTGGTTTTATCTGTGCTTTTTACTGTCGACGATTTCTAAAATAATGTTTATATGAAAAAAGGGAATATTCTACTCCTTTTGTAACATTAGGACAACCCACACAGCGCCCTCTACGACTATGACCTATCAGAACACACTGTCATGATAAGCGACTGGTCTCATGAAGCTGCCGTCGAGTTGTTCGTACTAGAACACCACGTGGATGAAATGGTCTCTCCACCTTCTGTTCTCATCAATGGGAAGGCTCAGCTTGTCGGGTACACTGCAGAGAGCGACGGCAGCTCCCATGCCACACCTAGGGAAGTCTTTGAAGTAGAAGAAGTAAGTAGACTGGTCATGCTGGTGGTCTTTGGGACATTGTTCTGACAAGCCCCGCATCTCTATGGTCTTCCTCCGGAAGGTCTCTTTTATGTAGCCTTTACTGAATCAAACTCCTAATATAATGTAAATATTATGCCATGAGCTAAGTACTAGACTTATCTATCTTTACAATCATTTCTTTCGTCGAATATGCGTACACTAATACATATTTTGAAATACTATGTCAAACATATTTGTGTTATGAACGATTTCCATTTTTTATGGCTATACAATTTCGTACAGTATACATTATACCCATTCTGGTTCTAGTTGAATATCATTTACTACTATAAATCTGTTGATGTTTAGTTTGAACAGTTACTTTTTGGACACTGAAGTTTGACCTTTCATTATGATCCAGGGCAAGAGCTATCGTTTCCGGTTGATCAGCACGGCAACCAGTGGTGAAGCCTTCACCGTTTCTGTAGACAACCATACCCTCACAATTATTGCCAGTGATGGGGCATATGTTCAACCTCAAGAGGTCGACGCCCTGGTTATTTACGGAGGAGAAAGGTAAGCCATAGCTACAGTACGTAAGCAATACTCCATTATTGCCATATATCATTGAATAAAATGACAGGACGAAAACTGCGAGTAGAGCCATAATTCGCGAGTTCGACCTTTTATTTCAGATTATCATCAGGATCGAACTGACATTAACAGAAAAACGTCTTGTATTCATATGGAACTAAAGCAATACTAAACATTATTTTACAAGATAGAAAGGAAGATTTGGCAATGACGGTTCTATTTGAACATGATTAACGGGAAGGATTAAATTCAATCATACTAAAAGGAAATTGATGCTTCTTAAAAAATAAAAAAATATTAACCGCCTAGACAAAAGGCCTTTTCACACTTGAATCTTGAATCATCAATGATGATTGCAACTCGTCTTTAGAATCATCAGAATTTTCAAACGCTCACTCGAAAACTGTGATTTGAATTCGAATTCCCGAGCGAAGGCGGAATGTGTCCTTGTGACTTGTTAATCAAAGCACTGCATCGCTAATCAAAACTACGATGAGTGCTTGCCAGGTCATGTACGCTCCGCACCCAAAAGATGATTGGAGGTCAAGCCTTTCACACGCAAAATTCATACCGTAATTTGAGTGAAACTTAACTGGAATTCACCTACGGGGTAGAATTTAAATTCGTTATTGTGATCAGCGTTCGTGATTCTAATCATGTAGTACTTTGGTTTCACACGTGCTAAAAATTCGTCATTATCCTTATTTTTCACCGTTAGTGTTTTTTTTTTGTTAGGAATGACTTGATGACTAGAACAAGAGCTTTAATAAGTTAAAGATATTCCACCGAATCAATTCTGTCGGAGCAAATGTCATATCCCCTGGACGCCAGCACAGCTATATTTCTATTTCTATTTTATGTTTTATCTGCCTTTTTCAAAAAGATACGATGTCATACTCAACGCAGCACAAACGAACGGATGTAACTACTGGATGAAGTTTCAAGAGTTGGGTCGAGGTAGAGTCGACAACCAGGGATTGGCAATCGTAAGGTACCGCGGTGCCCCCGAAGAGAACCCCTCATTGAACCCCTCTTCAAATCGAGAGGGAGTGATATACCAGAAATTCAACACGCCTGCTTCTGAAGACGTCATTACGGTCAATGAATTAGTTGCCGTCGGTAAGGTATTCTGTATAGAGTATGGTGGTGACATTTATCTTTCTTTGCACGAGTTGAGAGGATTTCTCTCGTCTTGAGTTATAGTCCAGTCAATATAGGGTTTGACCCACCACTAATTGCAACACGAGATATTCCACTGCAATGCTTTCAAGGAAGGTCCCCTAAACAACATACTAAAAGTCCCAAGAAATCCAAGCAGTGGAAATTTATGAAATTTGCATATTATGCAAATTAGCCATAAAAATTTAGAAAAATAAGGAAAATAGCCCAAAGATTACAAAGTGAGTGTCCAAAACAATTCAATTTGAGCGAAAATTCATGATAAATAACTGTATTCAATGTTTTTTGTCAAAAGTGCAAAAAAATCTACCTCATTTGCATAATATGCAAATAAGCATCCTTATATGGAAAAATGTCAAGGTATTATGATTTTTCTCTCATTAACTGCTTGAAAATTTCATTAATGTTGGAATTTACATGCTGCTATCACCATCACTAAGGACGTTGAATACATTTGTATTCAGCTTAGTGTCTGTAGTGTAATTTGCATTTTATGCAAATAAAAGTATCTAACATGTAATAAATATTCAAGAAAACACCCTGGTGATACATCCCTCAAAAATTGCAAGTAGATTATCTATTGGAATTGGAATATGGCAATACCTTACAGGAAGGTTTCCTAAACACCATATTAAAAGTCCTTAAATATACAAGCAAATCACAAAATTTGCATTTTATGCAAATTAACCATAATAAATTACAAATAAGGAAAATAATTCAAATATTGGAAATGAAGTGCAGAAATCAATACGAATTGAACTGAAGCCCATGATAAGTTTTACAAATTTATTTATTTTTTGAATAAAAAATCGTAAATAAATCTACCTCATTTGCATATATATGAGCATCTTTATATGGAAAAAATCCAGAAATTTTGATTTTTCTCACAAAAACAGTTATGAAAACATTTCAGTCTAGATCAATATGATGTGATCATCAAGAATGGCAAATACATTAATAATCAGCTTAATATCTGAAGTGTAATTTACATATTATGCAAATAAGCATCTGACATGTTATAAATATTCAAGGAAACACATAAGTGATACTTTCCTCTAAAATTCCATGTAGATTATGTGTATTTAACCATGATGACCTTCCCTACACTTCTTGCTTGGTTGATATTGACTTTTGTCACGAGCAGTTACCCCACTCATATTGTACAATGATGAGTCCATTCTACATGGATCCCACTGCTTGAATGCTTCATTATTTCCATCCAAGTCTTGCTCTCTTCTTGACTTTGTAGAGACTTTGCGTTTCTTGCGAGTATAGTCCACGCTACCAACTCCTGGATTGCCAAGTGATCAGCACAAGATGTCACACCCGTACAAATAAAAGCCCATTAGCTTCGAATGTTTGGTCCTTGTAGCACACCATTAGCTTATAAACTTGGGGTCCTTGTATTTTAAGCGTTTAACGATAAATCTCCACCCTACATCTCAGAGCTCTTATCTCAGCATAGACCAACACGCAGTCTCAGATCAGCAGCTCAAGCATTGCTAAGGGAATCTCTCAGCCACACAACCTAGGGTGACAGAGCCTTCTACATCTCTGGACCAAAGCTGTGGAATAGCCTTCCCCAATTTATCAGGAGAGCAGAGACCCAATCAACTTTTGAGTCTTACCTGAAGACCTTTCTGTTCCCCACTCCAACATTATCCCGAGACAAGAATAACTCAATTGTAGCATTACTAGGACAATACTTGGACTGAATGATGATCCTAAGCACTGTTTGAAGACATTGAAATTTGTGAGATATTTCCTATTTTTGAGCAAGCGCCATGAGCGCCCAGCTGAGGCGGATACATGCGCTTTACAAGAACCCATCATCATCATCATCATCATCATCATCATCATCATCATCACTTGTCTTGGTGGTGAATATGAGTACTTGCTTAGATCACAAGATCTCTGGGCATGCTTAATAAGAGTAACAATGGGCATTTGCCTATACGAGCGACATGAAAGCCATTCATAAATTCATGATGAAGGCTTAAAGTGCACTATAGGCATCTTTCTCAGATACAGGAATCGTGATTAGACGTTCTTGCTGAATCCAGTTGCTGCTTCATGATGAAGCATCCATTTTCTGTTCTTTCCTCTTTGATAAACCTCCTATGGCAACCATCTCCAAATATTAAAGCTATAGTTTCTAAGTAAGTCGTATGAAAATAATAATATTAATTTCCTGATATTTATGGTAAACAGAAATTCCTCAGTGAGACAATAAACAATCTAGATGGAGGATTAAGCCAGATTATTGCCTTTCCAACAAGAGGACACAACATAATGGAACACCCTTAACATCACCATCAAATACCATCCGACATTGAATAGACAGTGTGTACCACTTCCAGGATTTATTTGCCACAATGTGCTACTCATGGGTATACTGTGAGGTTTTACAGAGGAATTAACATTTTATGGTACGACTATAAGGACGTTCTTCTGGAGGAATGCTGGCTTTAATAGTGTCATGCAGATGTACTTTGGACAATCATACAACTCTCTGTACTGAAATCCGACAAGTCGAGCATAGGAGACTGAATGCCAATCAAGAGGACTTTAACAAGAACTCACCGTTAACCATGTCTTCTTCCGACACAAGTTGCCTCAATGAGACAATGGACATAAGTTGTGTCGGAAGAGTTTTAGAGAAAAGCTAGGAAGGCTTGCATATTTTAGAGCTCCAAAAGCATCAGTAAGGTAAAGCTCAGAATTGCTACAATGCATTTAAAGAGGACCATAAGAGGGTTTGTAGACAAGCCTATATAACATAATTTGTTGACCGGAGTGACAATGATCCAGGCTGTAACAATTAGCATGTTGGGAGCCCTTAATATCATTAGCTATGACTACATTGGAATATCATTATTAAAGGAAGGCAAAGATTTTTAGTCTTAGTATTCACCACTGATCATGATGATGATGACGCTGAAGTCCTAGGACCCAGTCCTGACCCAGATATGGCCAGATAACATATTGTTTAGTCAAGCAGGTGTAGCCAGACCACTAAAGAAATTGTTAAAGAAAACAACCTGCATGAAGCTACAAGGCCAGACGGAATCTCTGCTGCACTTCTTAATGAGACTACTCATCAGATCTTACCTGACATAAGTTTGCTTTTCCTGGCCTCCCTTTGTCATGATTATGCGGTGAAATTTCAAGAAAGTCTAAGTCGTTCCCATCCATATAAGAAAGGGTTGTCAACTCTAACAAACTACACACCAATTCAAATACTGTGCTTTGTTCTTGCCAATCCCATCATCTTGTCAGACTAACGCTTAGGAAGCGAAGAACATATTTCCAGTATTTTTCCTTGAATATAAATCATATCAGGATAGATTTGAATGCTTAGTGATAGCAGCATATTAATTTGAAAAACTGAAATGTTTTCACTTTAGTCAATGTGATAAAAATCAAAATTTCTTGACATTTTCCATATAAGGATACTTATTTGCATAATATGCAAATGAGGCAGATTTGCTAGCTTTTTTGAATAAAGACATTGAACTTATTTATTCATCATGAACTTTTGTTAAAAATTTACTTGCTGTGGACATTTAATTTGTAATCTTTGGATTAATTTCCTCATTTTCTATTTTTTTAAATGGATAATTTGCATAATATGCAAATTGATTTTCAGGCATTGGGATGAATTATCATGCTTAGTGATATAGTAGCATATTAATGTCAACATTAATAAAATGTTTTCAAGCAGTCTATATGAGAAAAATCACAATATCTTGACATTTTTTCCATATAAGGATGCTTATTTGCATAATATGCAAATGAGGTAGAATTTTTTGCACTTTTGATTAAAAACATTGAGTTCAATTATTTATCATGAATTTCCATTCAAATTAAATTGTTTTGGACATTTAATTTGTAATCTTTGGATGATTTCCCTTCTTTTTCTAATTTTTCATGGCTAATTTGCATAATATGCAAATTTCATAAATTTCCACTGCTTGGATTTCTTGGGACTTTTAGTATGTTGTTTAGGGGACCTTCCTGGAAAGCATTTCAGTGGAATATCTCGTGTTGTAATTAGTGGTGGGTTACCCCCCTATTCTGGCTAGATTGTCTGGACTATTATTGGACAATTGTAAAGAGCGAAACGTGCGGGAAGGGGGTAGGGATGTGTATAGGGACGGGGAAAATCTCAATCGAATTCTGTACACACGGGTCGTGTGGTCCAATGGTTAGAGCATTGGACTCATAATCGCAAGGTTGTGAGTTCGAATCCCCACTCTGCCATTGCCTCCACTTTGATAAAAAGACACGAGAATAATATCTGTCGTCTATAACGTCAGCCTCCATAACTGATTAACCTAGGCGCAATTAGTTATATACCAGCTTGGCGTTTACCAGCAAAAAGCTGTACTGCCGAGTTTCTACGGGAGTTACCATTAACAGAAACAGATATGACGGAGGATCGTCTTCCCCTCTAAAGATACAAGAAATCTCAGAAAATCACACGGCGGATGAAGAGAAAATTGTTAAAATTCAATAATTAACTCACATTTTATGTAGAGAGACTATGGCGACAGATAGAAAGAGAACCGTCAAATAAATCTGTATTTAAAGAAAGTACTATCTTGCACATGCATCGATGTACGATGCCCTCCCGATGCATCACTATCTGGTATATGTTGTTGGTTTCCTACATTCCTTCAAATAAGTTATACTGTACGGATGATGGTCGAACGTACATTATCTATTTAACGTTTAATTTTCTATTACAGAAAATGCGACACTACCACAAGAGAATAAACGTACATTCTACATGACTACAGACTTTAATGATGTAAGTAGAGTATGAATGAATTAATGTATATCAGTACTGGTGGTACAGATAATTAAACGTATCTTATGGTCCCTCTCTCATGAAATTTTCCTCTTGTATTTTCACATTTTTATTCTTCATATTTTCTTCTTTTTCTTACTGTTCATTCCATCTGCCTAAAGAATACTAATATATATATGCTTCTTCCTCTTTTTCTTTTTCTTCTCCGTATTATTATTGTCATTGTTATTATTCTTTTTGTTCAACTTTCAATTTTATGAATTTTTTTATCACGTTGATTTTTACGTGCGACGGTATATTATTCTTGCGCTGAGTGAAAACACCCTATTAATATCTGTGTCGCTGAATTTTGTGCATGTCTCTAAAGCGTATACACTCTATAATCATTATTAAATGTTCGCACCTCGTCACAGAACGTTGTAAAATGCCTTTCGTGACAAAGAGAATCCAGGCAATCTTAGTCGAAAATTGGTGATTCTAGTCGGATGTTTCGTCCTGGACTCTGGACCAATGATATGGTTGTTGAAATTTTCGTCAGTTCCGAAAATTACGGCAAAAGTGTTGTTCTGGATCAATACATTTCGACAAATACGAGCTGTTCATTGTCATTTGACGGACATTTTCAAAACATTCACTGTGTTCTTAAATTCGATCTAAGTCGCGACGCGAAAAATTCCTATTGTAAGCCACTCGGATGTCTAAATCTTTCTTACAGTTTGCTGATGAACGTTACTGGGACGACGAATACAACCCATTACTCAACGACCGAGCGTTCAAACCGCCCAGTTACTCCCTTCTTTCTGAGTACCGTGACGAGACTGACGGCGAGGATATCTGCCTTTTTGATGACGAGGAGATGAATGAGAGATGCAAGACCGAGTTCTGTCGCTGCACCCAAGTTGTTCAAGTGGAAATGAATGAGGTTTGTATGGGTTAATATTATGATGATAACTGTGACGATGGCGGTGATGATAAAAGGGATGACGATGATTATAATGTAGATGATAATCTTAATACTGTTGATAGCTTCAACCAGGATCATGATAATTGATAGTAATAGGTCTAATGATATTGATAATGATATTAACAATAATTGTAAAAAAAATTATAAGTTTGATAACAATAACATCAACAGTGGTAAAATTCATATTATCAATACTATTATCCTTAAAATTATCTTAATCACTGTCATAACTATTAAAATTATCTTAATCACTGTCATAACTATTAAAATTATCTTCATCACTGTCATAAATATTATCCATGTATTTTGAAATACATTTATTTAACCGGATGGCCCGTTGAGTTAAAAATGTTGAAATAAAGTGTATTCTTTTCATGATGAAAACTAATAATTTTTTGTTAATGATTATTGGTCTTCCACAGGCCTTGAGAAAAAACTGATTATTATTGGGAATGATTGCTTCTTGGAAAAAAACCCCGAAAACCCCACATGAGACTTTATAGTAGAAAGTGATCAGGTTTCTTTAGAGTTACACATCTTGAGTTAGTATAAGTCCATTCAAATACTCACAGCATTTATGTGGTATATATTTACGCCAAGGAAGTGCTGAAATGAAACATTGTAATACGAAAGAGTGCCACGGTAGTCTGAAAATAGGCCCAGCGACAATCAATCAAACCTTTCAACCTTTACCACTATCATGAAAATCACATGACATTTTTAAAAGATTATATGACAAGTTTCGATGTGAAAATCCTTACCCTTCAACCAATCTCAACCAAAATTTAACCCCAAACCTTCCTATAATTTAAGACAAGACTGCCTCATCGTAACTTTCTAATATTCATTCCTCCATCATCACCATGTCCCTTTGCAGACTATTGAGATCGTTTTGGTTGACGAGGGAAACCTGTATTTAGCTGTTCATCCATTTCATCTGCATGGTTTCACGTTCAGAGTTCTGGCCCAAGGGTTCGGCGGTGATCGCCTTGGAGTAGACGAAGTAATCGCCATGGACCGTAGTAAGTATCAGAATACGTACTTCTAACCATAAGCGGCTGAAGTATGTCGGTCCCCCCTAACCTAAAATTTTGGTTGCTATATAACCTTTTTTTTTTGGTTGTCAAAAAATGTTGGTGGTCCCCCCCTAAAATTTTTGGCTTCCGCCGCCAATGCTTCTAACCCGTAGAAACCAAGAAAAGTTCTCAGATCTGTCATTTTTTCCAATGGATTTTTAATGAAACACTCTGGTGTATCAAATTTGAACCGAAGAACATGACACCATGATGCATTCGCGAAAGACTTTCACCAAGTCGCATACTGAGCCAAAAAATTTGAGGTGGTTAAACATAACATATGGGGCAAATTTTCATAAACTCTGCGAACCAGCAAACATATTTGACAATTTGAATATGAAAATCGAATTTCGTGATAGATTTTGGCATAGTATTCAGAAGAAAATATAACATTTCACCTCCTGTCTTTCACTTTCTTTCCTTTTCTCCTCCTTTTTTGGGTCTTGTTTTATTTTCTTCTTTTTTGGGGGTGGGGCAATGGTCCCAAGCCCGCCTATCAGTGTGACAGTGGTCTCATCCATGTAACGCTTTGTCTTTGGGTTAAGAATGAATCAATCAAGTTTTGCATGCCTCATTTTGATTCGGTCAAGTATCATTGTATTACTAGATGGAACAATCAAAAGAAATTTCAACAACCCACCCGAGAAGGATACCGTCATCACGACCAACGCTGGTTACACTGTCATCCAATTTATTGCTGATAATCCTGGATGGTGGTTCTTTCATTGCCACAACGAGTTCCATCTTCATGTAAGCCTGTCTTTGATTTTTTTTTTCAATATACCCTATGTTCACTCTGAATTTTCTCTTTAAAGATACTAAAGTTTGACTTTCATTTATAAATTTCCAACAGCAATTTGTAGAAATCAAGTCAGTAAAAGTAAGATAATCAATACAATACAATATCAATAAAATATCAATTTAATACGATCAATATTATGAATACGATACAATACAATACCTATGAGCAGCCTAGAAATATACATAAACGTCATTTTTCTTCAATCTTTAACAATGGCAATTAGATTATTAGCCATGTGTTAACGGCTGTCATCAATTTGATTACTGGTCATAAATAAAAAATTGACGGAAAAAAATCAAATTAAATATGAAGTTTTTCTAATGCTATCTTTAAATGCCTTCTACAAAAGAAAAAAATATATTTAGATAATGTGCTCAAGTTGTGTTTGTTATGCCCTTTCACAGACCGGCCTGGCTATTGTTGTCCGTGCTGGCTACCAGTCTGACCTACCACCATTACCCGATAACTTTCCAAGGTGTGGCAACTTCCAACCCCCTGAAAGGCCATCACCACCAACAACCAGACCAACACGACCACCACAGTCACCATCACCACATGCAAACACGTTTCCTCTTTCTACCGTTATCGGTCTATCCGTGGTCGTCGGCATCCTCGGTCTCCTCGTTATTGTCCTCATCATCGATGCAATCCGTCGTCGTCAGGAGCCAAGTGCCCCGTCATCGTCGACCGCGAATGGAGGGAAAAAGGGCCAAGATGCACCATGGAAAGATACAACTGAATAATCATATCAAAATAAAAATTCGGTTTGATACATCCGCTTTGTTTATTAAATGGCATCCGGGAAATAAACATCTCAGTTAGAAATAATCTCTAAATTTAAAAGGAGCCATTCTGATCCCCAATCACACTTCTATTAGAGTGAGACGATCTCACACTTTTTGGAGTAAGATCTGCATCTTTTGTGGATGATGTTTATTATGGTGGCCCTGAAGGGACATTGCAAATAGACCAAATCGCGAATATTCACGACGAAATTTGCGACGAAATTCACGACGTCGCCAATTTCGTCGTGAATATTCGCGATTTGGTCTATTTGCGATGTCCCATCAGGGCCACCATAGTTTATAACCTCCTTTGGTGAGGAAATGTCTTAAAAGATGCACAGCTCATCTTACTCTATTAGGAGTAAGATTTGCGTATTTTGACAGTGGATTTTTTAAAAATCCTTTGGAGAAAAAATGTCCAAAAAGATGTTCAGTTTACTATAATGCACTATATTGTACCGGTTACTCCAATGGATTGGTTCCAAGTATCACGCTGGGAGGAATGTAGTTAGAGACGAGATTAGCCTTTTTGCATTAAAGAGAATTAGAAACGAAGAGGTACTAGTACTTTCATTTTAAACAAAATACGTTGGGAGGTATATCGGAATGTTTTTTTAGGAAACAATGTTGTTCAACAATGCACTGACAGATAGCGACCTACAAACACCATAAAATCCATCATTATCACCGACTTATGATCTACTGAAGTATCATTGTTTTGACATTTTGGCAATGCAGTATTCAAATACAAAACGTGTACCGTGTACATCTGTTTTACGTTGCATAGTTCTTTTTTTAACAGATGTATATATAATTGTCGCCCTATTCTTGATATCTTGTTCGTCACCCTCCGATCTCTTGTTTCATCACCCTGCGTTTTACTGTCTTTTTCGTCCGTCGACACATTTCTTCTTGTTTCATCACCGGCTTACCTTCAATCATCTTCTTCATCATCTTATTTTTTGTCATTTCAATTAATTCAATTCTTTTATTTTCATTTCCGATAATAGAGAAATGTACAGAGAAATAGATAAATTATGGGCATGATAACAGATTGCCAATTGAAAACACAAACATTTATATGAAGATGTACATGTACACGTGCATACAGTACATAAAAGGACAGAAGTTTTAAGGAGAGGATGAATTTGAGTAATAATGCAAAAAAAAAAAGACGTTAAGCTTTTGTGGGGGCAGTAATCGTATAAGAGAATGTCAAAGAGTTTGAACAGATCAGAAGAGAGAGAGAAAGAGGGGAGGGGGGGGGGGGGGAGTGCATGAGAGAGCTACGTAAGCGGGAAGAACAATGACGAGCGAATAAATCAAATCTGGATGAAAAATCTGCTAATTCACTTGTTTAATATGTGGGAAGGATGATGTTGATAAATTTGACATTGCGTCGCAGTGATAGGCCGTTTTAGGAACGATTCTTTCACCAATTGGCGCCATTTTTGGGACGCATGAAGTAAAGAAGGGATCCTTTGGCAAAGTAGTTATGTTGAATTCAGTTATGTTGGAGGCTATTATCGTCATGTAACCCTGGTCGATTCGGGGCTGAAAAAGGCCAACAGTTGCCCAGCCGGTATGTGTTTTAGCCACTGTCGTCACGAGTTAGAAGTTGACCTTGGAAATAAACTTTATTTGCAACATTATTTACTTTTCGTCTGAAGTCATAATTTACGTGTGTGTGTGTGTCGTTTCTTATATCGTGGGCAGGCGAGGTGATTAGGCGGCCACCGGCAATTTCGCTCGAGTCTTCCGTTACATGTTCTCTTGTTATGTCACTCTACCTTTTGTTGTCCTTTTCGTCACCACATTTTCTCTTGTTTCGTCACTGTACATTCTGTTGTCTTGTTCGTCATCCAATTTTCTTATAGTTTCATCACCCTATCTTCTGCTGTCTTCTTTATAACCGTAAATTCCGTTTTTGTTAACCTTACTTTCAATGTCTTATTTGTCACCCATATCTTCTCTGGTTTAACCACCCTTCCTTTTACTGTTTTCGCATTATCCTATTTGCTCTGATTTCGTCTTCCTTCTTTCGACTGTCTTGTTATAATATAGTCATAATATTTTCTCTTGTTCCACCACCCTACGTTCATTTTCGTCACTCTCTTTTCTCTGGCTTCGTCACCCTATCTCCTCCGATCTTCTTCGTCATCCTATTTTCTCTGGTTTCGTCGTTCTTGTTCGTCATTGGCCTTCTTTTGGTTTATCACCCTTCCTTTCTGGATTTTGATTGCTACTTTATACAACATACAGAAAAATCATTACAATCAACAAAATGAATAAAAAAATAACACAAAAAGGATCAAGCAAAAAAAAAGCGGAAGCACATTGGGAATAGGCCTGTGAATAAGAAATCTATAAAGTAAGCATTAAAACATGTAGGAAAAGACAACCCAGCGTACAAGCCTTGGAAAATACAAAGACGAAAGAGAATAACCCAAATGTTGTGTGAACTGTAATATTCGAACTTCGTTCATGTGTGATAACGTATTCTTCGTTTCTAAAGATCCACCCCGTTTCGCTCGGTTAACCTCTTTTTCAGCAGGCTCTGACATGCGCTCTTGAGGCACATTGCAAGTCTTTACTCAATGTTTATTGACATATGAAAACGAACGATTTCATTTTTGCTGAACATTATCCCCGTTAATGGATCAACTCAATTGAAGTTTAGACGGGATTTGATGAAAAGAAATGGCCAGACTTTCATTTATCGGGATTGTTTGTCATATTCTATTGCTCCCATATGCATTTGCAGAAGGTAAGTTATATAATGTTGCTTCTGTCAGAACGAATATAAAAAAAAATCCAGCAACAATATCTCTTTAACATTTGTGTCTTTGAATCACGTTATATCTTATTTATACTTAATCTACACAGCGTAAATACTTATAGATAAAAATTGCATTGCCATGAGTGTGCTATTGATAGTTTCCAAAATTTTGTTCTCATATTCAGATACTCATTTTGATAATCCCTTCTTACTTTTTTAATTGACTAAAATGGTTTTGGTGATATCACGGCGCAAATGTTTGTAATGTACAGTCAACTATTGAAATAATTATTGAATGAGTTATTCGTTTTGGCTATTTGCAATGTTACCGAATCAGGAAGTGGTTTCGTCAAGAGAGAGCTTGCGACAGATAAAAAAAAATATAGTAAATGCATTAAAAATGCCCGTCAAATAACAAAGAACAGCTCGAAAGTGACTTTCGATGATATTGGTGAACAGAAACCACAACTTCGTCCTAAGTTTTGGAGCTGACGAAAAATTGAAAATATGTCGTTTGCCCAGATTCCAGGACGAAACTGATGCTTTGATTGACTAATTTTCGACAGACCTTTTGATTTTTCCTTGTCGTGAAGGGCATTTGAAGATATATTTTCTATGTTCTTGAATTCGCCTTTCATCGTGGAAGGAATACACCCTTATGTCTGATGATCAAGGAACTCAAAACATAATAATAGTGGCAAGAGGACTTTTTAATACATCGGGACCACGGAGTGGAATAATCTAGAGGTCTGGTCCCACTGGCCGACGGACACAAAACGTATTCTTAACGGATACAGCGGACAAGCAAAATTTCGGGGTGGCTCCATCCGTTTTCATCCGCCCCAGACAATGGACAAAATGGGCGAACAATGAAATCGCAGTGGACGGATACTCGATGGACATAAGTACACAACGGACGCATACACTTGTAATTCCGACGTTTCGTTATTCCGAAGGTTCGAATATTCCGAAGGTTCGTTATTCCGAAGATTCGTTATTCCGAAAGTTCGTAATTATGAAGGTTCGTTAGTCCGAAAACGAAATAAAGTCCGTAATTCCGAAGGTTCGTCAGTCCGAAAACGAAAAAAGGTTCGTAATTCCAAAGGTTCGTTAGTCCGAAAACGAACAGAGCTTCGTAATTCCGAAGGTTCGTTAGTCCGGAAACGAATGGAGGTTCGTAATTCCGAAGGTTCGTTAGTCCGGGAACGAAATGAGGCTCGTAAGTCCGAAAACGAAATAAGGTTCGTTAATCCGAAAATAAAAGCCGATCGGGGAAAATGTGAATGAATTCCCCCCCTATTGGCGAAAGCTCGATCCACATCTGTATATATACACATATAAATTTAATGTGAAATAAGTGTGTGCCCCCCCCCTCATTCCGAAAAGCTGGCTACGATGGCTGCGGATGGCTTTTTTGCCCCGCCCCGGCTAAAAAAGGGGTCTTTATCACCCCTATTCTGGTCCAAACAATCAACCCCCCACGCAGAGATTTTTTTTTTAGGTTTATAAGTGGTAAACATTTAATGAAGAATGGATCTTTTAGTAGACATTTTGAACTTTGACTAAATGATTTCAAAATGCATCAACACGCCCGTATCGATATTTGATTTGATAACTTTAATATACGATGATAATTCTGCTCTTATACTGGTTTTCGTTAATAGGTTAATCATAGTTTTCTCGTTTAATGCATTTATATTTTATTTGTTTCATATTCATAAGTCTGTTTTTTTTAATTGTACTTATCATAAACATGTTCAGTTTTGTACTTGTACCTTTGTATTGTGTACATTTATTTATGTTTAAACCGGATAAATATAATCAATAATAAAATACATATTTGCAGGTCTAGCAATAAGAGATAAACATGAACCAGCCTCATAAGCCTATAATCATCCCTTCGAGAGAATTCCGCATACGGAAACGCCCCTGGTAATGATAGATGAACCCTTCCCACAGGGGCAGTGAAAGCGGGGGGGGGGGGGGGGGCGGGGTTAGGGGGCACTTGCACCCCCACACACAAAAATTCACCGGTATTTCGAAATGATTAAAGTATACATGTTAGATTTGAATATCCCATTTTTTGGTTATAGTTATCAGTTATTGTTTAGTAAGGTACTGACCGTATATGGTCATAAAACGGCTTAGAATGTCCAGTTTTCAGGCTGGAATATCTTTTTAGCTCGCGCTTTGCACTCGCATTATTTAATGTATCCTATTCACGAGTCATTAAAAGCAGTCCTTAACAGGTTTCTTTTCTGGTCAGTATATTTCAGCTCGTACTTCGCGCTCTTATTAATTCTTCAGTTAGATGCACATCTTTTTAATGATTGCAAAAACTGCTCAGAAAGTTTTACTTTCATGTCTTATTCATATGTCCAAACGTTGGAGCTTGCGATTCACGCTCGCAACACCTCCCAAGGATGTCCTTTTAACAGAAATTGACCAAAAAAGGGTTTTACAACATCAGCTTTTATTTTTTTCCAAACCGCTCGCTCGTTACACTCCCTCGCGAAAAATAATGCCTAAATATATTATCTTACCATAATCAGAAATCACTTCAAAAAGGCTTTGCTCTTCTTTACTCTACTTTGCTCCGCTGCCCTTCTTTTATATGCCCTCACCCTCATACAATTGAACAGCAATGGTTTTTCTCTACCACGCTTACCCTTCCGGTTTCCCCGGCGCTTCGCCACCGATTATTTCATTTTTGGATTAACTAACCTTCGGAATAAATAACCTTATGTTGTTTTCGGATTAACGAACCTTCGGAACAACGAACCTTATTTCGTTTTCGGATTAACGAACCTTTGGAACAACGATCCTTATTTCGTTTGCGGATTATCGAACCTTCGGAATAACGAACCTCATTTCGTTTTTCGGACTAACGAACCTTCGGAAAAACGAACCTTATTTCGTTTTCGGACTGACGAACCTTCGGACTTAAGAGCCCTCGGAATAACGCCACAAAAGTTCGGTTTACAGAATTCTTTTTCGTTTTCGGATTAACGAACATCGAGGTATAGGCAATTAAGGTATTTCGGAATAACGAATCTTCGGAATTACAAAGTGTAACCCACAACGGATACATAATGTTTTCCAACGGATGGCAAGATTCTCTTCCGTTTTACATCCTCTATGCATCCGTAAGTGCAGTGGGACCAATCCTTTAAGAAAGATCAACGCCAGACAATGTCCCTTAACTCATTCCATGTCTTATTTAATGAATAAAAAATCATAAGCCTTGCCATGCAAGAGATGCATGCAACATTGAGTAGTTGATGTATATTATAATTTTCAACATAATTTTATCTCCACTCAAACTATTTCTTAATCACTTGAACATCCCTCCTTTTCATGTTAAATCGAATTTAGCGGTTTCCAATTGCCTTAACTTTTTCCTTTTGTCTTAGCTTCACAGTAACCCTTTTTTGCAATCTAATTTTGATTTTTATTTGATCGTATTTTAACGTTTATTACATCAATATGTTTCTTTAGTAATAGTACAAGCATATGCCATTTTGATTGATGTATTCTTTGTAAATATTGTACATTTTGATTTTTTTTCTATCTCAGGGCCCTCAAGGACAACAGTTTGTGTAACCGATAAGGCCACACTGATTGAATAAAATTGAATATAAAATAAAATACAAATATGAATAAATGATCCTACACACAGGTGAAACCGATTCCAGCTCGACAAAATCTTTCACGCTATCTGTCGGTTTTGATTGGATAAATAGTCACAGCAAGAAAACTCACTCCTAACCCATTAAAGCCATTATATAATAATGAAAAAAAAAATCGATATTTTATTGTTCAAAATACAAATCTGAAATGGAACTACTCCGATTTTTTTCGCCAATGTTTGGATTATATGTTATAATTATAACGTAAAACTATGTTCATATATTCCTCAGCGCTGTAAGATCTCCTGAAATGCTTGGAAAAGAAAGTTAAAAGAAGGAAACATCTTTTTTTGGAAATTAACGACAAAGAGACGTCCAACCTCGCTCATAAAATGTTGTGTTGGAAAGGAGAAAATATAAATATAACAGAATGGTGAAAGTCTGAAAGAAATCGGACAAGCAATAAGAAAGTATTATGGCTGCTTTAAAATTGAGATCATGAAATAAAAATATAATTTGAAGTAAAACCTTTTGAAAAAAAAGACATGTTTTCTAATTTTTGTATTGGTGTACATGGAAGAGTAGTTCTTGCCTTACATCACTATGACATCACGTATGCGGCCAATTTGAAGTCTCCGTGGGTATAAAGATTATTTTCTTATTTTTTCCCGATGTTTTCAGACTTTCACCATCAACTTGTATGAGTTTTCTTTTTCCTCTAAGATCAAGTTTTAAATTGGGTTAGATTTCCCTTTAAAAGTTTCTATTGAGCGAAAAGACCTGATTTCATAACTATAATTTTGTCACTCCGCAGACGAACGCACGATCTCCTAAAGTAATCTTTGCTTTACAAGTGGGTGTGTTGAGAAGCAAAGTATTACTAGAACTGCGAGGTTGTGGGTGTGCTTGTGGACTTTGCTTTGCAATAGCTCAGAAATATAACGGGGGACTCGGCAAATTAGTTCTTTGTATAAAGTTAACCCATCTTGAAAGATATTCGTTGGCGAACCGTCCTTTGATTTTTGTATGTGTTTAAAAGTAACAGGGCCCTCGGGAGAAAAGTGTTAGACAATGAAGAGGCTACCCTGTAAAAACAAAACTTTATAATAACAAAAATAACGATAGCCAGTGCAAATCTCTTAAGGGGTGATCCTTTAGAATATAGGTCGACTACAAACATGACAAATCGGCACATCTGCACATGTGTTTTTTATTCTCTGTAGAGGCCTAGTTCGAGACGAGGGGGGCCCCATGCAGCAGATAATGGCAGTAATCTAGCTTACTGATAATACATGCATGGACAATTATTTCAAGTCACATACATACCATCACGATGTGCTTGGCTTTGATTTGGTTTTGTTAATGTGACTTCTACCGTGACAAGATCATCCACTATCATCACTGTTACACCCACTTGGTCTAAGAGCAGATGGTCTAATTCTCACATCATCTACCATCATCATGGCTAAACCCACTTGGCCTACTGGCAGATGATCTCATTCTCAGATCATCTGCTGTCATCATTGCTAAACCCACTTGGTCTTCTAGCAGATGGTCTAATTCTCAGATCATCTACTATCATCATGGCTAAACCCACTTGGCCTACTAGCAGATGGTCTAATTATCAGATCATCTAACATCATCATGGCTAAACCCACTTGGCCTACTGGCAGATGATCTCATTCTCAGATCATCTGCTGTCATCATTGCTAAACCCACTTGGTCTTCTAGCAGATGGTCTAATTCTCAGATCATCTACTATCATCATAGCTAAACTCACACAATGTACTATAAAGTAGTTATTGTTACCTTTCGGTTCGATCATTACTTGGTCCTACCCTCACTTGGGCTATTTGTCTAAAGCCCAGATAGTCTAATTTCCACTTTGTCTATCTATTATTTAGCACTTTGTCAAATGAAAATTTGGTTCGTAAACAGATCATTTAAAGGACAATGAAACACTGGGAACAGGTAAGCCTGTTTGAGAACATAGAAAATCAAAGAAACAAATCAATGCAAGTTTGAAAAAACCCAAATAATAAGAAAGCGATGAGCATTTGAATGTTAATATCGCTAATGATGTGGGCATGCTCCCGTTAAACACGTGTTGTGCTCAACATGTGTGATTTCAAAGCTGTACAACTCCCAAATTACCAGTACTTTACAACATATCTTAATTGAATTCTCGGTTTGAACAAGAATATCCAGGGACCAGGTGTTTTTTTTTTTCAATGGATGGTTCCATCGTTGACAAATAGTTTGTATTATCATATGAATGGTAAAACCATTTTTTCAGGGTATATTTTCAGTGAGTACAAAGGCATGGGAAGTCTGTTATTCTGTTGAATCACACATATTTACAGCAAAAATAATGCAAACTCCTCCACAATGAAGGTGATGTGGGTCACCCTACCCCTGGCCCCAAATCAAAACATTTTCATTCCAAGAATGAATAAATGGAATGCTCATTTCATCCCTGTTTAAATTGTATTTGTCATTCTGAATAAAGGAGTATCTCATCCTTAACAGTCCTTATCAATACCAGCAACGGCGCGATAGGTGAATTTACTCTGAATAAACAAAAATGAACTTTGTGTGAAACCGAAAAACATTGTGTATTCTTGTTTGTAATTGATTTGAAGAGAGACCAGTTAGTCGAAAAGAAAATCCGCAAGGGAAATTGGTGTGGAATCATTATATTATATTTTATCACCTTTGGAATGAGCACAGGCCTGGGAACGATTTTTACAGAGGTGGTGCTGATTGCTAACAAGCAATCACCCAACCCCCCAAAAACCAACTAAAAGTTTTTCATTCCACAATGGAAATGATTTAAGTGAGAAAAAAAGTTGACATGTAAAAAAAGAAAGAAAGAAAAAAAAGGTTTTCTCTACAAAATAGAGTTGATTTTGTTAAAAAAAAAAACTTTTACAACCCCCAAACAGGCTTTCGCTCCCGAATGAAGGTTATTTGGGCCAATTATCTGTATTTCAGCATACCAAACTGATTTCCAAGGGGTGCTGATAATAGTGTAACACCATAAACAGTTCCCCGGCCATAGGAGAGAAATTATTCCTCTCTCAACCGTGGGTAAATAGCAGCAAGAGAGATAGACACACTTAATCAGCTCCAACATGTATATGAACAATCCATTACTGGTCAAACGCAAGGTTAGATAAAAGCTTTCCTATCGGGCAGATCTCAGTCAGTTCATAATGATGGAAAATCCTCACCGCGAGCCAGTGTTCTCTCAGGCGTGCCGCAAGGCTCAGTACTTGCGCCGGTATTATTCCTGATGTACATCAATAACATCTGTGAATTCATCTCATCACCAATCAGACTCTTTGCTGATAACTGTGTGTTGTATCGCAAGGTAGAGACAAGAGGTGGCCACGCAATTCTCAGATCTTTAAACATTATCGGATTGGGCAAAACTGTGGGATATGTCCTTTAATGTCAAGAAGTGTGCCCACATGTGATCTCTTTGATACGACAATCCTTGGCTTGCAACTTAACTATCAGTGACCAACCTGTTCAAACGGCACCCTCCTGTAAATACCTCGTTGTGACCATCACAGACAACCTGAGTCGGAACTCCAATGCACAGAAGATATCCTCCAAAGCTGCTCGTACTCTTGGAATCGTTCGTCGTGCCTTGGGTAAATGTGACCTGAAAGTGAGAGACATTGCGTAAAAGCAACTTGTCAGATCTAAGCTTGAGTATGCGTCATGTGCACGGAGTCCTCACATACAGAAAGATGAAAACATTATTGAGAACATTCAGCGTCAGGGTGCTAAGGTTTGTCCTTCATGAGCAGAGAATCCAGCGTAACACGATATTGTCAACTCTTCACTGGGATACTCTCCAAGACAGACACCTTCTTAGCCAATGTGAGATGTTCTGCAAAAGTCATCACAAATTTTGTTAACATCAGCATGCCACATCAGATTAAGCTAAGCAGCAATTCTCGTCCACAACATTCACAACACACTGGACACCACCTCAAGTACACCCAGCCTTTTTGTAGAGTGAATTTCTACATGTACAGTATGTTCCCAAGAGCCTTCCGTATTTGGTATACTCTAGCTCCAAAACGCGGCTGTAACTTCAACCTCTCACCTTCCGGGGCAACATTGCCTATCATTAAAAAATGTTGCCCCCCCTTCCCGTTAAGAAGCTGGAAGAGGGACACACACGCACCACCCGTACACTGCACCTATAACACTGTATATAGTGCACCAAGAATACCACCACAGGATCACCACATCACCTGAAGCACTGGCAGCACATAACACAGCACATCCCTCTCCAGAACAGCATGTACGCTTTTTCGGAGAGTACTTCTTCAAGGTTCAAGGTTATACTTCCGACGCCCCATATGTGGGACCATTTTGAAATTAATTTTTCCTGTTTTAATGAACTTAATGACTTTAGGGCCGCAAGTTCATATGCGAGCAGTGTTCCTGAGTGGATGGTAGTATGGCAATGGGGGGAGGGGTCTATTAGCCATTAGTAACCCACGGTTTTCTCGTTCCTATAAATTTTTGAATGCTCTGAATTCGCCATGACTTGAGCAGTTCACAAAGTGAACAGAAATATTTAGGAAACTGGGGGCGAAGGGGGATCCAGAACATATTACTTTAATATTGAAATGACATGTTTTGACGAGTGTGACTTTTCTGAGCATGACAAAATTCACATTAAAACTTTGTTTTTTTTTTCGCCAGAGAACTGTGTACGAAACTTCACGTTAGATTCTACAGATCGGAACTTCATCCAATCGACTTTGGCTTCACCTATGAAAGGTAGGTTACATTCTGAAAGAGAGCATCTGTTTAGTATTAAAAGATGGACCTGATCTGTACAGTATGTTTTATTGCTTATATCTAGATGGACCGGGGGGGGGGGGGGGGGGGGTACTCGACCAATGGTGGGTATGTGCCGCGGGCGAGACAAAAAACGGGGGCTCTGGAGCGGGCTTATTGTAAAAAGGAGGGTCCTCGGAACGGGCTTCGGAACTACAAATGTTTGTGAAAACGGGGGTCCTTGGAACGGGTCGCCTGCATGTGAGTGCGTATGCATCCCTATGGAACGGGCATACGTGCATGCAGATAGCACGGGCGCCGGGTGCGCTCGCGCAGAGGCGATGGTCGGACAGCGCTCTGCGGCCGCTTTTCACCAAAAATGCAGCTAATTTTAGCAGATCATTGCGGCAGGATAAAAATGCTATGCCTTGGAACGGAAATTTGAGTGTAAAAATGGGGGTCCTCTCCGCGGCACATACCCACTATACATTATATACTGAGTGCCCCCCCCGGATGGACCAAACCATCTTATTTTTTATTCATAAAATTTACTTATAAAAGGGGGCCTTCACCCTACAAGCTCTGCTTTTTAGTTGGTCTCCTTCCCTTTCGATTTCATGGTATTATTGTATTATAAAAAATGATTTAAATGTTATATTTTGTAAATATGTATATTGAACTATCATTGTAAATGTAAAAAGATTGAAAGAGAAAATAAATGAATTGAATTGAAAAAAATGAATTGAAACCAAACATTACATTGTAAAGTAAAACGTTAAAATGAAAATAAACGAAATGAAATGAAATGTACATATTTGTTTGCTACATTATCATTATCTTAAACTTGAACAAAGTCACGATTAAGCATATCATTGTACATACTGCATAATGACTTATCTCGCGAACCCACTCCTTCCACGCCAAAAGGCCATTGACGTGGAACACGGATTCTATACAACATTTCAAACCCCCAGGAGAATGGATTGTTCCTCGAAATTCGGTATCATTCGTAATAACGTACTTGTTATTTCATTTTTGTTGTTTAATTTCTTGCGGTTTCTGACTTTTCTTTCTCTGTTCAGCCAACTGTTTACTTGATCTTCCTAGTTGTTCGATACGTAGGCAGATCACACTATTCTTAGATCCAATGATTATTGCTTACATTGAATTATTTCATGTAATTTCTTACAATATGTGCTGCTAGATGTTTTTTGTGTGCAATGTCTATGCGAATGATTTCAATTATAAAATTATATTTAAATTGAGACCTTGTGAAGCATGTGCAATTCTGTTTTTGCTGCAGGACATGTCCTTTTTAATAAACTATGAATAGAAATTGAATTAAAGTATTCTTCCTAATTCTCGGAATAATTTAGTCCATCTTCATATTCTTAGCCCTTCCCTCAGGCAATCGCACCCCTGCTCAAAAGGGTATACTTCTCAACCTGGAAAGGTGAAAAGGGTACACATGTGACCATATTATGCAGATAAAATATTTGAGGCATCATTCAGGGTAGGGGGGGGACCTGTTTAGGGTACTAAAGGCCCTCTTAGCGGAACTCTGAGATAGAAGCATGAGAACTTGTGTGTCAGGTCCATTTTGAAAGTTCGTGAAGAAGCTTGGTCTCAACTTCTAATGGCGGTGCCCCCTGTTTCTGCATCCAACTGATAACAATCTTCTTATGATACAGACAATATGTTCCCCAAAAGAATCACTTATAAAAAAAAGATTGTAAAAAACCTTTTATATCTGTGTATACTGTTGATAGTACCGATTTTTGTGCATTTCTTACAGGATCAGATCTAAATGACATTGAGAGCATTCTAAGGATTTGTTGTGAGCGACATTTATGTATCAATGTGTGTGTGTGTGGGGGGGGGGGGGGGTGGACGGGGTAATCACAGCAAGCAATAATTATTAGGCTTAGTGGAATAACAAACTAAAAATATAATACAGATGAAAGCATGAAGATGCTGTCACCCTGGCCTAGCTGAGGGGAATTTGCCAAAACTGTCAAATGCATTGGCTAACATTGATTTGACTTATAAAACTCTTACCCGTGCCTGTGATATGCTGTAGATATGAAGCCCCTGTGAAAAGTGTGGACCCCCCAAAAATCATAATTTAGTGTTTCAAAAAGTGAAAAGGTGACGTAAAACACCATCTCTAATTGATACATGATATATAATCAGTGAGAGCTATTAAAAGTGTTTGCATGAATTTTTTTTATTAAATGCAACGTAAATCATATGTCGGATTTTTGTGTGTGTAAATAATTTGTAATGCTAACCTATATCTTTAAAAGGACAAATAGTTAATAAAATGTCTGTTCAAGGTTCCAAACATATTTCCCTCTGCTCCTATACATGAGTGCCGATGAAAACGTTTTGGAATGTGTGAAGCTTTTGTTATTGCAAGGAATACACAATATGCAGAACATGAACAATCATCTTCGTTTGACCTTGTATTATAATTGAAATATCACTTGCTGTAAATTTGACTTCCATAACTTCACACTAAAATATACACACGCACGCACATATGCATATGGTTTCTCAATTACACACACACGCACTTAAAATAATGCTCCGGGCTGAGAATAATATGATTTAAACAGATAAAGAAAAATCAGACAAACAAAACACTGAAAATTTGATCAAAATCGGACTAGGAATAACAAAGTTATGGCATTTTAAAGATTTGCATTATTCCGGTGAAAAAGTTCTAGGCGTGTTTTCATGAATACTCAGTGAGCAACTTGATGATGTCATATCCCCACTTTTTCTTTTGTATTTTATTATATGAAATTAGGTTTATTCAAAGTTTTTCTACCAAGAACTGAAAAGAATTGGATTGACGACTGATTAAGTACATCCATTGCTGCAAGTTATTGCATTACAAAGGAGACACATTATTTAATCATGTATGAAAAAATGAAACAATTATGATTTCATGTAATAACATAGGAAAAAGGAAAGTGGGCATGTGACATCATCAGCCCACCTACTGAATATTTATGATGACGTGCATATACCTATTTTTACAAAATATTGCTAAACTTTAAATTCAATAACTTCGTTATTTTTCCGATTTTGATGAAATTTTCAGCATTTAGCTCTGGGAATTTTACTCTATTTATTTATATATAAATATTTTCAGCCCGGAGTACCGCTTTAAAAACACGCACGCAAACGCATACGCAAACCCATGCACCTGCACATAACCCCATAAACATTTTAACGCAAAACCACTCACATACTTTTTTAGGTACACGCACACACACCCATCCAACACGCAAAATGATTAAAAAAACTTCATAAACATGAATTCAATACGGCTGAAATAATATACTTTTCTAAATGTTTGTTTACTTTGGAATAATAATGACGCAATAATCTCATATTGCCATTGCTCAGAGGATAGAGGATATAAGAATACGCGTAAACGATGCTGTCAGAGATGCGCCAGCTGCAGATCACCATACATACAAATATCATACAAAGCAATGAATTCAGCCTCTAAGATGGCGGAACGATGACGTGAATACGTAAGGTCTATAGAAAAGGAAAGGGTCAGTTATCCCATAAAATGTACATGTGAATAGTCTTGATGTTTATCAAAGTGAGGAATGAGGATATGAACATATGAGACGGAAAATTACATCTCATATGGATACGATGTAGGGGCTCTTTTAAAAAAGTTTTGCCCAAATGAAAAGGGAACATGCATGTTTATTGGGTGAAATGATACCAAATACTGTGTAAAAATATTACCAAAATTAGCGTTGAATTCTATCAAAACAACATGCGTTTCGTCTTATATGTAACTTTTTTTTTACCCAACAAGGATGCATTTTTCTTTTTACCATTTGGGTAGATTTACTCAACTTTTAAGGCGAATAAAATTATATTCTTGTTTGTCAACTCTCCTTATGACACACATGAAATCGATTAAGATAAATGATAGCAAGACAATGGAAACAAATTTTGGCTAGTAGTTTTTTTTTAAAGAAATCAACTAAACTCTGTTTCAGTGGTGTCATGAACAAACAAATCGATGGAACCGGGCACAGAATATGGGGCAAACGTTCTATAAGGCCGCGAAAAATTGAAGAGTGACAGATCTAATTTTTTGATTGATTTAGACACCAAATTTTCAGAAAATAATGCAATTTGTCTCCTTTTTCCTTTCCTTTAATGTTTTTTTCTATTCTTTTCTTCGTCGTGAAACATTTTTTTTACGTTGGGGGGGGGGGGGGGATGGTCCCTATTCCTCTATCTGGACGCCAGTGCCTCTATCAAATCAAGAAACCACATCACAGAGATTTTTTGTTTTCTTCTGTTTATTTATTTTCCGATCATTAAAAACACAATACATAAATATATATAGCATAAATAAATAACATAGATGGCATCAATTGAAATAAACAAAATTAATTGCAAATATGTTGAATAGATAAAATAATCGAAAGGATTGCCCATTTCAGAGTCATTATCACAATTACTCTGTTCTTCCATGGGCTCTTGGATCGGCTCTTAGAAGATAATATAGTGTCCATAAAAGTCCCTTGACTCTATATTTTCTTTCCTATGTTTCACTCTAATTCTCTTCACCTTCAGAACATCACGAATGTTTCCGAGAATGCGTCGCGTCGGAACCGATGACTTGTCGATATACCTTCGACATCGAATGGTATTCAACGATGTCGAGAGCTTGTTTCAACTGCCCCTGCAATCAGAGTGACTGCGAACGCGAACGGTGCGTGGCGGCCGATGGATTCCGTCGCCCAATCGTTGTGGCCAATCGCCAGCTTCCTGGTCCAGCAATTGAGGTGAGAGAGTGTGAGAGAGAGAGAGAGATAGATAGATAGAGAGAGAGAGAGAGAGAGAGAGAGGAGAGAGAGGGAGAGAGAGAGAAAGAAACAAAAAGAAAAGGAGGAGGGGGGGGGGGGGAAGAGGCAGATAGAGATCGTGGAATTTCCTTTTCTCATATCACCACGATCCCAATCATACCAATGGAACCGAATCCATACCGGTCAAAGCTATTAAGTTCTACTGATGGCCAACCATCGTTCGCATCACATTTGGTTTTGTTAGTGCGACTGCGAAAATAAAAACCTTTTTTGCTCTGCGACTAAAGGAGGCTTCAAGAACATAGAAATTGTTTTGTCAAATACACTTCAATTTATGACAAAGACCAACCTCAGGCACTAGTCGGTGGTAATTTCTTCTTCTTGTACTTATTCTTGTTGTCTTTTGCCTGGAAATGAATAAATAAATAAATAAATAAATAAATAAATAAATAAATAAATAAATAAATAAATAAATAAATAATTAAATAAATAAAAGCCTTAATCGAAATGGATGAACCAAAACAGCAGCTTTTCCCTCGACTCTGGACCAACCAAATATTTAATTTTTTTCGTCAGCTCCGAAACTGCAGTTCGGGTTAACCAATTTTCGACAAAGACTTTTTTCTGATCCTTGTTACTTGACAGGCATTTTTATTACATTTGCTGTGTTCTTGAACCCTTCGTACATTGAGAGCAAAAACCCTCTCTAAAATTGATTCCATTCAGGAAAGATTAAAGCATAAGCCGCTGTAACAGAATGAATTTTCAATAAGAAAAAAAAGCAATTATGAAAAAAATATGTCATAATTTCCATGGACATTCCTTTCCGAATCAAATTAGTCGTCAAAACAGATGAAAATCATATTAATATACATTCACTTAATTGAATTTGAAAACCAAACACTATTCATTCATTTCCAACACAAAGAACACTACAAAATAGCAAGAAGTTTCTCGTCTAAACTAAATAATCTATGATAACAAAAAAATCATAAAATATCGTGGTGAAGTATTGGGGCAAAAGGCGGTCTGCTTATTTGAATTTTATAACCTTTCAGCTCGAACCTGAAATACTAATAGTACATTAAATTGCTGACATGTAAACAAAAATTAACTTGGAAATTATTGGTGGCACATTAAATATCATTTTTTTCTCAATTAGATAAATTAGCTTGACAAGACATGACAACATAGGTTGTTCAGGTAATGATAGACAATAAATTTTAGTTCAAATGTTTACGGGTAAAGGAGCACAATATGGAATTATTAAATATACCTGGGGGTGTTTCACAAAGATTTAAGTATGACCTACAGTTGCACTTATATGCGGACGCTTACATGATATGCAACGCGCAATCTTAATGATCAATACGCAGTAGTGAGCGTCCTATTTGCATGATCTGACCAATGTGGTCATGTCTGTTATACCGCACGTAGATAGGCATTTAAGTGTGACTCTACGTCATACTCAAATCTTTGTGAAACACCCCCATGGTCTCCTAAAGTACGAATTAAATTCTTAAGTTTGTTAAACATTTCCTATGAAACACACTCCTTTTATGGAGAGATTGAAATAAACTTGAAAGCATTTCATGAAACAAAGAGTCAGTAAAATTCATTGACTATTTGTTATAAGCTACTGAAATCATTGCATCTGATTGGCTAAGTACAAGTTAGCCAATGGCAATCGCTGACAAGATGATTCACGAGTCTTGTAGAATAAGTAAAAGATCTGAGCCCAGAAGGCCTGTGCTAACAAAGACCCTTTGTGACTAAACCCAAACTCAACAATAACTCGCCTGGACAGGTTCTCTATAATAGCCAAAATATGCATTTTATTTCAAAAAGTGAAAATTTAAAAATAGGTTATCGAAATGATAATTTTTGTTCTTGACATAGACAAAATTTAAAGATGTAAAATGCGATAAAAGACGAGATACAGAATTTACACCATTCCCCCCGACTTCTTGGAAGCTCCTCTGAGATCGTACACTGTGCACATCTCGTGATTATTTTTTCCTTATTCTTTGAAGGTCTCACCAACTTTCTTCAACATTTGATTACGTAGTTGTGTGGGTTATTATTGATCACTTTTGACAAGTTAGATATCATTTTAAAGATTAGGAATGGTTAAATATCTTTTTAAATTTATTTTCTGAAGCGTGTCGATGGTTTTGGAGTCACTGTGGCTTGTCTCATACATGTCATAGGCTACGACTTTTACTACTTCTACAGTCAAATCTGTCTAAGTGGTCACCTACCTTTAGTAAAAGCACGTCTCTGGTGGCAATCAAAGCTCTTTCCGATTAAACTATTATTAAAGGCCATCTGTCTACGGTAGCCACTTTTTCGGTTTCCCTTGGGTATCCTTTATAGAAAAGTTTGACTGTTTTAGGAAGCCAGAGTGTGAATAATCGCCTGATTCGAATGACACACTTCGTAAGATAAGGCAGACAGAAACATTAAAACGTGTGCTTGATTACATGTATGTCATACGCCAGGTTTGCAAGGGTGATCGCATCATCGTAGAAGTCCACAACAAACTCAACGATGGCGAAGGCGTTTCGATCCACTGGCACGGCCTTCTCCAACGAAACACTCCGTACATGGATGGCGCCACCCTGATCACACAATGCCCAATTACGCCATTCTCCTCGTTCACTTATGACTTCGTTGCCGATCGGACGGGCACCCACTGGTGGCACTCTCATACAGGTTTTCAGCGGTCTGATGGTCTCTTTGGTCCCCTCATTGTTCGGGAACCAGACGGGGTAAGCTTGGTAAAATGAGGATCATTATGATGATAATGATGGTGGTGGTGGAGATGCTACCGGTGCTATCATGATGGTGAATGTGTGATGGTTGAGGTGATGATGGTGGTGAAGGTGATCATCATGCTGATAATGTTGATGATAGTGATGGTGCTGTGACGGTGATGTTTGTGATGAAGATGGTGATTTAGTCATTCGTCCCCCTTTCCAGGGTAGTTTCATTCAAGCTTGAGACCTGCTTTAAAGGGAGCCCTGCAATCATTAACATTTCGAACATAATACAGTCCACTAATAATGCAATGGATTTTAATAAGGGGGGGGGGGGGGAATATGGCCTACATATATATATACACTACTCAAAAAAAGTTAAGGACCACTTTTTAAAACGTACATAAAGATTTTATACAAGGTGTTTTATTTCTGGAAATACCTCAGTACAACTGTCCTAAATGTCCTTAAACACGCTGTAATCAATTTCACGCATGGGTGGTTTCAGTTGTTGCACAATGTCTCTCGCATCACTACACATCCTGAAAAGTGGGCCCCGAGGGGTATCAGCTACCGACATGAAGTGGTAAAAACGAATGTCTGAGTGTCTTTCAGGCAGTTCAGTAACGAGTGTGACCACCTCCTGCAGCAATAACGGCTTCACAGCGCTGTCTCATGGAGCTGATGAGGCGATTGATGTCTCTGACGTCCAGTGCATCCCATGCAGCCTCCAGAGCCACACCCAGCTGCTGCAGTCCAAGTGGATGGGCTTCGAGCTGCTCGAGACTCCTCCCCATCATGTCCCAGACGTGCTCTATCGGGTTTAAGTCCGGGGACCTCGCTGGCCACTCCATACGCTCAATCCCCTGGCCCTCAAGGAACTCGGTCACCACCCTAGCTCGGTGGGCACGGGCATTGTCATCCATGAAAATGATGTTTTGTCCCACATTTTCTGCAAATGGCACCACTATAGGTTCAAGGACCTCATCCCTGTACCTCACTCCTGTCATTGCTCCCCCTGGGACCACGTAGAGACGAGTACGGTTGGCGTAGGTGATGCCTCCCCACACCATGACGCTGCCTCCCCCATAACGGTCATGTTCTGCAATACAGGGGTCTGCAAATCTCTCTCCTGGTCGCCTCCAGACTCTCGAACGTCCATCATTGTGGTCAAGGGAAAATCTGCTCTCATCTGTGAACAGAACTCTACGCCATTGCTGTCTGGTCCATCTGACATGCTCCCGGGCCCAGTTGAGACGAATTCTTCTGTGAGCAGGGGTGAGTGGGACACACTGAGCTGGCCGTCTGGCATGCATATTGGCTCTGTGAAGTCGGTTACGGATTGTTTGAGTGGAAACAATCACTCCAGTTGCTGCAGCGAAGTCATTGTTGAGGCGGCGTGCACTGTGAAAGCGGTTGCGGAGGCTGAGATTCGTCAAGTAGCGATCATCTCTAGGGGTTGTCGAAACTGGTCGGCCACTGCGGGGTCTCTCGGAGTATAGCCCTGTCTCTCGGTGTCTTTGATTTGCTCTGCTAATGACACTGTGTGACACGCCCATCATTCTGGCTACTCTTCGCTGACTGAGGCCAGCTTCCAGCATCCCTAGGGCTCTGGCTACATCTGTTTCACTTAGGTGGTGTCTTGGCATTGCTGTTGTAGGCAAGTTGTTGATTGTACAGACTAAAGACGGAAAATTCTTTGGAAGACACTTGTCTTATGGCCCACTGCAATGATGCCAGAGACATCATGAAAGAACTGCATGTGTGAAATTGATGTCATTGTGTTTGATGGCATTCTGGACAGCTGTATCTTGGCATTGCTATTGTCAGCAAGTTGTTGATTGTAGAGACTAAAGACAGAAAATGCTTTGGAAGCCACTTTTGTACGGGCACATTGCAATGATGCAAGAGACATGAAAGAACTGCATGTGTGAAATTGATTTCATTGTGTTTGATGGCATCCTGGACAGCTGTATCTTGGCATTGCTGTTGTCAGCAATTTGTTGATTGTAGAGACTAAAGACAGAAAATGCATTTGAATCCACATTTGTACCACTTCACAATGGGCCCACTTTTCAGGATATGCAATAATGCGAGAGACATCATGCAACAACTGAAACCACCCATGTGTGAAATTGTTACAGGGTGTTTGAGGAGATTCAAGACAGCCATATTCGGGTATTTCTAGAAATACAACACCCGGTTTGAAAATTGTATACACACATTAAAAAGTGGTCCTTAACTTTTTTTGAGTAGTTCGGTTGCGACATTTTGTACCAAAATATACATTAGTATTATTATACAAGGCATTCATAGAGCCACACATAACTTATGGAATCGATGTGTGGGGAGTACTTACAAGAGTAGCTTAAATTGTATATTTTACACCCAAAAAATGGCAGTACGTGCCATCACTTTCAGTGAGTGGCGAGCTCATACATGTGTATTATTTCAGAATTTAAAGATCCTATATGTATTTGAAATGCACAATTTATCTATATGTACCTTCATGTATGACCTGGGTAATAATAACTTACCTCACTCTTTAGTAGATTATTGCGATGTAATAGAGCATAGATACCCAACAAGACAAAAAGAAGGTCGACAAGTACATTTACCAAAATTACGGACTACTCAAGGACAATTCTCTCTATCTTTCTTAGGAAGTGATTACTGGAATAATGTACCATTAGCCATCAAACTAAACGTATCCAGAAACGATTTCAGGAATTCATTACAAAATCATTTATTAAATCAATAACTTATCATATTGCTCTGTATATAACATAAAATGTTACACTCATAATTTTATTTTGTTTTTTTGTAGTTGTTGTTTTTGTTGTGTTTAAAAAAAAAAATACTTTAAAGTTCAATATTCGCCTATATTACTAATATGTGTAGGGGCCAGTCTCGACTAGCACTTGTGCTATTTTCTGGTCCCTTTTATCAGCTCTTAACATATACATGTATGTTTCATTTCTGTAATATTTATATGCATGACATAATAATGTAATATGTAAACATCTGTAAATATGTTGTTATCGTTGGTGAATAAAAATCAAATCAAATCAAATCAAAATATATATATATATATACAGTGCGTCTAAAAAACAACAACTATACACTTATGAAATGGCTGCCGACTATTAAGATATCACTCTTGTGACATAGGCTCACACACACACACACACACACACACCCCACATACACACACACATATATATGTATATATATATATATATATATATATGCGCGTGTGTGTGTAGTGTATTCATGTATTCATACATTCCCGTTTTCAGGGTAGAAAATAAATTGACTTTAGTTTTATCTGTATTAAAACTAACGTCTTGCTGCTTTTCTGCTTCCTCTGTTTTTCGAACTTTTTTGGCCTTCAGTACATCATAATGTAAGAGAGGTAGGCGAGCATAGAAATCTATTTTTTTTTCAAGTTGTAGGCCTACATTGTCATAGTTTAAAAAAAATGTTTTACATTAATGAATGATTTATTTGTAACCTCAGGACAACCCGCACAGTGCCCTCTACGACTATGACCTATCAGAACATACTATCATGATAAGCGACTGGTCGCACGAAACTGCGGTGGAGTTGTTCGTATTGTCACGCCATGCGGGGGAATGGATCTTTCCACCTCATATTCTTATCAATGGGAAGGCACAACTTGTCGGGTACACTGCAGAGAGTGACGGTACCTCACATGCCACTCCTAGAGAAGTCTTTGAAGTAGAAGAAGTAAGTTATCTGGATCCTTTTGGGACATTATTCTGACAAGACCCGCTTTTGTAAGGGGGTACTCCAGGATTGAAATAATATGGTTCGGACAGATAAGGTAAAGCCAGACAAAAACAAAACACTGACACTTTCATATCTTCACACAAGGAAAATTAAGGTTATGACATTTCAAAGCTTTGCATTATTTAAGTGATACAGTCTCAGCATGTCTTCATGAATATGCAACGTGCAAGCTGATAATGTCATACACCCACGTATTCCTTTTCTTTTATTATATGAAATATATATTTAGTCCTATTTTGCCTATTAAGAATAAATAAAATTCGATCTAATACGTAACATAATCATTGCTGCAACTTATAATACAAGGGAGACGTTCAAGCCCAAAATATTGCTAAAGTTTAAAATTCAATAACTTTGTTATTTGTTATCGGATTTCGATGATATTTCAGCATTTTGCTCAGGGGATTATACCCAATTTAGGAAGATATAAATATTTTAAGGCCCTTTAAAATCTCCTCTTTCTCTCAGAAGACGTGCATTTGGTAGGCCCAACTATCTATGCAACCACTTCTTTCTGAGTTCTAAGTTTATAATGATTATCTACTTGCCATGTTATTATACATAAATGTGTGTAAATGAAACATGAATGTACTATGAAAAACGACAATATTCATTTATTTGACGGCGATATTTTATCTCTTTTGATTTCTCTGCATTCGTTTTTAATCAATTTTCGATCTATTAATTTATAGAATTTGAAAAAAAAAAAAAAAGATGTTTTATTGTTTTTCTCTCAAATCAAATTTCATATACAATGCAGTTTACAAAGTAATAATTGTAAATAATAATTCGAACAAAATAATCTCTTAAACTCGTATACATTATGCACATCATGAAATAATATTCTAAGACACTGCATCGTACCACTACCAGATGAGTTTAACAAACAAATATCAGAGAAAAAACTTTTAAAAGTATATGCGTTGTACCTGCCCCCTCCTTACCCACCCCCCATCCCCCCCGCCTTCCCTCCGCAAACCCCCACACTTCACACCCTCAAACACTCACACACATCATACGCCCTTGCATACGGTGCCCGCGTCCCGTTTGAAACAAGAAAAACACCATAATGAACGAACATAATCTCGTGAGCTCTGTCGCCTCTATACTCTTGTAGGTGTTGTAAGGAAATGTTCCCATTTCCTTATATGGGTTGATAATTTACCCCGCGTTACTGCTAAAATTTTCTCTTCACGTTCATTTTCTAATATCTTCTCTCTAATTTCGTTGGGACTTGGTGGTCTTTTTTTAGTCCTGCTGTAAACAAAGATCATATATTTTATTAAAAGAATAATGTGATTAATTATCTGTTCCTTCCCTATATTAGCATGCTTAACACCAATGTGTATATCCACCCACCTGGCATTTTTTATTTCATACATATTGAATAAGATACCACAATCTATCCATACGTCTCTCGTCTTTTCACATGAAAAAAACAGATGCTCGTAAGTTTCTTCAGTATTCCCACAAAATGAACATTCACTATCTGAGAAAATTTTGAATAAATGTAAATATTTCTTCGTGTATATTAATTCATAAAGCATTTTAAATTGAAACTCTCTAAGCCTACTGCTTAGAGTACATTTTCTGGGTCTTGAAAATATAGCACAGATATCTTTTTCGGAGAAATTATATGTCTTCTCTATATTATTAAACGCATACGATTTTTCCAATTTAATACTTAAAAGTGCCTTGTATATTTTCTTGGATGTCACGTTTGGTAAACTGTTAATCTTACCATTAAATATAAACTCTAGATTTAGACCAGTGTCTTCACAGTTGTCTTCTTTCTTTAAAAGGTGTTTCCATGTTGCTGGAATATTTTCAAAAACTTTATAAACTTTATCTATTTCATTTCCATCTAAACCCATTCTCAGAAAGTCTCTAGGAGATTTGATGTTACCTTCCTTGTCAACAATATGATGCAATTTATATATGTTTTTAAGAAATAAGTTTTCATCAAATAGCATTTGCCCGTTTAGTCGAATAAGTTTATTGTTAAAAAATATCTCATTTCTTTTAGATGTTTCTTTTTTAAGAAGGACTTCTTTGGTAGCGGCCCAAATTTGCAACATATCCATATAAAATTTTGGTAATGATATTTTACAAATATTCAGTGAAGTATTAGTGAATAATAACAAAAGTCCTCCTACATCACGGGTTCCAAATATAAAAAACCGTTTCCATCCTATTCTGAAATCTCCTGTCAAAAGCCTTTTCAGCCACATGACTCTTTGTGCATATACAAATAAATGAAAATCAATCATTTTAAGTCCTCCCCTTTCGTACTCCATAGACATCACGTTTCTTTTGACCTTATCTTTACCATTCCACTAGAATGCTAGTATATTTCGGTTGCAATGTTATATGATTATTATCCATTGTAGTTGGTTATCTATAGATGTATTAAAAAAAATAGTTAAACATAAGAAACATAAAAGTAAACAAATTATACAATGATATACACTATACATGTACATCTAAGTGGAAGGACATAACTGCCCCCTAAAAAAGTTGTTCATACAAGTCCTGAACAATTTTTCTTAATTCGACTACCCGGACGAAATATGAATGCATAAATATATACTTAAATAAATGAATAAATAAATGGACGTTAACCGTTTATTTGCTTTATTATAATTATTTATTACGCAGCTCTTGTATAGCGCATATTACATTATATCATAATTTCTCTATGCGCTTCCAAAGGACTTGGATATTGTTACCATGGCCACTTAAGCCCCGCAACCTTTTACAGCGCAGTGGCATTTCAAGGAATATACCTCTGCCAGGTACCAATTTACCACACATAGTTTGAGTTAAGCAAAATGTTGATCGATTTCTTGCGGAAGGAACTTACGCATGGCTTAGATTCGAACCAATAATTCTCTGTTTCGAAGTCAGCAGTTTAATCCACTGCGCCACAACGCTCCAAATAATTATAATACATACCATTTTACGACCAAAAATCTGGTGATGTTTATAGTTCTAATGGCTCGTTTTTAAAACATTGAACTTTGACCTTTCGTTCTGATCCAGGGCAAGAGGTATCGCTTCCGGTTGATAAGTACGGCAAGCAGTAGTGAAGCTTTCACGGTGTCAGTAGAAAACCACACCCTAACTATCATTGCCAGCGATGGGGCATATGTACAACCTCTAGAGGTCGACGCCCTAGTCATTTACGGAGGAGAAAGGTAAGCCAATGTTACAACATGAGAGCAAAACTAATATACTTTTTTTTACAAGGGAGAAGGAAGATATGACATTGACGTTTCTACTATTCATTTTATAGAAACGAGTATATTCTACCATTTAAAAAATGATATTATTGCTTCATTGAAAAAAATTCGGAGGAATGGAAACAAAATATTTTCATCCATGTTTTTTCCAATGGGCCGGTAAAAGTTGATGAAAAAAATAGGGGGTAGTCCCCAATAAAGTCTGACGTCTTAAATACATCTAGTGTTTATTCTTACAAACAAGATAAGCTATGAGGTCGAAATTATAAATGCGAGCCAGAAGTGCGAGGTCAAATTTTTGGATAGCCTATGCTTTGAGAACCTGAAAATTCGAACATTCTGAGCATTTGTGGTAACTTGATATTTCTGGATAATAAATGAGTGTCTTGGTCAGAGGAAGATGTCATGGTAAGCTCCCCCGACCGGAGCTTGTCAGGACCTTGTTCCGACGGGCACTATTCCGACCCTTCCCCCGAACAAGGCCAATTTCCCTTCTTTCTTCAGGAAGCATGCTGTTTATGACAGGGGTCCATCGAGAGATTTGTTTAAGAAAAACATGATGATTAAAATATGAGTAGTTAATTAATCAAAGGTATTCGATTGAATCGAAGCAGATTTCGCAGAATCCAAAGTTGCAACTCCTGTATTTCAACGTTTAACTCTCTTCAATTATTTCTTCAATTCATTTATGTTTTATCGAACCTTTTCTAAAAAGATACGATGTCGTCCTCAATGCCTCAGAGAAGAATGGATTTAATTACTGGATGAAGTTTCAAGAATTGTACGGACAACCAGTCGGAAATCATGGTCTGGCAATCATCAGGTACAGCGGCGCTCGCACGGAGAACCCTTCATCGAGCCCCTCTCCAACCCCAGAAGGCATTATCTACCAGAAATTCAACAGTCCTGCTTCTGCACACGTCATTACTGTCAATGAATTGGTTGCCATCGGTAAGGGAATCCCTATATCGTGGAAACAAACATGTTTCTTTACATGGGTTTCTCATTTTCTTTTACGACAGATTCACGAAAGCAGTAAACGTTTTAAAAATGCCCATCAAACGAGTCTGACAAAAACAGCTGGGAAGTCGAACGTTAATGTACCGAAACAGCATTTTAGTCCCAACTTTCGGAGCTGACAAAAATTGCAAATATATCGTTTTTCTGGAGTTAAAGCTCAAGTTTATTTAAACCAATCAAACAAGAGACATATTTTCACAGTTTGAAAAAAAAAATGATAAGACATGATAGGTTTAGGACCCCACAGAAGCAGAGCTTGTGAAAAGGGGTCCCTAATACATGTATTGAATATTAGAACAAGAATATTGATGAAAAATATTTGCAATGATAATCTAGAGAGTGAATAAGAAATGTACATAAAGAAATCCACACACACATACACACCCGCACCCACACGCACATCCGTAACACATCCAAACACACACACTCACACACACATGGTTGATCAAGATTCAGTTTTAAGATATTTCGTAATCCTCAAATAAATATTTTCGACAAGAAAATTTTTTAAATATAGTCAATGTTGGACTGGATCTGATGCTTTGTGGTAACCTATTCCAATTCTTTGATACAAACTATCACAAAATAATTCAAAACAGTTTTTGTTTTTGCAAATTGTTGGTGGATAAGATTTCTCTGACGCGCATTGTACATATGGACCTCTGAGCTATCCTTTGATTAAGTCACACAGTACAATTGATGGTCTAGCTTCCTAATCCATGCCAAAAGTGAACTAAAAATGTAATGTAGCCTACGTCTTTCCGTTTTAGCTGAGTGTCACGTCCTATCATGTTTCACTTTTATTTAGAAAATGCAATCCTACCGCAAGAGAATAGACGAACTTTCTACATGAAACGAGACTTTAATGAAGTAAGTAAAGTTAAATCAGTACAGGTGATAGGGTAAGTGAAATTTATTCAGAGGTTTCCCACTTACTCATACTTTAATTTGACTAAAGAATGCTACAATTTTCAATGCCATTTATTCACTTTGATTTTTATGCATGTGCTCAGATACTTTGACTGTAGACGCAACTATAATAATCAATACTATTATAATGAACTATTACCATTCGGTTGAGATGCCCTCAGCTTTATCGCAATCATTGCAACATTTTCTTTCCTTAACCATCTTTCATATTTGTTATATGTATGTTCTTGCAAGCTCTCAATCATATTTTTCGTCATTCCCTTTTTAAGAGCTGTATTTTCTTTAGTTGTTTCTCTCGAGTGCCTTCTTTCACGCATAGATACAGTTTGCTCTCAATTTGTTCGCTATCCCTCCCACTCCATTTCCTCCATGCCATCTCTTTCTGTTCTTCGTCCATCTCTTTTTAATTACATATACATATTTTTTACTTTTAACTTTGCAATCGTTGACTTTGTCTATTTCGCCTCACTTTTCACTGCGGCTCCACCATCCTTTTCACTGCGACTCCACCACCCTTATCACTGCGGCTCCACCACCCTTATCCACTGCGACATCATCACCCTTCTGTTCGCCATCCTTTCCTCCTCTTTGTGACCTTTGACACCCTCTTCTGCTGCTTCGTCGTTTTCTTTTCTCTTCACGACCTTTATCGCTCTTTTTTCCAGCTTCGTCAGCCCTCTCCAGTTTTGTCATCCATCTCATCTCCAGCCTAGTAGGAATTCCCCCGATTTCGCAACCATTATCTTTTCTGGCGTCGCAACCGTTCCCCTCTTTGTCTTCAACAGCCCCACCAGGCGCGAATCCAAGGGGGGGGGGGGGGGGCGAGCCGGCCCCCCTATTTTTTGGCAACCCCCCTAAAATGTCCTTATAACTTGAGAGAAACGCTGAAAAACAGAAAGAAAAGTACGAAGGAGGTATTATACCCATGGTTAATTTACAGCCTCATAACGGCCGGTCCAATCCCAGGCCTACTTGCGGTGGCACCGAATTCTGTTAGTTCACATGTAGGTAAACCACGCTACCGCAGCTGCGCGTATCAAAACAATCTCCTGCATATGGGTCTCCTGCACTCCATAAACGACCGATGGAGTAGGCCGTAAAAGATTGGTCAGTCTCCTGACTGACAATATTTTGTGAGAATAAAGCTAAGAAGCGACTTTGAGCGGCCGATCAGGGAAAATATGGATATTTTTTTTCGGCCCCCTATTGGCAAAAGCTGGATCCGCCCCTGCCTGCTTACTCCTTTTCCAGTTTATCACTCACCTCTCACGCTTGTTTCGCTTCCTCTCTGGCCTCAAATTTCGGTTCGTCCAATATATCTTCACCCCTTTCTCCTGCTTTCTCACCATTCTACAGCCCGGTTTTGTCAAACTTTTTGTCCCGCTCGTCACCCTTCTTCTATCATTTCCCCCATTTCTTATCAGGCCATCACTTCCATTCCCTGCTCCGTTTCCCGTCTTCCTTGATCGCCACCCTTCTATCACTTTCGTGAGATGATTGAATGTCTTAAAATAATCCTTCACAAGGATGTTTTTGCTCAGCGATGAACAAAGGGTTCAAGGACAGAATAATGTATTGCAAAATGGCAAATGATGCCTGGGAAATCTTTGTCGGAAATTGCAGGTTTCTTCTCCAATCAAAACTTTGGACAAAATGTCGATTCTCCAACTTTCGACAGACTGTAGGTCTTGATAGACGCTCTCTGTCGTGTGACAATCTATTAATCTTGCGCTCGGAGAATACTCCGTATCCACCTCAGGGCCCTATCTTACAAAGAATTGCGATTGATCGGATCAACGCAGCCATGGACGGCCAGCAACATCTAAAATGCAAATTTGTAAAAAATATTGTCTAGATATTATGTATATCATACATTCATAATTTTCCTGAGGATTCAGTGTGATTCTCTTTGTTTATTAAGAACATTTCCTGTAGAAAAAATGGTATGGATGGATTTCCATACAGCTGAGATTGATTGGATCAATTGTAACTCTTTGTAAGACGGGGCCCTGGTCGTTGCAGACACTGTACGTCTCTGAGCAAAGACGCCCTATTATCTTAATAATATCAGTCAGTAATCGGACGTCTGAATCTTCCCTATAGTTCTCTGATGAACGTTACTGGGACGATGTTTACAGCCCAATGCTCAACGACCGTTCGTTTAAACTGCCAAGTTACTCGCTTCTCTCTGAATACCATGACGAGACCGACGGCGATGATATCTGCCTTTTTGAAGATGAGGAGATGAATGAGAGGTGCAAGACCGAGTTCTGTCACTGTACCCAAGTTCTTCAAGTTGAAATTAATCAGGTTGGCATGGGTTTATATTATAATGATTACTGAGACGATGGCAGTTATGACGACGATGATGATGATTATAATAATGATAACAACAGCAGCAGCAACAACAACAGAATAATAATGATGATAACAAGAATGTATACTATTACTTTTATTACTGTTACTACTACTACTACTACTACTACTACTACTACTACTACTATACTACTACTTCTGTTACTCCTTGTACTTCTACTACTCTACTACTGCTGCTGCTGCTGCTACTACTACTACTACTACTACTACTACTACTACTACTACTATTACTACTACTACTACTACCACTATTACTACTACTACTACTACTACTACTACTACTACTGCTACTACTACTACTTCTTCTTGTACTACTACTACTACTACTACCACCACCACCATTGCTAATGGTGCCCTTTGGTGAGGATTTGTCTTTATTACGAAATCCCTCGGAGAGGACTTAAAGCTACTAGTTCTCCGGTTGCTTGATTAAAAGCATTCAGGCTTCCTTAGCAATCAGGTAAAATATCACCACATTTACCATTTAAGTGTCTTGTCGCCATTTTTGTACAATCTTTCTTCTTTCTCTCCATGTCCACTGCAGACGATTGAGATTGTGCTAGTTGACGAGGGTAAGCGGGTTTTAGTTCTCCACCCATTTCATCTTCACGGTTATTCGTTCAGAGTCCTTGCTCAGGGTTTTGGTGGAGATCACCTTAGCATTGAGGAAGTAATCGAGATGGATCGTAGTAAGTATATGAATAGGCTTATGACAAATTACGGTAAAGACAAACGCCAGTTGTGGTAAAGATGCCAAAATGAGTTCCAACAGAATTAAATAAAAATCTGACCACCCAGGTATTTGAATTTATAAATTAAAAAATATATGTACCGAATGGCTTTGGAAAATAATGTGTAATTGCTGAGAAATTAGCAAAATAAGCACCGAATCCCACTGAATGTCGGATATTTTTCCAAGCAATATTAATACACTGACCCACATATGCTTTTCTGTGTTAGTGGTCATCGTAATGTTTGGTTTTCAGAATAAGTTTTCATGATTTCATACCGATAGGTGTATCAGATCTAGTTCTATGATAATGTGAGAATTAATCTTGATTTTGAAGACTTTCTCATGACATAATTGCCGTTAAGACATTGTTTAACGTTACAATGGCCTTACTAGAAATTCCTGAAATTCGAAGTGTGCTTTGTCAGTAAAAGGATACAATATAAATCCAGAAAAAAAAAAAATTCCAGCCGACATTTAAAAAAATATAATTTTGATTACTTTTCAAAATGGTCATTTTATTTATTGGCTGGATATTATAATTTCATTAAACTACAGCTCAGAAAACAACAATAACAGATCGATGGTATTTGTGCATCCCATTCTACCTGCGTGATACCCTAGAGAATTGCACTTGCTAGAAAACATGTACAGGCGTCTAAGAAAACGTAATACTAGAAAAATTTGATATTAATGATTCCTTTCAGCTTTCAGATCAACATTATTTTTTTCTTTAAAGATATCAAACACATTTGAAATTGCTTTTTTTGGTTTCAAACTATGATACAAAGAAAATGAGCAGTGGATGATTCGTAACATATTAAAGAAAAAAAATTGAACTTAATGATGATAATATGATATGAAAGGCTTATTACAAATACATAGCGGCTGTAATAATCAAGGAATAGGAATAAACTTACTATATTACATGAAAGTAGAAGGAAATTATTTCAAATATGATGATTCAAATCTTTAATGAGTAAATACCTGCAAGGCCACTAACGACCCGGAACCGGTTTCTAACCAACGGTCAGCTAATTGAAAGATAAAACTTGGAACATCTACACAACTACGCATCCATACAAAAATCATGACCCATGAAATATGAAGTCTTTGGTTGGTGAATAAATTAATTTTCGCATTTTTTATGCTAATGGTTACGACTCTCGTCTTTCAATCTGATGGACGTAGGTTCGATTCCCAACCTTGGCGTGTTTTTATTCAGCAAGAAATTTACCCACATTGTGCTGCACTCAACCCAGGTGAAGTGAAGAGTACCTGGTAAGAAGAAATTCCTCGAATGCTTGGGTGCCTACATGGAGGCTCTGCTACAGCTGGGGTAATAATGAGCATGATACCAAATGCTGAGCGCAGTAGAGTATATTAATAAAGTAGTTGCGCTATATGAATGGTTCATATAATCATTATTATTACTAACTTACTCTATACAATAATATTGATTCACCCGGTGAGTTTCTTTTACTTTCAAATTGATTGATAAGCATCACTTTATCACTAGATGGGACAATCAAGAGAAACTTCGACCACCCACCTGAAAAGGATACTGTCATTACGACCAATGCTGGTTATACTGTCATCCAGTTTATTGCTGATAATCCTGGCTGGTGGTTTTTCCATTGTCACACCGTATTCCATCGCCATGTAAGTCTTTCCTGGAATGCATTCCCCTAAAATTTTCATGATTATAATAGTGATGATAATGATAAAAACAACAATACTAATATTACTTCTACTACTACTTCTACTACTACTACTAATAATAATAAAGATAATATAATAACAACTGTAACAGCAACAACAATAATAATGATAATGATAATAAAGACAATAGTTTTGAAAATCGCCATCTATTTAGAATATTAAAGGCCTATTACGAGGATAATATAAGTCGGCGTGATGACGTGCGCCGATCCAAGATGTATGGGGGAAGTTACAAATTGACGCAGAGGCTCGGGGTTCGAGCCCTGGTCACGTCTTTCGGATGGTGATGCTAGATGTCGGTCGAAGACATAATATCTGATTGATAACCTCTGTAAATACTCGACCACACACACGCATCAACATACACTCTCACATACATCATACATGCACTTTGTATTTTCTCCTTTAAGACGAATCTAGTCCTAGTTTTACTTCATTAATTTCCTATAACAAATTATGACATTAGCACAACGCAGTAATAATAAAGTAAATATTGAACATACATGTAGCTCAAAATAACCCAAACACAGGTGTTACATAATTTCAATAACGTTTCTGCTTTTAGAGAATGAATGAGGCAATGGGACACTCATCCAGGAAAACGATGCCTGTCGAATGTAGATCCGATAAATGACGAACGCCGATTTTTTGTTTTTTAGCTGAAAAACAGGCTCAGGGAAAAAGTAAAAACAAATATTTTCTACTATGATAAATGAATAACTTTGCAAAGAGGAAGGCCTGTAAAAAACAACAACAAAGGATCGGTATCATTGAAGAAGGCTGCTAGGATAAGTGGGTGTTTCGATGGCCTCCGGTAAAAATAAAGTTATTACATTAAAACAGTCTATTATACACGAGGCATGTTTCGCTTCAAACTTATACCAATTGCAATTAGATTATTCCACCTTCGAACGTTTTTTTTTGTAAGATTTCCTTTGATGAATAAATAAACTCTGTTGACACCAATAACAATTATTTTAATTACTATAGATTGATACTTTACCAAATTAAAAGGGAGAAGGAAATCAATTTCATTTTATCGTTAAAAAATCCACAGACTGGTATGGCTATTGTTGTCCGTGCTGGCGACCAGTCTGACCTTCCTCCATTACCAGATAACTTCCCACGGTGTGGTAACTTCGAACCCCCTGAAAGACCACCACCACCAACCAGATCAACACAAAGACCATCGTCACCATCACCAACTGCAAACGTGTTCCCTCTGTCTACCGTTATCGGTCTATCCGTGGTCGTCGGCATCCTCGGTCTCCTCGTCATTGTCCTCATCATCGATGCCATATGTCGCCGTCAGGAACCAGGTGCCCCGTCATCGGCGACCGCGAATGGAGGAAAAAAGGGCCAAGATGCACCATGGAGAGATACAATTGATTAATTATATCAAAGATAAAACTTGTTCCGAGACGTTCCTTCCATTTGATAAATAACATTAAACAATAATGTTCTTAATACTAAATAGGTTCATTATTGCGGAATGAAATAATCGCTAGAGGGTAATGTTCTTTCAAGTAAAAAAAAACCCATGCTTTTAACAAAAGAGCTACTCGGTCCCTTGTCACTTCCTCCTCAGAGTGGAACTATCCCACTCTTTTGAGGGCGAGATTTTCATCCTCCGGAGGGAGAATGCGCGGAACTCGCATTCTTAACAGAATTAGTCGAGAGCTATTTTGGGATGTTGTGAAAGCGACAATGATTTTTTTTAATATGAACTAATGAGGACTGAACCAAAACCAAGAAGGAAGCACTATTTTCACCGATGACAATGATATCCTACAGTGTCATTGAGTTCCAATGGAAAGGTATGCAATTGTTATACGATTGTCTACGTTTAACCAATGCAAATATACGTACATATACAGTGCGTCTCACAAAAAACGAAACCGAGATGTATCGATGATTTATCGTAACTTAATCACAAATACAATAGACAAATAACCTACCATTGTAAAGCTTAGAATCTCCTCTTCCATCTGAAATGCATGAATGGGGAATAATCTAAGTAATATCAGATGAAAAAAGAGATTCTAAGCTTTACATTGGTAGGTCATTTGTCTATTGTATTTGTGATTAAGTTATGATAAATCATCGCTTAATCTCGGTTTCGTTTTTTTCTGGGACGCACTGTATAAGAAGTCGTATTGCTTAAAAGAATGATACGATATAGAGTTATAAATACAAATATTTGTGCTGTATTCCATTAGTTACTATAATATTATATTGTTTTTATATTTGCTCATCATGTCGCAGATAAGTTTTATGGATTACTTTAGCATTGACTAGTACTCTGGTTAAATATGGGTCGTTTCATACTTTCATGCCACAGGTATTACCTAGTAGAGTGATACATGTATTTTTTATTTTTGTTTTTATTTTTTTATTTTGAGAGTAACATAGCCTATTGTATTTTTAGGGATGAGATGATTTGTATAGCCGTCAACATTTACTTTTCTATTTGAATTTCATTCATGAAAATATTTATATAATGTCATATTCATATCCGCTATTATCTTGTAATGTTGGGTCGTATTTGCTTAACATATATTATGAATGTGATTATAAATACCTTTTGTGACGATATTCATATTCGTTTATCAAAATTGAATTTGAATTTTAAAAATTTGTCTGGGCTTTATTCGTAGTTGTTCTTATTCCTCACATTTAAGACTAATTGAAGTAAATTAGAAAGTAAAAAAGGGGCCTAAGCTTTCGATCCTAGCAGAATCTTCGTCGGAGGCAAAATGACAAACATATAAAGTGGAACAACCATAATATAGACCACAAACAAGCTACAGCAACACTAGAAACAATGAGACAAAAGGGGCATTAGTGAGTAGAGAAGACCAATCAGGTTAGTGAAGGGGATGAAAGAAAAGGAGTAGGCAGACACAAAGGGAAGTTAGTGTAAGTAAGGCCAGTAAAAGACCTCAAGCCAAGAGGGATTAAAATAATGAGGCAGGCAACATCAAACAGGATCTGGAACAAAACAGTGATAATGGGATGAAAAACAAGAGAATAAGTGAGAGGTGGGTCAAACAGGTTACAAAGAAAGGCTTAATAAACTGGTGCATAAGAGTGGGGGAAAAAAGGAAAAGAATGGGGAACAACTGATAATGTGCAAAAGACATATAAGTATATATGATAAAGCATTAAATAAACTATTTCATTTCATTTCATTTCATTTCGTTTATTTCCATTTTCAACAATTACAGTTTATTTTGTACATTTTAACATATAAATAACAAAACATATTTCAAGTATTCCTGTACAAAAATTATATTCAAGATTATTACATATCAGGTTGGAAATGGAGGAGGCTGCTAAAAAGCGGAGCTTGTAGAGTGCAGCCTCCTAATAAATATTCTTGTAGTTGCATAACATATAAAAATCAAAATAACAACTAGAGCATGAACCAGTTAAATTAAAAGGAAATAGGGGAAATTAGAATAGAAAAGGAAATAAGAAAAAGAGAGATTAAAGGTCTCCAGAATCCAGCCCCAGCACTCATAGACGGACCTCGTTGATCGACAGGAAAACGAAAGAGATGTAAAAGCGTACATGACATGATAATCATGTTTGATTTATAAAAAAAATACAAGAGTTTGAGTGAGGAAGAGTTAAATTCAATAGTTATCTTGGGGAATTTTTTTGAACTTATATTTGAAAGAATTAAGGCTTGGTGATTCTTTGATGTTTTTATTAATAGTTCCCCAGAGTCTAGGGCCTTCAAAAGTAAAAATAGATTTTGCAAGGATGGTCCGGGGTAGTGGTAAATGGAATTCATCTGATTGACGTGTGGGATATTTGTGAAGAGTTTTGTTTTTGTTAAATGAAGAATTAAATATGAATGGTAACATATTATTGTTTAACTGATACATGAATTGACCTAAGTTATATTGGTACAGTGTTTTTATTTTTAGAATGTTGTTGTTAAAAAACAACTCATCTGTGTGAGATCTCCAGGACAAGTTGAAAATAACACGCAATGCCTTCTTTTGTAAAAGTAATATTCTATCAAGGTAGGTTGAGTGTGTATTTCCCCAAACAATTGCTCCATAATTTAAATATGGTAAAATTAATGTTGAATAAAGCATTTTTAGGGAGGAAGTTGGAAGAAAAAATTTGACTTTGTTAATAACACCAATATTGCGTGAAATTGTACGACATATAAAGTCAATGTGTGTTTTCCAAGATAATTTGTTGTCTATTATGAGACCTAAAAATTTTGTTGTAGTAACAACTTCAATGTCTTTATTGTCCAATTTGATATTAGATGGCAATTGTTCTAAAGAATTGCTAAAAAGCATGCATTTCGTTTTTTTGTACATTAATTGACAATTTGTTAGCCCTAATCCATTTTACCAATTTATCCAGTTCAGTGTTAAGTACATTTATTAAAATATCGGGGTTAGGATGAGAGTATAGTACATTTGAATCATCTGCAAAAAGGACATAAGATAATATTTCAGAGGAGTTCTGAATGTCATTTATATAGATTATAAATAAAAGAGGGCCCAGGAGGCTGCCTTGGGGAACACCCCGGTTAAATTTTGTAGAGAAGAATTTTGTTCATTTATGCTTACGAATTGTTTACGATTTACGAGGTAGTTTCTGAACCACTCCAAGGCCTTCCCACGAACTCCGTAATTTTCAAGTTTGTAGAGCAGTATTTCATGATTTATAGTGTCAAAGGCCTTGGAGAGGTCCAGAAAAACACCTATTGTATGTTCAAAGTTGTCAATAGCTTTTGTGATTTTGTCAATAAATGAGAGAGTGGCATGAGATGTACTATGTTTTTGGCGAAATCCAAATTGAAAATCAGAGATTATATTATATTTATTCAAAAAATTTAATAATCTTGTGTAGATCACCCTTTCCATAACTTTAGACAAAGTAGGTAATAAAGCTATCGGTCTATAGTTACATACATTAATCTTTTCTCCTTTTTTGTGCACTGGTATTATCTTTGATATTTTCATATTGTCAGGCACGACGCCATTACTTAAAGAAAGGTTGAATATGTATACTAATGGATCAACAATATATTCTATAACATTCTTTAATAAAATATTGTCAATACCATCGTGACCACAGCTTTTTTTGTTTTTTAAGTTGTTCACTATATCTATTATTTCATTTCTATGTACTGGTACTAAAAATAAAGAATTAGGGTTTGGTTGGTGAATGAAATCTGTAATTTTTTTTGTGTTAATGGTATATTGTCTGCAAGACTTTTTCCAATTTGTGTAAAGTATTGATTAAATATATCAGCTATACGAAAAGAATCATGAATTTCAACATTATTGTGCTTTATTGTTTTTATGCGTGCTTTTGTGCTTTGTTTATTTATGGCAGTGTTTATTGTTTTCCATGTTTTATTGATGTCGTGTTTGAAACGAATTAATTGATTTGTGAAATATTTTCGTTTTTCACTCCGCAATAATTTAGTGAGGGTATTTTTATATGTAGTATATTTACGATGTGACTTTTCTGAGCGATTAATTTTATCGGCATAGTATAAGTTATTTTTGCGATTTATTGATCGTAATATTGATTTCGATATCCAAGGAAGTCTTGGGCTCTTTTTATAATTATTACATTTACTGACCAATGGTACATGTCTATCTAAATTTAAAGTAAACATTTTCATAAATATATTATATGCTGTATTTGTATCTATCTTGAGAACTGAATGCCTCAGACCAATCCGCGTCTTCAAGACCATCTTTTAAGCTCTGTAAATTATTTGGTGTTAGTCGTCGGAATTTATGTTGCGGGGTATCTTTTTTTGCTAACCTAAACGGAGTTCTTGAAAATATCGGGAAATGGTCAGAAATATCAGATAAAATTATTCCAGACTCGGGTAGAGGAGAAACATTACAAAAAATATTATCAATAAGGGTTGCAGATTGGTTAGTAACCCTAGTGGGTTTTGTTATCAATGGTAAAAAGGATGATGAAAGCATGATATCCAAAAATTCATGTGACCTATTGTGATTAGATTTAGATATGTCTATATTAAAGTCACCTACCACATAACAATCTTTATTATAAAAAACCGGATTTTGTAGAAAGTCTTGCAAGTATTCAAAAAAATTATTTGTGTTGGAGTTAGGAGGTCTATAAAATACTGCGATCATTATGTTTCTAGAGTTTGGTACCCGAAGTTCAATGATAAGAGATTCAGCAATTTCATTCATACAATTAAGATCATTGTGAGTAAAATATTCTAGTTGTTCATTGATATAGATACCTACCCCTCCTCCCCGTCTATTACCCCTATGGTTTTCTACAAATGTGTAATCAGGAAGTGAGTATAAACCATCAGATTCCTGTGATAACCATGTCTCAGTTAGCGCGATTATGGACATTTTGGTTTGTGAAGATGAATCGGATAAAAGGCGTAAATTGTCGAAATTAGAGTTCAAGCTCCTTATATTCATGTGCATTATTGAAAGTGTATTTGTAGATTTATCAAGAGAATTAAATTGATTTATTGTAAAGTAATTCGAACTTGGATAATTATAGTCGTTATTTTCATTTAAATCTGCAGCTAAATTCATTTCCATTGATACGAGATTTTCAAAAGAAGAATTGTTGTTAGTATTTTGGGTTTCGTTGTTCGGCCTAAACAAATTGTAAAACTCATCATCATTCAACACTGAAAAGGGGAAGTTTTCAATCACTGGGAATAGAAAGAGAAAAACACGAAATGCAAAAGAGTCGCTTCCTGAAGAGACCGACGAGACCGCGTGCTCTGAGTGTCAGCGAGGCAAGGACCTGGAGAGAATAATAATTGGACAAAGAAAAACTGGTTACCGGTATACACATTCCTATGAAGAAAAGGAGCACAAACACATGAAAAGTCATCAGGTAAACATTGGCAATTATATACGATGTCAATTGCATCGTAAAATTTTTGTACTAAATAAGCATAAAAGAGTTGGGTGAGCTCCCGTGAATAAAACAAGCTGGGAAGCCTCCCATATATAGAATAGAATAAGGAATGACACAAATTCAAATTATTCAGGGCATGCTTCCCAGAAAACTGAAAGAAGGTGAAAAGGCATTCGAATGTAGTTATGGTGTTCGTACATTTAAATAAAACTTCTACTCTTACACCTGGTATACAATTTGTTTGGCTTGATCAAAATACCGCTGAATTGATGAATAAAAAGAATGATCGTCTGAGATCCAGATCATGTTACACTGTACATTAATCATAGTTGATTTGTCAAAAACAAATCAACTAAAGCTATCTTTTTCTTATGTAGAATGGTTACTGCTTTTACAAATAATCATGTCCTATATACGTCCTCAGTGAACAGAGTAAACCTACATGACAAAACTTCAAAGTTCTTTCCTCTTTTGACCTTAAAACAGCAATGTACACTTATGATTGTGATCAGTAAAGATTTGTTTTTATTCTTCAAAAATAAAACTCAAAGATTAAAAAAAAAAAATCCAGAGTTTAATACAATCTATATTTCTGTTTGAACTCTAAAAAAAGATATATTTATAAATATATAACACGAAGTTAGGAACCAATTTCAAAATTTGACCGACACCTATAAAACACATCGTTTATCATGTTTCATTTACCGGATAAATTATTTAGACAAAAAGAATGCTCTACTGGCTGCAGGTCATTTTCATACAGTAGATTTAGTAAATAAATCTAACTCAATTTATCATTGAACTAGCTTACATCTTCTGTCCAATACAGTTAGCAACAAAAAGAATGGTTATTACTTTAACATCCTTCGTATTTGTAAACAGAAAAGTTAAAAATGCAAAGAAAAAAAAATCATCTGAAATGACCAGGTTCTTTCCCCCATTGGTCTAAAATAAATGTACCATGATTAACATGATTATAATTTATATTTTTATCAAAAGAGCTTGTGTTAATCATGTGAATGACTACGTCAATAAAACTAAGCAATTGTAATACAAAAGGTCAAACATTTCTATGCACATGATGATATAAATGAATCAAGATTCAAAATCGAAGAGAAGAAGGTAAGTGTAAATATGTATCTATAAGTGATATGTATATAAATATATCCAAAAAAGAAATGTATATGAAAAAATATATAAATACACATATGGTGTAACTGATATTGTAATCCGCTAGGTGTGACGGGAAAAAAACATAAGACTATATAGTAGGAAAAAAAAAGGAGAGAGAGAAAAAAAAAAACCACCTGTATATGTGAAAAAGAGGAAGCAAATTGCCTAAACAGGTAAAAGCAAATATAGAAGAGAGGTGGTGTATTATGAAGAAACCATAGTATACACGTAAATAAGCAAATGTGGTAAATCTAAAAGAGGTGAGTGGAGAAAAAACAAATATATATATATATATATATATAATAATTATTATATCGCCTGAATAAGGAAGGAAAAATTGGAGCTGAGCTTGTATGAGATATGGGAGGAAAGTAGAGTAAGAAACTATAATGTAACTATTCAAAAGAGCTGAGGGGAAAAATTATATGTATATATAAATTGAAAGTGGATAGCAAAGAAAAATCAGTCGTTCCCCTCTTGGATGTTCAGGCCATGAGGTTGGGTGGTGCGAAGTCGTCTCATCCAGAGCTTCTCCCTGCTAGTACGGACTGAGCCAGGACGGGTACCTAAAGATTCGATGCCCTGTAGCATCATGTCAGTGATGGAGTGGTTGGGGAGGTTAAAATGGCGGCCAACTGGAGTGTCCAGCTTTGCTGTGTTGACGGTGGATCTGTGATTGAAGTAGTAAGTATCGATTTTTATTCCTTGTAGGCCTTATCTGTTTGAACCGCAATTTGGATCCTAAAGAGATAGTTTAGTCATCCCACCTTTTGTTATCTTGTTCGTTACCCTCTTTTGCCTCATGACGTCACCAGACCTTACTGTCTTTACTCTCTCTATTCATCAGCCTACCGCCCGCTGTCTCGTTTGTCACTCTCTTTTATCTGGTTTCACCAATCTACCATCTTTTTCATCTGGTTTCGTCACCCTACCTTCTACTATTTTCTTTGTCACTCTCTTACTCTGGTTTTGCCCCCTACCTTCTAGAGTCTTGTTCGTTACTCTCATTTCTCTGGTTTCGTCACCCTACCTTCTACTGTCTTGTTCGTTACTCTCTTTTATCTGGTTTCATCACCCTAACTTCTACTGTCTTATTCTTCACTCTCTTTTCTCTGGTTTTGTCACCCTACCTTCTACTGTCTTATTTGTTACTCTCTTTTCTCTGGTTTCATCACCCTACCTTCTACTGTCTTGTTTGTCACTCTCTTTTATCTGTTCTCGTCACCCTACCTTGTACTGTCCCGTTAGTCACTCTCTTTCTCTGGTTTCATCACCCTACCTTCTACTGTCTTGTTCGTTACTCTCTTTTTCTCTGGTTTCATCACCTTACCTTCTACTGTTTTTTTTGTTACCCTCTTTTCTCTGGTTTCATCACCCTACCTTGTACTGTCCTGTTCGTCACCCTCTTTTCTCTGGTTTCGTCCTCCTCCTTTCTACTGTCTTGCTCGTTACTCTCTTTTCTCTGGTTTCATCACCCTACCTTCTACTGTCTTGTTCGTCACTCTCTTTCTCTGGTTTCATTACCTTACCTTCTACTGTCTTGTTCGTTACTCTATTTTCTCGGGTTTCATCACCCTACCTTCTACTGTCTTGTTCGTTACTCTCTTTTCTCTGGTTTCGTCACCCTACTTTCTACTGTCCTGTTCGTTACTGTCTTTTCTCTGGTTTCGTCATCCTACCTTCTACCTTCTTGTTCTGCACTGTATTTTTTCTGGTTTCGTCACCCTACCTTCTACTGTCTTGTTTATCACTCTCTTTTTCCTGGTTTCGTCATCCTACCTTCTACTGTCTTGTTCGTCACTCTCTTTTCTCTGGTTTCATCACCTTACCTTCTACTGTTTTTTTTTTTACCCTCTTTTCTCTGGTTTCGTCACCCTACTTTCTACTGTCTTGTTCGTTACACTCTTTTTTACCTGATTTCGTCACCCTACCTTGTACTGTCCTGTTCGTCACCCTCTTTTCTCTCGTTTCATCACCCTACCTTTTACTGTCTTGTTCGTTACTCTCTTTTCTCTGGTTTTGTCACCCTACCTTTTACTGTCTTGTTCGTCACTATCTTTTCTAAAGTTTCGTCACCCTACCTTGTACTGTCCTGTTCGTCACCCTAATTTAAACTGTCTTGTTCGTCACCCTCTTTTCTCTGGTTTCGTCACCCTACCTTCTACTGTCTTGTTCGTTACTCTCTTTTCTCTGGTTTCGTCACCCTACCTTACATGTATACTGTTTCGTTTGTCACTCTCTTTTCTCTGATTTCGTCGAAATCACCTTTTTTTCATTCCGAAACCCAATATTCTTTTACCTTATTCGGCACCCTCTATTCTTTTCTTCGCTTTATTTTTTTTTTTTACCTTACCGGACCCCGCTTTGTCAATATATTGGTAGTGAATGTAACGACATCACTCTATTTCAAACAAAGCCTTGTAAAAGTGTACCTGTTTAGCAAGCAAGGTAATCGAACATTGGGATTAAATGTGCTATGAGAAACCTAGCTGAATATTAAGCAATGTCAGTCAATTCGCATTCGTGAAGTGATACAAGTTCTTTGACTGGTGCACATTGCAAATAAGATCAGTAGTTACAATTGATTTACTTCATGAAAGTCCGCCCTTTTCCTACAGTACCCGTCCCGGTATATATAAGAGCGCCACCAGTAAGAAAATATGAGTGAATAAAGGCAAATCAAATTCTTATGACATCTTTATGAAATTGAAGATTAGAGCGTGTACATAAAACATGATCATGTTTCGGAAGATTACAAAAGATAACGCATATGCCCTACACAAAGAAGTGTTGCGACGGGTGGACCGGGGGGGGGGGGGGTGACCATCCCTATGATTTTATTTTTTAATAGTGAAAAACAGTAATTAAAATGAACAAAACGGGAGAAAGGGATAGAATGAGGAATAAGAAAAAAAAATAAATGAGACGTATATAGTAAGTCGTGTAAATCTATATTATTCCTATTATTCAATGAATAAAAAAATATGACGTCATGTAGGTCATTTCGCCCCCACTAACAAAACATTATGGCGCCGCCTCTTCTATTGTACATAGTGTGTGTGCAGTAAAATTTCAACACTGTTTGATAACAATAAAAATCGCATCACCAACTAAAAAACAAGGCAATTTACCTTATCAATAAACTGATATCATAATGCCGCTATTGATAGTTTTCGAAATGATATTTATACGAGTCATATAGGAACACTGTAAACACAGTTTCATTGCTTTATTATCAGCGGGTTCATGGTCTTTGTTTACATTTTATAAAGATAAAAATGCAAGACTGCATTTGAATATCTACAACTTTATTTGATTAAGTGCAGGTGGGAGTCGGCGGTTTGAAATTGAAACTTGATACGAATTTCCGTTGACGATAATATATTACACTGAAACAAAGTTTAGTTTATATTACAATCTCCTCAAGAATTGGAATAAATATCTTTGAGAATATAGACAGCATGTGGTACTGGATTCTAGTAAATTTCCTACAGATATACACACATCCAAATACTACATATTAATGTCCGGATACTGTTTTTTATGTTTTTATATATGTGCATGGTAAACTAAACGTCCAAAACAAACAGGTGTTTACCTATATGATAATAAATAGCTGATTAAGACTAACCTAGCCATGTAAGACATGCAGAAGTTAACTGTTTCAAAGACCTACAAATGTCCAGAGATATATATCGCTCCAGTCTCTATCAGGTCACTTTCAGGCAATTGCTGCACCTGATTGGTCTAGGCGACATATAACATTATTAAATAAGTAATACTAGTTGTGTTGATTGGGTAGTTTTAAAAAGGTCACTTGCACTCAGAAAACGGTTGGTGCAAAAGGTGAATAATAATAAAAAATGGTTGCATAGGAAAAGATTTGGAGCACCCTGTATAAAGTTATCGATTAGGCAAAATTAGCCGAGAGTCCATAGTTTGCCGTAGGGGTGTATATTTGATTTTATGAAAGAGCGCCATCAGTTGATAAGAAGCCAGCCAGGATTTATGATATCAATGTGATTTCTATGCCACAGAAACACAGGCGAAACGATTTCAAGACCCCGAAATGTATTACGTTATTTCCAGTGACATACAATCGATCGGTTTTGAACGATTTCGTTGGTGTGACTGTATCAAATAGTCTGCAGTCACCAATACCAATAACATGTCCAGAGTCAAGACTAGACTCCAAAGACTCTGTCTGTAGAGCCAGCTAGAGTACATATTGAATCTAGTCTCACTACTTCAGACTGCATTATGCACTATGCGAATTGCAAATTAAGGGTCTGTGCCTGCAGACTAGTATCATGTTGAGAAGGGTGAACTCTCTAAACTCTTTAGACTGAATTAGGTTGCGAGCTGGGCCCAATCAAAAATTTGATTGAATTTTTCAGTTTGATAGACTTAGAATTAATTTTTTTTTCGATCAAATATTTCCATCCAATTTGGGATTGGTCCCTGACCACAGTCTTTTGGATTGACTTTCAAATCTACAGAATTTAGAGAGAATATATCACAAATCTGTTAATAAACTTTTTTTTAACATAGACGAAACGCTCTCGTAAGAATCTATAACATGTATAAGGAAAAGAATGGCAAGGAGAGCTGGCTTCGGGATCAAGAGTAAACTGGTTTGTCGCAGGAAAAGAATTGATTAACTGACTAAAACAACCAGATTGTTGATAGGTGTTGTGTGACGAAATGCATTCTGTTGCTGTATTGTTGGCATAAGGCGTAATACTGTGTGATTGCGAATAACTGTTGCGTTTGAATTCTTATTAACACCTGTATTCAAATACCTCCACACTTCTTTTGATTATATGGTGTATTTTGAATTGCATTTATTATTTGCGGGCTAGAGGGAGAGGCTGTAAATCAATTGAGTTAATGATTGAAAGACCATTTCCTTAACCAAACATGGGAAAATGCATGTAATTATCACACAATAAATGCATGATAATTTGAAAAAAAAATTGATCAAACTTTACCTGCAATAAATGTTCTCATCCTGTAATGTTTGCTCTATGGAATATTTTACGTTATCGCACTAAAATTATAACGATTTAACAACTCGTGATGAAATCTAAGATCATCTGATATCAGATTAGTTTTGGGTAAAAATGTCTAAATTCCTTAGGATCGGACTACCTCACCTCATCGCATAAAAGTATGTTTAAAATTTCAAAATTTAGCAGATAGGGTCATTCTTTTTATCACTTATTTCTCTTTCAACCAAAAACAACCGCCCCGGAAATAATATTCAAATGTAGCTTTCTGATCTAACGCAATATGTACGACACCTAATATTGATGTTTACATAAATTAATAGAAATGACTGTTGCTCATTTAACATAAAAAAATGTAGTTATGAGAAGTATATTGCTGCAGTTCAAAGTAACAGTCACAGATAACAACGTTAAATTTGTGAACTAAATACCCATCTCCTATTTGAAATATGAATGTTTGCTATGCCTTCTTCATGGTAATCTATTATAAACATACTATGGGAAATTCATATCAAATGAATATATATATATATATATATAATAATCACAAAAGGTTTAGTAAATGCCGTGGAAATAAAATCGTAGATTTTAAAAGGAGCATAGCTCTCAAAAATGAAAGGTAAAGTCACACTCTTCGTCAGTGCCCATGATGTGACAAAAAAGGAGAATTAAAAATCCGTTGATATGTATATCAAACGAAAATGAATATAATCAGAAGTGAGGCGCTGTTTCCAGCGCTTGAGAGGGTGTGTATGTGTGTGTGGAGGGGAGTGGTTGTTTGAATGTGTGTGTATTGGGGTGTATTATTTGTATTTTGAGTTGTATGAAACATGCTATTTTGCAAATGCAAGGCTAAGGGTTCAGGACAACAACATTATGGATTTGATAATACATTTTGCATTTTAACGCACACTTTAGTGTTTCAGCTCGACCCATCTAATTCCCCCTCAAAAGAAATAAAAAGAAGAACAAATGTAATTTTAGTATTAAAAAAAATGTCTTTTTTATTGACCATGATGCTACTGAAACTAGATGTATATAATATTTACATGGTGTATGAAAAAACAAAGGGGAAATACAAATCCGAATTAAAACACCAAAAATCACAGGCTTTATTACGGTGATTACATAAAAATGTTTTAATTTGTAATACATCAAATAACAAATTAATTAGTGGAGCTTTGTGGCCCAATTTAATCACCCTCAATTCAGCTGTCTTGTTCGTCACTCTCTTTTCTCTGGTTTCGTCACCCTACCTTCTTCTACTGTCTTGTTCGTCGCTCTCTTTCTCTGGTTTAGTCACTCTACCTTCTACTCTCTTGCTCGTTACTCTCTTTTCTCTTGTTTCGTTATCCTACCTACTACTGTCTTGTTCTTCACTCTCTTTTTTCTGGTCTCGTCACCCTGCCTTCTTCTCCCCTGTTCGTCACTCTCTTTTTTCGTCACCCTACCTTCTACTGTCTTGTTCGTCACCCTCATTTCTCTGGTTTTGTCACCCTAGTTTCTACTGTCTTGTTCGTTACTCTCTTTTCTCTGGTTTCGTCACCCTATTTTCTACTGTCTTGTTCGTTACTCTCTTTTCTCTGATTTCGTCACCATACCTTGTACTGTCTTGTTCGTCTTCCTCTTTTCCATGGTTTCGTCAACTTACTTTCTACTGTCTTGTTCGTCAACCTCTTTTATCTGGTTTTGTCACCCTACCTTGTACTGTCATGATCTTCACTCTCTTTTCTCTGGTTTCGTCACCCTGCCTTCTACTGACTTGTTCGTCACTCTCTTTTCTTTGGTTTCGTTATTCTACCTCCTACTGCCTTCTTCGTCACTCCATTTCCTCTGGCTTCATCACCCTACCTTCTACTGTCTTGTTCGTTACTCTCTTTTCTCTGGTTTCGTTACCCTACCTTCTACTGTCTTGTTCGTCACTCTCTATTCTCTGGTTTCGTTACCCCTACTTGAGTGTCTTATTCGTCACTCTTATTTTTCTGGTTTCGTCACCCTGCCTTCTACTGTATTGTTCGTCATTCTCTATTCTCTGGTTTCGTTACCCCTACTTTAGTGTCTTAATCGTCACTCTTATTTATCTGAATTCGTCACCCTACCTTACATGTATACTGTTTCGTTTGTCCCTCTCTTTTCTCTGATTTCGTCGAAATCACCTTTTTTTCATTCCGAAACCAAATATTCTTTTACCTTATTCGCCACCCTCTTTTTTTTCTTCGCTTTAATTTTTTTTATCTTACCGGACCCCGCTTTGTCGATATATTGGTAGTGAATGTAACGACACCACTCTAATTCAAACAAAGCCTTGTAAAAGTGTACCTGTTTAGCAAGCAAGCTAATCGAAGATTGGGATTAAATGAGCTATGAGAAACCTAGTTGAATATTAAGCAATGTTAGTCAATTCGCATTCGTGAAGTGATACAAGTTCTTGGACTGGTGCACATTGCAAATAAGATCAGTAGTTAAAATTGATTTACTTCATGAAACTCCGCCCTTTTCCTATAGTATCCGTCCCGGTATATATAAGAGCGCCACCAGTATGAAAATATGAGTAAATAAAGGCAAATCAAATGTTTATGACATCTTTATGAAGTTGAGGATTAGAGCGTGTACATAAAACATTATGATCATGTTTCGGAAGATTACACAAGATAACGCATATGCCCTACACAAAGAAGTGCTGCGACGGGCGTCCGGGGGGGGGGGGGGGCGACCATCCCTATGATTTTATTTTTAAAAGTGAAAACAGTAATTAAAATGAACTAAACGGGAGAAAGGGATAAAATGAGGAATAAGACTGTAAAAATGAGACGTATACAGTAAGTCGTGTAAATCTATATTATTCCTGTTATTCAATGAATACAAAATATCACGTCATGTAGATCATTTCGCCCTCACTAACAAAACATTATAGCGCCGCCTCTTCTATTGTACATCATGTACATAGCGTGTGTGCAGTACAATTTTAACACTGTTTGATAACAATAAAAATCGCATCACCAACTAAAAAACAAGGCAATTTACCTTATCAATAAACTGATATCGTAATGCCGCTATTGATAGTTTTCTAAATGATATTTATACGAGTCATATAGGAACACTGTAAACACAGTTTTATTGATTTATTATCAGCGGGTTCATGGTCTTTGTTTACATTTCATAAAGATAAAAATGCAAGACTGCATTTGAATATCTACAACTTTATTTGATTAAGTGCAGGTGCTAGTTGGCGGTTTGAAATTGAAACTTGATACGAATTTCCGTTGACGATAATATATTACACTGAAACAAAGCTTAGTTCATATTACAATTTCCTTAAAAAATTGGAATAAACATCTTTGTGAATATAGACAGCATGTGGTACTGGATTCTAGTTAATTTCCTACAAAAATACACACATCCAAATACTACATATAAATGTCCGGATACTGTTTTTATGTTTTTGTATATGTGCATGGTAAACTAAACGTCCAAAACAAACATGTGTTTACCTTTAATATAATAAATAGCTGATTAAGACTAACCTAGCCATGTTAGACATGCAGAAGTTAACTGTTTCAAAGACCTAAATAATGTCCAGAGATATATATCGCTCCAGTCTCTATCATGTCACTTTCAGGCAATTGCTGCACCTGATTGGTCTAGGCGACATATAACATGATTAAATAAGTAATACTAGTTGTGTTGATTGGGTAGTTTTAAAAAGGTCACTTGCACTCAGAAAATGGTTGGTGCAAAAGGTGAACAATAATAAAAATGGTTGCATAGGAAAATGTTTTGATCACCCTGTATAAAGTTATCGATTAGGCAAAATTAGCCGAGAGTCCATAGTTTGCCGTAGGGGTGTATATTTGATTTTATGAAAGAGCGCCATCAGTTGATAAGAAGCCAGCCAGGATTTATGATATCAATGTGATTTCTATGCCACAGAAACACAGGCGAAACGATTTCAAGACCCCCGAAATGTATTACGTTATTTCCAGTGACATACATTCGGTCGATTTTGAACGATTTCGTTGGTGTGACTGTATCAAATAGTCTGCAGTCACATACTCATATTTGACACTTCAACCAATAACAGGTCTAGAGTGAAGACTAGACTCCAAAGACTCTGTAGAGCCAGCTAGAGTACATATTGAATCTAGTCTCACTACTTCAGACTGCATTATGCACTATGCGAATTGCAAAATTAAGGGTCTGTGCCTGCAGACTAGTATCATGTTGAGAAGGGTGTACTCTCTAAACTCTTTAGACTGAATTAGGTTGCGAGCTGGGCCCAATCAAAAATTAGATTGAATTTTTCAGTTTGATAGACTTAGAATTCAATCTTATTCGATCGAATCTTTCCATCCAATTTGAGATTGGTCCCTGACCACAGTCCTTTGGATTGACTTTTAAATCTACAGAATTTAGAGAGAATATATCACAAATCTGTTAATAAACTTTTTTTTAACATAGACGAAACGCTCTTGTAAGAATCTATAACATGTATAAGGAGAAGAATGGCAAGGAGAGCTGGCTTCGGGATCAAAAGTAAACTGGTTTGTCGCAGGAAAAAAATGATTAACTGACTGAAACAACCAGATTGTTGATAGGTGTTGTGTGACGGATTGCATTTTGTTGCTGTATTGTTGACATAACCTGTAATACAATGTAGTGGCGAATAACTGTTGCATTTGAATTCTTATTAGCACCTGTATTATAATACTTCCACACTTCTTTTGATTATACAGTGTAATTTGAATTGCATTTATTATTTGAGGGCTAGTAGGAAAGGCTATAAATCAGTTGGGTTAATGATTGATAGACCGTTTCCTTAACCAAACATGGGAAAATGCATGTCTACTTATTGAAAGATGAATGCATCATAATTTGAAAAAAAATGATCGAACTTTACCTGCAATAAATGGTCTCATCCTGTAATGTTTGCTCTATGGAATATTTTACGTTATCGCACTAAAATTATAACGATTGAACAACTCGTGATGAAATCTTAGATCATCTGATATCAGATGAGTTTTGGGTAAAAATGTCTAAATTCCTCAGGATCGGACTACCTCACCTCATCGCATAAAAGTATGTTTAAAATTTCAAAATTTAGCAGATAGGGTCATTCTTTTTATCACTTATTTCTCTTTCAACCAAAAACAACCGCCCCGGAAATAATATTCAAATGTAGCTTTCTGATCTAACGCAATATATACGACACCTAATATTGATGTTTACATAAATTAATAGAAATGACTGTTGCTCATTTAACATAACAAAATGTAGTTATGAGAAGTTTATTGCTGCAGTTCAAAGTAACAGTCACAGATAACAACGTTAAATTTGTGAACTAAATACCCATCTCCTATTTGAAATATGAATGTTTGCTATGCCTTCTTCATGGTAATCTATTATAAACATACTATGGGAAATTCATATCAAATGAATATATATATATCTATATAATAATCACAAAAGGTTTAGTAAATGCCGTGGAAATAAAATCGTAGATTCCTTGGTTTTTTCCTTGGTTTCGTCAACTTACTTTCTACTTTCTTGTTCGTTACTCTCTTTTCTCTGGTTTCGTTACCCTACCTTCTACCGTCCTGTTCGTCACTCTCTTTTCTCTGGTTTCGTCACCCTACCTTGTACTGTCTTGTTCGTCTTCCTCTTTTCCATGGTTTCGTCAACTTACTTTCTACTGTCTTGTTCGTCAACCTCTTTTATCTGGTTTTGTCACCCTACCTTGTACTGTCATGATCTTCACTCTCTTTTCTCTGGTTTCGTCACCCTGCCTTCTACTGACTTGTTCGTCACTCTCTTTTCTTTGGTTTCGTTATTCTACCTCCTACTGCCTTCTTCGTCACTCCATTTCCTCTGGCTTCATCACCCTACCTTCTACTGTCTTGTTCGTTACTCTCTTTTCTCTGGTTTCGTTACCCTACCTTCTACTGTCTTGTTCGTCACTCTCTATTCTCTGGTTTCGTTACCCCTACTTGAGTGTCTTATTCGTCACTCTTATTTATCTGGTTTCGTCACCCTGCCTTCTACTGTATTGTTCGTCATTCTCTATTCTCTGGTTTCGTTACCCCTACTTTAGTGTCTTAATCGTCACTCTTATTTATCTGAATTCGTCACCCTACCTTACATGTATACTGTTTCGTTTGTCCCTCTCTTTTCTCTGATTTCGTCGAAATCACCTTTTTTTCATTCCGAAACCAAATATTCTTTTACCTTATTCGCCACCATCTTTTTTTTCTTCGCTTTAATTTCTTTTCTTACCTTACTGGACCCCGCTTTGTCGATATATTGGGAGTGACATTACTCCATTTCAAACAAAGCCTTGTAGAAGTGTACCCGTTTAGCGAGTAAGCTGATCGAAGATTGGGATTAAATGAGCTATGAGAAAACTAGTTGAATATTAAGCAATGTTAAATTGTCAATTCGCATTCGTGAAGTAATACAAGTTCTTGAACTGGTGCATATTGCAAATAAGATGAGTAGTTACAATTGATTTTCTTTATGAAAGTCCGCCCTTTTCCTATAGTACCCGTCCCGGTATATAGTGCGTATAAAAAAACGGGACAGTTTTGAAAAGTCTATAAAAGATTTGTTTCAAATTATGATATCTATATTTTGATGTTAATAGATGCTCTGAAATCTTATCTTTGAAATGCCATTTAAGAAAATAAATTTTGTTCATGCTTGGGTGAACACGGGACGTTTTTGTCGAGGATTCAAAATGAGGCTTGCGCCAAAATGGCAGAAATGAGAAATTTGATGATCAGAATTCTTGCTAAACAGCAGACCTCCTTTAAACCTTTTCATTGTCTGTGCCATAATTTTCGAATTATGCTGTCAAATATAATTTACAAATTCAATGATTTACTTGAATTATTTTGTTTTTAATTCATAACTTCTTTTACCTTTGAATTTTCTTTCATAAGTAAGAAAAGAAGACTTTTTGTCAACCCAAGCAAGAAGATTTGCACTACTAATTGGGAAAACTGTAATTATTTAAATCCTTTTATTATGTGGAACGAATTATGGTACCTTTTAAAAACATGAATCCTATTTTCAGGGGGTTATTGATTCCTTGACAAAGGAATTATGTGCTTGACAGGACAAACAGGAAAGATTCATGTCTTTCAATGGCAATGGTGTATTGAGTCAATTTTGAAGGAGCTAGATATGGGAAATCGGATAAATGTATCAAAAAGTTGTGAGCGAGCGAAGCGAGCGAGCAAAATTTCCACATTTTTAAATTAAAATATCAAATTTTGTGATATATTTTGACATGATGTTCAGAAAATAAATCATGTTTAACTTTCTATTTTTCCTTTTATTTCCTTTCCACTTTTTTCCTTTTTTTATTGGGGGAGCACCCTAGCCCCCGCCCATCTGTATGCCACTGTTCAAAGGCACCATAGCCTTTGTAGCACACAATAAAAAGGATTTGAAACAAAAATACACGCTCTCCCATACTTCGATTGAAAAATATTTGTTTTTGCTTAAAGAAGGAATATTCAAAGCTAAAAGAACATATTAAAAAAAAAAAAAAAGAACGATTCAAGAAAATAAACAGATTTAAAAATTAACTTTGACTGCATAATTTGAAAATTATGGCAAAGATAATGAAAAGGTTAAGAGGGGTCTGCTGATTAGCAAGAAGTCCGATCGTCATATTTATAACTTTATGCTATTTTGGCGCAAGCCTCCTTTTCAAACTTAGACAAAAACATTCCGTGTTCACTCAAGCATGAGCGAAACGAAATATTTTTAATGGCATTCGAAAGATATGACTTCAGAGCACCTATTAAAACCAAAATATAGACATCGTAATTTGAAACAAAAAATTATAGACTTTTCAAATCTGTCCCGTTTTTTTATACGCACTGTATATAAGAGCGCCACCAGTAAAAATAGTTAGAGTGAATAAAGGGAAATCAAACATTAATGACAGCTTTATTAAATTGAAGATTAGAGCGTGACATGAAATATGATTATGAATATGTTTCGGAAGATACAAAACGCTTATGCCCTACACGAAGAAGTGTTGCGACGGACGGACGGGGGGAGGGGGCGATCATCCCTATGATTCTATTTTTTAATAGTGGAAATAAGTAATTAAAATGAACAAAACGGAAGAAAGGGACAGAATAAGGAATAAGACTGGAAAAATGAGACGTATATAGTAAGTCGTGTAAATATATATATATTATTCCTGTTATTCAATAAATAAAAAAATATGACGTCATAAAGATCATCTTGCCCTCATTGACAAACATCATGGCGCCGCCTTTTCTCTTGTACATCATGTACATAGCGTGTGTGCTGTAAGATTTTAACACTGTTTGATAACAATAAAAATCGTATCACCAAATAAAAAACAAGGCAATTTACCTTATCAATAAACTGATATCATAATGCCTGCTAATGATAGTTTTCTAAATGATATTTAAGCGAGTCATATAGGAACACTGTAAACACAGTTTTATTGCTTTATTATCAGCGGGTTCATGGTCTTTGTAATACATTTCATGAAGATAAAATCCAAGACTGCATTTGAATATCTATAACTATATTTGATTAAGTGCAGGTGGGAGTCTGCGGTTTGAAATTAAAACCTGATACGAATTTTTCGTTGACAATGATATATAATACTGAAACAAAGCTTAGTCCATATCACAATTTCCTAAATATTTTTAATAAATATTTTTTCAGAATATAGACAGCATGTGGTATTGGATTCTAGTAAAGAATGCAAGAATTCACGCATCCAAGTAGTATATATAAATGTCCCGATACCGATCCAGATATGTTTATAGATATATGCGAGGTAGACTAAACATAACAAAAACCAGAGTGTTTACTTTCATGATAAAATATATCTGCTTAAGACCAACCTAATCATGTTAGACATGCAGAAGTTAAATGTGCTATAATACATCAAATCGAATCTTTAATTGTAACTGTTTCAAAGACCTACATAATGTCCAGAGATATTTATTGCTCCAGTCTCTATCAGGTCACTTTCAGTCAAGTACTGCACCTGACTGTTCTAGGCGACATACAACAGGATTAAATAAGTAATACTAGTTGTGTTGATTGGGGAGTTTTAAAAAGGCCACACGCACTCAGAAAATGATCGGTGCAAAAGGTAAATAAAAATAAAATGGTTGCATAGGCAAATTCTTTGATCGCTCTTTAAAAGTTATCCATTAGGCAAAATGAGCCACGAGTCCACAGTTTGCCGCATGGGTATACATTTGATCTTATGAAAGAGCGCCATCAGATAATAAAAGGCCAGCCAGGATTTATGAAACCACTGTGATTTCTATGCCATAGAAACACAAGCGAAACGATTTCAAGACCCCCCGAAACGTATTACGTTATTTCCAGTGACATACCATCGGTCGATTTTGAACGATTTCGTTGGTGTGACTGTATCAAATAGTCTGCAGTCACAGACTCATATTTGACACCAATAACAGGTCTACAGTGAAGACTAGAATCCAAAGACTCTGTCTGTAGAGCCAGCCAGACTACATATTGTATCTAGTCTCATTACTTCAGACTGAATTATGCACTATGCGAATTGTGAAATTAAGGCTCTGTGCCTGCAGACTAGTATCATGTTGAGAAGGGTGAACTCTCTTAATTGTTTAGATTGAAATGGGTTCCGAGCAGGGGCCAATAACAACATTGGATTGAATTTTTCAGTCTGGTAGATTTAGAATTCAATCTTATTCAATCGAAAGTTTCCATCCAATCAGTCCAATTTTGAATTGGTCCATGACCACAATATTTTGGATTGACTTTCCATCTACATAATTTTAATTTAGACAGAATATAAGAGGTAATAATCAACAATTTGTTTAATAAACTTTTTTTTGAACATAGATGAAACGTTCTTGTAAGAATCTATAAAGAGGAGAATGGCAATGAGTGATAACTTAGGGATCAAGAGTAAATGGGTTTATCGCAGGAAAAAAATGACTAACTGACTAAACCAACCAGATTTTTGACAGGTGTTGTGTGACGAAATTTTTCATAGGTAATTGGTTTTATACCAGCTTGGCGTTCACCAGCAAAATGCTGTCCTGCCGAGTTCCTACGGGAGTTACCACAAACAGAAACAGAAACAAACAGAAATCTGTTGCTGTATTGTTGGCATAACGCGTAATACTATGTACAGGCGAATAATTATTGGATATGGATTCTTATTAACACCTGTATTCAAATACCTCCACACTTCTTTTGATTATACAGTGTATTTTGAATTGCATTTATTATTGGCAGGCTAGAGGGAGAGGCTGTAAATCAATTGAGTTAATGATTGAAAGACCGTTTCCTTAACCAAACATGGGAAAATGCATGTCTACTTATTAAAACATAAATGAGTCATAATTTGAAGAAAAAAAAAACAAACTTAAAATAATTTTACTTGCAATAAATGTTCCCATCATGTAATGTTTGCTCTAGGGGACAACTCACGTTATTGCACTGAAATCATAACAATGTAACAACCCGTAAAATCAACTTGTCCAAATTAAAAGTTTAGAGTTACTTTTAGTAAATTACCATGAAATATATACACCCACCCTAAGTTATATGAACTGAGTGTCGCAAATAATAGGCGATTTTTTTATATCTTTGACCTGTGTCAGTTAGAGATTTCCTAGTTTACTTTATTCCAATTTAGTCCGTGTTATCATGAATACCTATATATGAAGAATATTCATTCATTCTATGTTTAAATTTTTTTTAGATCAATTTATCATACTTTTACCAAAACGCGTATTGTGATTAAAACAATGAAATTTAAGAAATCTAATATCACATGAATTTTGGGTAGAAATGTCTAAATTCCTCAGGATTGGTCTTTATCCTCACCTTACCGCTTAAAAATATATTAGAAATGTCAAAATTTAGCAGATAGGGTCATTCTTATCATCACTTATTTATATTTCAACCAACAACTACCCCAAAAATAATATTCAAATCTAGCTTTCTGATCTAACGCAATATATAAGATACCTAATATTGATGCTTACCTAAATTAATAAAAATGACTGCCGCTCATTTCACATAACAAAATGTAGCTATGAAAAGTATATTTTCTTTAATTAAAAGTAACAATTACCGGTTTCAACGTTAGATATGGGAACTAATTGCCACCATAATCTTCATCTATATAAATGTTTGCTAAGCATTCATCACGGTAATCTATTCTAAACATACAATGGGAAACTCATATCAAATGAATATATATATATATATATATATATATATATATATATAAATGTGTGAAATTATACATCTACAACAGCTTTGGCAACTCTTTTATTTAAATATTTTGTGAAAGAAATGGATGAAGAGAACAATGGTAGGCGTAGCTTAAATCAAGGTTCCCCAAAGCTATCTACCCTTTGGAAAAATTGGTGATGCCGAAAAAATGTCTCTGCCGGGAACGAACCCGGGCCCCCAGCTTTGAACGCCGGTGCCTTAACCACACAGACGGGTTAGTGGCTAGGGCGACCCCGATCCGGTTGACCGTCAGATAGACAGATTTTCGACACTATACCAATTATAATTTCCTTTGTCAGGTGTAGGTTGGTTTTGAACAATGACAAGCCGCCATGCCTCAGCTGGATCAAAGCTATTGCTTTGATACAGAACACGTATGGGGGAAAGTATACAAATGTGTGAAATTATACATGTACAACAGCTTTGGCAACTCTTTTATTTAAATATTTTGTGAAAGAAATGGATGAATAGAACAATGGTAGGCGTAGCTTAAATCAAGGTTCCCCAGAGCTATCTACCCTTTGGAAAAATTGGTGATGCCGAAAAAATGTCTCTGCCGGGAATCGAACCCGGGCCTCCAGCTTTGAACGCCGGTGCCTTAACCACTAGACCACAGAGACGGGTTAGTGGCTAGGGCGACCCCGATCCGGTTGACCGTCAGATAGACAGATTTTCGACACGATACGAATTATAATTTCCTCTGTCGGGTGTAGGTGGGTTTTGAACAATGACAAGCCGCCATGCCTCAGCTGGATCAAAGCTATTGCTTTGATTCAGTACACGTATGGGAGAAAGTATACAAATGTGTGAAATTATACATGTACATTAGCTTTGGCAACTCTTTTATTTAAAGCTGGGGGCTCGGGTTCGATTCCCGGCAGAGACATTTTTTCGGCATCACCAATTTTTTTTAAAAGGGTAGATAGCTCTGGGGAACCTTAATTTAAGCTACGCCTATCATTGTTCTCTTCATCCATTTCTTTCACAAAATATTTAAATAAAAGAGTTGCCAAAGCTGTTGTACATGTATAATTTCACACATTTGTATACTTTCCCCCATACGTGTACTGTAATAGCTTTGATCCAGCTGAGGCATGGCGGCTTGTCATTGTCACCTACACCCGACAAAGGAAATTATAATTGGTATAGTGCCGAAAATCTGTCTATCTGACGGTCAACCGGATCGGGGTCGCCCTAGCCATTAACCCGTCTCTGTGGTCTAGTGGTTAAGGCACTGGCGTTCAAAGCTGGGACCCGGGTTCGATTCCCGGCAGAGACATGTTTTCGGTATCACCAATTTTTCCAAAGGATAGATAGCTCTGGGGAACCTTGATTTAAGCTACGACTACCATTGTTCTCTTCATATATATATATATATAATATATATATATATATATACACTCAGCAAAAAAAGTTCTTGGACACTTAGAAAACTTAAAATATTTCATATAGATATTTGATTAAAGGCAAATTATTGTATGTCAACATGACCAGACAATATTCCTTCCTCTTCCAGTATGACATGACATTTTCATGTTAACAGCCATGCATGGGCGGTTAAATGCTTTAAACAATAGCAATGTCAGTAAAAGAAAATTGCAATAAAACGATCAGTCATTCTTTCAGTTGTGAAAGTTTATGTGGCATGAATATCCATTAAATGATAAAAGCAAACTTAAAGTCAAATACCACTCTAAATGAGAAGAGAAAGTTATCCACCTTGGATGCATTGCTATTCCACTGGAATTTTAAGTCAAAGTTAGTCGATGAAAAAAATGTCAAATTTCAGTATCTTGGCATAAGCAAAAGAAAATTCAATATCTAGTTTGTCCACCCTTGCTCTGAATGAGTGCAGCACATCGACGTCGCATGCTTGTCACAAGTCGACGAATTTGCTCTGGGGTGATTTTGTCCCATTCTTCCAGGAGATAAAGCCGGACATCTTGAAGAGTGTCTCCTGGTTGAATTCTTTGATTGACCGATTTTCCTAGCTGATCCCACAAGTGTTCAATCGGGTTCATGTCTGGTGAACAAGCGGGCCATGTATCCAAGCGCTGAACATTGTGGTCATCCAGAAATATTTGGACAATGTTCGCTCGATGGGAACAACCCCCTGTTGAAATTGTTGAATGTATGCCTACAGGATGGCCATGATCATTAGCTTTTGAATTGTCCATTTCTTGCAATTTTCTTTTACTGACATTTATATTGTTTAAAGCATTTAACCGCCCATGCATGGCTGTTAACATGAAAATGTCATGTCATACTGGAAGAGGAAGGAATATTGTCTGGTCATGTTGACATACACTAATTTGCCTTTAATCAAATATCTATATGAAATATTTAAAGTTTTCTAAGTGTCCAAGAACTTTTTTTGCCGAGTGTATATATATTTATATATTGTATATATCATGCATATATGTGTATATATATATCAAACGAAAATGAATATAGTCAGAAGTGAGGCGGCGTTTCCAGTGCTTGAGAGGGTGTGTGTGTGTGTGAGTGAGGGTGTGTATGTGGAGGGGGTGGTTGTATGATTGTGTGTGGATTGGGATGTGTTATTAGTATTTGTGTTGTATAAAACATGCTATTTTGCAAATGCAAGGTTAAGGGTTCAGGACAACAACATTATGGATTTGATAACACATTTTGAACTTTATCGCACATTTAAGTGTTTGAGCTCGACCCATCTCATTCCCCCTCAAAAGAAAAAAAAAGTAATTTATTTATTATTTAAAACAAATCTTTTTTATTGACCATGATACTACAAAACTAGATGTATAATATTTACATGATGTATGAAAAACAAAGGGGAAATACAATTGCTTGATTACTGTGATTACATAAAAAGTTTAAATTGGTAATACATCAAATTACAGACTAATTAATAATGATAATAATGATAACGATATATTTACCCAGAGTAGTCACATCAGTTCCGAAAACTGTCCTCTTTGTGGGCCCTGCTATTTATATTACTTTGAGATATCTTTTAGTAACGTTTGAAGGAAAGCATCCGAACCAAATAACATCTTTCAGTTTGAAATATATGACGATAGCAAATAGCATTATACTTCAAAAAAGGGGAAAATTAATAGGGATATACACATATTAATAAAATATTATAATAAATGGGAAATATTTATCTTCCTTTAAGAAATCCCTCTCTGAAAATATGAAGTTTGAAATTACTCTTGATAACAAGTCAATAAACATGAAATATACCCATTGGAATATCTTTTTCCTCACTTATTATGATACCCGTAAATCTTTCTTACGTGAATTTCAATCTTTTTACTCAATTATCTTAAAACATACAAAGAAGTTTACATTATTTCAGATAATTATACTATTCACTTGAAGATTTCAGATTTTATTATTTCATATTTCCGGTAAAGAATATACAAGACTGACTGCGATATGAAAATAACATTTTTTCATAAGAATAAGATGTGTAAGAGATCAAAGTGTATATGACATTATTCGTACAATGTTCTATTTATATTAAATAAATCCATTGCCAATTTCACATCATTACAAGCATTATGGGAACTGTAAACAAATAATTACAACTGAACGTCTTCAAATATCATGAATCAAAATCCAAGTGCAATGGCAAACTACTAGGTTCTATTTGCATTCAATAAATCCATTGCCAATTTCACATCATTACAAGCATTATGGGAACTGTAAACAAATGATTACAACAGTACGTCTTCAAATATCATGAATCAAAATCCAAGTGCAATGGCAAACTACATACGTAGCGTCAACACTTTATGCTAATATTTGTTGCAAATATCCATTAATATATATTTATACTTGTCTTTGTACAGGCTCATTTTTAATGGTATAATGAATACTTACTTAAACTGCACTAAAATACAAACCACAAAGAGAGCCCTTGTTTATTTTTTTTTACGAAGAGATACAGAAATATCAAATGATTAAACAATCCAGACCATTGAATCATAAAAATAAAATGAAACATAAAGGAAAATTCCCCATTACTATGAATGCCATCAATGTCAGACTATAGCAATTCTAAAATGAGTAACCATATGTGTAATGAATCTTTTTTTTAAACCAATTTAAAGTGAGTTGCCTACTATGCGTATAATCAATCGTTTCCATTGAATAGTCCCCTTTTTCAGAAAAATAACTTAATACCTTTATATTGCTCTATCAGGAGCCCTTTGGATAAAACTTTTGCTATAAAAAAAAACTCTGGCAAAAAAAAAAAAAATTATGTCAAAAGTTTTATGCAACGGGCCCCAGGTGATGTAAATCAAAGATCCATTACTAATTTTGCGTTCAATTCTGTCCTTTTTATACGAAACCGTATGTTAAACATCTTTATGTTATGCATATATTTTGTGTAGGCCTACATGTGTAAGGCGTGCATTTTGTTTCTAAACAATTGTAAAAGTCGGGGGAACACCACCGTCTACATTGTTCTTTCCAGAATTCAAAACTTTTCCCGATGACAAGGCTTATCAAGTACTTTAATTGTCCTTGTCGTCTCTGGTGGCCACAGCGGCCATTCTGGATTTAGGACTGATGAATAAATAAAGAATCTCATTTTGCATTAATTTTTTTTTTATGCTGGTATATGATTAGAAGTTCCCGAGCAAAGTCCAGAAATCCATATTCTACAAGTTCGTCGGCTTGATTGACAATAAGAGCTTGGCTTTGTACCATCTGACTTTTACCATCTTTTACCACTTTCCACATTTTGGTGGATCGAAGTCTGTTCCAAATGGTCTCACTAATAGCATCATCCGAACCTTGACTTTCTTCAAAGCCTTTCTCAATACCAAACGCCTCAGCTATCTCTTTCAACTGGTTGTTGGCTTTCGCCTTCTTGGCAATGTGTTTGACGAATGAGAGGTTGACCTCTTCTGGTACGAATTTGCCTACAAATAAGAAATATATTGTCGGATGATAGCAGTTAGTGTCACTAATACTGATAAAAACAAAATATAACTAATGATTAAATAAAGAGTTCAACTATTTCTTTTCAAACAACAAGGAAACGTAAGTTCAAAATGGTTTATTGGGGTAAATTAGAATCACCGTGGCATGAAGCCCCGATGAAGAAAAAATAGAGAGAAAAAGGGAATGGATAAAGAAGGGTAAATAGTGGTCTGGGCCTTGTAGTTATACAACACCAGGTTTGGGTTGTCCTGCCCCTTTGAAAAATCTTTATGCGCAGTCCTGATAAATTTCCCCATTTCCAACTTCATCATTACATAAAATGGACTATAATTTATATCAAATGTGGTAAATTACAACAGCTAAAAGATAAGGAGCATTCAAACTGTAAAGTCTGTTTTCAATAAATCTCTATGTATTTGTTGTCTCTCTGTGCTGAATAATTACCTTCGATTACTGATCTCGCCAGTTCACATTTCCCCGAGTCCTGCAGACATTTTATAACTGATGCTCGTTCACTGACGGCAGAAAAACGTGTTTTATCTTTCCACATCTTGAACAGTGTGAACTCATCCGGATTGTTGTCCACTGAGGAGCTAACATCTTCAACTGACAAGTTTAGTGTCTTCATGATCTCGCTGAGATGCCGACTAGCTTCAAATGTTCCGACACAAGGTTCAATAGGAAATGTTGTGTCATTTAGGGTGGTTGCTCTTTCTTTGGCGACTGGCAAAGCTTCTGCGACTTTTACGACAAACGATTCCATCGCTATGGCTGTATCCAACGAGGTTTTTGTTGTTGATTCACCTAGGGAAGTGCCTCCTTCCTTTGATTTCTTCTCTTGTTGTGTGGTATCGGGGCTCTGTTTTGACGAGTTGCTGCGTAGAATGTTCTTGATACGGCTGAAACCTTTCGTGGACTCTGCGGCCTTCGTAACTTTAGGCTTCACAGGTGTAGTGGTCGTGTCAGGGGCTTGGATTTCTTCTTGAGCCAGCAAGGAATCTCCTTCTTGAGGTTCATGTTGTGTGGCTTCTGTCTTTTCATCAGCACTCGTCTTACATCTTGTCGGTGATGTGAACATTGCCGAAAGTTCTCCGTAAGACATTTGATGGGCTTGGGAATGAAAATAGATAGTAAAATGAAAATAACAGACATTATTTTGTGCAATTAATTTGAAAAAACCTCAACGTATTGAATGTTTTCAAATCGAATTAAAGTGAAACGAACCCCCCCAAAAAAAAATGTAATCGCACCACAGGACGCTAGAGCAGAGTGTGCGCTGTTTATCTGTGGTACTTTGATTTTATCAAACACTTGATAAAGGTGTATGGGCGAACATTTGTGTAATTTCGTTTTCATTCGATTTTTAGTTTTGATTTCATCGGCTGCCACCAGAACACTCTCTATGTTGTTTGAATTTAAGGTAAAATTATTTATGGCTTTTACCAAGTAGAACTTTAATTCAAGATCAAATGAACGTACCAATTATATTCAGTTGAATGCTGGAAGGGAATCCCCCCTCTTTGAGCTTTCTGCACAAGTCCTCTCTCTGTTTATTCTTATCCAAAAACGTTATTAAGGTTGAAACGAGCCCAATTGTCCCTTCCTGGAGATGAGACGGCTCGAATGCTGGTCTGTATGACGACAACTTCGTTTCATTGATTCCAAGATGGCTGACTACTGGAAGGATATCAGTCATGAGTAGATTGAATGCTATCTCTACGTACTCAGCCCTTTGAATGTCATCCATCTTCAGGGGTGAAAGTAAGCCTGAAAAGAAAAGTGAACTCAGTTGATCGTATTTCACGAAATTTGAAGAACGTAAAACGGTTCATGCATGTCATCGAAGCTATTTTTTTTGTAATTTTCATCTGGGAAACTTTACATAGCCTTTCAACGATGAGAAATGATGTCTTATTATGAGGATATCATTAAAATGAAAATGTACACGATCCTTTATTTTGTCTGTTCAGCCAACGATTATGCATACTCCATGCATTCGGGATATCGAATGCCGATGAATGGAAACCGTGTTTTTGATAATACATTTTAAAATTATATTTATGAATAATTAAAAAGGTCTTAGTTATTCTCACCAGAAACATTCGTGTCCTTTAGAGCAGATAGCAGCATCCTATACATCGTCGGAAAGTCCTCTTTCATTGATTGTCTCCAAGCGCATAAAGCGTCAAATACATCGTTTCTATTTGAATTCTGAGATAGATTGGTCAGTTCAAGACGTTCCCGAATATGTTTGGTATATTTGTTATCAATGTGATCAGCAATGAGCTTCAATTCGTCGTTGGATGGCCACTGATCAGTTACTGCATTATGAGATGAGATATTAAGTAACACATAATCATTACGAGTTGAATATTAAGCTCCACTACAAACAATGAGATAGTAAGTTATTTCAATGATAGTGCATGTATTATGATTGAATACTCGAACATGATCTTGGCGACGAAAATACATGAAAGGTTAATGTTTTTTTTTTTTTTTTTAATCCAGTAAATTTGCCGTATCGAAATACTGAATAGTTCAAAGTAAAATGTCCATACTGGTAAAGATGTGTATATACATTGTATTTATTTATATTTCTTATAGTGATGAACTTTCAATTACATAACTGAACCAATATCATTGCCATTCAATATCCCTTTTCACTCTCCTTACATTCCTTACATTCCAAAGGTAATATTTTAATACTGTTAAACATATACATTTATGTATACGGTATATTCAGTGGAGTTTGTCTTAATTGCAAAGAAGGGTTGCCTCCTAAAGGAGCTATTGGAAAGCGTTAAAAGTAACAAACATAAAATAATATGTTTGTAATAACTATTCACGCAATAATTGATAGTATTCATTGTATATAAGTCGACGTAATGATACCAAAAGGTGAGAAAAAACAATTAAAGTGGTCAAAGGTAATCATCTCAAACAGTCAAAAGCACGTAACCAAAAAATGAATAGAGCAAACAATTTAATAGTAGTCACAATAGAAGCAAACGATAAAAGAGGGTATAGGGGAAAACTCTGAAGTCTGCAAATTTTAAACTCACCTAGGCATGCTTCGGAGATTTTAAGTTTAATATCTTCCGTCGCATTTGTTTGTACACTATGTACGGTGACTGCACCATCTAGTATACATCTCCTTCTGTAATAGCTGTACTGCTGTTTATTCCACCAATCACGAAGCATTATCTCGGTGTTAAAAAGGACTTCAGGGTTGTCTCTTAAGACTTTCATGTTGTGTAGTGGCTTGTTATCACCTCTGACATTTTTTATAATGGTGGAAAGCATGTCAACATGCTTTTTTGAGAAATCTCTGCTATATTTTGTCCTCTCGCTGTCTTCTAAAACTTGTTTCTTGTCACGAGGTACTAGGGGAAATTACACAAAGATAAAAACAAATAACAAAAAACCCACAGATTAAACGTTTTTATGAAAGTATTCTTTTCATTTCAGTTGTTATATCCCCAACCGTGTCGACTACTAAGAATGGGTTCCTCTTATGACGGGGACGATATAAACTTGAAACCTTTTAAATGATAATAATAATAGTAAATGTATATAACTTCTTTTACATTTAAATCAATTTCTGAAGCATAGAATAGGATGGAAACTCGGCAATGTAATCCCTTTATAGCCAATCGATATACCACTATGTTTAATAGATTAGCTTTGATTTTTTCGGGTTAGGGTGACAAATAATCTTTAAGGCAATATTCAAGTTTTCACAAAACATCATCTACACGGTGGCATGCTATTGGGCAGTGAAACAATGTCTATATTTTTTCACTGCTTTTTAAAACTATCACCACAGAGTACACTGTCCAAACACGTTCTCTCCTAACTTTGATTTTTTATACATAGTCAGGCACTCCTTGATCATATTGATGATTAATTATGTTTTGTTCTTATGAAGACTTGCATACTTGCAACAATTCAGAACTTTATATATATATATATATATATATATATATAAAAAACATTTTTTTATTTATTTTTTACAATTCTCACAAATAGTTTAAGGAAACAAATAAACCCTTCCTTTTAGACAGATGGGTAAACTGTGAAATGCACGCTGATAACAAAACGTAATTCACATAATGAAGTCTTTGATGCTACAAGTGGCACTTGATTGACAAATTAATGGCGTGGAGTAAGCACATTTCGTAACCTTCTCGGCCTGGGTTCTATACAAGAGTATGCTATGGGGCAAAATCCATTGCCAATCTTTTAAGGTGGATGTAGGCAGTTTGAAGACTTAAGTGGGTCATGTTGAATACTTTTTATCGCATTAAAGCTTATGCGATGAGGAACCAATAGAGCAGCCAATATCATAATATGTTATATCACCACATGTGACTGGGAGAGGTAAGTAAACGAAGTTTAAGATAGACTGATGAACGATAAGTTATAATTATTCATGATGTAGGGTCACCAGAGTGATAGCTTTGGTATAAGAAACATGAGGCCTGGTGTAGTAGAGGTCTAGGTCTCAGGGTTTATTGAAAACTGGAGTAAATGATAAGCTTCAAATGCTGTTTGGAAGCTCAAGGAAAGAGTTTCACTTTCGATTCTGATTTATCATCATGATGTCAAGCTTTTTCTGAAGTTTGCATTAACGGGTGACCAAAATTTATCTTAAAAAGGGAAATTTACTGTTACACACCGTAGTTCCAAAGGATCGTTACTCCGAAACACGTAAATTCCCTATAACTCGATGTTCGTTTTTCCGAATACGAAAAAAAAGTTCGTTCATCCAAACAAATGCGGCTTTATTCTGAAGGTTCTTTATTCCAGAGGTTTGCTTATAAAAAAGTAGGGTTTGTTACTCTCTGAAGGGCGATAGGTAGTCCGAAAACGAAATAAGGTTCGTTTTTTCGAATGTTCGTTAATCCGAAAAAATATAATAATCTATAGCCATGGTTGCGAAGCCTTGAAAACCGGAAGGGCAAACGTGGTGATGGTGAGGGGGGGGGGGGGGGGCACCGTTGCCGTTCAAATGATTGGTATGAGGATGGGGAGGCAGGGTCGGCAGAACGTATTTTCGCATGGGGCTGGGCAAAGCTAAAAAGGGCAATTACATGTCAAAATTGGAAATTTGGTGCAAACGGATATTTTCACCATGAGATTGTCATCTGCGTGATTTCGTTGAAAATACGCTTCGCCGCCCCTCCCTATCCACCCTCGTAAGTCGTAACAATAATTAGAACAGCTGGTGTTCCCATCCCTCTCAATCACGCTTACCCTTCCTGTTTTTCCGTCTTCGACACAGATTATTTTATTTTCGGATTGACGAACCTTCGGAATAACGAACCTTATTTCTTTTTTTATTAGCGAACCTTCGGAAGATCGAACCTTAATTCGTTTTCTGACAAACGAACCATTTGAATAACGAACCTTATTTCGTTTTCGGATTAAGAAACATTTAAATTCGAAATTCAGAACCTTCGGAATATTCGAAGCTTCGCAATAACGAACCATTCAATAACGAACATACCCCTATTTTACGACGTAATGGCGACTGACGATAGAACATTTGGACATTTGGACCTACCAATGAAAAATTTATTCGCAGAATCATGATTCAATTTCTCCAATATAGAACTCAAGATGATGACAGGATTGATGCTGTGAAAGTCGGTGTTCCATGCCTGTAGTAAACCCACTGCCTGTTGAATAAATGTCTTCGGTGATGTTTCTGCCGTTCCTCTTATGTTTGAATGATCTATCCCAAGGGATTCGAGGAACTTAGTGATTTTCTCACGTTCACCGATTTCATTCAATACGTGTTTTAAGTCAAACCATTCAATTACTGCCGACTTCATTTTTCGATAATCTGATGAAACATAAACACAGTGGAAAACTGATTGTGTAATTTTACATGATTAGACAACAAGATTATATCCCACACAGTTGTTATTACGATCCATGAACATCATCGTGTGAATTAATTGATTCTATGAAAACAAAAGTGTGGAGTGACTCGGAACGCTAGCCTGTAAAACCTCTTCATGACCTCTTCATTTGATGAAATTATTGAAATTCAAGCTTTATTTCAAATACGCAGAACTTTGTTATTTCTTGACCATTTTCTGTCATTGAGGTATCAAATTAGAGAGCAGATACTGAACTTAAAAAAAAAAGGTTTTCTTTTTAAACCCAGATACAGCCCGTCAAGTGACTTTTTGGTATCCCCTCTTCAAATTGCCTTTGCTCACTCATACATGAATGAGAAATAATTTAAGTAATTTCAGATGAAAGAGGAAATTCTAAACTTTACAATTTATTGTAGGTATCTTGTCTATCGTTTTTGTGATTAAGTTATGTTATCTCATCGATAAATCTCAGTTTCGTTTTTCCTGGGACGCAATGTATATGTTTTTTTTTGGCTGCCATACCTCGTAAACCCCACAAAGTCTTCTCTGCGTTCTTGCTGTGGAGTTTTTCTTTTAATACTTTTCTCTGCCGTTTCTTCGTAGTTGTTTCTTTCCATGTACAGAGATGGGTGTAGTAATAATGTGCATCCTTGACTACCCCTAGACTTTCTCGTTCATTATTGCACAGAGCTGTTACAACCTTGTCTAGTTGGTCAGTTTCTTTATACATGAATGCAAGTTCGACAAGCTTCCACAGTTCCACATAAGAAACAAGATCTGAAGGAAACAAAATGTATTTTTCAGTACGTGGTTCCTTTTGAAAATCCTATGATAGTATGGTAACGATAACCCCCCCCGTCAGATCAGAGATAGTGTTCTTGATAACTATAATATTTGATAAAAATAAAGCATATGCTGTACATGTGGCTGATATGAAAGGAAACAGTCTTGTAATATCTTTTTTGATCGTTTATTTATTTTATTTATTTATTTCATTTCGAGGCAAGAAAACATGACAGCAATAGAGATATTACAAAAGAAATGTAAAATTGAGCACTAGCCAATGCCTGGGGATCACCTAACAAATGAAAATTCTGTCGAGAGGTTCTCCAAAATTGGCTGGTGCCTACCTGGAACACACAAAATAGCAATAAATTCAAACATATAATTACAATACTTCTATATAAATTAACCTTCATCATTGAAAGAAATCGGTTGCCATTTAAAAGGTCTTATAAGAAAACTGTGATATGTGATGTATAAAACATCCAGGAAGACTTGCAAGGTATCTGTGATTAAAAATCGTCATCTAATTTTATCTCAAAGGCCGTACAACTATGATTTTCTTCTGCATGTTTTAAGGGTTGCTCTGAACAACATTTCACTGGTGACTAATGAGACCATGCAGCTTACGATAGATTTGAGTCAATTCGATGAAAAAAAGATAAATGCCACAGAGAAAATTAAGGAAAATTGTGTTTCCCTCTCCCCTGGCAAAGTTTAAGAAGGCTTGATGGTGTGATTAAAAATCTTATACTAATTTACCTTTCTAAATAATTTGCATTACCTTTTACGTTGGGAGTTTTACCTAGATGAAAAAAGATAAAATGATATAGGAAAACGAATTTATATCACAGCTAACGTAACACTTACTACAATGCACATTACACATTTGCCTGATGACACTATTCAGTTATTTTAATTTTTTCTCATATTGACAATTTTTTGAAACTCTACGATATAAAACAACCATTGCCCTTGCCCCTCACCATCAATTCCTCAATCTATCAAATTTGCTCAGATACCTCATGGCGCTGTCACATTTCCTTACAGCGGCCGTACAGCGAGTCGAAAACATCGGTTTTACCTTTTTTGTACCAGCTACGTAAAGGTGGTTTGAATAAAAAGGAATTTAAAGGCTGTTTTCGATTCGGCGTACTGGAAATATGACTGCAGCATAAAGCAACGTTCTTAGCTATGAAGTATTGTAACATAGACCAATTAAGTGATAAGACACCTTTTCACCATTCAGTAGATTCATAACGCAATACTAATGTTACCAAGTAGAGCAAAACCCGTACTTTTCCCCTCAAACAGTTATGTTTCTTGAGACAACATGATACGGTAATTTATTTTATGAACTATTGATAATTAGGTTAATATATTGATAGGTATATCTTAAGACTGGCCGTTTAGCAAATAGACAGCACACACTCAAGAAAAAAAAGGTAAATTCTATTAAACTTACGGCGCCTATAGAAGACAGTCATTGTGAGCATTCCTGTTGTAATAAAAAGGGTCACTGCAGGGAGAAAATACGGAATCGTTAAAGAGATGATATATTTATATACAGAGTGCTCGCATAATGGACATGGTCATAGCATGGACAAGTTGTAAATTAATTAAATGGAAAACAATCTGCGTATCAGCAGAGAATCAGTAGAGGTTAAAATCCCCCTTGATTTTTTTTTGTTGTGAAAGGCAAATCTCCCTTGATAAATCAACCCCCTTAAAAAAATTCGACCATCTTTTAATTTTTTTTTTTTTTGTCACATTAATTTTAGGTACAAAACGACCTGCAAATTAAGGAAAGCCTTTTTTTGCTTGTCATTTTTGGGGCATACGAAACCTTTCCAAATTTTGGGTGAATACCTTTTTTTGGCTTGTCAACTATTTATTTAGCTGGACCCCCCCCCCTTGATAAAAAATCCATAGATACAGAGGTAGTCTAACAGAGAGAGAGAGGGAGAGAGAGAGAGAGAGAGACAGACAGACAGACAGAGGGTGTGGACGCGAGTAGATGCAAACACACACCCACGTCTCCACACAGGAATGATAATGTAGTATTTTTTTCAGCTCAAAATAATAACACTCGGTATCTTTCATACAGGTAAATGTATACATGATTTTGTTTTGTGTTTCTATCTGCATACTTACAGACAATAGGGACAATGAATGCCGCTGGATTAAGTGATGCATTTTGTCCAATCAATCGGACTGATGTTGATCTGTTACCATTCACTCCAGGAATCTCAGTAGCGACGCAGATATAAACTTCATTACTTATATGTCCGACGATTGTCACACTTTTGTTTCTCGTACCGTCGGTATTGTTCCAGATATGTGTGACGGGGATTGCGACGTTCTCTGATCCCAGCTGGAAGTACAGATCGATGTCTGGATAATATCTATTTGCATTGCATGTTATTTCTTCTGTTGAATCTACAGTTAAGATACAGTTGCCGTGATCCGTGGTTGCGGAACATCCCTGAATAGCTGGAAATGGTGTCATTGGCTGTGCTGTTTTAAGAAATTGAGAATATGTATCTATACATAATTGGGATTTGATTTCACAGATTTTGCAAAAGCCAAGGTACAGCCAAAACGAGATAATAACGAGTGGAATGTACATTGAAAAGACCACAAGCCTGTCGATAGAAAAACATCTGAACAATGATCAAAAGAAAATGTCCCCTAAATTGATTACTAAAACATAAATGCAACATACAGTATTTCTCCAGTAATTTTGCATTAGACAGTCGACAAGGGGTCGGAGCACTATCTAGACGGACGTCAAGATGCTCCGGCTATCACCCCACCCCCCCCAAAAAAAAAAAAAAAAATGGAATTCTACGGCCAACGTTTAACGGTCCTAATGCACTACTTTGAGTTTCCAAAATAAAGATGATGTTAAACCGAAAGGGTCATGAATGATAAATATTTGGTCTCTGGAACTGGGAAAGGTTGGACTCTAGGATGGTTTATCATGCTATCTAGGATCGGTTTAGCCAAAATAGGATAATAAAATGAGCGGAATTCACATTAAAATGACCGAAGCCTATCGATCGATGGCAAAAATAAATATTCTCAACCGAAGACAGGAATGTCCCCGAAATTGCCCTGCTGAAAAGAACATAGTGTCTCACAGTGTGATTACAGTGTGTTCACATAATGTACTATGTGAAAAATATTATTCATTCTATCAAAATGTTCAAATTTTAACAGTGTGAAGGTGATGTCACATTGTTGCACCTCGACATTGTGGATATCCACAGTGTACCCACACTGTGTGAAAATGGATTCACACTGTTGAAATTCTCAAACATAACAGTAGAGTGAATTGTATTTCATATATGCCACATATAATAATTTCCCTTTAATGTTGTATCAGATAGTCGGGAGGGGGGGGGGGGGTCAGGGGACGCAACTAGCTGTCAATTTACTCCCCCAATTTGAATTGAAACGCCATTGTTTTTTTTATGATCATAATGCGGTACTTTTAGTTTCCGAAATAAAGATCTATGCTAATAACCACATAGGTCAAGATCAACATTTGCTCTTGATAACTGGAGGAGTTATTGAAAGCTCTCGGATTGTTTTTTATCTTTCTGACTGAGATGTGATCTAATGCAAGAGAGGACATGCATATTTCACTGAAGAGAAACAGAATTGTATTCGAAAATCCGAGGTTCTAGGGAAATTTTAAGTTATAATTAACTGTTAAGATTATACATACACTTAGTACGACGATAAGGCAGGCAATGAACTCTACATCCTAGTAAATCTATCGAAAATGCCGTCAAATCTCAAATAAACAGCTTACATGTCTTTGTCCAAAACTGATGAACCGGGACAGTAGGTAGTAGTTATGGGAGAAACCTCATCCTATTTGACCTTTGACCCATGCCCTTTGACCCATGCCCTTTGACCGCATGACCTTTGACCCATGCCCTTTGACCACATGACCTTTAGTCGGTCAGCCTTTGACCTTTAGCCCGGTCAGCCTTTGACCTTTAGCCCGGTCAGCCATGACCTTTAGTCCGGTCAGCCTTTGACCTTTACCCCGGTCAGCCTTTGACCACACGACCCGATGGGTTGACCCAGACTTCCGGCCAGCCATGAAATGGTATGACGACACAGTTATGCAACCACCGTGATGTCATAGAATTACCCTTATTGCACCATCGATATTGCACCACCGTTGCGTCATCGCCACGTATTGGTGACTTTCGGTCGACCTTATCACACGAGGCAGCGACGTTGCACGGGTATTTTTAGCATATGATACGATGCACAAAAATACATCTTTGCAGTTTCCTATTTAAAAAGTTATCTTTTTCCGCCTACCGGTAGATATGTCAAGTGCCTCGCATGACGTCACCATGAAATGGTGTTAGCGACGCAACCACCGTGATGTCATCCCAGGGAATTACCCTTATCGCACCGTATCGGTATTGCACCACCGTGGCGCAATCGCCACGTATAGGATACGATGCACAAAAAAGACGTACGATTTCTGCACAGTTTCCTATTGGAAAAGTTATCTTTCTCTGCCTACCAGCAGATATGTCAAGTGCCTAGCGGTTTACGAATCGATCACCCCATGCACGGCCAACGCGCGTCATTGAACTTGGGATATCCTATTCAAGGTGAAAGCCGACTCTCTCTGCCTCTTATTACAACAATTATTGGTAATCCAACGTGTGATTATAATCATGATATCTCAGGCTCTACTAATTCCAGACTTTTCCCCATCAAAACTCTCTGACTTTTTCATACTGTTTTGTTCATACTTTTCATTTAACTCACATGGCCTGCCCGGCTCTCTGACTCGCAAAAAGTATACTATATTGAAACCGGTAGATGACTCCTTTAAATCAACTTCATTCATCCGCAGTACAGATGGTGATAACATGAAACACTATATAGTCAAGGATGATTCTTTATTATTATCATCATTTATTCTATTCCATTTCAATGTAGATAGGTTCAGATATTGTATAAACAGCAGATTTTGATACAAATGTAAATAATGTAAGTTATGTTCTCAAATAATGTTGTAATAACAAACTAATTGTTAACTGTTCATTGTTAATATTAAAGCGAAGTTCTCGTTTTTCTATTTCTTCGCTTAACTTAATGGATTGTAACACATGTATGTGGATGGCATTCAGAAAATATGAACACAATGAAGTTCAAACTGTCATTTATGTTGACGGCGTTTTCTTGGATGATTATCATTTGACAAGCATGATGTGTGTGCCTTTAGTTGTAGGCTCCATCTTCGACCTCCGTTTCTTCTCCACCATCATCATTATCGTCATCGTCACCTTGATACTGGAATAAACCATCGAATCGTGAACCATGCCTTGCTAACACCCTCTGTACGGCTTTCCGGAATTCCATGCCATTCTCTAATCTTTCCGTGAGATCGGACACGATTTCGTGATTGATGTCAGCGTCTTCGAGGTACACGTTCTGCTGCAAGAACTGAGAGTAAAGATCGAAAAAGATGTGTTTGACTGCCCACAGTAGTTTCACGTGAGCCTTTGCTTTAGCGTCTTCTTCTTCCATTCCTTCTGAGATGTATTTCTGATATTTTTCGTCTCTCAAGTCCTCGGTGGCCGTCATGGCTTGGTCTAACCATCCTCGATAAGCGAGGTTGTCTTCAGTTTCTTCCATGTTTGCTGTCATTGACGATTCGTGTCCATCGCTTTCTGATACGCTCGTTCCGGAATCATCGTTGGATTCTTCAACTCTTTGCATTTGAGAGGATGGGTCGGAGTCTTCATCTTCACTCGTTTCTTCTCCAGTATCATGCTCGTTTTGTTCATGCCTCTGCATATCATACTTCCTACTAAAGGTTTTATCGCATCGTGAACAAGCGTAGCGGTTGGACATATCCAACGTATTCATGTTGACTCGATGATTATTTGTTGGGAAATGAAGAAAATTAACGTTCAACCTTGTAATAATACGTAATCATGAAACGCGCGCGAAGGTACTTCGATTACTCACAATTCTTACGGATTTTTACGGATTCTTACGGATCCTTACGGATTTTTGCGGATTCTTATGGATTTTTACGGATTATAGCTTACGGATTTTTACGGATTCTTACGGATTTTTACGGATTTTTACGGATTTTTACGGATTCTTACGGATTTTTACGGATTTTTACGGATTTTCGCGGATTCTTACGGATTCTTACGGATTTTTACGGATTCTTACGGATTTTTGCGGATTCTTACGGATTTTTACGGATTCTTACGGATTTTTACGGATTCTTACGGATTCTTACGGATTTCTGCGGATTCTTACGGATTCTTACGGATTCTTACGGATTTTCACGGATTCTTACGGATTTTTACGGATTCTTACGGATTTTTACGGATTCTTACGGATTCTTACGGATTTTTGCGGATTCATACGGATTTTTACGGATTCTTACGGATTTTTACGGATTCTTACGGATTATAGCTTACGGATTTTTATGGATTAATTAATGCTTTCATAAAAATTTTCATATAATCTCAAGGAAAATATGTTCATCCACGTTGGAATGACCAATGCAGCATGGGAATCCGCAAGAATCCGTAAGAATCCGCAAAAATCCGTAAGAATCCGTAAGAATCCGTAAAAATCCGTAAGAATCCGTAAAAATCCGTAAGAATCCGTAAAAATCCGTAAGAATCCGTAAAAATCCGTAAGAATCCGCAAAAATCCGTAAGAATCAGTAAAAATCCGTAAGAATCCGTAAGAATCCGTAAAAATCCGTAAGAATCCGCAAAAATCCGTAAGAATCCGTAAAAATCCGTAAGAATCCGTAAGAATCCGTAAAATTCCGTAAAAATCCGTAAGAATCCGTAAGCTATAATCTGTAAAAATCCGTAAGAATCCGCAAAAATCTGTAAGAATCCGTAAAAATCCGTAAGAATTGTGAGTAATCGAAGTACCTTCGCGCGCGTTTCATGATTACGTATTATTACAAGGTTGAACGTTAATTTTCTTCATTTCCCAACAAATAATCATCGAGTCAACATGAATACGTTGGATATGTCCAACCGCTACGCTTGTTCACGATGCGATAAAACCTTTAGTAGGAAGTATGATATGCAGAGGCATGAACAAAACGAGCATGATACTGGAGAAGAAACGAGTGAAGATGAAGACTCCGACCCATCCTCTCAAATGCAAAGAGTTGAAGAATCCAACGATGATTCCGGAACGAGCGTATCAGAAAGCGATGGACACGAATCGTCAATGACAGCAAACATGGAAGAAACTGAAGACAACCTCGCTTATCGAGGATGGTTAGACCAAGCCATGACGGCCACCGAGGACTTGAGAGACGAAAAATATCAGAAATACATCTCAGAAGGAATGGAAGAAGAAGACGCTAAAGCAAAGGCTCACGTGAAACTACTGTGGGCAGTCAAACGCATCTTTTTCGATCTTTACTCTCAGTTCTTGCAGCAGAAAATGTACCTCGAAGACGCTGACATCAATCACGAAATCGTGTCCGATCTCACGGAAAGATTAGAGAATGGCATGGAATTCCGGAAAGCCGTACAGAGGGTGTTAGCCAGGCATGGTTCACGATTCGATGGTTTATTCCAGTATCAAGGTGACGATGACGATAATGATGATGGTGGAGAAGAAACGGAGGTCGAAGATGGAGCCTACAACTAAAGGCACAAACATCATGCTTGTCAAATGATAATCATCCAAGAAAACGCCGTCAACATAAATGACAGTTTGAACTTCATTGTGTTAATATTATCTGAATGCCATCCATATACATGTGTTACAATCCATTAAGTTAAGCGAAGAAGTAGAAAAACGAGAACTTCGCTTTAATATTAACAATGAACAGTTAACAATTAGTTTGTTATTACAACATAATTTGAGAACATAACTTACATTATTTACATTTGTATCAAAATCTGCTGTTTATACAATATCTGAACCTATCTACATTGAAATGGAATAGAATAAATGATGATAATAATAAAGAATCATCCTTGACTATATAGTGTTTCATGTTATCACCATCTGTACTGCGGATGAATGAAGTTGATTTAAAGGAGTCATCTACCGGTTTCAATATAGTATACTTTTTGCGAGTCAGAGAGCCGGGCAGGCCATGTGAGTTAAATGAAAAGTATGAACAAAACAGTATGAAAAAGTCAGAGAGTTTTGATGGGGAAAAGTCTGGAATTAGTAGAGCCTGAGATATCATGATTATAATCACACGTTGGATTACCAATAATTGTTGTAATAAGAGGCAGAGAGAGTCGGCTTTCACCTTGAATAGGATATCCCAAGTTCAATGACGCGCGTTGGCCGTGCATGGGGTGATCGATTCGTAAACCGCTAGGCACTTGACATATCTGCTGGTAGGCAGAGAAAGATAACTTTTCCAATAGGAAACTGTGCAGAAATCATACGTCTTTTTTGTGCATCGTATCCTATACGTGGCGATTGCGCCACGGTGGTGCAATACCGATACGGTGCGATAAGGGTAATTCCCTGGGATGACATCACGGTGGTTGCGTCGCTAACACCATTTCATGGTGACGTCATGCGAGGCACTTGACATATCTACCGGTAGGCGGAAAAAGATAACTTTTTAAATAGGAAACTGCAAAGATGTATTTTTGTGCATCGTATCATATGCTAAAAATACCCGTGCAACGTCGCTGCCTCGTGTGATAAGGTCGACCGAAAGTCACCAATACGTGGCGATGACGCAACGGTGGTGCAATATCGATGGTGCAATAAGGGTAATTCTATGACATCACGGTGGTTGCATAACTGTGTCGTCATACCATTTCATGGCTGGCCGGAAGTCTGGGTCAACCCATCGGGTCGTGTGGTCAAAGGCTGACCGGGGTAAAGGTCAAAGGCTGACCGGACTAAAGGTCATGGCTGACCGACTAAAGGTCATTTGGTCAAAGGTCATGTGTCAAAGGTCATGCGGTCAAAGGGCATGGGTCAAAGGGCATGGGTCAAAGGGCATGGGTCAAAGGTCAAATAGGATGAGGTCTCTCCCATAACCATGGGCGGAAATCTCTCCTCGAAGGTAGGGGGGACACACACACACACACACCCTCACACACACACACACATATATATATATATATATATATATATATATATATATAAATCAAAGAGTTCTGCGTCGGCGTCATAATGTAGAAACAAAAAAAAACTTAATAGAAACGCCGTGAGGAGACATAATCTTCCAAATTTTCGGTCATAGACCTTCTTCAGCGATGAATTTATTAAATCCAAAACAGGTTGCATCATTTGGTGATGATACCAACGCGCAATAAAATTAATGTGCAACAACATAACTAACGCGACAGGTGCATTGTTAGATGATATTGTGACGTAATGAGTAAAGTCAAGGCAACTATTATGACATAGAGTAAAAACGGCAAAAGAGTCTATCCATCCATCGGTAAAGAAAGAAAAGTTCACTTGGTCTCAGGCATTGGGAAGGCGCGGAAAGACACATTCATTCCGTGGGGTGCGAGGGTCCCGAGACTGTAGATCAGCTTCTCTTCTTTGAGTTTGCGATCCGTCTCACGGTCGCAAGGGATGGCAACGCATACCTGTAGATCGTTGATGAAATGTCCAGGTTGGTTGAAATGCGTTGCAACTGGAAGGCCAGGGGCCCGTTGCAGAAAGAGTTGCGTTTAAACGTAAGTCAAAAAATCAATCGCAAGTCCAAAATGCGCGCTGTCGATTGGTTAAAAATGAAGTTGCGCATGATTTTTAGAGTTGCGTTTGATTGCAACTCTTTCTGCAACGGGCCCCTGGTGTGTTAAGTCGGATCGAACGCAGGTGCTCTGTTACTCTGTCTGCTAGACGTCGTTTGGTCTCTCCAATATAAAGCTTGGAGCAGCGTGAGCATCGTATAGCATATACGACGTTTCTGGTGGTGCACTTGAAGGAGGCCTTGACGCGCCAAGTTCTTCTGGGTCCTTGGATGACACCTCCCCTCATGACGTAGGGACAGGTATTGCATCTCGGCCTGCCGCATTGAGATGTGCCAGTTGCATCTGCCGGTTGATTAGGCGGCAATTTGGAGCGAACGAGATGGTCACGCAGAGAACGGTCTTTCCGATATGCCAGAAGTACGGGGTTGTCTCCAAAGATCTCCTTGCAAGAAGGAGATGACAGGAACAGCTTGGCGTTGTTTTTGATAGATATTGTAATGAGTGCAGACGTGGGATGATAAGTCATCACTAGTGGAACTCGACGACTCTTGTTGTTGTTTATCTTCCCAGTCAAAGCTTCGTCCTGCGAGATCACATTAGATCTTTGAATGGAGTGCTGAATGAGTTCCTGAGGGTAGCCTCTCTTCACGAAGAAATCACCCATCTCGGCAGCCCGTTGTTTAAAACGAGCATCATCGCTGCAGATTCTACGTAGCCTGGTCATCTGGGAGTAGGGGATCGCCTTCTTACAAGCCGCTGGATGGGAGGAGTCATATTTCAAGTAGGAGTGAGAAGAAGTAGGTTTTTAGAATACATCAGTTGAAAGACCTAAATCTTTGATAGAGATGGAGATGTCCAGGAAGTCCACACTGGTGCTAGAGATACAATGTGTGAACTTAAGAGATGGATGGTAGTTATTAGCATATGCGATGAAATCTTGAAGATCCTCCTCTGAGCCGGTGCTTATTCCAAGATAGTCGTCTATGTATCGCTTAAACAAGACATGTTTAGGCCCATGATATGATTGCAGCATCTGTTCCCCCACGAACCCAACAAAGAGACAAGCATAAGAAGGGCCCATTTTTGTTCCCATAGCCACACCTTTATGTTGCTTGTAGTAGCGTCCATCAAATTCGAAAGCTGACAAACGGAGAACTAGTTCAGCCAACCTTAGAAGGGTTTCCACACTCGGGGAATCATCGGGGGCATTGCGTTCCAAGAAGTAGCGGAGAGCCCTCAAACCGTCGTCTATGGGTATGTTAGTATAGAGAGATGAAATATCCATCGTGAAGAGGAGATGCTTACTTCTTTCATCTAGAGTAACATCCCTTATGAGGCGAACAGCATCAGAGGAGTCTTTCACGTAGTACGTAGGAAGCTGAGTGACAAGAGGGGCTAGGATACAGTGGGGCAATTACACGTTGATACAATCGGTCTTCCAGGTGTGTTAGCTTTATGGATCTTAGGTAGTAAGTAGAAAGTAGAGCACCGAGGATTATCTTGAATGAGATTAGACGCATTCTTGGGCAGGTCGTCATTTTGTATCAACTCTTGTACTGTATCCTTGACCATGGTATGGTGCTCAGGAGTGGGATCAGTTTCGACTGGTTCGTAGAATTCAGGATCAGACAATTGGCGTTCGCCCTCATGAATGTAGAGGTCACGTCTCCATACCACAATGGCTCCACCCTTATCAGCTGGTTTGATGATATAATCCTTGTTATTACGTAAGGACTTGATGGTCTCACGATCAGATCGGGTAATGTTATGACTAACTCTTTTGTCAGCGTTGAGAATGTCATTCATGTCAGATCTGCACTTCGAGATGAAACTGTCAAGAGCTGGCAATTCTCCATCGGGTGGCATCCAGGTAGACCGCCGTGGTTTTAGAGCAGCAAAATGATCCGAATGACTATCATGGTCAGGTGTGGGAGTAGCTTCATTCTCAGGTCGATAGTAATGGGCTGATAGCTTCATACGTCTGGCAAACCTTTCGAAATCCTCTCGAGTCTGGAATTCATCAACACGTTCGGTAGTGGGGATAAAAGTTAGACCTTTCTTTAAGACAGACTTCTCATCATCAGATAATGGGAGATCAGGTGGAATAGTGACAACCAGTCTATCATCATCAGCAACCATACGTCTAAAGCTGTTCCTGTCATCTCCTTCTTGCAAGGAGATCTTTGGAGACAACCCCGTACTTCTGGCATATCGGAAAGACCGTTCTCTGCGTGACCATCTCGTTCGCGCCAAAAGAATGCTATTCATCATATATATATATATATATATATGTATATATGTATATATATATACAGTACATATTTCGAAGAGGGGAGGTATTCCTAACTAAAGATGAAAGGCCTCAATACATAATGCGAGCGCGAAGCGCGAGCTGAAAGTTTTTGATTTTCCAACCTAAAAGCTAGACATTCGTGAAACTTTTTCAAATCATGAGCAGGATAGGAATTACCTAAAGACTGGGATATTCGTAATACTTTTTCGAATCATGAACAGAATAGGAATTCAACTAATTAAAATAATAGCTGACAGCTCTAGGTAAATATGGCCAGTCTTAAACCCCCATGCAATGAATTGTCAAAAAGCCCCCGCATGTACATAGATTAAATTAGAAGTGCATGTCACGGTTAGACATTTCATCATATCATTATGTCTTCATCGGCCTAAGAATGCTATTTACGAATTCGTTGGAGGTGTACCGTGAACGCTTTTTAAAAAGAAATCAAACGATAGATATTTTTTCATTCAATTTATCAGGAGCAAAATGAAACTGCACTATTCTCATTCATCATTTTATAACATTCCTTTTTGTCTGGCTGGTTTATTTTATATCTAAAGTTTTGCCAGGTTTACCGATGCAAAAAGGAGGAGGAGTAGACATAAGAGAGGTGGAGAGACAGAGAGGGTTAGGGGCGGGGAAAAACATAGAGAACATAGCGAGGAAAGCTTAGACGTTGAAATTGTCACGAAAGATTGTGGTTAAATATTATTTCGTTATTTGTAATGTCGTCTGTACTATTCTTTTTGAATATTTGAATGACAATATTAAGCATGCGTTCCCAGGCTTGGAACTGAATATGTAACTGATTATGAAAATCAATAATAATCTTGTTTTGACTGGTAAATCAATTTGGGGTCGATCGAGGGGGACTGTCTGGTTCAGATTCTTTGCATAAAAGAAGACCCTGAACCTTTACCACTGCATCCAATATGATATAAACGGCTTGATGGTCATAACCCTTGGAAGCGGAAGTGCTGTTGGGTATTTTGTACACCATAAGCAGCACCCTCTTGGTAATTAGCTTGGTATGCTAAAATGTAGAGATTTGATACAAATCTCTCTTATTTTTCAAACAGAAGAAAAAACATTGTTTATTATCTAATTGTTATTATTTTTGTTGTAATTCTTTTTCTGACCTAAAAGAAATTCATTTAGTTAAAATAATTTTTTGTGTCATTTTCCCCCTTAAACAAATCCCCTTTCATTTTGGAGTGAAAAATTATGTTTTCGGCTTTTTAACAAACCAGCACCCAATATCTCTTTCATTTTTGCCTCTGCCATCTTTACCTGTTAGAAATTTTATACTTAAAAATAAAAAATTCCTGCAACAGAGTCTGGAGAACACCTGTAATCTTACTGCACTGTGTATATTCTTACATGCATTTGTGTAAAATTACAGAAAATTGGTATTTTGTGCCCGTACCCTTACAAATTTATTGTAATAAAACTGTTTTCCCCTTTTTAAAACATCTGTTTTGTAAAATTGTAGAAATTTATTGTGTTTTTTTTTCTGTAAAACCTGTTTTTTAATTTTTCTGTAGAATCTACTGTTTTGTCTAATAGTGTACCTCGGCCACTTTTACCCCTGCCATTATCACATCTTCCATTTTTACCTCTTGTCATTTATGCCTCTGCTCTTTTTACCTCTGCCGTTTTTACCTCTGCCATTTTTACCTCTGCCATTATTACCTCTGCCATTTTTACCTCTGCCATTATTTCCTCTGCCATTTTTACCTCTGCCATTTTTACCTCTGCCATTATTACCTCCGCCATTTTTACCTGACACCTAAAAAACGAACAGGATAGGAATCTAAACAATTAATGATGGCGATAAGCGCGAGCTGAAAGTTTGTATTTCCAACCTAAAAACTGGACAATCGTAACACTTTTTGAAATCATGAACAGAATATAAATTTTACTAAACAATATTAGATTCGAACGCGAAGTGTGTGCTGAAGATATGTCATTTCCGGCCTAAAAATTTGTATTATTAACATATTTTAAAAACAAGGACATGGTAGCTATCTCACTAAATTTTGATTAATGTAAGCGCAAAGCGTATCCTGATTCTTTTTATTTTCCGACCAAAAAGTCATCTTCTTTTCACCTTATAGCAATAAACAGAATAGTATCTGACTCAACCAAAATTACTGATGCGAGCGTGAAGCGCGAAATGAATATTTTTTAATATTCAGATCTGAAAAATTGATCTTTCAAGCACTTTTGAAATAAAGAACAAGGAGTTTATTTCAATAAGCACTGCGAGCGCAAAGCGCGAGCTATTCTTTTTTGTTTTAGATTTAAACCTACATATAAGGAAAAGGATGGATATATTCCTAAATGAATGATTTGATTTTATATATTTCGATCTAAAAAGTGAAAAAATAAGCACGTTTTGAAATAAAGAGATGGCTGTGTATTAATGCAAAGCGCGAGCGGTTTTTTAATTTTTATATCATGACCTGATAGTTTTCTCTTTTTTTCCAATTATTACCCTCCCCTTCCATCATTCAATTTTTTTCCTCGTCCTATCTTTCATCTTAATTTTCTCCTTACCTTCCTATTTTGTGCCGCCAATAGGGGGCTGGCCACCGCTTCGCCCCCTTGATCTACTTATGATCCGGGGGCGGATCCACGATTTTCCAAAAGGTGGGGGGCAAATTTTTCTGAGGAAAATTTTGACAAGCCCCAAAAATCACAAATTAAGGATATTTCATACCCGAAAAAAATTTGACAAGCAAAAAAAAATAAAAAGGTCTGTTTTAAAGGCATTTTTACATTACAAATTTTGCTTCTCAAGGGGGGGGGGGGGGGACACGTGCCTCCAGTGCCCCCCCCCCGCATCCGCGCCTGCCTATGATGACCCATCCCACGGCAGGAATTTCGTGTATAAATGGAATATAAAATTCTCGTTAATAGAGTATTTAAAAACAAATTTGGGGGATTAAATATAGTTCAAACTCATAGCGAAGGATTCATCATAACTCATGAAAACTATTCTTTTTACTGAGTACGCGAACAATGAAAGTATTCTTATATTCCAAGTAAATGTGGAATAAAGGGAAAATTAATTTATTTAACAAAGGTATGTTCTTACGGGATATGGAACATTCTCGTCTACTATCTATGCACTAAATTTACTTATAAGTATCCAGAGGTGATTTTCTTTTTTCTTTTTACAATGGCCATCAATGTCATCACTCTTTGGCTGGCATATAGGGCTAGATGCGAGTTCGAGAATAGTCGGGCCGGTATGACTTTTTTCCTATCCAAGTTCTTAACAAAAGCTATCTGTTTATATATATTTCGAAATATGGTTTGCCTAAAAGCAAAACTCCCATCATTTGTTGTTTTAGAGATAATCATACACACAATGAAAAGTGTGTAAAATTGTGCCTTGTAATGTCAGTTACCGTGAAAATGCCCATGTGTATAATTTCGATTTTGAATTATTAGTCCAGTCAATCTAGCCAGAATAGGGGGGTAACCCACCACTAATTGCAACACGAAATATTCCACTGAAATGCTTTCCAGGAAGGTCCCCTAAACAACATACTAAAAGTCCCAAGAAATCCAAGCAGTGGAAATTTATGAAATTTGCATATTATGCAAATTAGCCATGAAAAATTAGAAAAAGAAGGGAAAATATCAAAAGATTACAAATTAAATGTCCAAAATAATTTGATTTGAATGGAAATTCATGATAAATAACTGAATTCAATGTTTCCAATCAAAAGTGCAAAAATTTCTACCTCATTTGCATATTACGCAAATAAGCATCCTTATATGGAAAAAATGTCAAGATATTGTGATTTTTCTCATATAGACTGCTTGAAAACATTTCATTAATGTTGACATTAATATGCTACTATATCACTAAGCATGATAATTCATCCCAATGCCTGAAAATTAATTTGCATATTATGCAAATTAGCCATTAAAAAAAAAATGAAAATTAGGAAATTAATCCAAAGATTACAAATTAAATGTCCACAGCAAGTAATTTTGAACATGATGAATAAATAAGTTCAAGGTCTTTATTTAAAAAAGCTAGCAAATCTGCCTCATTTGCATATTATGCAAATAAGTATCCTTATATGGAAAATGTCAAGAAATTTGGATTTTTATCACATTGACTGCAGTGAAAACATTTAAGTTTTTCAAATTAATATGCTGCTATCACTAAGCTTTTAAATCTATCCTAATATGATTTATATTCAAGGAAAAATACTGGAAATATGTTCTTCGCTTCCTAAGCGTTAGTCTGACAAGATGATGAGATAAGCAAGAACAAAGCACAGTATTTGAATTGGTGTGTAGTTTGTTAGAGTTGACAACCCTTTCTTATATGGATGGGAAAGACTTAGACTTTCTTGGAATTTCACCGCATAAACATGATAAAGGGAGGCCAGGAAAAGCAAACTTATGGCAGGTAAGATCTGATGAGTAGTCTCATTAAGAAGTGCAGCAGAGATTCCGTCTGGCCTAGTAGCTTCACGCAGGTTGTTTTCTTTAACAATTTCTTCAGTAGTCTGGCTACACCTGCTTGACTAAACAATATGTCATCTGGCCATATCTGGGTCATGACTGGGTCCCAGGACTTCAGCGTCATCGTCATCATGATCATGCAGTGGTGAATACTAAGACTAAAAATCTTTGCCTTCCTTTAATAATGATATTCCAATGTAGTCATAGCTATTGATATTAAGGGCTCCCAACATGCTAATTGTTACAGCCTGGATCATTGTCAATCCGGTCAACAAATTATGTATTATAGGCTTGTCTACAAACCCTCTTATGGTCCTCTTTAATGCATTGTAGCAATTCTGAGCTTTACCTTACTGATGCTTTTGGAGCTCTAAAATGTGCAAGCCTTCCTAGACTTTCTCTAAAACTCTTGACATTTTCCGACACAACTTATGTCCATTCTCTCATTGAAGCAACTTGTGTCGGAAGAAGACATGGTTAACGGTGTGTTCTTGTTAAAGTCCTCTTGATTGGCATTCAGTCTGCTATGCTCGACTTGTCGGATTTCAGTACAGAGAGTTGTATGATTGTCCAAAGTACATCTGCATGACACTATTAAAGTCAGCATTCCTCCAGAAGAACATCCATAGTCGTACCATAAAATGTTTATTCCTCTGGATAACCTCGCAGTATACCCATAAGTAGCACATTGTGGCAAATAAATCTTGGAAGTGGTACACACTATCTAATCAATGTTGGATGGTATTTGATGGTGATGTTAAGGGTGTTCCATTATGTTGTGTCCTCTTGGACCAAATCAATAATCTGGCTTAGTTCTCCATTTGGTTTGTTCATTGTTTCACTGAGGAATTTCTGTTTACCATAAATATCAGGAAATTAATATTATTATTTGCATACGACTTACTTAGAAACTATAGCTTTAATATTTGGAGATGGTTGCCATAGGAGATTTATCAAAGAGAGAACAGAAAATGGATGCTTCATCATGAAGCAGCAACTGGATTCAGCAAGAAGGAAAAAAGGTTGTCAAGAATTCCCATTTGCTGAAAGAGGTCTAACATGGAGAGATAATTCTTTCAAAACATTGGGTATTCAATTCTCGTTGAATTTTAATTCACTGTATAGTCTTAACTATGTTCCTAAACTGAGGCAGATAGAGAATATATTGAATTGTTGGCGCTCAGAAATTTGTCTTTTGTTGGAAAAATCTGTGTTATTAAAACTTTATTAATGCCTCCGTTGCTGTATTTACTATCTGTTTTGTGTATTAAAATTCCAAGCAAATTTTTTAAAGATCTAAATACTTTATTTTACAGATTTATTTGGAATGGAGGCAAGGACAGAGTAAAGAGAAAATATTTTTGTAATGACTTTTCTGCCTGTGGGCTCAAGATGGTTGATCCCTATACATTTTCATTGGCTCAGAAAATGATTTGGGTAAAATTTTTGTTAAATGATAATTACAATAGTGGATGGAAATTAATTGAAGTTTCCTTTTTAGACAAATTTAATGCAATGAGGGACATTTTGTGGAAGGCCCATGCACCTGAACAAATTTTGAATAATTTAAATTGTTCCCTACTTGCAGACTCAATCCGGACCTGGTACTTGTTTAGAGATAAAGCTTCCAGAAAAGAGTTTGGTTATGATTATTTGTATTTGGGTTATTCACATTGTTTTTGGTTTAATAGAAATGTCAGATCCAAATCTAAACAATTTTTATTTTATGAAAATTGGTTTAATAAGGGCATAGTTTTTATAAGTGATCTCTTTAATCCACCCCATCCAGGTTACAAGTTATTTGAAGAGTTAGTTCTCGACTTTGAAACTTCAGCAAAAGATAGAAGAAAATATAATTTTCTATTACAAAATATTCCTGGTCCATGGTTAGATTGGCATAATAATCCAGATTTAGATATCCATTCCGAAGTTGTAGATAAATTATTAGAGAAAAGGAAAGTTAGCAGTTATGCATATTTGATATTTTTCAATCAATGTCTCCCATATAATTGTATTTCCTTTTGGGAAGAGTCGTGCCCTTCTAACGACATAGTACACTGGGAGAAAATACATATGCTGAATTTTAAGAGTACTATTGATAGCCGCCTCAGATCATTTTATTTCAAGACAATTGCCCTTAATGCATTTTTATTTAAAATCAAGAGAAAAGATTCCCCAAACTGTTCATTCTGTAAAAGAGACCCTGAAACAATTGTACATATATTTTGTGATTGTCCGGTGGTTGACATTGTATGGGATAATCTTTTATCTATAATAAACCAAAAACAACATTCGAATATTATCCTTTCCCCCTTTGTAAAGGTTTTTGGTATTCAAGGTGATAATTTTCTAACATTCATTTTCCTTGCTTTCAAATAATATGTTCACTTTTGTAAATTTAATAACAAAAACCCTAATATTGTGGAATTCAAAGCTCGTATCAAAGGTATTAAGGATATTGAATATGTTTTGGCGAAGAAAAATGGTAAATTACCTGTACATTTTAAAAAGTGGAGATTTGATATCTAATTTGTTTTATGTATCTGTCTTGACAAGTATATACCTACATGTACGTAAGTGCTGCTCTGTTTAATCATGTAAATAGCTTGTTCATTTGTACTGTGATTTATTTTTTGATCAATAAAGATTGAAAGAAAAAAAAACAAAAAAAACGTCTAATTACGATTCCTGTATCTGAGAAAGATGCCTATAATGCACTTTAAGCCTTCATCATGAATTTATGAATGGCTTTCATGTCGCTCGTATAGGCAAATGCCCATTGTTACTCTTATTAAGCATGCCCAGAGATCTTGTGATCCAAGCAAGTACTCATATTCACCACCAAGACAAGTGATGATGATGATGATGATGATGGGTTCTTGTAAAGCGTCGGTATCCGCCTCAGCTGGGCAGTGGCGTAGCTACGGGGGAGCCTGGGGGGGCACGTGCCCCCCCTGAGATTTGGTGTGCCCCCCCAGGTGCCCCCCCCTGAAAAAAATTGGCAGAGCAAAAAAAAAGAAAAAAGGGAGAAAGAAGAAAAGAAAGGAATAAGAAAGACAGAAGAAAAAAAAGAAGAGGAAAATAAGAGGAAGACGAGTGAATGAAATAATGTAAGGGGAAGACTTGCAAAAAAAAAACCCAAATCTTTCATGTTACTATATAAAATTTTTTGCTTGCGCTTCGCGCCAGAATTGCCTGTTCAATGAGATTCATATCTTCCTCAATAGGCTGATATGGAGCAAGTTTTGAAGTCAATATACAAAACATATTTTAGCTCGGACATCGAGCTTTCATTCTTTTTTTTCATTTACAAATTTAAGTGCTCTGTAAAATGTCCGTTTTATGGTCTACATATCAGCATTTCAAGCTCATGCTGTGTGGTCACATTGTTTGATTTGCCAAGTTCCTATTGTCTACGTGTATTCCATAATGTTCCATTAAACAAATGTATTCAGAATGCCCAGATTCTAGGTCTAAATATAAATCATGCGCGATTGCCTGCATGTTCTTTATTTAAAATGTACTCAAATTATCCAGTTTCACATCAGAATATCAATAATTGTCTGCTCACGCTTCACGATCGCATTATTAATGATACCCAATTAACTATATCCTATTTATGATTTACAAAATATGAATAGAGTGTCCCGCTTTTAGGTCTAAAATCACAATTTTCTTCCTCTCGCGCTTCGCGCTCGCATCAGTTGTTTAGTTACATACCTATCCCATTTATTAATACAAAAAGTGCTTAGAATGACCATTTCTTAGGTCGGAATGTCAAAAAAAAAAATCCTCGCGCTTCGCGCTCGCATTATTGAAATATATACCGTCTTCGTGGGTAACTGTAAGCAGTCCTTAAGAGGTCCCTTTTCGATAATGCTAGAACAGTTAATAAAAATTTCTGCTCGCGCTTGGCGTTCGCAGTAACCATCTACAGTAGTTACATACGAATCTTGTTCAGGATCATATATAACATTGCCCAGAATATTAAATTTTCAGGACAAAATACATGAAAGAAAAAAAAAATCGCTCGCGCTTCGCGCTCGCACTTTTTATAAGGCTCATGAGATTACTTCATGTTTATGTTGTTTAATAAGAATAAAACTAAGAAGTGACTGATCGGGGAAAATATAGGTGAAGATAACTTCGGGCCCCCGTCCCCTATTGCCGAAAGTCGGATCCGCCCTTGTGACACATACACACACACCGGAAAAAATGGTGCCCCCCCTGAAAAAGCAAGGACCCCCCAGTGCCCCCCCAGGAAAAAAATCCTAGCTACGCCACTGCAGCTGGGCGCTCATGGCGCTTGCTCAAAAATAGGAAATATCTCACAAATTCCAATGTCTTCAAACAGTGCTTATGATCATCATTCAGTTCAAGTACTGTCCTAGTAATGCTACAATTGAGTTATTCTTGTCTTGGGGTAATGTTGGAGTGGGGAACAGAAAGGTCTTCAGGTAAGACTCAAAAGTTGATTGGGTCTTTGCTCTCCTGATAAATTGGGGAAGGCTATTCCACAGCTTTGGTCCAGAGATGTAGAAGGCTCTGTCACTCCAGGTTGTGTGGCTGAGAGATTCCCTCAGCAATGCTTGAGCTGCTGATCTGAGACTGCGTGTTGGTCTATGCTGAGATAAGAGCTCTGAGATGTAGGGTGGAGATTTATCGTTAAGCGCTTTAAATACAAGGACCCCAAGTTTATAAGCTAATTGGTGTGCTACAAGGACCAAATATTCGAAGCTAATGGGATTTTATTTGTACGGGTGTGACATCTTGTGCTGATCACTTGGCAATCCAAGAGTTGCTAGCGTGGACTATACTCGCAAGAAACGCAAAGTCTCTATACAAAGTCAAGAAGAGAGCAAGACTTGGATGGAAATAATGAAACATTCAAGCAGTGGGATCCATGTAGAATTGACTCATCATTGTACAATATGAGTGGGGTAACTGCTCGTGGCAAAACTCAATATCAACCAAGCAAGAAGTGTAGGGAAGGTCATCATGAATAATAGACATAATTTACATGGAATTTTAGAGGAAAGTATCACTTATGTGTTTCCTTGAATATTTATAACATGTCGGATGCTTATTTGCACAATATGTAAATTACACTTCAGATATTAAGCTGATTATTAATGTATTTGCCATTCTTAGTGATCAAATCATATTGATCTAGACTGAAATGTTTTCATAACTGTTTTTGTGAGAAAAATCAAAATTTCTGGATTTTTTCCATATAAAGATGCTCATATATATGCAAATGACGTAGATTTATTTACGATTTTTTATTTAAAACATAAATAAATTTGTAAAACTTGTCATGGGCTTCAGTTCAATTCGTATTGATTGCACTTGATTTCCAATATTTGGATTATTTTCCTTATTTGTGATTTTCCCATATGCTTGTATATTTAAGGACTTTTAATATGGTGTTTAGGAAACCTTCCTGTAAGGTATTGCCATATTCCAATTTCAATAGATAATCTACTTGCAATTTTTGAGGGATGTATCACCAGTGTGTTTTCTTGAATATTTATAACATGTTAGATACTTTTATTTGCATAATATGCAAATTACACTACAGACACTAAGCTGAATACAAATGTATTCAACGTCCTTAGTGATAGCAGCATGTAAATTCCAACATTAATTAAATTTTCAAGCAGATAATGAGAGAAAAATCACAATACCTACACATTTTTCCATATAAGGATGCTTATTTGCATATTTTACGAATGAGGTAGATTTTTTGCACTTTTGACAAAAAACATTGAATACAGTTATCTATCATAAATTTTCGCTCAAATTGAATTGTTTTGGACACTCAATTTGTAATATTTGGGCTATTTTCCTTATTTTTCTTACTTTTTATGGCTAATTTGCATAATATGCAAATTTCATAAATTTCCACTGCTTGGATTTCTTGGGACTTTTAGTATGTTGTTTAGGTGACCTTCCTTGAAAGCATTGCAGTGGAATATCTCGTGTTGCAATTAGTGGTGGGTCAAACCCTATATTGACTGGACTATATGTATTTTTTCCATAATAAAAGACCACAAATAGTAGGGGGGCATTTGATATTATGTCCCCCCTTTCCAAAATGGTAGGGGGGACGCGTCCCCCCTGGGATTTCCGCCCATGCCCATAACTACTGTAGTTCGTCCCCAGATTCAGAATTGAATTGAAAATTCAAATATGTCGTTTCTACAGAGCCCTGTTCGAGACTGCTGTTTTGATTCACCGATTTTCGACAAGGGCTGCTTTGTCATGAAGGGCTTTGAACAATAGATTTTCAATATTCAAGAAAGTGTCTGCTTATTATTTGCGAAAACTCCCTTACAATTGGAAAGTCCAACAATCGCATTTTATGCGACAAAAGAGTCCGAAACTTGCGCTTTCCGGGAACTTGGGGCGCTTGGAGCCCTTTTTTGTTCACGAGTACTTTCACTGAAAAAATAGTTCCGAACAGAGAGTGACTCCACATGACCCCTAAGAAAAAAGAAAAAATGGCAAGCTTCCGAACATTTAAGCGGACTTTAAAGCACTTTTGTCGCATATGGAAATGCAAATGATCTAGATAAAAATGTACCTATTACAGTGAGCAGTGAATCATCTTGATAAGTGACACCTGTGTCATAATCAGTAACCACGCAGAAATAGAGACCTTCCTGTTGGATCTTGACGTTGTAAATGACAAGAGAGTATTCGCCGGTAATGTGGAATAATCCATCTTTGTATCCTGTCCCTCCTATTACAATGGAGTCTTTAGAAAGGTCAATGAAGACCAGCATTTCGTTTCTGCTTCCGAACCAGGAAACTTTTCGTGGTCTGATATTAACTTGACAAGGCACACGCCCAGTTTGCTTCAAAGGAAGAGTTACAGAAGATTCCATCTCAAGGGCATCGTCTATACAGAATCAAACAGATTTAAAAGTATGTAGGGTCAAAATTATCCTTGTATTTACATAAGTTAATGGTATCCATCTTTCCCCTGTTTTGGATAAAATAAATCTCTCTACCTTTTAAAACGATCTATTCAAGGTATTTTCGTGGAATAATTTCGGTCGACTATAATACCTGACTTTTAAAATTTGAAGGCATGTGACTATTTAGATTCTTATTATGATATATAAACCCATCTACGCAAAAAATACCTAATATTTCCCACTGAATTGTAAGAAACATATAGAGTGGTATGAAATATATTTCTTACCGGATACTGTGACGTCTGTGTAGTCGTCGACAAGAATTCCATCCTCGTTAGAAACCAAACAAATAAAGCGCCCTCTATCTGTATGATTTACAGATTTGATGATCAGGGAGTAGTTTTCATCCATGTCACAGCTACCGTCGTCATATCTAGGACCAGTTATTTTGTCTTCAGGTGTCCATTGGATGAGGGTTGGTGAGGTCCAAATATCATGTCCTTTCTTCCAGAAGACAGCATAAGGAGAACCGGAGAAACGACATGTCAAGATTCCTAAACTACCACGGATAAGGGTTTTCTCTCGTTCTGTGTGAACTGTACCATCGTGAATATCTGGTGATTCGCCATTTCCTAGAAAGGGGTATCGTGTTTATAACATTATCAACAGGATCAAATGTGAAAAAGAGTTAATTATCATCAAAACTTTTCACTCTCACAATTTTGTGGGTTCTTTTTCAAACAGAGCCTTCTCCATGTAAGATCATTAATTTCTAACAAAGCCTTTTGTACTGGTGCCTTTTAACTTTGGTGATTATAACTTTGAAATACAAAGTGCAAATAATGATTTACAGAAATATTTAAATGTTGAGAAATGGTATTAGCCTACTCCTATCCCCAATCCGAATACAAGTGATTTTTCCTCCTCCTGATTTAGACGATGAGAGTTTTTAAAGTTTAATCCGCAAAACATTCATCAGAATTAATTCCACACACACAAGAATGACGACTAAGAAAAAACAATAGAGAAGGAAATAATAGAAGAGACAGGAGGGTGAAATATGATCTTATTTTGTTAAACATTTTTACAAAATGCATCTGAAAATTGAATTTTTCAATAAAAATGTCGAAAGTATTGCTCCTTTGCCCTTCTCTCTCTCGCAACTTTTTAATAATTTTTTTCCAATACGCTACACCTAGCCCCTCAAAATGTTGGCTTATCACTGTAAAGGTGCTGTTATTTTATATGATCCACACCATATAACCTATTTTCATACACATTCTTAAACTGTAATATCATTAACATGACAGGCAACTCTTGGGTTGTTTTTTTTATCAAAAAACATCCTTTAATAAACGTTTAGGAAATTCTAAATTTTCCAAAATGAGAGAGAAAAACAAAGAAACAATGTGTAATGACATAACTATAATGGCTCGTAGAACATATGTCTGAAATCTAGATTTGTCAAAATGAATGTTATCACCTTAACCCTAAGAAGACGGGGGGGGGGGGCCCTATTGTGACCCCCGGGTACGCGATTTTTTAATTACGCAACATTTTGTAAGAGCATGCAGACCCAAATTGCTCAAAAACATGAATTGTGTACAAATCCAATTTAAATAGTGTTCTTAGCCAAAAAATAATAAAATGTATCTTTTCCTTTAATTGCTTAAAATCAATTAATTATCTTATTTATGGTAAAAATAAAGTCCCGACAATTTCCATTGAAAAGACAATAACAACCAAAAATCTAAAAACAAAGAAATACATAAAAAATTTAGAAAACAATCAAAGACATAAAATATAAATGTGATGTTGACATTTAAAAAGAAACTAATGAGATGCCTTTAAAGACTATAAGAACAAAAATTAATTTGTCAATCAGAGCAAGCTTAAGATTTGATGCATAAGTTAACATAATTGATGAGCAATGAGATTCATTTCGCACAATTGATATGATAGTTTTGTAAATAATGCCATGGGTAACGTGCATGCAAATTGTCGTTGCGATCACGCGATCGACGGCCGAGATCATAAGGGGGGGGGGGGGCTGAATCAGCCCCCCCCCTTCTTCTTAGGCATCGAAATAGCCCAGTCTATTTAGGGTTAACAATGGGATAGCTGATAGAATTTAACTGAAATTTCACAAGAAATACAAATCTACAATAAAGTGATTTTGACTAAAAGAAATCTGAAAACAGAAAATTAAAGAAAACTTACCATTCAATACAAGCCCTGCGATGAAAATTCCCCAGATGAGTATTTTTTCCTTTGGTGCCATGATTCTGTTTTATCCCTTATTATAGGTATAGGTGGAGTGTTCTATGGTTACACCATGGACCCAACCATGGTTACATGTAGACGCGAACGAGGATGAGTTAGTACAGTTTCAGTGTGAATACATCGGGATTGACATGGTTTAATTTGAATTCTGATGTGATCTGTTTGAGAAGAGGGCAAAGAGCAGTCTACAGTCAATATAATTATCGCACTTGAACGTGTAGTTTTACAACATGTGCAGTTAATGTTATGTTTATAAAACGAATGACGCTGTGTGAATCACATTATTCTCTTTCATTTGTGGCACTCTATTCACAGACAAACAATGCAATAAGATAAGGCTGCGCTGAAGGGGGCATAGAGAAAGCCCCCCTGTGGTTTTTAATGTGAACGATAATAGGCGGGTGGCATAATCCTAATTACAGCAGTAAGGCAAAAGGTATTCATTCGATCCAACCCATTCCTATTTTTTTCATAATTTGATAAAGATGATTTTACGAAGTGTATGATTAGCCATACAAAACACTGATTTTGGGGAATTGCAAATACTGAAGTTCCCTTTCCCAAATCAGGGAAGACAATCGCTTACATTTTGGAACTATATGACTCGCGGAATGAATTCGAGATCTTTTAGCGTTATCAGGGGATAATTTGACCCTGTCAGGAGATGCCTTCATAAAAGGTAATCATTCGATCCAACCCATTCCTATTTTTTGGAATAATTTGATAAAGCTGATTTTTCAACAAGTGTGTGCGTATGATTAGCCATACAAAACAATGATTTTTAGGAATTGCAATACTGAACTTCCCCTTCCCAAATCAGGGAAGACAATCGCTTACATTTTGGAACTATATGACTCGCGGAAGAATTAGGGATCTTTTAGCGTTATCAGGGGATAATTTGACCCCGTTTTATGTATATATGATATGTATTTGCATGCCTTTTCGGCTAGTTTGTTTTTAAATATACATGTATATTATAATGCTTTGGAAAACACTGCAATATGCACAGAAAGCCCGGATGCTTTCCTCAATTAATTCTGTAAATCGGATACTGGGGCCAATGTTTTTATGTTGGTCAACGGTTGGAGTCTCCTTCTCGGCTGATGATTATTTATAGGTGACTCGATGAAAACGGCCGATGAAAGCACCATGTCGATCTAGTTCATCAGTTACCCAGCTATTCGAGGAGCAGTTAAAAAAATGAGATTTTTTGTTTAGTTTTGCCGTAACCATATGCCAAGCTTCATGGGGGATATTCAAACTCACGACCAAAAAAAAAAAAGAATTACAAGAGAGCCAATTGAGGAAGAAGAATACAGAAAAAATAGAAAACGTTTCATGTTCAAGTTGGACTGCTCTTGGTTACTTTTAATTACTTTACATTATAGCCAAATACTGTTTATTTTGCAATTACATCTTCATATGGTCATGACTAACCAAACATGTATAGCCTTCAGATAATTGCCTTACGGTTTACTTATACTGAAATGATGAATACGTATGCATATGGATATGTATGTGTGTGTATATATGTATATATATATATATATATATATATATATATATATATATATATATATATATATATATATATATATATATTTATGCATGGATTTTTTTTTTCTCCCAAACTCACCCAAAATCACATTCCATCCTACAAGGGCTTGTCTCCCAAAATAGGTAGGATTTAAAAGATTTAAAGTCTTGTCTCCGGGAAAGATCGAGACTTCACTGACGTTGATGTTCTCATCGACGGGACAGACGTATCCCCATACTCCGGTACGGGTGTAGGATTGGAGCTGTGATTTTCCTAATTTCTTTCTCTGTCATCTCCATCCTAGGTTTTATTTGCATACTTAGTAGGTCCATATAACATATTTATAGTAAAAACCCTGATTTTAAATTGAGAGACACACCTACTCGACTTTAAATCCTAGTAGATATCCTATAAAAAGACATTGAAAATAAAAAGAAAAAAAGAAAGGGAAAGAAATAAATATTTGAATTTTACTTTACTCATATATTTTTTATTTTTTTTCAAAGAAAACAAACGTTAATAATATAATATTTATGATGGCAAAAAAAGTCAAATTTGACTGGTTGCCAAATAAAAATAAGACCCCCCCATGTCAGGAGATGCCTTCATAGAAGGTAATCATTCGATCCAACCCATTCCTATTTTTTCATAATTTGATAAAGCTGATTTTTCAACAAGTGTATGCGTATGATTAGCCATACAAAACACTGATTTTTAGGAATTGCAATACTGAACTTCCCTTTCCCAAATCAGGGAAGACAATCGCTTACATTTTGGAACTATATGACTCGCGGAAGAATTAGGGATCTCTTAGCGTTATCAGGGGATATTGACTCTGTCGGGAGATGCCTTAATAAATACCAAATTAGTTTTTAAAATGAGCTGGTCGAGGTAACTTTTTCTGGTGAGATATGGAATGCAGTCTTATCCGTCGGTAGTAAATATTCGAACCATTTTATTGTTATCTTTTTTTTATTTGGCCTAATGTTATAACAGTGCCATTTTAACGCACGGGTCTATGGAAATGGCTTACTACGCTTGAAACTGGCGCTATTTGACAGTTTGTCTACTTGCCCCCATCTTCAAAACGAAGATGATCAACATCATTTGCACTCAGCTATCAATTATCAGCCAGACACACACGTGCACTCATTCACAATACACATAAGTCATGTTTCACAAACCTCTCCGGGTTGTAAGTAATTTCTACGTCGACGATTGGAAAAGCCAATCGCTCATCGTACATACACACCTACAAGCACATGCCTATACAATCACACACAAACTTCCTCTTGATATTACGTCCTCAATCGTCACCCTCCTTTTACACACACATACACACGTACATAATCCGATATATGCCACACTGACACATAAACCACATGCAATCTACACCTAGAAACAAGTTTGTCGACATGCAGGGCCGCTGAACGGTTTTTGGCAAATGTGTGTGGGGTGAGTGCGTCTGTGGGTGAGTGTGTGTTTGTGTGTGTGTGTATGTGGGGGGGGGGTGGACCATCCATCAAGAAACTACCTTGGAAATAAATTAGGGCCTAGATGGGTCACTTTTAACGTTTCGTAGAGCTGATATCCCACTCATTTACTGAACACAGATTTCTGACAAACTAATACCGCATTCAGTAACTTGTTTGTCCGGAATAGGCCCGGGCCATGGGCAGATATCCCAGGAAGGGGGGGGGGGGGGCGGAGGCAGGGGGTCTGCGTTCCCCCTACCCAAAATAGTAGAGGAGACACATCAAATGTCCCTCTACAATTTTTGGTCTTTTATCATGAAAAGAAAAACACCCTTCAAAATCGAAATAAAACATGTATTTTGGACAGAGATGACTTTACTTTCAGGGTGATTACTCTTTTTTCCCCTTGTCACGAAATGACCTGATATTTGGGGTGATAACTTTTTTTCAATAATGTCCAGACCCTGGTACCCTACTTTTGGGAGAGATTTCCGTCTTGGCCCGGGATAAGTCGTTTATGATTGGCGCGGGCTAAAGTAGGACCGGGCTTTTTGGGTGCTGCTGTTATTTGCACCAGACCAGCGCCAGGCCTGCACAAGGCGCCAACCAAAATTCCTGGCATGGACAAAGGTAACAAAATGGTGGACTTCCGCTCTCGTTATATGGCGTGTTCAGTTACCGTGACAATTATCCCTTGAAATTATGTGCCAGAGTTTCTGAAAGTGAGATCGTAAAAGAAGCACGGCTCTCTGGTATAGTTACTGAACGTTTGTGGTATGGACTATTTTAGTGCGGGCCTGATGCAGACCCCTAAAATCATGGGTTACTTAAAGCGGTCCCAAGCGGTACAATATTACCTATCATGCATGCCTACTGATAAATTTGCAGTGGACCCAAAACTTTCAAATTGGATAGGGTCTAAGTAGCAATACTGAAAACAATACGTCAAAGGAAAGAGATAACCGATACCATACTTGCATGCATCAACATACATTTAATGAATAACTTTTCCGTTTCTCACTCTTCCTTATTTGATAAATTTACGTAGACTAACACCCGACAAATTACCAGCTATGATTTCAGCCATTTGATTATCACAGAGATACGATCTTACGTATACGTAAGCTCCCGAAGGGAGCTAGAGAGGGAACTCTTTTCGCGCGTTTTTGATTTTCCATAGGTTTTGTACATAACAAACATGGCTGCCATTTGGCCAATTTGAAGGTTGATTTTGGAAGGTCAATGTTTAATTCATGAGTAATGACGTCAAAATACGCATAATGCACTTGTATGATTGGATAAAACGCTAATGTTTTATTCATGTACTCATGCATTAAACATTTTTTTCCTTCCCACAATTCCCTACGATATCTGTGCGAAGTGTCGTCCTTTTTTACTCTGCGAAATTCAACATTTGAAATACAATAGCAAGACTAATTATCTGTTTATAGAATTAGTATCCGGAATCATGATTTCTGAGTGAAATTCAGTTGAGCAGAAAATTATGAGGGAACATCTCCATCAAAGTAATGGCATTCCATACAAATAAAAGTAAGTTAAGTTCAATTTCGTGCTTTGATCTCGGTTGTAATTGTAATGTGTTTGCTGCTGGGGTTCGGCGTCGCAGTCAAGGCCGGCCTTATCGGCTTATGGTACCTTGTGTAGTTTACTACGGAAACCACAATTTCCATATTTCCATTACTGAGATCTGACTCCGGATCTGACTGACATATTTTCTCAGAAAATAATAGTTTTTCGTAGAACTAAGTTGGTTAATTAGAATGCTTCATGTCCGTCCTTATTAAATCTGTATTTCAGTACATTGTCATATATCAGGGGTAGATGTGGACTTGTTCAGTAACGGCAAAGCTGCATTAAATCTAAGCCAAATAATATAGTCAGAGCGGAAAATGGGCATTGATACCGCCGGTGCCAGCCGGCTGCGAAATTGCCGATGGCGATGTAAGCTAGGTCATTAGGTAATGGGAATTAATGTCACTGACAAGCTGCCTTGAGTTGAAGTTTAAAGTTGGGCCTGAGCCTACTGATTTTTTGACACCGCTATTCCATCTTTATATGAATCAATATAATTCTCTGCATTTAAAAAGAAATTAATTTTAAATCAATTATTTAAATGAACTAGGGCCTAACTTTAGGCCTAAATCTATTTGGAATGATATTGATATCGGTAGATTTGCTACTGCCCACTGGTGGAATGGTTTGAGACAGATTTTAACATTAGTCTTTTTTTACTAAAAAGTAAGGCCCTAGGATAGGTCTAACTTAGATCTTGATTTCTAAAAAATGAAATTCTAGATCTGTCTGGTTTGACTTTTTCTACGAAGATTTAAATTAACTTTATTCTAGTCCCTGCCTGGACCGTTGGACTAAAATTATATAACGGAGTTAAATGATTCTTATTTTTTGGGGACAACATTTCTTTGTCAGGTTTCAAACTGCTCAGTTATCGTATACCATGTGTGCAATTTTCTTATGGGAAGGGGTGACAAAATTTAAAGTGCCCCATTCTGAATTTTATAAGTATAAGTAGAGAGAGGGCTGATCCAATTGATTTATCTTTATTGTCCTCCTCACTTGACCATATTTATGGTGAAAGGCAAAGGGTCATTTAAACTTGCGAGCAAGCTAACTTTTTTTAAAAATCAAAATCAAACTTAAAGAGGAACTCACTTAGATGTAGAGATTCACATGTTTATAGATCTAGACGATTAAAAAAAAACCCAATTGTCTTACACTGGTGAATGAGCGAGAGCCAAATTATCACACAAATAATAATTATCCTACATCTGTCAAAGCTGGCTTGGTGTATAAGATTGACAAAAGGCCTCGCTATAGTAGGCCACGTATATGCTTGAACCATTTACTGACTCTTATTGACAATGAAGATGGTCAAGTGGAAACAGAGCCAGGTAGGCCTATGCCTATTTCGTCAGTGGAACATAATACATAGAGAAGGAAGTTTTCGGTCAAGACCAGCTTTTTTCTAGTTGGGAATATTCATAGGCTTAGGATAGGACTAGCTGGAAATTTTGAAAATATTGTTTTAAAAGAGGAATTTTGTTTATCACCTCTAAAATTCTAAACTGTATTGTGTGTATTTTGAATTGCAGATCCAATGGGATCAAGTTCTTAGCAGTCCCAGCCCAGTCAGAAGTACAAAGTCAACTACCATTTACACATCACCAAGAGTAACAATCTGATGAGGAACAGGATATTTGAACTGAAAACTTGTAAGGTATGCTTGTTTTTGTTAAAAAAAGGCCTCCTATTTCTTTTTTATTGGGGGGGGGGGGGGGGGGGGGCTATAGCAGCTTTTTCTGAATCATGCTATCCCATATAGTAAAGCTCCGTTGTGAGTAAATATTTATTTGGATTCAGATTCACCAGTATTTCCATTCTCATCAATGCATACTTATTGTCCATGTCTCTTATCTTATCTACATGAGTCATATGTGATATCATTTTAAAACTCAGTTACTTTGTAGACAGAAATAAAAAAGGACAAAATATTGAGAGTAATTTTATGATATATATTTGAATGAGTTTACACACTTAATCAAAAAAGTTCTATGAATAATGCTTTATAAATAGTGATCTATGATTTTTATCTGGCTATATAGATTACTACATGTGCATTATCTAAACAATATTGCAAGGAAGATAAGGGCCTAATTAAAAGTTTAAAACTTCTTAATAAACTGAACTAGATGAGTAAGAATAATTTATATCAGCAGCTCATTTTGTTCTTTTCTTTTTTGTGTTTACCATGCAGGTTCCGCAGGCAGTTTGAGTATCACCAGGGCAGATTATAAGAAGAAATATGGAGGCCAAGTTCATAACAAGTAGCTACTTCATCACAATTACACATTTTAAAAATTGAATGAATTTGAATAAACATGTCAATACATATTGAATGTTGCTTGAACTACACATCTGTAGAAAAAAAATTGGAGTATTGATATTTAGGTCCATAGGTTTCACACAAGATTGAAATATTTTCCCAAAGGGCACACCTACCCACCCTTTATTAATGTTCTAATCATCTACATGTAGTAGTAGTGAAAGAACTGTTAATGATATAAGTAGTTTGAAAGGGATAAGTTGTATTCTGGTAATATAATCAATTCAGAATGGGTCTTTACTGAGTTCCGGGCTATGTACATGCCTACAGACATACATAAGACAATAAGAAATAATGGATTTTCATTGAAAATGTGCATACTAAAAAAAACAAGGTGACAGAACAAAGGATTAAGAAATCACTCTCACTCCTGGACCCCATTTCATTAAGTCTAACCACTACTCTAACTCTTTGCCATTCTGGTAATTACCATGGAAACATTAAAGTAACAGATTAACATTGAGGTTCCCATGCTAGTTGCTAGTAACAATTGGGGCAAATTTACCATAATTGACGTCTTTATGAAACAAGGATCTGTAGTGCTGGACATTAAGCTGTTGAATTTATTTTTTGGGGAAGTGAAAAGTTGCACTGTTTTGTTCGTTTTTAATCTCTTTTTGTTCTTGTAGCACTGTATTGTTCATGTCCCGTATTATGAACTAAATTAGCTCTTCAAATGAAAAAAAAAATTGTTGGAAATAGAACACAGCTTTAGCAGCACTTCACAACAATAGACAATAAGCAATTTTGTTACTAATGTGCAGATTTGGGAAGGCACTCTTTAGAGAAATGTGGCAATGTGCTCCCTTTTTGTGAAGTGCCCTCCGTTAGATTAGCATGCTATTTCTTGTCAGCAAATGCTGAAAAAAAATTACTTGATATTTGAGTAACCGACTTTGAGAGAGAGGTATATCATTAATTTTTTTAATGACATCCTTGATGTCCCCTTATATTGACTATATAAGGCTTATCGATACCTATGAAAGTAATTTTTTTTAATTTGTTTTCTCTAGATTTTACCAAAAAAATTACATCCCCTCCCTTGTAACAGCCTTGCAATTTCTGTTGCATTCATTATATGCATTTTGCTGATGTAAGGTGATGCTTTGGCGAGAAAAAGAGGATAGGAATATTTTGATCACATATTCAGAAATTGATTTCTTAATAAATATTTTAATTTGAAATATACTTTCTAATCTTGATATTCGTGATTTATTTATTCACATTGCGTGAAAGATATGTGATAATGATGTTATTGCTACCAAACTGTGTTGTGATGTAGGTAATGATGATAATGAAGAATACTTCTATATGACTGGAATATGATGGTGCTACTGATTGATTGATTTTGTTTGTCAGGTATCTATGGGTATAATACTAGTACAACAGGTAAGAGTATAACATAAAGTATCAAAATACCATGCATGCATGGCAAGATAGCCCATAAAAATATGGCATACTGTGACATTTTAAGATCAGGTGCAGCCAAATTAGATATTCTTCCTAAAGAGATAAATGAGTTTGATGTAAGAGAGGGATAAAAATGATATGAGAATAATTGTTTGCTCGCATGATTATGTGGTAGGGCCTACATGTATGTGTGTGTGTGTGTGTGGAAGAGAGAGGGGGAAGGGTGGGATCGATGGATAGATTTTGGGGCGGGCAGGGACAAATAAAATTTCATCTTGTTTGGAAGTGACCTTTTTAAGATAGCCTTGATGAGAGTGAATTCATGCGGGGGGAGGGGGGGGGGGGGTACTGGGCTGTCTTAATTTTGCTCCCATCCCAAACTCAGAAAATGTTTTTTTTTTAATCTTAATAAGATTTGCACCAGATTGTTCATTTCAATTTCAAAATAAAGACAAAATGGCCTTCTAAATTGCTTTGCTCTCTTGCTCAGATTTCTCTGATAATTTTAAGTATTTACCCCCCCCCTAAAAAAACCCAAACATATAAATAATTATGGCTATTAATTATGTGTATAATGAAAATAATATGCAGTGATGACTGCATGAATAGATCGAGCAAGCAGATCCCTAAGTTCAATCCTATTAATGAATTCCTTGTAAGCTTCCACATTTCTTCAAGGGAAATAGCTATAGCAAATAAATAATTTTATTAATTGATGTAGTAATAATCGCGACAGGAAAATATGTAAACAAGGAAAGATTAATTACCAACTGAATACCGGGGGGTGAACGGGGAATGAATGACATAATCTACCTTATTAATATTATTTACCAAAGACGCAACTCTATAATCAATCACGTCGCGCATTATGCTAATTAGTAACAATATACTTATTTGCATATCTTTACGCTGTGCGCGCAGGCCAATTATGACCACGCCTCCGTTTCGCTGGTGTGCCATGAAGTTGTGGTGTCCATAGGCTTGTACGCGAAAAATGGGAGCAGTGTGCACTTTTGACCTTCCAAAATTTCCCCATGTCTAACCGGATGCAGAAGCGGAGTTTCACCCCCCTGTTGATTATTTGAAAGAGCGCCATCAAATTCAATAAGGGAGTGAAAAAAGGCAAATCGAAATGTTGTAATTTCAATAATATTTTACTCTATAATTACCCTACCGAGTCAATGATTAATATGTTGTTTGCTTAACCATATCATATGAAACGACGATTATTGACAGGATGATAAGTGAATCGAACTTTGCTTGAAATATCTGTCACATTTCGTTGTTTACGCGAGGGATATTTATACACATGAATACAATCACAATTAAGAACAAACTTGTTCAACATTCAAAATTAAAGATTTATTAAATAGTTGATCGCAGATTGAAATCTACATGAGATTTTTTTTTACAAAACAGAGTAAAACGCTAGCAGCATAGCAAAATAATTAAGAAATCACAAAAATATATATATTGATTCATTTATATAAAATATTTTGGTATGATCATGATACTAATGCAAATTTGAAATACTTTTGGATAGCTATGGGAAGATGTACATGTATAGGTTTTGGAAGAAAGCAATTCACCGCTAAATTTGACAGGCTATTAAACTGTGAAATAATCTTGATATCATATAGAAGAATTTTAAGACAAATTGAATAAAATGAAACTTGTTGTAACTATTCTACGTAGATTTGGTAATGACAATTGAAAAAAAAATCAGCTTTAACTGGCTAGTGTGCGAGTAAAGAGGATAAATGAGAAGGAATCATATGCAAATGCTCAATAATGATGATAAATTAATGGTACTATCAACTAAAGGCATGACTGCAGTGAATTAATTCAGATGTTAATGATGATAAAATCCTACACGATTTGCATCAAATTCCATTTAATAACACCTTTTCAGTAATTTACATTATGATTGTTCAATAAACATTTTGTTTGATCAACTCCCAAGTTAATGTCATTGAAAGGGGATTTGCTATCAAGTTTACTAACTCATGTAGGATTATGACACAATTGGCATTTGTGGTTCATTCATATTACGCACTACATTGGCGCAAATCAAAATTTACATCACTGAAAAGAATATCTTCTGATCATCCGAACGTGAGGGCATACAAAATAAATATGGTATCAAATTATTTGGGAGATCTTCTTTTTCCAGCCAAATGATTATACGTTCGTGACATATTTTCTTTTTTTATTATATTGGGGATTTTTGAGGTGTCAACTTTTTTACGCTCAGGGTAGTTTCGACATTGAACGTAACAACAAGAAAGGCTTTACAACGGATAAATTCGCGGCCTTGTGAAACCCCTTTTCAGTTTCATTTAATTTCTTGTTTTTATAGATAATGCATTTCTAGTACATTGTACGGGACAACCCCCCCCCCAAAAAAAAAAGGCACACGATATCCTAATGACGAAATCTAAATGTACAATACATGCCTACGTGTACGGAGCGCTTAGGACTATGGTCACATATTGACAAAAAAATTAACATATAAACAGGTTTCTTACTTAATTTGTATGTGAAGATATAGACAAAGATACCACGATAATTATGTTTGTTCAAGTTCAAAGTATAATACGCAATTATTAATAGCAAATCTAATCGGTCATCTTGCATATTAAATATTTGCCATTCTGTGAGCCCTGCTATCGATTTGCAATTTTATTGAGGATTTATCTCAGTCGCATATCATTAGTCACACTTTTCGCCAAATTGAAAGTAGAATTCAAGGTACTGTCTAGGTATGAATGTGTGTTTGGGGTTTGTATAGAGTGTATCGACGGTATATTCTATGCTTTGAGTTTTGGAAAAAAATAACTTTCCAGATGTTAGAATAAGAGGGGTGAGGGAGAAAAAATGAAACTTCCACGAAAGTAATACTTTCGATCTTTTGTCAAGGTTTGTTTAAGGTCGAATTACTGACAGGATGATATTTTACAACTCATGTCATGTACTGTGCGTGTACAAACAGCAGGTAGCCTCCACAGAGAGAAAGAGCATCAAGGCTCATTGTTCTTTCATTAAAAAGGGTTGGAATTGAAGAGAGATGTTCATGAAAATCCGTTTCAAAATCGATAGACATAATTTATTTCCATATACAAGACGCAGAGTGAATTTTCGATTACTCCCTGTTTTTAGCAATAAATTACAATACCACATTAGGGATTTGGAGCATGTGTTAAAACAAAAACAACAAAAATAGACTCTTTAATCTGTTCCATCATTGGTGGTTTTCATCCTTGTTTTATTTTGTATACGTTGACAATGAAAGGCCATCAATACCTGATATTTGAAAATAGTTGTTCAAGTAGAATATAATGTAGGCATTTACGAATTGATGCCTAAAAAGAGATTCAGCAAACGTTATAGCAAACGTGATAGTTTTGTCTGAAAATTATATCCTTTTGCCGCTACATGGTTTTGGAACACTCAAGTCGATGAACCAAAGCATCGTTTATAAAAAAAGGAAATGCTGATAGTGATTAAATTCGCAAAAAAAAATGCCTACCAACAGGATGGTAACTCACAAAGCCGGCGAGCAGCCCCCCACCCACCCTCCCACCATTATGTGTTTTTGGAACAATTAATTGATAATCCATTGCACGGCTTATAGTAATAAATGAACTTGCTGATAGTAGCTGGATGCGAAAACGTTAGCCTACCCGTAACATGGTAACTTGAGAGGCCAGCGAGCAGCCCCTTCCTACCGAACCTCCCACCATTATGTAACTTCGAACAACTAATTGATAAACCATTCCATTGGCTCATAGAAATAGAAAACGCTTGCCTACACATAAGACGGTAGCTCGAGTGACAAGTAAGCATCCCGCTCCAACCCAACCTTCAACAAGTATGTGATTTCGAGAACTCAGTTAATGAACCAAGGTATTGGTCAAAAATTAAATAAACGAACCGGCTGACATTAGCTTAATGTTTGCCAACCCAAAAGATGATGAATCGAGACGGGAGGCTACCACTGCCCGACCCAACCTCCCTTCTCTATGTGATTTGGACATTCTCAATGAGTGATCATAGAGCTCTACATAATTTATTTTCAACATCTTGCTTTAACAGCATTCTATTGATACATTATAATTTGGGTTGGGTAGGAAGAATTGGAATTTGCTGTCACACCCTGGGCAGAATCATTTTCAAGTAGTGAGGGGTTTTATTCCTGAAATTGCTATTGCAACCTCTGATGACCTCACGTGGCTTTGTTCATTGTCTTTATGTTGATGTGTAATCCGGGTGTGAAATATGACATGTTTCCAATTTATCATAGTCCACCAAAGCTTAAACAAATTCATGATCACCTCATTGTGTTATTTTCTTTCAGATGATATGTTTGAAATATAAATTAAGTGTTGACATTTCTAATTGACGCATTATATAATACCTTTGATATTTTCTGGACGCGATACCCATAAGAGAGTCTCATCTTCCAAATATCTCACATGTGTGTGTATAAAAGTGGGCCAGGGTTGGTCTCTCGCTAGCACTAAGAGTTGAAAACAATGAGTAAGTTTGATTTGTACACCTGTTGAAATGATTGGCTAGTTATTTCAATCGTATCTACATTTCATACAAGGCAATACATGACAGTACATGAACTATAAAACAGGATATAGGATACATAAGTTTCAATATTCTAACACAAAAAAAGGAATAGATTGTTCTCCCTAATTGCAGAAACATTTACAGAGCAATCGATTATTGATCTAATTAAAGCTGAGTAATCCAAATTGCATCTAAATCTCATATATACAGCACCCGAACATTGAGATTTAAGCAGATAATTGTTCTGCCTAAATACAATTATAAAGTCAAAAAGGGGCCTAAGCTTTCGATCCTAGCAGAATCTTCGTCGGAGGCAAAATACAATTATGATATGTTTATTACTTAGCAAAAACCTAAAAATCTAATTTTTCTTTTTAAAGGAAAACGATTAATAAAAAGCTTTAACTATTGAAAAAAAGGAACGAAATGCTAGTGAGATGTATTACATTATTATTATGTATTAGAGTAAACTGATAGGAAATATTCGCAACGTGTAGTAAAAAAAAAAAAAAAAAGATCGTAAAATCTCAGTTCCAGATTGAGGAATGAGACAAAGCGTGAAAAAGAATCTGTGTGCACAGAGTATGATACCTACCCATTATTCTGCTCACACACATCCACACTCAAGCTTTTACCCCTCTTCACACATAGTATATCGACTCTCTTCTACAAACACACCCATGCACCCTTCCCTCAATCCATTCACATTTCTTAAACATTTCATAATACAAGATAATGTAATGTTTACATTTCTCTTTCTTATTGGTTATGTTTTTTGTTGATAAACAATAAACAATTGTGAAACTTTCGAAATAACTTGCCTGATTTGGAAGAAATTATGCTAAGCTTTTTGCAAGTGTATGTGGTTGAGGGTGGGGTGTGTATGTGGGAAAGGTTATGTGATATGTGTGTGTGTGTGATTGTGCCTCTCTATGTAGAAAGAAGGGTTGGCATCTTTTTGTCTGTACACACATTTTTCTTACTTCGTTTTATTCTTCACCCATAAACCTGCCGCAACTGGGACTTTGCGACATTCTGTCTCGTCGTCAGAAAATGCATGCAAAGATTTGTAAAAATGGGATATTTTTTCTCACTCACTCTGTGTAAGTGTATATATGTACATGTATGCACATGTATATATATTAAGAGAGACAAAGAGTGTATCATTGCGAGGTAATGCATTTAGGTCAAACAAAAAGTTTATTTCCAATCCTTATCCAAAATATTGACGAAAATCAAGGGTTTTTGTTAGGGATACGAAACTCACAGTAACAAGATATTGAAATAATAGATGCATTTATGATTATGGTAGTCATGGAAACACGTAGATTATCAAGCATGATAATAATAATAATAATAATAGAGACGCATAATATTAAGCGTAAGTGGAGAAATTGTTATTCTTAATCAGTTGATAATGACACAACCACAATCATGAATATGCATGAACAAATTAGAATAACAATAATAATAATAATAAGAAGAAGAAGAAGAAGAAGAAGAAGAAGAAGAAGAAGAAGAAGAAGAAGAAGAAGAAGAAGAAGAAGAAGAAGAAGAAGAAGAAGAAGAAGAAGAAGAAGAAGAAGGAGAATATAGGATATGTATAGCTTAGGTATCCACCTTGCTAAGTACTCAAGGCGTGCCTATATTACCCCAGCTAAGCTAGTCTACCGATCCTGGTGCGCACAGCAAGGCCTACTATGAAAGACACACCCACAGACACCCACACACACACAAATATACGCACAATGCATCACAAAAAAGAATCCCGTCTTTAGAGTTAGATTTCGAAATAATGAGAAGTGTTTCGATCATAAAATTAATCGTAAAAATGAAATCGCTTCTTTGATTCGAGACCAAATACTGAATTGTACACACATTGCAGAGTAAAATCAATCAATTTTAAGATTAAAAAAAAAAACGATTTGCGTATGTAAATCTGCACCCCCTCTTATTAAGAGCTAAGTGAATGAACAGGTGAAATACTCTTTATACAAATGAGAAGCCAATGATGTACGCAAGGTCAGATAGTCGCGAACAAATCTCGATTAAATTTCCTGTTCAACTTGGTGTTGAAATTTACTCTTCCTATTCTTCTTGCTCATCTTTACGTAAACAATTCATATCATATTTCGTGTCAAAATGAAGAGGACAAGTTCGAATTTATTGGAAGGTCTCTTTCCGACAATTCCTGTTGATTAATAATTAAGATCGGAAAAACAGTATTAAACTATCTGGCCCGTATTCTGATAGCGTGGTTTAACTTAACCCTAGTCTAAGTGTGGTAATAAACTGCCATATTTAAACCTAGGTTTGAGTTTCGTATTCCGATAGCAAGGTTTAAGTTAACCCTTGGTCTAAGTGTGGTAATAAATCCTTAAAAAGTTAAACTCGCGCAGGGGGTAGTTTAAGCCTGGTTTAAATCCAACAAATCATGGCCAACATTTTTTTAGAATGTATGCCTATATTGCATTACAAGCTACTTCCTCAGTTTTTAACCGATTCTCATGAAATTTGGAACACACATTGGTCTCAGGGTAAGGAGGTATAATAATATTTTTTTTCTTTTTTGGAAATTGTGTTGCCTTGGTAACAGTATATTATGGCCAAAATTGTGCCGTTTAAAATACTTTCATCAGTTTTCTACCAGTTCTCAAGAAAGTTGGCTCACACATTGGTTTTGAGGTAAAGATGTGCAAGACAAATTTGTTCATGTGTCGGAAATTGTGTTGCCATGGTAACGGTATATTATGGCAAAAACTATGTATAAATCTTGCTGTTCCAACTACTTCCTCAGTTTTTAACCAATTCTCATGAAATTTGGCACATAAATTAGTCTTATTGTGAAGATGTGCAAAACATATTCTATGCCTTAAGTATAACATTGCGTTGCCATGGTAACAACATATTAAATATCGAAAAATTAGGTGAAAAACTTGTGGTTTTAATGACTTTATTGTTTTTAAACCATTTCTCATGATATTTGGCACATACATAAGTCTTGAGGTGAAGATTTGCAAGACACATTTTTGCATGTGTCGGAAATTGTGTTGCCATGGTAACGGTATATTATGGCAAAAACTATTAAAATTTTTTTCAATTCCAACTTTTTTCTCAGTTTTAACCAATTCTCATGAAATGTGGCACAAACATTAGTCTTGATGTGAAGATGTGCAAAATATATTTTAAGACTTAATAAAAAAAATCATGTTGCCATGGTAACAAATCAAACATCAAAGTTAGATGAAAATCTAGTGATTTAAACTACTTTATCAGTTTCCAACTGGTCGATTCTCTTAAAAAATTGGCACATACATTAATGTTGAGGTGAAGATGTCTAAGACATATTTTTGCCTGTATCAGAAATTGTGTTGCCATGGTAACAACATATCACATAAAGAAATTAGGTGAAAATCTGAATTCCTTCATTAGTTTTCAACCAATTCTTATAAAAGTTGTCTCACACATTGGTTTTGAGGTATAGATCTGCAAGACATATATTTGTGCGTGTTGGAAACTGTGTTGCAAACTGTTGGAAACTGTGTCTCGAACTACAGTCCCTAGCTTTAGATCTAGGCCTAGATCTAGATCCTTTAGATCTAGCAATATAAATAATCCAACGTTAGATCTCTAGCCTCACGTTACTTCCTTTAAAGGCCTCACGTTAGATGAGTAACGTTAGATCTACTGTAGACTAGCCTACATTTACTATTTTTTTGATTTAGGAATCTACATTGAGCATGTTGAGAGTCTACAAATCTCTAGATCTAGACCTATTATATGTAGACCGAGATTGTTATAGATCCAGTTCTAGGTCTAGATAGGGTCTAACTTTTAGTCTAAATTATTTAGTCTAGATCTAGCCTAGGCCAGCGTTAGAGATTCTAGATCATACAGTAGACTAGATCAACCAGTACTAACATTAGGGCTACCGGCTAGGCTAGAAATAGAATCTAAAATGAATATATAGCACAGACTAACATTAGGCCTAGATCTAAATTCTTACATAAATCTAGGTCAGGCCTAGTCTAGTCAAGACTGAGCCGTTGGTCTAGGTTTAGGCCTGTTTTCTAGTCAAGACTAAGCCGTTGGTCTAGGTTAAGGCCTGTTTTCTAGTCCTGGACCTGGAAACCTAAACGAGTCCCCAAAAATGTTTAAATAAAAAAACTTCAAGGAAACAGATATGGACCTAAAACAGGAGTAGATAGATGTCTAGGACTAATTCTAAATTTTGCCAGGCCTAAGTTAGTTACTTGGCAAGCAATGCAGCGATAGTCAGATCTAACGAGATTTATTTTAAAAATTCTGACATTTTACTGTCATATCACATTGCCTTGGTGAGAAAGGCCGACGTAGACTGTTATAGTTCAGCGGAACAACCAATGCAGAGACTGTTCAAAGCTTTTTGTCTATGTAAGATAAATCAGATCTATTCCACTAGATCTAAGGTTAGAAAAGCAATCTATATCCATCCCTGTCCCAAGGCTAAGCCAGCCTAAGTCCTGAATGTTGTTCTTAGCCTAGACCAATATGTAGCTTCAGTCTCGGTTGCTCCACTAAATAGACTACGGTACGTTTGGCTTCAGGAAAGTAAAAAAGTCAAAACAATGACTGAGTAATTCTGCTCCAAACAATTGTTGGCCTAGGCTAGATCTAACTATAGGCCTAATGTTAGACCCAAGACTACTCTCAAAAGTTAAAAAAAGTTTCCCTTACTTAAAGTTAGAATAAAGATGTCGACCATTTAACTTATTGTTTTAGATCTAGGACTAGAGTCTAGACTCTACTCTAGTCTAGAGTGGGTGAGGGGAATCTAGTTAATTTAGATTTTGACAAACATGAAAAGCAATTAATGGGACTGATACACAAAAAACTGTGCAGGTCACTCGGTTTGGGGTTGAAAATTAAGATAATGTGAATGGAAATTTCTTACCATATATGGATGATGAATGCTTTTCTTTCACTACAATAGTTGTAATTAGTTTCCATAAAATCCAAATTCTTAAGAAAAAACTACTTTAGTGACATTTTTTCAACTCTGTTGCAGTCATCCCTGCAGCAGTAATTTACCAAAAAAGTGCTAGTCTTGGTTAAAAGAGGGTTATTATTTACAAAAAGAATTTTAAACTCGGGTTTAACCCAGGTTTAGTTAAACCTGGCTATCAGAATACCAAACTAATTAAACTACACTTAGACCAGAGGTGAGGTTTAGAGGAGGTTTAGTTAAACCAGGGTTAACTTTAGACTAGGGTTAGATTAAACCTGCTATCAGAATACGGGCCTCTGTGTTTCAGACTTGCAATAGTCATTATGGTGGTAATATTTAAAGTATATTCAGATGCTAAATTGACTTTCATCACTACGAAAACAAGGCCAGTTGTTATAAAATATACCGGTCTTTACTGTTGGTAAATAATCAAAATTTCGCGAGCCAAGTCCAAGAAACCGCTATATACAAGATTGTCAGCTTGCTCGGCAAGCTTATGAAGATGATTTTGTTCCAACCGACTTTGTTTGACCACTTGTGACTTTTTGCTGGCTTTGGAACCACTTTCTGAAATATTTTCGGATCCTCTCCTACTGATTACAAGTCTGTTCCAAATAGCCTCACTAATGGCATCAACCGACTGTTCCTTTTGCTGAACCTCCTTCTGAAGACCCAGCGCTGCAGCCAACTTTTTCAACTGCATGTTAGTTGTCGCCTTCTTTACAAAGTGTTTAATGAAGGAGAGGCTTATCTCATCTGGTATGAACTTGCCTACAAAGAAAGAAAAAACAAAATGTAGGACGACCAAAAATGAGTCTCACTAATATAATTTCTCTTTTTTGCCAATTCATGAGAAAATTCAGATTTTAATTATTTCAAATCAAATGCGCATTATGAATAAATCATTCAATAATGAATTTTGTACTATTCAGCTGAATTAAATATACAACTTAGCGTAAGCATTTCCTTTATTTTAACTTCCCTAATTAGCAACGAGATTGCAACTTTCAAATGAAAAAAACATCGTATGCAGATAGTTTCCGACTGTCTACGTAAGTACATGTATATATTTTGTCTGTGCTTATGGATTACCTTCTATAACTGATCTCGCTAGTCTTGTTTTCCCAGAATCTTGCAGACATTTTATCACTGCCGCTCTTTCAGTAAACGCAGAGAAATGCATCTTTTCTTTCCAGATACGGAACCATGTAAACTCATCCAAATTGTCACCTCCCAAGGAAATCACAACTTCATTCGTCAAGCCTAGTATCTCCTTAGGGAGCTTGTCAAAAGTCCATGCACCGTTCTATACCGTCTTTACTGCATCCGGGTTTTCGCTTCGGCTTTCCTGCCCAACGTTCCCTTCTCTTCAAAGGAACGGCCGCCATCAAAGGCCCATTGATGCCACCGTTCTTTTGTTCGTCTTTCCTGCAAGTCTTAATTTCTGTCGAAATACCGAAGAATCTATTCTAAATAGCTCCCTCTACGACCAAAACAAATGCGTGCCTTCATATTGACTGTCGGATCGGAGAGTTCGGGTCACTGTTCTGAACTGTGGTTCGCATCTATCATGTCTGTAATGGAAGTTCGGGTGCATTCATAAAGCCACGGTAGCTTAATAAAAAATCACGCACGTTTCATAAATCGTTACGGATCTTTCGAATTTGCTGCAATAACCATGAAAACCTCTTTTTTTTTGCAATTGGAAGAGAGTCAATTCATGATGTTTTAGGTGGGAAAATAAGATTCCGCACATTTTCGTTCCGTAGGCCCAAGCCATTCGTAGAATTCACGTCAATTTGTAATGTTCATTATAACTCGCATCTGAAACAAATGTCGGGAGCCCCCCCCCCAAAAAAAAAAAAAAAAAGACAGAAGGAAATAGAATGATAAAATAAATATGACCGGAACAGCTTGACACTATTACGCATAGATATATCAAAGATTTATTAGAAACTGTTTTTAATAGTTTGTTCAATTTTTTCAATTTGTTCAATAATTTCTTTATCTCCTTTTTTTAAAGAAGCGGGACCAAAAGGGAAGGTGAAAAGAGGAAGAAGAAAACTAACAAGTCATAGGGAAAGAAAATGAAGGGGAAACAGAGAGAAATAGGAAAATAATATTGGGATGGAAGAAGAGGAAGGGTGAACAAAAATAGGGAGGAAAACAGTTGAAAGAGAAAAAAAAGGAAATTTGAAAGGGGAAGAAATTTAGGATCGAGAATCAACGGGAGAGGGGGGGGGGGACAAAATAATATGGAAATGGATAGAGCCAGAAAATAAGGGGAAAGAAGTAGAGAGAGCTGGTGGACGATGGGGGAGAAATAAAGGGGGGGGGGGAAGGGAAAGAGTGAAAGGGGAACAGAGGGGAATTAGACATGGAGTGGCCATGCTGAAACGGTTCTTTATTCTTTGTTCATTCAGGTAACAAGAAGAGAATGAAGAAAAATGAAGCCTAAAAGCTCGGAGTTAAATTGGCCGCAACTTTAATCTGATTGCAAACCCCTTCTAGCAATATTTCATGAAAAGATATACAGAGCAAAATAAGTGAATAAAAAAGGAAAATGAGTGAAAAGAAATTGAGAGAAGAAAAAATAATAATAACTACTAAGATTTAAGAAAAACATGAGAAAGAGAAAGGGAAAATCGTGTACAGAAGAAATATAGTTATCGAATTGCTAATGTAGGAACCTAAAGCATTTATACCACATCAGTAATTATCAGGATAGGAAAGATAACAAAAGCAACATGATTATAGGGGTTGAAGCGGGCTCCTATTTGCGGCGACGGAAAAAATGGATTAAAGATTCAAAGATAAAAGGAAGAAGAATTAATGCAAGGAAACATGACAAGGGGAAGGGATAAAGAAATGAGGAGGTAAAAAGATTAATAAGAAATACAAGTGACAAAAATGGAGTGGGAGAATAGCAAACAGGAAACCCTCTTACATCTGCAGATCGCTTCCCTAGCTCTGCCATTGCCCACGAGTTCTTGGACCTATGATAATTACGCGTTCCGCCCGATTGGAATGACTGTGGGGGAACCAACCCGTCGATTTAATGTCACATGAATCAAAGACCATGCCGTAGCCAGTGGCGTAACAGGCGGGGGGGGGGGGGGGCAGGGGGGGGCAAGTTGCCCCCCCCCCCTGGCGGATTTCACCGGGAAAATAAAAGAAAAACGGGAAAAAGAAAAAAAGGGAGGTAGAAAGAAAGGGAAAGGGGAAGGAAAGGGGAAAAGGAAAGGGAAAGGGAAAAGAAAACGAAGAAAAAAAACATTTTTAATGGAAAAGGAAGGAAAGCGGGTAAATGTACGAAAGAAGAACATTTGAGAAAGAACAAATCATTCCGAACTAGGCCTATGTAATGCAAAAGCACGGTGGGAAATAAATTAAAAGATGACAAAATGGTAACAATAGCGGGAAACGAAGGTAAAATTTAATTAATAAAAAGCTTAATTGGAAAACGAAGAAAAAGGACAAGAAAAAAAAACACGACCGGGCTGCCGATGATTGAAATTAAAGAGCGGAAAAAAGATGGACTGCATACAACATTTATTAAAATAGCGGCAATCTGCGAGGTTTAAATGACTTTGATATCAAGAAGTTTCGAGGGCTCCGCCCCGGACCCCAACCGCTCAGCACTGTGTATGGAAGGATGGGGCCATGACTCCCAAAAGTTCTATAAATAAGAACAAAAAACGGAGGAAAGAAAAGCAAAGGAAAAGTGTAGGATATGATTTTATTTACTGAATATGTCAAAAATAGCTCAAAGTTAGATTCTCATGAAAAGGTGATTATCGATCCCCTCTCGGGGTATGAGAGTACAACATATAAACAACATAATTATAACAGACTAAAGTATAACTTCTTATAAGTTATACTTTAGTCTGATACTTGGTTTAACGTATTAAACGTAATGTTCGGAATTGAAGATAAACACCAATTGTGGTAACGATCTGAAAGTTTGTTCGATCAGAATCAAATGAAATTTACCAACGCGGTGTTTGTTTGTGTAAATGAAAAATATTTGCCTAATAGCCCTGTGAAAGAAAATCTTAAATGTGCTGAGAAATGAGCGATAGAAGCACGGAATTCCATCAAATGTCCGGTATTTTTCGAGGCAATATTATAATACACTGTTCCACGTATGCTTTTCTGTTTTAGTGATCATCAGAATCATCGATATTGAGCGGCAATTTCATAATTCTACAAAGATAAGTGTATATTAATGTACTAGATCTAGATTTATGATAAATATTTCGCATCGAAATCGTCAAGTAATCATTTTTGAAATTGCGTCTGATACTTTGTGCTGTACATGCATGGCCGTCAGCGCAGGAGATTATCTTTTGTGTTTAGGGGGGACGCAACATTAGATGTCCCCCCCCCCCTATGAACAAAAGATAATCCTTTGCGCTGACGCATATGTGTACATGGTCTATGACCTCCCATAGTTATCAATATCGTCGCCACCGCTGTTACTATCGCAATCATCTTCATTTCTCTATTATAAGTATTATCTTCGTTAGCATTTCTATCATTTCCTTATAATTTTATCTTCATAAATCGATAAGGTGGGAGGAGGATTGAACATTATTGACCTTTCAGGATTGCTTGGCGTTGATACTCATAGAACTGTTCATATTTTTTTGCCCAGGCCTATGATCATGAAAAAGCAAGATCACTCACCCGTATAGTAGAGAATCATTGACAATAGCATGCTCAGCGGGTTCGCCACAGAAAACAATGGGAGACGCTCACAGACTTTAATTCCCTATATCCGCTGTCGTGATTAGATGAACCTACTTCAAAAGACCGTTGGCCCGTCCGATGGGGAATCTTTTGTAATAATATAGTGTATTAAAGTACGTGTAGTAACTACCGTCCCGACTTCTTTTGTGCTATTTAAAAGATTTCTTTCACCATCATCGAGTAGCGATTAGCGTGTAAAATCGCATAGATTATCTCACGTAACGGATCTAATATTCATGATTACCAGCATCACCATAGTCATTACCATTATCTTTCATATATTTTTAATTATATAAAATATAAAATTGATATTGGAGAACGATTGGAAATAGATAATGAATGAATGATGATGGTGATGATGATGATGATAGTGATAATCATAACTTTGAAGTGATATTAACGGACATGATAATGCGAATAATAATATCAGTGATAATGTTGATGATTGAATATTAACAAATGAAGATGATTGGTATATTATGCAGCAATGAACCATGTACAACTTGAGACGCGTTTTTCCTTTATCATTTTTGTTATAAAAGGTTTTCATAATCATGATCCTGAAATACATAGACTATATTTCGATTAAAAAGAGAGAGAATGGATTGCCATCTAATTTTCACCAAAAATTAAAGTAATAGCACAGTTCACAGTAGGCTGAAAACCGTAGAGGGGCTTCAAATGCGGCGGGAAAGGCTATTTAACCCCCCCCCCCCCAAAACAAAAACAAAAAAAAAAAGTTTTAACACGGATTTTAATTTCTCTTTTGAATCTGCCTGTTTATAACTTTCTGGTAGATTTTTCCAGAGTTGGATCCTGGGGGGCAAGGGGCCCGCCCCCTCCCTCCTTCCTCTATTGGCGGAGCAAAAAAGCCGGGGGAAAGAAAGAAAAAAAAAAGAAAGAAAAAAGGGAAATGAGAGGAGAGGAGAGAAAAAAAACATAGGAGGAGGAAAACTATTGAATAAATAAGATGAGGCAAAGACTTCGAAAACAATTTTAAAAAATTCTTTCATGTCATTTTATAACATTTTCGCTCAAGCTTCGCGCTCGCATTGCCTTTTAGGTGATTTGCACATATGGAACTTAAAATATCAAATTTTGAAGTCAATACACATAACATATTTCAGCTCGGAAATTGAAATCATTTTTTAAAAAGTGTTCTGTAAAGATTTATTTTTTTATTGTCTGATTATTAACATTTTGTGCTCCCGCTGCGCAAAATTTTGTGTATCAGGTACCTATTATTTTCCTGTATTCCATTTTAGCTATCAAGATATCCCTATTCATGTCAGATTGTATAAACGTATTAGCTAGCGCTGCATGCTCGCATTTTGATTGGTGAGTTATGAAAATTTCAATATTAATTCTATTACAAACTAATCAATATCTCCATTTTATTACAGTTTATCGACAATTTTCAGCTGGCAATTTGCGCGCACATTGATTGTTAAAAATATATTACTCATGCATCTTATTCATAATTACAAAAGTGCCTTAAATATATTATATATAATATTGACAGATTTCGTGCTCTGATTAGGCTTATTAGATGAATAAATTAATTTAATTTTCACTGTTTGGACTCCCCCTTGAAAGAAACCAACAAAATTAAGCTTTGCGCTGTAGGGGGGGGGGGGGGACATTTTGCGTCCTCTCTCTGTATTGACGAAAGCTGGATCCGCCCTGATAAAATGATCCCTTTTCAAGCTCGCAATTCACGCTTGAATTATTTAGTCTGATAGTTACCCTCTCGATGACTTTGAAATATTTTGGCTGTAACTAAATCGAGTATAACATTTGTTCTATGAAACTTGATTTTGTAACATTTATTATAAAGATGCTTATGAACAAATCACATTTGGTTTACATATCATAAAGCGCCTTCTCATATTCCAATTTTACCTAAAACGTAAGTATTTTATTTTCAAACGAAATCTATGAAAAGGGTGCAGTGAGGCTTTCATTTTGATGCCAAATAGTCTCATAATTAGGATTAGCAGCAAACACGGTTTTCGAGTAGAAGACACATCGGGGAACATCAAAGAATCAAGACAGTCACCCGCGCTGACAAAGTGATAATCTCCTATTGAAATACCCCAACCAATCAAGAGGTCATCTTTCTATTAAAATCCGCCACCAGTCGGACCGCCTCTGTGTTCAAGAATATAGGGTAGTCTCCCCAATCAAGAATGGGGTAATTTAAATCTACCTTGACAATGGGGTAAGCCGTTAAATACAGCTTGCAATACGCTGACCCATTTTATTTTCAACGTCCGGCTTTCGGGGAATTAAAATGAGCATCAAATGGGTAGTTTTCTTGTGCTCGTTTTGTCCCCATACTAGAACATTGATTTTGTTTCTTTTCGTAACGTGCATTTTAATATTGTTTCCATTATGTTTCTCAACATTTCGACATTTAATGTAGTTTAATACTTGCCTTTATAAAGAGCAATATTACATATTTAAAAACCTGTTTGGCTAAGCAGATTATAACGTAACTTCCGACTGATATTTTATCAACACATTTTTAATTAAGCATGTAACTTCCCTCTTTATAGGTATACGCTTAATATGAACATTCGAGTTATATTCTTTGCCTACCATCTCTCTGTGTATTTTAATAACCAAATATATTTGGAAAATGGGTGTTTACCAGGCAAAAGTGAACGTCATTACTTGTGTATGAACGACATATTCTCATTAAAATACATGCGGTGAGTTTCAAAGGGGGCACACTTGTTTAGAAATGGCATATTTATATTAACAAAATTGATAATGGCTTTCAAAATGGGGGGGGGGCGCACCGGCCGGATGCGCCCCCCCCCCTGGATTCACTACATAACTGTACCCTCCAGGTGCAGAATATAGACCCACTGACTTCTTTTATAGAGGTCAAAAAATAGACCACAATACTTTTGACAGCCCAACTATTGTTTATACGGCGCCTATTGGATTGTATTGTGTTACTCCGGCAGGATCCGCACCAGCATGCACTCCACCCTTGTTGACCTAGTATGCCAAATACATCGGTCACAATTGTTCTAAGGCGAGTCGAAAACAGTCGTTTTAAGTTTTTGTACCAGCTAAATATAGGAGGTTTCTGTTTTCGACTCGCCGTATGGCCGCCGTAGAGCAAATGTGACCGAGGTATTACCATTTCCTGTACGTTTATTGATTTTTATTTTGTATATTTAAATATGCAAGCTATACAGAATGCAGCTATACGATTAACAGGTGAAATAAAAAGTTGGAAGGAAAACTATAGGCCAAAGAGGCTTTCGTATTACTATCTTTACGTCGGTAAATTATGTTTACCTTAGACACTGGGAATCTAATTTGCAATATTTGACACACACACATTGCAGATTAATTTTGATAGGAAGAAGAAATCAACGGCAATATACACGTATTGTACAAGTCAAACGTAAAGGTTAAAAAAATAATAGGTATAGAAAAGATTTAAAAAAATTCAAAGGAAGAAATGAAGTTGGATGAAAAAAGGAACCATTAGAATTAAGTTGACAAAATTGCATATTGTAAGTAGAACAGCAAAATTGAAAGAAATGATTAAGTCACCCCCCCCAGCGGACTGGTTTGAATGGGTGGGGTCACCATGCATAGAATCATGGTACTTGTGGATGCCTCAGCCTCAGACCCCCTTCGGTTCTGTGGCTCCTGGATGGTAATCAAGAACACTATAGTCTCAGAGCACTCTAGATCACAGGGGAAATTTATATAAGAGAATAAAAACGGATCCCAGGTATAAAGATAATATAGATTTTCCTGTCCAATATCATGTCGGAGTCACTTAAATGTGTTAATTTGCATTTTAATTCACGCGATATTTTTCATCGGTCATTCATATTTATATGTATATTGTCTGATGTTATGTTTTATATATTGTAATTATTGCATTAAAAATTTGTTGGAAAAAGAATAAATAAATGAATGAATGAATTCAAAGTTAAGAATGGGATTAATAGAACACGCTATAATTCCTTTATAAACACTCAACTCGATTCATGGTCAATACTACCTCAACTTCGATAATTTCAATATTTATTTTTAAGTGCTTTTGATTTCGTTCGAAGGTAAAGATGTTTGCAATGGCCTTACAAAGTAGCGAAAGTACTTTTTGTTCTGAATTTCGGGCAATGAAATTCAAGAATTGTGCATTTAAGCTACAATTACCGATATGACTGCTTGAGCATCCAATTTATTTTTTAAAGTTCAAATTAATGATATTTTATTCGTTTGTTTTGCACGGCATCTGTATTATGTGTGCATAAATAAGTTTCTACCCGCGCCTGAACACTTACTTTCAGAAATTCAATATCTTAACGTTATGTTCTTCAAAATAAAACAACATGCTCGTGCTGAAGGGCTAAAGCTTAATTGTTCTATTAAAGAAATGAAATCTAAATCTAATTGAACTTTGTCATATACTGAAACCCGATACGAAAAATTATCAAAAGAAATTGTGAAAGCGTAACTTTGGAAAATATACCCCACTGGACTAGGCACACCGATACAAGGACACAACGATATTCAGATCAGTGACTAGAGATCGGGCGTTTAATAGTTTGCCTAAAACGTCGATATCGTGGACATAGAGGGCGCTCATGCAAAAACATCTTATCGGAGAGCCAACCGGGAGTGTCAAAAGAAAAGATAAAAGCGCACGCTTCCGTTTTCGCTGCAAAAGGGCACGCTGGCGTCTTGAATGGCAAGAGCACTGACCCGTAGGTAAGGAAAATGGACAATGGCACGTTCAACGGGTTCGCCGTAGAATATAAAGGAAAAGACGCATGCACACCTTTGACAAGACGCCTTAATTCGGTTGAGATGCAGACTGGGCTCTTCTGCCTTTCCGACATCCGGTTGTTTGGTACCCGTTGTTGTATCCAGATTATTTGAAGGGGGCCCTTTAGATTCTCCGACGTTAATTTCTATGGGTATTATTACTGTACCAGAGGGGATTGTGTCGCTTCTTCCTTTTGAGGGCATGGAGGGGGCTTCAGCTCCTCCGACTTCAAGTTTCACGTGCGTCTCTGCTGTATCCTTGGAGTTTCTTCCTGCCGATTCTTTAAGCAAAGGAACAACTTCGTTTGGCCTGCTCTCTTGCTGTCGGGGATTCTTTCTGTTTTTCCTGCTATAAATGGGAACGTTTTTCCCTGACTTCTGCCTGAGCGTAGAAAATTTTGCTTTGCCGGGGTTGCTTCCCACTTGTACTGATGTTTCTGTTGGGTGAATTTCCTCAACACTTTCAGAGAAGTCCTCTTCGTTTGGTCGGCCCTTTTGCAATTTTTCATCAATCCCTTCTTCCAAACTAGTTTCAGAGCCCACAGTGTTACGAGAAATAATGGGACTGTTCGTATCAGCTTCTGCCGTATCCGATGGATCATTTATCTCAAGCATAGGTTCCGCTTCATCTACTTGGTCTGACTTCTGTATAACAGTGGCGCTTTCTTCTGGCCGGGGATCAGGTTTCATGACTTCTTTGAAAATGGCGGAAAGTTCGCCATACGTTATTCTAAATTCTTTATGGAATATGGAAAAACAAGAACGAGAACAAAAGGTTTGTTAAAGATCATATATAAAATAAATCCGTTTTTATTTCTTCACATGCAAATATAATAACACAAGACTACGATAATACTATGTGATTTCTGTTTCGTACAAAAATATATTATTGTCTGTTTTTGGTCTATTTAAGACCTATGACTTCTGTAAATTCAATACATTTGTGCTTGTATTCTCTGTAACCAATGCAGTATAAAATGGTATTATTTCAAGCCCATCTACCTTTGAAATAAAATGTCGGTTTTTCTATGCAAATGTGAAATTAATAACTGAAAATCGAAAATTAAATGAGGGACTTACCCATAATTTTCCTTTGAACAATGGATGGAAATCCCACTTGCTTTAGCTTTCTGCACAACTCTTCTCTTTGGTTGCTTTTTCTCAATGAAGACACTAAAGTTGAGACATACCCGACAGTTCCTTTCGTGAGATGGAGTGGATCGAATGCTTTCTTGTATGATAATAATTTATCCTCACAAATTCCAAGATGTCTGGCCACAGGGAGAATGTCAGTCATAAGAAGATCGAATGCGATGTCATTGAATTCAGCCTTAAGAATAACATTCCCCATCAGTCGTGGAGCGAGACCTAGACAAAGAGGCTTCAAGTGATTAATCATTCTCAATTCCTCATTAGATGGCCACTGTCCATGCACTGCATTGAGACAATGTGTGAAATATAATTGTTCTTTAATACTTAACTTGATAGAAACTTGACGGTGCAATCAATGCTTTTCAATCCCAAGGTTTACATGTAGATATTTTCCTGTTGTTTCTTAAAATGCGTTATTCTTACCTATATTGGCCGCATAGAAACGCTGTTAGCATAGCATTGCGCTAACACTGCGCTAAAAAAGGGCCCTGTTACAACCGGTAATCCCGACCTTTCGTTTGAGGACGCGCACACTTATTTACGACGGTAGTTGATTTTGGAAGATACTTTTTGGGCCCGTCATCATGGTCGTAAAACTCTGTCCTGCAATGCAAATTGTGTGACATGAGATTTTTTTTTTGTTTCGCATCTGCGACGGAAACATTCAATATGCGTTTCGTGTGCAAAATTCTGGTTGCTACTATGGTAACAGCGATATATCCGATTGAGGACGATTTTCCAAAGCCACATTTGACTCCTCCTAGAGCTCGAGAAGCCGCCCGGGGGGCCACTTCCATTGATTAGTGGATACCAGGAGCGACCACGCGTAAAAGGGGACAGAGTTATGGAAAGCCATCGCTGCCACAAGTCGCATTGCTATACGTACAGGCATTTTTGCTATACGTACAGGCATTTTTACTATACGTACAGAAATTGTCCAATCAGAAGGCCCTTTTTAGTATACGTACACTCTGTACGTATACTATTTTAACTCTGTACGTATACGAGTTAACTCTGTACGTATACTGGTTATCTCTGTACGTATACGAGTTAATATCTGTACGTATACGAGTTAACTCTGTACGTATACGAGTTAACTCTGTACGTATACTAGTTAACTCTTGTACGTATACTAGTTAACTCTTGTACGTACACGATTTCACTCTTGTACGTATAGACGATTGGCCAATCAGCTGCCGTCTTCCATATAGTGTCCTGGAGCATGCATTCTGCACTTGCTATAGCGCCAGCGTCGGCGCGCTATCGCTGCCATACTCCCATGACTACAGGCCAGGCCATATCCATAGGCAGATCCAAGGGGGGGGGGGCGAGGGGCCCGGGCTGCCCCTATTGGCGGAGCAAAAAAATGAAAAAGAATTAACGGGAAAGAAAGAAAAAAAAGGGAAAGAAATGAGGAAAAAATAAGAGGAGGGAGACAAGTGAATAATAAGATCAGGGGAAGTCTTTGAAAATGATTTTTGAAAATATTTCATGCCACAATATTAAAGTTTCGCTCGCACTTCGCGCTCGCACTGCCTTTTAGGTGATTTACATATCAATATACAAAGCATATTTCAGCTCAGACATCGAGTTTTCAATATTTTGTTTGATTTACAAATTTATTTTTTAAAGTGCTTTGTAAAATGTCCGCTTTATGTTGTGAATATCATTTGCAGCCTTTTGCGCTGTGCGCTCGCATTATTTGATTTGCCAAGTAGGCCTACATATTATATTCCATAAGATTCTTTATATATTAATTTTATAACTAGTTAAAATCCCCCTTTTATGACAGTTCATCAAACTTTCGTCTTGCGATTTGCACTCGCATTATTTTTTTTTTACAAATATATCAACTCATAAATCCTAATCCTACAAAAGTGCTTAAAATATTCAGTTTTCAGATAACTAAATTGTCCCTTTTTCAGAAAGGAATATCGACAAGTTTCATATCGCATTCAGGATGAGGAATAGGAAGATAGTCATATCATTTGTATATGATGACAAAATGTCCTTAGGCCTAGAATGTCCAGGCCCTAGGTCAAAATAATAATAAAAATATCAGCTCGCGCTTCGCACTCGCATCATTTATTAAGTGATATCCCAGTGGCGTAACAGGCGGGAGGCGTGGGGAGAGCAAGCTGCCCCCCCCCCTGGCGGATTTCACCGGGAAAAAGAAAAAAGTGAGAGAGAAAGAAAGAGAAAGTGAGAGGAAAGGGGAAAAGAAAAGGAGGAGAAGGAAAGGATAAAGTGAAAAAGAAAACGAAGGGGTTTTTTAATGTAAAAGGAAAAAAGCGGGAAAGGGTACGAAAGAAGAACATTTGACAAAGAACAACTCATTCCGAAATAGGCTTATGTAATGCAATAGCATGAGGGGAAATAAATTAAAATACTACAAAATGGCAAACAATAGCGGGAAACGAAGGTAGAATGAAATTATTCAAAAGCTAAATTAGAAAACAAACAAAAGGACAAGAAAAAAATAATAACACGACCGGGCTGCCGAGGATTGAAAATAAAAAGAGCGGTAAGAAAGATGGACTGCACGCAACACTGTGCTATAAGCTTGCTAAATTTTATGCAAATAAGCTACCGGGGCTATGCCCCGGACCCCACGCAGTAGGGGCTCTTCATCTATAACCATCAAATGGCTCTATAACGGCACCGTTCAATCACGTTCAATCAATGGCGTACAGGTGCACGGGGGGAAGGGAGGGGGGGGGGTGGGGTCTTGGTTCCACACCCAAGAGGAAATAAAAGAAATTATAGGAGACAACGTATAACGAAAAGAATGGAAATAGTGAAATGTGTAATTGCTGAATATATTGGAAAAATCTATCACATAATTAGAATTTAATTTCAATAGGCATTTTTTCGAGCTCGCTTTGCACGTTGGCGACTTTTAACAAATTCAATTCAATTAACTTTTCTCACATCCATTAAAATGGTGCAATATACAATATTATATGAACAATAAAAAAACAATACATAAAAAATCAATATAATGACAAATAGAAAGAGTAGAAACAACATGCTGTGGATGTAGGATGTAAATTTTCCCACATTGCTATCAGCATTGCCCCTCAAATATATTTGGTTCATTACGCGACTGGGTTGAATAAATGTGTTGTGTAAAAGCTATATTCTGTATACCCGCGATTTGATTAAAATAGCGGCAATCTGCGAGGTTTAAATAGGCGGATCCAGCTTTTGGCGAAAGGGGGAGCGCACTGCCGAGCGGCGCACATATTTTTACACTTCACCGGCGCCATAAAAGAAAATGTTGAAAAAGGGGTAAAGTCTGACCCTGTAAAATGCTCTTTTCAAAATGTAGGATTTCCAGTCATGCCATTTTGCATGACCACACGCAGATAATATTTCTGGGGGGGGGGGGGGGGGCAAGACTCGAACATTTGGTGCACATCTCACATTTGCACATTTTTCATAGTTTTCATGAAAGGTTAAGGGAAAAAAGATGTTTTTCACAACAGCAGATCGCGAATTTGCCCCCCCCCTCCCCCTTGCTGCGCACGGCCATTCCCTGAAGTCAACTTAAACATATCTCATTATAACAGAAAATATACATCAATTCAAACATATAATCTTTCTAAAACATACATATAGAGAGATTGAAAAACTTATTAAAGAAAGAAACAGCAAAAAGTAACACAAATTATGCATGTTATGTGCGATTTCAAAATCTCGTGTATTAACCCTTTTGTTGCGATGATGCCATTACTTTTGTATATTAATAGAGATACATTTTTTTATTACTATATGTATATACACAGGGGCGTCGATCCTTTTTTCAGATTTGGGGGGCAAAATCATGAATCATCTTTTCAAAGGCTCCATGTCACACAAAACAAACAAACTCACACAAACACACACACACATATGCATATATATATATATATATATATATATATATATATATATATATATATATATATATATATACTGTATATGTGTGTAAAGTTATACATGTACAACAGCTTTTGGCAACTCTTTTTTATTGTAAATATTGTAAAGAAATGGATGAAGAGAACAAAGGTAGGCGTAGCTTAAATCAAGGTTCCCCAGAGCTATCTACCCTTTGGAAAAATTGGTGATGAAGAAAAAATGTCTCTGCCGGGAATTGAACCCGGGCCTCCAGCTTTGAACGCCGGTGCCTTAACCACTAGACCACAGAGACGGGTTTGTGGCTAGGGCGACCCCGATCCGATTGACCGTCCGATAGAGAATTTCGACACCATGCCAATTTTAATGTCCTTTGTCGGGTGAAGGTGGGTTTTGAACAATGACAAGCCGCCATGCCTCAGCTGGATCAAAGCTATTGCTTCGATGCAGTACACGTATGGGAGAAGAAATACAAATGTGTAAAGTTATACATGTACAACAGTTTTTGGCAACTCTTTTTCATTGTAAATATTGTAAAGAAATGGATGAAGAGAACAATATATATATATATATATTTATTTATTTATTTATTTACATGACTCATGAGATAGAGACACATATCTCACCAACAAATTAATGCGAGCGCGAAGTGCTCGCTGAAATTGTTTAGTATACTGACCTGAAAACAGGAAAAAGGTGCTTGTTTAGGACTGTTTGTAGTAACTCATGAGGAGGATACATATCTCACTACACAGATAATGCGAGTGCCGAGCTGAAATTCTTTATAATCTGACCAGAAAGCTTGATATTCTATGCATTTTTGGTACCAATGATAAAGATGGGTATCTAAAAAACAATATTTAATCATGAAAAGTATGGGGTTTTGCTCCATAAATGATGCGAGCGCGAGCTGAAAATTGTTATATTATATTCCAATCTGAGAAGCGGATAATTTGGGCACGATTTTGAATAAAAAACGAGTTGTGTAGCTCAATCTCAATATACGACTGGTTGCGTAATTATACACTCCCGGTACTAGCAACGGGTTTTAGCAAAGTTTTGGACTAAAATATCGAATCATCTTCTTAAAACACTATAGTAGCTGTCTTACACTAAAGGCCATAGAGGTGGCACAATGTGGAATGTGTAAAGAAGAAAAGTGACTGACCTTTTTTATTAAAGCATTGGAAAATAAGATTAAAATTAAAGGATTTGCTCTACGCTTTTGTATGATTCTGTGATTTTTTCAATGAATTAAAGATTTCATGACATCTGTGGGCAACTGCCCCGCCCCAGTCCACTCTGTAAGGGCATGCGATAAGCTTCGTTATGACCATTCAACAATAAAATGTATAACCAGGTGCCGCTGATCATTCTTGAGCGGCGCCGATCTAGATTTGGTTGGCAATAGGCCCTTCTTCATTATTCTACCGGTGCCTATTTATTGGAACCAGGGGACGCTGATTATTCTTGACCGGCGCCGATTTAGAACAAGTAGTGCTGATTATTTTTACCGACGTCACGTAAGATTCAAGCAGCGGCAATTCCTTAGAACCAGGAGGCGCCGATTATTCTTGACTGGCGCCGAATTTTAACCAGGTGGTGCTGATTATTCTTGTCCGGCGCCGATTTAGATTTAGGTGGAGCTGATTATTCTTGATCGGCGCCGATTTAGATTTAGGTGGAGCTGATTATTCTTGATCGGCGCCGGTTAAGACTCATGCAGCGCCGATTTATAACCAGATGGTGCTGATTATTCTTGACCAGCCCCGATTTAGATATAGGTGGCGCTGATTATCCTTGATCGGCGCCGGTTACGAACTCAGGCAGCGCCGATTTTTCTTTATCGGTGCCGATTTATAACCAGATGGCGCCGATTATTTTTATATGGTACCGATTTAGATTTAGGTGGCGCAGATTATCCTTGATCGGCGCCGGTTAAGACTCTGGCAGTTCCGATTTTTCTTGACTGGCGCCGATTTATAACCAAATGGCGCTGATTATTCTTGTCCGGCGCCGATTTAGATTGAGGTGGCGCTGATTATTCTGGATTGGCGCCAGTTATATGCAGGCAGCGTTTTATTTTTAACCGGCGAAGTTGTTGGGAAAAGGGTAGTTAAAAGAAAAGATAAGGAAGATGATATGATTGTGCCTTGCTGGGGGATAGTCTTTCCTTGCTGTTGCTAATATTATATCAGTGTATAATTTTTTTAAGCGGCGCCTTTTTTTTCTTTCCTTTATTTTTTTATTTTTTCCAGGCAGCGCCTTTTCTTTCTTTTACCTCTCAAATATTAGGAGGGGCGCGCGCGCCCTGCGCCACCCCCTGGATCAGCCACTGAATAGCTTAGATATAAAGAAGTTCTGGGGGCTCCACCCCGGACCCCAAGCGCACAGTATATGAGTGTGGAAGGGTTGGGCCATTGGCCCCAAAAACAAAGGAAAGGTGTAGGATATCATTACTGAATATAATTTCATAAATATGTCAAAGTTTGATTCTCATGAAAAAGTATTTTTTTCCTCGCTCGCTTCGCTTGCTCGGGACTTATATTAAGCAGCTTTTTAGCACATGTGTCATACTGCGCCCCTCGTTTGTTTTTTACTCTTCATGCTACTGCCGCAAAGAATCCTATTCACAATGGCGTATATATACAGACCACAAAAAAGGAATGGAAAGAGAGAAGAGTGAAATATATCATTCTCTGGATATCATGTCAAATTCTATCACAAAATTTGATTTTTGTATTACAAAGGTCAAAATATTTGCTCGCTAGCTTCGCTCGCACGCAACGTTTTTTTAAAAGATAACTTCTGCCCGATACGCAATATCTGGCCTTCTCAAATGGCTAACTGCAAAACGTCCTTAACAGGTCCCTTTCCGATCAAGTCAAACAATTTCTGTTCGCGCTTCGCGCTCACAGTAATTATCTAGTTGCAATTATCTTCTTCTGTGGAGGCCGCACAGAAGCGTTCTTTGCGCACAGAACGCTATCAGTAGGGCCAGTCACATCTTTCACGCGCGACCACCGCCTAGACGCATTGTTTTCACTAACAGAGCACTAACATGAAGCCAATCGGTATCGATAAACTCACATTAGCTTATATTAGCCGAATTCCTAATAATCTAACAATGAAATGCCCAAGCAGAAGCTAACCATGCTAACAGTGGCGCTAATGTTAATACAAATCGCTAACAGTGCCAAGGGCACCAATAGTGACAATGTTAGTGAATAATTTCCCCTTTATAACTTGTTTCCCTTAATTTAGAATAGACCTCGACCAAATTAAAGGGGTATTCCGAGCCCACACAACAATATATGAATAAATGGAGTAAAATTAGATGAGCAAATTCCTGAAAATTTTATTAAAATCTGATAAAAAATAACTAAATTCTTGAATATTAAAAATTTAACACTGTATTTTGCAGATGATATCACTGAGCAGCATGAGGCCATGAATATGCAATCGATGAAACAATGATGCCATATCCTCTAGCTCTTTCCTCTTTTTCTGATTTTATTGAAATAAACTCGTAATTGTCAGCGGCGTAACAGGGGTTGGTGGCCAGGGGGGAGGGGGGGGGGGGGCAAGAGCCAAAAATTTCCCGGTCATATCATGGTATGAACAGGCGTAATGGTGTAATGAAGCGACTATTTTGAGAAGGCCAGATATTTCGTATCGGGAAGAATATCTTCTTTTTTTTTAAGTTGCGAGCGAAGTGAGCGAGCAAAAATTTTGACATATTTAGTACAAAAATCTAATTTTGTGATAGATTTTGACATGATATCCGGAGAATATTACATTTTACTCTTCTCTCTTTCCATTCCTTTTTTTGTGGTCTGTATGCCATTGTGAACATTGTAGCGCGATGAGTAAAATAACGAGAGGCGCAGTATGGCTCATGTGCTAAAAAGGGTCTTGATATAAGTCTCGAGAGAGCGAAGCGAGCGAGAATTAAAATATCATTTATGAGAATTTAACTTTGAGATATTTTTGGACATTATATTCAGTAAATAAAATCATATCCTACACATTTCCATTGCTTTTCTTTCCTCCTTTTTTTCTTGGTAGAACTTTTGGGGACCATGGCCCAACCCTTCCATACTCCTATACGACAGTGCTATGCGGTTGGGATCCGTCTGGAGCCCCCGGAACTTCTTGATATCAAAGCCATTTAAACCTCGCAGATTGCCGCTATTTTTAATCAAATTGCGGGTATATATACAGAATATAGCTTTTACACAACACATAGTTATTCAACCCAATTGAACCAAATATTTTGAGGGGGCATAACATATATAGCAATGTAGGAAAATGTTTAAAAAGTCGCCAGCGAGCAAAGCGAGCTGAAAAAAAAGCCTATTGAAATTAAATTTTAATTATAATGATAGATATCCATTATATTCAGCAAATAACACATTCATTGTTTCCATTCCTTTCTTTTTTTTCCTCTTGGGTGTGGAACCGAGACCTTCCTCCACCGCACCTGTACGCCAGTGACTGAAGTAAAGCTTAATTTAGGAAGGGTTCCTACATGAGGGCGTTATAGAGCCATTTGAAGGTTATAGATGAAGAGCCCCTACTGCGTGTGCCTGGGGCAAAGCCCCGGTAGCTTATTTGCATAAAATTTAGCAAGCTTATAGCAAAATGTTGTATTCAGTCCATCTTTTTTCCCGCTCTTTATTTTCTATCCTCGGCAGCCCGGTCATGACTTGTTATTAATTTTTTTTTCTTGTCCCTTTTCTACGTTTTCCAATTTAGCTTTTGACTAATTTCATTCTACCTTCGTTACCCGCTATTGTTTGCCATCTTGTCATCTTTTAATTTATTTCCCCTCATGCTATTGCATTACATAGGGCTGTTTCGGAATGATTTGTTTTTTCTCAAATGTTATTTCGTTCCTTTTCCCGCTTTCCTTCCTTTTCCATTAAAAATATATTTTTCTTCGTTTTCTTATCACTTTTTCCTTTCCTTTTCCCCTTTCCTCCCCCTTTCCCTTTCTCTCTCCCTCACTTTTTTTCCCGGTGAAATCCGCCAGGGGGGCAGCCTGCCCCCCCCTGCTCCCCGCCTGTTACGCCACTGGATAGTACTTAATAAATGATGCGAGTGTGAAGCGCGAGCTGATATTTTTATTATTATTTTGACCTAGGGCCTGGACATTCTAGGCCTAAGGACATTTTGTCATCATATACAAATGATTTGACTATCTTCCTATTCCTCATCCTGAATGCGATATGAAACTTGTAAATATTCCTTTCTGAAAAAAGGACAATTTAGTTATTAGAAATTCATGAATTTTTTTATTATATTTATTAATGTAATAAGCCTAATGAGCAAGTGAAATTTGTTGACATTGAGGCCTAAAAACTGGATATTTTAAGCACTTTTGTAATCATGATTAGGATTTATAAGTTGATATATTTGTAAAAATTAATGCGAGTGCAAATCGCGAGACGAAATTTTTTATACTGTCATAAAAGGGGAATTTTAACTAGTTATAGAATCAATAAAGAATCTTATGGAATAAACAAAGACAATACGTAGGCCTACTTGGCAAATCAAATAATGCGAGCGCACAGCGCAAAAGGCTGCAAATGATATTCACAACATAAAGCGGACATTTTACAAAGCACTTTAAAAAAATCAATTTGTAAATCAAACAAAATATTGAAAACTCGATGTCTGAGCTGAAATATGCTTTGTATATTGATATGTAAATCACCTAAAAGGCAGTGCGAGCGCGAAGCGCGAGCGAAACTTTAATATTGTGGCATGAAATATTTTCAAAAATCATTTTCAAAGACTTCCCCTGACCTTATCATTCATTTGTCTCCCTCCTCTTATTTTTTACCTCATTTCTTTCCTTTTTTTTCTTTCTTTCCCGTTAATTCTTTTTCACTTTTTTGCTCCGCCAATAGGGGCAGCCCGGGCCCCTCGCCCCCCCCCTTGGATCTGCCTATGGATATGGCCTGGCCTGTAGTCATGGGAGTATGGCAGCGATAGCGCGCCGACGCTGGCGCTATAGCAAGTGCAGAATGCATGCTCCAGGACACTATATGGAAGACGGCAGCTGATTGGCCAATCGTCTATACGTACAAGAGCGAAATCGTGTACGTACAAGAGTTAACTAGTATACGTACAGAGTTAACTCGTATACGTACAGAGTTAACTCGTACACGTACAGATCTTAACTCGTATACGTACCGAGATAACCAGTATACGTACAGAGTTAACTCGTATACGTACAGATCTTAACTCGTATACGTACAGAGTTAACTCGTATACGTACAGAGTTAACTAGTATACGTACAGAGTTAAACTAGTATACGTACAGAGTGTACGTCCTGTACGTATACTAAAAAGGGGCCTTCTGATTGGACAATTTCTGTACGTATAGTAAAAATGCCTGTACGTATAAGAAATTGACAATACGTATAGCAATACGAATTGTGGCAACGATGGCTTTCCATAAAAAAGGGGCCTTCTGATTGGACAATTTCTGTACGTATAGTAAAAATGCCTGTACGTATAAGAAATTGACAATACGTATAGCAATACGAATTGTGGCAACGATGGCTTTCCATATTCCATACCATACAGAGTGGGCAGGTACGTTACGTATAGGCCTATGTAACGTTATAAGGGTGTCAAAACGATGTTTAAAATGCTGAAGAAAGGGATATATATCCAATACTTGTAGGGTTTCACAAGCCAAATACTTGTTAGAGATGCATTTTCATAATCTGGAAAAGAATTGCTTCCCTTGTTTTAGGGTACTTTTCGAAACCCCATGGTCGTGTGTTAAGGTCTTAAACTGTAAACTCCTGCTATAGCGTAACTCGCTCCCTAGCTTATTGAAAATATGTCCAGTGTGTGCGCGCACTGCCTCTGTGCTGTTTGGTACCATTTGTTTGTACACCAACGCACCGGATGCACGCAAAGGATACACTGCATGTACACACGTACACGATCGATCACCTATGATTTTCTCTAAATGAAAAATATGCTGCACTTTTTTTTAATCTCTTATTTTGTGATGAGAAAGATGTTTTTTTTTAATGGGCTACACCCCCCCCCCAAAAAAAAAAAAAAAAAAAAAAAATAACCAGTTGAAAAAGCATAACCCATACAGAGTGTTTGTGCGTGAATATTTTACAAATTAGATTAACATACATTTAAAAAGTAAAAGCAGGGGCGGCTCTGAACATATTTTTGTTTGGAGGGGGGGGGGGAGGGGGGGGGGGGCAAAGACATAAAGTACTTAGTATGTCAAGATTTGCAATTTGGTGCAAACGTACATGTTACCATGACACTACCCTCTGCATGAAGTAGTTGGATGTTTTGTAGTAATTTACAGGTTACAGGAGAGTCTTTTGAACTCGGTGATTTCTGAGATATATAGGCTCTTTTCCGCGAGAGAGTATAGCATGCAAGCGCTTTGGAAAAAATTCAAAAATGAAGTTGCAAAATCCGCTTCATGGTGCTGATCAGTTTTAAAATAATAGGGCATTATTTCGAGTTATTTAAGTGCGAATCGCGACCTCAAAATTTTTTGTCACCAGAAACATGAATACCTTTGATGCTAGCGCGAAAAGCGAGAAAAATTGTAAATAATAGAAACTAAGACACTGGACATTCTAAACATTTTGAAAACCGTAAACAGGATAAGTACTACCTTACTGAATAATGATAATTGATGGAGAGCGAAGCAAGAGCCAAAAATTTAGTGATTTTTTAACCTAAAATGTATTATTTTACTTCTTAAAAAGTATATTGTTAGAAAAAGACTTATTCCATTAAAAAAAAAAGGCCTCCATTTTGGAAAAAAAAATAGTTTCCTATGGTTATTTTGGGGGTACAAGGCGGAGGGGGGGGGGGCAATTGGGGGCATGTGCCTCCTTTTCCCTGTGGGACTAAATGATCAACATAAAACACTGAATTATCAATAAAAATATGAATTGTCCAATATATAGATTATTTCGCGAAAATGACGAGTGATAAGGATAAGGAAGTATTAAAGAGGAGAAAATTATCCAATTATTTTCTTTGTGTAACTTAACGATGAAATGACAATATCTTTTTGCAAATAAGATATTTTTGCTAATTAGGATTGAATTCTGGATTTCATTAGATGATAGTTTAAAGGTTCCCCAAAGCTTGCATAGCTTTAAACAAAAATTGAAAAGCACATTGTTTTCCACATACATAAACCTCAACAGTGACTTACTTGAAGAATCATTTTCTCTCTCTCTCTCCCTCTTTCTTTTACTCTTACATCAGCTTTTTCATTTTATTTATTTTTGCACTAATATGCACAATAATATAATTCAATTTGTGCGTGTCATTTGTATTTACATCCTATATGTAACATTGTAAGTGTTCAATGTATGCAGTCATGAAAACTGTGTTTGGGTAATTATGTATTTTACTTTACGAAAAGCAAAATATAGGCCTATTATTCGTCATGTTCATTTTTTCTGGATCTAGGGACCCTCTCCCCGACTTACTGCACTTAGTTATTCAATACTTTGCTAATTTTCTATACAATGATCACTTTTTAAATTGACATTTTAATCCAATTGTTCTTTGTTTATCATGTATGTATTATTGTGAATTATAATAATCCTCCAGTTATTACTATGAATTTGTAAATGAAACAATGCAAATCAAATCAAACTATGGTACCAATAAAGATATTGTACATCTTTCCTCCTGCGTTGTGCTCGCTTGTTTTATTTTTAGATACATGCTGGTAAGTTTGTAAAGAAAATTATTTGGCACATTTGGCGAGTACGATGACAAAATTGTAATTCTGATACCTCATAGCCCATTCTACATTCGATTACAAGAATAAAAAGATACCCCCCAAAAAGAAAACAATCCTGGACTCGCACTTTAGTCTATAACTTGTTTCAAAATTAAAAGTTCCCTTTTTGCAAAATGATACATGCAGCCATTTTCTGTTCTCTTGTTTTTTGCAAAACTTACAAGATACTTACATATTTTAAAATATCAAATGCATATTTCAGTAAGCAACAAATATCACTCCTGCATATATATATATATATATATATATATATATATATATATATATATATATATATATATATATGCAGGAGTGATATTTGTAGTACATGTAGTACATGTATAACTTCACGCATATATATATATATATATATATATATATATATATATATATATATATATATCTTAAAGATTCATTTATTGGCTTCTGTAAGGTAACAAAATAATGCTGAAGATAATGCTTTCATTGCCAATAAAGTTTTTTATTGTTTACTCGAATTTTCGACGGTCCTCCGTCTTCTTCACATTATAGTCCAGGAAAAATAGCCGATTTGGGGGGTAAACCTCAAACAAATTGCAACAGAATTTTTTTCACCACAATGCATTTCCCTGAAGTCCCCATAATGACATACTAAAAGTCCAGAAAAATCCTAGTGGTGGAAAGACGCCTAATTTGCATAAATCCAAAATGGCCGCCAAGTTTTCAGAAAATTTGAATTTTTGTACATAGATTTTGACATGAACATTTAATTGCCACAAAATTGGTGTCATATGAAGCAGAAATAAATTTCCTACAATTTGGTACTATTTATACGAGATAAATAGGTCATTTGGATGATATTTTAAGTGGAAAACTTCATATTTTGTCATTTTTCCAAAAAATTTAAAATTTTGGAAATGCATGATTTTACATAAATCTGAGAAAAATACAGCAATTACCTAGAAATGTTCCAGAAAACCTTATTGATATACTATTAGCATGTGGATGAAATTCTAACTTGATCTCTTTCTTTTTAATAAATTTATAAGGTATCAAAGTTGACTACTCAAATTTCACAAATGTCGCTTTTGTATGCATTTTCGAAGACTATATGTATAATGTATAGTGTATAGTTAAATATTGTATGTATTTATCTACTCTTTTTTAACCACTTGGAGAGATAAGATTAGCCGTTTCTCTGTAAAAAGTGCTGCCACATCAAGGCCTAGCCCTCTCGGGGGGGGGGGGGGGGCTGACGAAGCCACGCCTCTGGATATATCATGTTGTACAGTGTGTATCAAAATAAACGCAACCACATTTCATTTCAAATTTGTAAAAATTGTGTTAGCTCTATTGTCCAGGAAAAATAACTGATTTGGTGGGTCAACCGCAAACAAATTGCAACAATTTTTTTCACCGCAATGCATTTCCCTTAAGTCCCCAAAATGACATACTAAAAGTCCAGAAAAATCTATGTCGTGGAAAGACGTTTAATTTGCATAAATTCAAAATGGCCGCCATCATGAGAATTTTTCATGATTACTTATAGTAGTACAAACACTGGTATAATCATAGCACTTTTAAAAATTATGATTAAAGTATTTCACTTTCACTTGCCATAGGCTTCATCTTACCATAGCCTTCATTTTAAAATTAGATTTAACCTCTGCTGACCTCTAGAGGTCAATGACCTTAAGGTCAACGACCTCATAATATCAGAAAATTGATGTTTTACATTTTTAGTTCATGATGAATATTATAATATTTATAAAGCAAACGAAATCATTCAATATTGACTTTCAAGGTATCCTGTTATTCTAGAAAGAATTTTGTGTATTATAGATTCTGACCTTTGACCTGGCAAAGGTCAATAATTTTAAAATTTTAGAATATTGATACTTAGCTTCAGTAGTTTATGATAAACAGACATCTCGTGTAAAAAATGCAATATAATTTATTTCAGCACAATGAATTTCCATGAAGTCTGCAAAATGACATACTAAAAGTCCAGAAATATCAATGTAGTGGAAAGACATCTAATTTGCATAAATAAAAAATGGAGGTCATCGTTATAATTTTGCAATGACCTCAAGGTGAACGACTTTGAAATAAAATTATCAGCATATTGATGTTTTGTATCGATAGTTCTTGATTCGCATGTTCGTGTTAAAATATTTGTCATATCAACTCTTATGTGCCTGAAAATTCAAGAGATAATTGCTACAGGCTTTGAGTTTTGAAATTTGAAGACCTCTAAAGATGATTGTCCTTAAAATGTAAAAATGTTGGTACTCGGCATCACTGATAATTGAGATAATTGCCCTTCACTTTTCTCAGCAGTCAAATGCTGAGATCTGCGACTTTACCCAAATGATCTGTTGAAAAATAACAAAACTGTATAATTTGTATACGATAGCCTTGTTTTTTATGAACCAATGATGCTAAGTACTCAACATTCTCATACTTTGAGGTCATTGGCCTCTGAAAATTACCTCTAAAGGCCCTCAGATGTCAAGGGTTAAAACCTGCAATACTCAGCAATACCCTCTTAGTTATTCTGACTATCTAAAAATTAATCTTTTGTGCCCATCGTCTACATCATGTACATGTAGGCCCTACAAATCAAGGTCAGATATTTGATTAGACAATGTTAGACCTGGACTATTGCACAGCCTTCTTTTTGTAGTCATCAGGGGCCCGTTTCATAAAGTTACAACTGCTGTACTTTGCCACGATGGCAACTACCATGGTTACCTTGAGTTTGATTGGCCGCTGAGCCATGTTACAACAACTGACACAATGGTAAAGTTGCATGAGTAAAACAGACCCCAGGTCTTTTTTGGCTAGTACATTCCTGACTGAGGTTAGAGCATTGGGTAGGTTTGACATGATACGTGAAATGCCTCAATTAAAATTTTGCTGTTATAATCTATGTTAACTCCCCGACAGATATGGAAGTTTTCCTATCTAGATTGTAACTTGGTGTAGTTGCCCTTTAGAAGGGAGATGCAGCTTACAATGATGCTGGATGACACTGCCCTTCTCTTCCCATAACTTGCACTTTAATAGTCATAATGGTGACTCTGTCAGAGGTTGAACAGAATTAAAAATATGTTTCCTAGATCTTAGTTTTTTTCAATTAGTTTGGTATCAAAGAATGGATGGACGGTATCTTCGCTTTGCTAAGAGCTCTGTGGTGCTAGCTACTGATCTGCATAAGATGGGTAATACCTGACAGGACATACAGACTTCACTTTTTTTGGACTTAGATAGTGTGTGATATTCCCACTTATTGGCTAGAGGTAGGTCCAAGACGGGACATGCATATACTCTGTAGCAGAGTACTGGCTTCCAGGAGGGGTTTGTCAGTTCCTGGCAAGGTTGTTATGGATCTTCACTTTCCCCCTTCATCTTAATGTGACTGATCATTAGTGACACCAAGATCAATTGCATGGTCGCAGTTCTATAAGGGAATTCCAACCATAGGTTGTTTTGAGTTTCCTCCAAGCATGAGGATTGTGGGGATGAAACAAGCTAACTTTTGTATTGGTTGGGTTAGAAGAAGACGGGACTCGAGCGAGAACACTACCTTGAAAGAGTCAATTCTTTTGAATTCTTTACAGCTGGTCTTCCTGTTGAGCTCCATCAAGAGATATCTGTTTTCTAGTAGAAGTTTGATGAGTTTGGTCAGATGAATGTCTTCAATGTGTTGTACCATTATATGAGTAGTGTCAGATGCAGTTGTTAATTCAACAAAATGTTCTACACCCGTTAGTTACTTAAGTGTCCTCAGTTAACTGAGTCTGGTTGAAAACCTAGCCTGCATATTATTTCCCAAGTTAAAAACCAGCCTGGTTAGGAATAGGATGCTGTTCTATAATTTGACCATCTTTTGTTCAGGATGAGATGCTTAAGTAGCTTGTAGAGATATCATAGTAGGGGGATCGGCCTGAAGTTTTTAGGCACATTTGGATCTTGCCCAGGTTTGAGGATAGCAATTACTCTACCCTTCCTCCAAATTTCTGGAAAATGTGACTGTATAGCAAAGCGTGCTGCTAAGCGATTGGTACCATGGAAGATATTCACTTTGCTGTGGCTTGTACCGGGTTGCTCTATTCAGCAGAAGCTGGTTTTAGTAAACTAGTTAAGTTTCATATTTTAAATCCAGTGACCTTTGAAGCCCTCAGGGTTAAAGGTCACAACTTTTAATACTCATCTATTTTCTCATGAATATAAAAGGACCTTACAAGTTAAAATTAACTATTCTCACAAACTAACAATGTTTATAACGGACTTATGATGCAAAACATCAATTTTTATGATTATTTTTATTTCGACGTCAATAATCATTTAGGTCATTGCCTCTAGAGTTCAGCAGACATCAAATCCGACTTATATCCGAATTTTTTTAATGAAACCTATGATAAAATATAACATGGGTGAAAGTTCAATGCTTTAATCATAATTTTAGTGTTATGATCAGACCAGTGTTTGTACTTCTACGATTAATGATTTTGGATCACTTTGGATATATATATATGCAAATTAGACGCCTTTCCACCACTTGGGTTTTTCATGACTTTTGCTTCGTATATGTCATTTTAGAGACTTCATGGAAATGCACTGTGTTGAAATAAATAGTATTGCAATTTTTTACATGATAGGCCTATTTAAGCCTATCATAAAACAGTGAGCAATGAGCATCAATAATCCACAATATTAAGGACATTGACCTTTTCTAGCTCTGCAGGGTCAAAGGTCAAATCTTAAAACCCACCAAATTCTTTCTAGAATATCAGGATACCTTGAAAGTCAATATTTAATAATTTTGTTTGCATTAAAACCATTTTATTATGAGCTAATGATGCAAAACATAAATTTTCTGATTTTTAAGGTCATTTAACATAAGGTCATTGACCTCTAGAGGTCAGCATAGGTCAAATCTGACTTGCATCCTAATTTTGAAATCAAGCATATGGTAAAATATAATACCAATTGGTGAAAGTTTGATGCTTTTATCATAATTTTTGAAAGAGCAATGATTAGATCAGTATTAGTACTATTATTAATAAATATGAAAAATACTCACGATGGCCTCCATTTTGGATTTATGCAAATTAGACGTCTTTCCACCACTTGGATTTTTCTGGACTTTTAGTATGTCATTTTGGAGACTTCATGGAAATGCATTACAATATTTTCATGCTGAAATAAATTGTACTGCAATTTTACACAAGAGGCCTATTTTTCACAAACCACTGATGCTAAGTGTCAATATTCGAATATGTTAAGGTCATTGACCTTTGCCTCTGCTCCGGGGTCAAAGGTTAAAACTTATAATACACAAACTTCATTCTAGAATATCAGGATACCCTGAAAGTCAATATTGAATTTTGTTTTGCATTATAACCATAGTTATCATGAACTAATGTTGCAAATCATAAATTTTCTGATATTTTGAGGTCATTGACCTAAAGGTCATTGACCTCTAGAGGTCATCAGAGGTCAAATCTGACTTGCATTCTAATCTTAGAATGAAGCCTATGGTAAGATATAACACTGGTGAACTTTAGATGCTTTAATCATTATTTTTAAAGGTGCTATGATCAGACTAGTGTTTGTAATACTATTAATAATCATGAAAAGTTCTCACGATGGCCGCCATTTTGGATTTATGCAAATTAGACGTCTTTCCACCACTTGGATTTTTCTGGACTTTTAGTATGTCATTTTGGGGACTTCATGGAAATGCATTGTGGTGAAAAATATTCTGTTGCAATTTGTTTGAGGTCAAACCTTATTTTTCCTGGACTATTATATATACATGTATATATATATATATATATATAACTGCATTCATGAGTGCCTGTACAAAAGATACAAGACATTTCATTTTACAAATGGCCTCGAAATGGTCGCCTCTTATAGTTTTCTGAAATTCCGAACAGATGACCTCGCACCAAGTTATGTTGCTACCTTTGGCATGTTAACATTACATCAAAAAAACCTACATCCAGTCACAGCAAAGTGTCAAATCAAGTGGTGGGCGGACTTCAACCTGGTGCGGATTAGCCCCACTCTTCCCTATTTGATTTGTTAGATGTATCCTATTCATCAGTCACTAAATGCTCGCGCTTCGCGCAGTAATCACCACAATTGACCAAAAATCGAATTTCACATATTCAGGTTTTAAATTTTTCCTGACCATTTGCTCGCGGAAAAAAATAAAGCCTACGTAAAATTATGTAATCAATCACTAGTCCTGAAGGCTTTGCTCAACTTTAGTACCACAAAACTCACAACTACTTCACGCAGATGATAATCTCATGGTGAAAATATCCGTTTGCACCAAATGCCCATTTTGACATATAAGTTCCCTTTTCTTACTCCCCCTCCAACTTTCATGGGGTGCACGCCTTTCCCCTGTGTACTGCACTTGTACCAAGTGGTAGCTAGCGCATATATAAAAAAAGAAATGACTCAATGAACCCTTTCCCTTCTCAATATCTTTCTCTCTCTTATTTTATTTCTATCTCCAATTTTGGAACTTTTGAGGGACTAGAGCCAGAGTCCCCTTCTTTACGACAGTGGTTTTAATTGTTAAAGGACAAGTCCACCCCAACAAAAAGTTGATTTGAATAAAAAGATAAAAATCTAGCAAGCATAACACTGAAAATTTCATCGAAATCGGATGAAAAATAAGAAAGTTATGACATTTAAAACTTTCGCTTAATTTCACAAAACAGTTATATACACATCCTGGTCAGTATGCAAATAAGGAGACTTATGACGTCATCCACTCTTTCTTTTGTTATTTTATTATCTGAAATATGAAACATTCTAATTTTTTCCTTATTGTCAAGTGATACAAGTAGTAGCGTACCGTGACCCGGAGGAGACAAAGCATTAGGGGGGGCACTGCATTGTCTGTGAACAATGCTGTGCCCCCCCCAATGCTTTGTCTCCTCCGGGTCACGGTACGCTACTGGATACAAGGATTAATTCCTCCCTGAACATGTGGAATTAGAATTATTTAATGCTATTTTTATTTATTTCAGTTTTCTCGCAGGGTAGCCCTTTCAGTTATAGAACTGATTTACAAAGAGGCCCTGCAAAATATGGTTTAGTCAAGTTGGTCATTAATGTTAAAACTGTAAAAAATGAAATATTTTATAATTTAAACAATTGAAAACAAAAGAAATAGTGAGTGTTGGACATCATCGACTGTCTTATTAACATGTCACTGAGTTGTACATATCACTGTTTTGTGAAAAATAAGCAAAACTTAAAAATGTCATAACTTTCTTATTTTACATCCGATTTTGATGACATTTTCAGTAATGCTAGTTTGATTTTTCTCTACTTATTCAAATCAACGTTTTTCTCGGGTGGACTTGACCTTTAATAAGCTAACCATTTTTTCATAAATAGTAAACAAAGAAGGATTACACATATGTTATAAACTTCGGCATTTATTGCCATGTCAGAAATGAAAGTTAGCATTTCAAATAGTCGCAAAACAAATCCCCATTAAAAGGATGATCCGGGCTGAAAATATTTGTATCTAAATAAATAATTAAATTCACTGAGCAAAATGCAGAAAATTTCATTAAAATCGGATAACAAATAACGAAGTTTTATCAATATTTTGTAAAAACAGTTATATGCACATCGTTATGAATATTCATTAGGTGGGCTGATGTCACATCCCCACTTCCCTTTTCTTATGTTATTACATGAAATCATAAATGTTTCATTTTTTCATACATGTGTAAATGATGTGTCTCCATTATGATGAAATAAGTTGCGGCAGTAAATAACTAATGCACTTAATCAGTTGTCAATCCAATTGTTTTAGTTCTTGGTATAATTTTTTTGAATAAACCTAATTTCATATAATGAAATACAAAGGGAACAAGTGGGAAAGGATATCATCAGCCCACCTAATGAATATTTATAAATACATGCCTAGAACTATTTCACCGGCAAAATGCAAATCTTTAATATTCAATAACTTTGTTATTTGTTATCCGATTTTTATAGAACTTTCAGCATTTTGCTTTGTGAATTTTACTCTATGTATTGATATGTAAATATCTCCAGCTGGGACCATCCCTTCATAAGGAAAACTCTTTGGTAAAAATTGTTTATTTGTAAAAGAAGAAAAGCAAGATCTGCAAAGATATCATTTTCTTAATTTCTTTTGATTTTTGGCCTCAGTGCATAGCATTTCTCTATAAATTAGCTAAATCGAAGTCCTGGTTCAAAGATAATTTTAGATGTTTTTCAGTCTTCTCATGCTCATCTTTTCTCATATTCGTCACATCTTCATATTTCCACAATACTTTTACTTGCCTCATACCAGTGCTGGTGCTCACACACATTATTCATATATTCTGTACTCTTATGGGATGTTGCAAGAAACTTGCAATTGATCGCGAGTCAATTTCAGGTCCCAAAATCAACTGAAATTCATGCATTTCATTGCAAATTTGCAACTGACTGATGGCCTGCTTTTTCCATCAACAAGTATAAATTGATTTGCTTTAGTTTAAATTGATCTATTACTTGTAAATTTGCATCATAAATTTGCAATTGATCGCAAATATTTGCATGCAACACCCCAACATTAATTTCAAGGCATCTATGAATTTGACATACATCAAGTAACTGAAGCATCACCAGGCTTAAACATTATAAAATGAATGAATGTAAGTCATTATAATAAGCTTAAGATACAGTACATAAAGCACTCAAGAAACACATGTGCATATAAAGTGCTGATGTAACTTTATTGAAGAAAAAATCAACAAAATACACTGAGATGTGAAGCAAATCTAGTCGTCAATATACTTCATAAAACTCTTAGATTAAGAAAGACAAAAGTCATGTTATCTGTATGGGTAACAAAAACTCTACTCCACAAAACTATTCAAATAATATTTTAAATTAAACTCCATATATCTCATACCATAAGGGAGACCAAACAATTTAGATTAGAAGGCCACATCCCGATGTGTACAAGACAACCTTTTACTTGAGGTGGAGTGGGCCTGTTTCTATAAAATATATGTACATAAAAGAAAGAGCAATCAAAAGAAACAAACGTACTAGCAAAATGATGCTATAGATATCTTGTTAAGGAGAACAAAGCAGCAAAATAAAGCGAAGTATAAAGCAAATGAATACTCTGTGAAACTCCTAAAAACAAAACTAGACAAAAGCATTATATATACGACATAAAATTCTTAGAATACAAAAAAAATCATATACCCGAGTTATTAAAATACAATAATATGGCAAGTCAAGTATATATTGTTGTTTGTGGGTGGGGGTGGGACGCAAAGCCAAATCCTCGACCACAAAGCCAGAACCCAATCCTGATACATTCAGAAACCTGAAATTGATGATTGCACAAACATGAATATCCAAAACATTATGGATCTATATAGCCAAAATAATAACAGTTCCATGTCTTCTGACTCCATAATTACCAGAGGAATACTATATATTGGATATATACAAATTTGATCAATAAAACTGTAAAAGAGATATTCTAATAAAAAACATTTGATTTGAGATCCAACGCGCAATGTTCACTTTCCAACAATGAGCAGCTCGCCACCAACAGGAGATAGGTACCAGTGACGCCCTGAAATAGACCGGTTTACTAATATAGTCAAATTTATGGATGTTTCTTCCATCGGGGCCTAGTAACGAGTTATCATATTAACCTGTACCTATTAATGGTATTTCAATACTTGGAATCCACTTTGCATACATTAGTTGTTGCTATTTTCGGCAAATATCAGGCAAGCTTTCCGGTTGTTAAAAGCAACCTTTGTTAAACTGGTTGCATAAAATTTGAATATGTTAGTAAACCGGTCTATTGATCCTTGTTTAATTCATATAAAATTAGAATGCATATAATTAGAAATGTTTATTTTGCAGGTTTTATTCTTGCTTGCATTCATGTCATGAAATGATCAGCGTGATGTTTTTGTAAAAAACATCCCCCAAAAAATAAGAGTGAAAAAAATCCTCAAAGTCACAAATGGCTTTTTAGGTATAAAATTAAGAATAACTCCCAGACAGTTTTATGACCACTATTTTTTAGTAATCTGAAGACTTTTAAGACAAGAACAAAGTATGATATAGCAGTAGCTTCTGGAATTAAGGTGTAACATGGCCTGATAATATAGCCTGGCCTTGTAATGTGAGCTTGCATTAAATAGTAACTTGGCTTAAAATTGAAACAACTTATAACCGGGCCTTACAATATAACCTGAAATTAAAAATTAATCTAGCTTTGTTAATAGACTTTAAAGTTTGAAACCCGTGCTTATTGTGTATATATATATATATATGGCCTTATAGTTTAACCTGCGAAGAGTTGACTTCTTAAAACAGTAACCTTGCTTTAAACCTGGCTTTAAAATGTATTGTCACGAATTAACTTTGAAGAATGGATTTTTACCCTAAATAAATTCAGGTCAAAAACTTAAGTTCAGAGGCAATTGTGTCGACTCATTAAAAATCTAAATACCGGGTTGCTTGACCACCCACAATTCACAAATGACTCAAGAATTAGAGAGCAGCCATCAAATAAAGTTTAAATAAACTTTATTTTAAAAAAATCACTGAATCCTTTCATAACAAAATTACAAATCAGAGCCTTGTACAAGTGTAAATCAATAGAAAATCACAATGGCAAATGCCAAATTACAAAAAAAAAAAGCTCCCTCTCTTAACCCAAAATTAATATTACGTCGCGAGTGTTATTTATATTATAAGGATACCGTTGAAGCTGTAAAGTGTTCTAAATGTCTCTTCAAAACAGTCACTAAAACTTCGGAGGTTTGAAGAATCTTGAAGTGGAACTTGAAGGACTAGCTCCCCGAGAGCTACCGCAGAACAATAGTCAATGTTAACGTTGATACAGTTCTCCGTAGATGGGGCGACGAACTGAAGACGTCTATGGAACGCTAGATGTACCTTGTTTGGAATATATGAAGTGCCGTACACTTCTGTTTGTAGAAATATTGTAATGTCGTAACCCGGAAGACCAATAATGTGGTAGGAAAACACCGTAACGTGGCGTAATGTAATGTAACGTAACGGCCGCCTGAAAAAGGAGACACCCAATATTTATAAGAATACATAGGGTCTATATTAAAGTATCAACTTAGCAGTGGCATAAGTTTAAAGGCCACGCCCTAATCTATATAAAACTCCTATATGACTCTTAATCAATCAATTCAATAATGCATGAGTTAGAGGCATAAAAATATCATATATCTGCAAGCACTTCTTCTATTATAAATGTAAGACATGCCAATGCTCTTAAAACATAAAACAAAATTACACTTCCTACTCTTAAGGAGTAAATGTCCTTTCAAAAGCAAAAGCTCACAAGCTAAATAACATGTTAAATAATTTTGATATTTTATATTAAATAAGAGAAATGCCTTTTATATTGTGGCAATAAAGTCAACTGGTTCACTATATTTATTATATAAACTTGTCAAAATAAAAGTAACTTACTGTCAGCAAATCTTGTTAACACCTAAAGGGGTATAACGGGTGTGGCTACCCGGAGCTACACCAGCTCGTAAAACAGGTCCTCTCAGGAGGAGAGCTGGCTGCAGACTGATTAAATCACTCTGAATTACAACATAGCAGAATCAGTCAAGCCAAGAATACAAAAGAAAACACATGAAGTGCATGCCTAGCATTGCAATATACAGGAGGTCTACATACCACCCCAGAAAGGAATCTAATTATCATTATAAAGGCTGCCCAACTAGACTACCAAATCAGACTGTCGGCAAAGCATAGGGGAAAATAATCAAGATTGTGACAATTATCCTGATCTTTTAGTGTAATCTGGGCCTACTAGACATCACCGCATTGGTCAGATCATGATTTTGATTGATTGATTGAATTGTTTATTTATTTCAAATATTCACTGAAAATAGCAGCCAAAGGCTGAATTACATTCAGTTTACAGATGGCATATACAGACATATAAAAAATATACAACTTATTATAAAATAGGCAAATATCAAAATGAAATTATTCTAAAAAATAATTATACATAAATATGAAAGTAATTGAAATACCCAGCATATGAGAAGGACGCCTCAGAGGTAGAATGAAGTACATGTAGTGAGAACATTGTTAGAAAGCAAGACAAAATGAAATAAGAGGAAGAGAGGGAGAGAGACAGGAACAAAGTTAAAGAGATTGGGTATTTAACAAATATGAAAAAAAAATTATCGGAAATAGTAATTATAATAAAACAAATGAAAAACTAAGGAAGAAACAGATCATATTGGAATATATGTTTCTAAGTCAGTGCAACGAAAGGAATTCAGAACAGTTCAACAATTACGGAAAATGGCATCTTGGGTAACATCATTTAGCATTGTTTGGCATTCAAGTACTGTTTATGGAGGAAATAAGTATGAAATTATCCAGGTAGGTATGATTTGTCATAATGAAATAATATTTTGTCATAAAGGAGTATTTTGATTAAAAAAGAAGTACACGAGTAGTTTTATTAAAAGAGGATATATAAAACAGGTGAGTTCTTGGAGATAATTACTTGTATTTACCTATGTATAAATCAAAATAAACAAAATATGAATATCAAAATAATGTACGTTACAATAGAAAAAATTTGGGAACAGTCAGTGGAAACATTCAGTTAGGTGTGTAAATGATTATAAATTATTCAATAGATTTCCAAGATATGGGATTGCACTGTCTCTTAATCTGTTTGTCCTGAATCTAAGTTGTGTGTATGGTCTAGAATGCCTTGTCGATCGGATATTTGAGTCTCTGGTTGGCAAGAGATGGCGGAAATGGGATGTTGGCTTCACCAGGTCCTTCGCGAATGAGAGAGACAATGCCTTGCGTCGATCAGCAAGCGAAGGCAGTTTGAGAACAAAAAGTGCCTGCTCGTAAGATATATAGCTTTCACCTAATACAACTCGTAGGGCTCGCTTTTGTATCGACTCAGGTTTTCTTGCTTCCTCCTTGGTGATCCCGGCATTCCAAACGGGGGCCGCGTACTCTGTGACTGGTCTCACATAGCAAGTATATATGGTGAGAAGATCAGAGGGTTGGAGGGCAAACTTCTTCAGGAGACGTAGCATGTAGAGCTTGCGGTTGGCACTTTTGAGAATTTCAGAAATGTGTGTACTCCATTTCAGGTTACTTTGAATGTGCACACCCAAGAGTTTGACACATTCAGCCTGATGGAGTAATTCGTTTCCAACTCTGACTAATGGGGGAGGTGTTGGATTCCTTGTAACACAAAACTCAATGGTTTGACATTTCTTTGGATTAAGGTTCATTTTGTTTGTGTGAGACCATTCACAGAGACTGCCAACTGCCGCTTGGATAGCAGGTCTTTGCTCTTTACCACGATACTCTACCAGTGACAGATCATCAACATACTTGTATACACAGACATTAGGAGAAATAGGCCCAAGATTATTACATGCATCGTTAATCATGGCCAAGAAAATAATCGGGCCTAGTTTGGTCCCCTGGGGGACACCTCCATTTGTTGAAGTCCAGTCAGAGAGTTGACGTTTATAGCGAACACGTTGTTGTCTGTTGCTGAGAAAATCACCTATCAGCTCCACTACGCAAGGGCGAACATTGAGTTCAAGCAATTTACGAATTGCAAGCCCATGGTCCACGTGGTCGAAAGCCTTTGCAAAGTCTGTTAGGACGAGGGTGGATGACGACTTCGGCCTATCGGCATTAGTGTAGATTCCATGCAAGAGACTGATGAGGCAGTGCGAAGTTGACATGCCTCGTCGATTTCCAAACTGATGTTGATCAATGAAAGGCTTCATATCTTCAAGTGTCCACTTTGCAAGAAAACTCTCAGCCACTTTCGCAACATGATCAGTGAGGGAAATTGGCCTGATGCTGTCTAATGTAGTAGGTGACGATTTCGACACCGGTGTGATCGTGGCTTTCTTCCATACATCAGGGAAAGTTCCACACGAAAAGGAACTGTTGATGATTGTGGAAATAGGCATGCTGAGTTCATAAGCGAATTTCTTGATGATGCGGGCATTTACTTCATCGGGTCCACCAGCTCGTGATTGATTTATCGTTTTTAGTTGCCTGTGCACCTCCCATGGCTGTACAAGTGGTACAGGATGACGAAAAGGTAAGTAGGAGGGTAGCAATCTACGATCAAGCGGTTGTCAGCAGAATAGGCGGCAGAACATCCATTGATGCGCTGAGCAATCTCAAACTCGTTGTCAGGTTCAACGTTAGGTACAGTTATTGTTATTGGCTGGGGGTCATTTGACGTCATTTTACGGATCCCACGGTACCAGCCAGCCGGATCCTCCCTTTTCAAGTTCTGAATTCTATTAGAATAGAATGACCGTTTCGCATCATTAATTGCTCGTGAAAGCTGGTTTTTGTAGCGAGCAGATGCGACCTTGTCCCCCTTCTTAAACGCTTTTTGTCTAGCATTTATTAGTGTTTTGATGTATGGCGTCATCCAGCATTTATCTGTGGGATGGAGCTTAACTTTACGAAGAGGAAAGTATTTTTCAATGGCCGAATTCAGTGTAGAGTAGAATTGGGTGCACTGTTCAGAAACACGATCTTAGTTATTAACCTCGTCCCAATTATGATTAAGGATCCATTGTCCAAATGCCCTCACATCACTATCTTTCATTGGGCGTGATGTTCTTACGGATAGCTTATTTGTGTTGGGAACAAGTTCATTAAAAGTCCAGTAAACGCTTGAGTGATCGCTTCGACCAAGAGGTGCGAGGATGTTCGGTTCATTGTATCTGCTATATAAATTGGTAATGATATTGTCCAGCGTCCGTTCACCTCTGGTTGGCTTGTTAACGACTTGACGAAATTTAGCGTCACAAAGAAAAGGATTCAAGTCAAGCAAGTTAAAATCCCCCAACAGAACTATACCTGCTTCTGGATGTTTTGTCATAATCTGATCTACTGCGAATTACATATGTTCAATCAATTGAGTAGCATCTTCATTGTCCGGTTGTGGATAGTAGATCACTGCCACAAAGAGAGACGAAATACCTCGAGGTAAACGACGTGGTCGGCATTGAGTCCATATCACCTCAAGATGACCAGGGGGTTGAAATAAAGAGACAGGCTTAGGTTTGAGCTCAGGTTTCATATAACAGGCCACCCCTCCTCCCGACCTATTACATGTACATCTGGGTTTTGAAAATGTCATAAAGCCTGGCAATGATATGTACTCCAATGGTGTATTTATCTTAAACCATGTCTCAGTGGCGGCAATAATGTCGACATCAAGATTAGAAACAGTAGCATGCAATTCATCAAGTTTATGTTGTAAGGATTGGGCATTGCATAGATCAAATGATGGTAAATGGGGTCCTAAATTACTGGTCCTATTAATATTGACTAGATACCTTGGTCGTAGTTCGTAGCGTTCAGGGAATGGACGATTTCCAATGACAGTGCATATAGGGCGTCGAACTCGACGACCTCCACGACATCCACGCTTACGTTTTCTTATCCTTGATATTCCTAATTCTTGGATTGTCGCTAGAACATGTTCATGAATAGGAACATTATTTGAGCGCAAGCGATATAATTCATCAGTACTATACATGTAAACTGATCTCCTGGGTACTTTATAGTCACATTCAGTAAATAAATGCAGGGGTCGTTGGCTTTCAAAGCCGGCGACACTGGCGGGAGAGTTCAAGTGTACTATACAGTGAGCGATATGAGCAAGATGAAAAATTAGACACAAACGAACTTGCATCTAAAGATCCATGTTAGCACAAAATAGTACAAGACGTTGACAAAATATCACTCAAAACGTTAGAAAATGGCAGTCACACAGTTGCAGCTCAGTAAAGGGCACAGTCATGATCCAAAACTATGAAAATTACAGATTAAAACAGAACTCGAAGTGAGGTAAATGACGCTGAGAGGACTCGCACTACTGCGTACGGTATTGATAAAAAAGATTCACGTTGCATGTCATGTAAGAGTCATAATAAAATCTTTGTGAAACACCCCTGACCTTATAGTGTAACCTGACTAAAAGGTTAACATGGCCTGATAATGTAGTCTTGCCTTGTAATGTAACCCAACATTAAAGAGTGAGTAGGTTCAAACCAACGAACGTAGAGGGCAGCAACACACAAGCGTGTAAGCGTGTTGCTCTAAGGAAGGTCAACTCGATACGCGCATGCAGCTGAGCTACGCGCATATTTTATCATTTATGACAACGAAATCATACGCCGATCCAATACAACAACAAATTAGTAGCGATCATGAAAACAATATGAAAGAATATGACTACAACGATATCAAAGATAACATTAAAAAATTATGTTGGAGAATATACATACATTTAAAAACATACGTTGATATTTAAAACTTTACAAATATAAGTTTTAGAAACTAAATCATTACCAAATCGGTGATTGTTGTTATCAGCGATTTCACCAGACGGCTGTATTAGGTGATTTGCGTCGAGACGATTTTGTGACCACTCGCAAAGCATTTCGGGATTGAATATGACCACCTTATTTTCTCCGAGCTCTTCGCTGAACCGTACCCATCATCACAGTGCAGCTGCAGCGCAGCGCGCAGCCAATGCAATGCATCCGATGCATGGGGTTTTTTCGCCGTCCATAGTCTCGGACTCGAAGTTGAAATTTAGACCCGGATTTCGGGGAAACAGCGCCTTTATTTCAGATTTATAGATTTAAAAGTCGAATGAAATTAAAAATTTGAAATCTAACCTTGAACAACCATCGTTGATAAACATCAGCCCTGAAGCAATTGCACTTCAAATCAGACTAGGCAAATTGGACGTCATTGTTTTTGTTGCTAGAAGGTCTATGACGAGTCGCCTGAAGCCCCAGCGCATCATCAACGTCACTAGCTATCTGCGCGACCGGCCCAGACTCGGCGCACCCAGGCCAGAAAAATGACCTCGATTATTACGGTGGTTGTCTATGCATTTATTAGTGGTGCAGCGAAATTCAGCAGAAGAAAATAAGAGATATGAGGTATCCTCGTTATAGACTTAATATTCCAAAATGAGGAAAAATGTCCAAATCATGATTATTTAAGCTAAATATTTTCTTTAAAAATAAAAGTAATATATTTAATATTTATACCCAGAATAACCGATCTAATAATTGTTCATTAAAAAATATTTAAAATTAACAAATGAAAAAAAATCAACTCGACAAATTTCCCAAAACCCACCTTATTTTTTAGAGTGGTCACAAAATTCGAGCGGAGTTGACCTTCCTTAGAGCAACACGCTTGTGTGTTGCTGCCCTCTACGTTCGTTGGTTCAAACTGAAATATGGTCAACGTAACCTGGGGGGTGTTTCACAAAGATTTAAGTATGACTTAAATCGCACTTAAATGCTGACGCGTATCTGAAATGCAACGCGCAATCTAATTCATCAATACGCAATAGTGCGCGTCCTCTTTGCATGATTGAACCAATGCGCAATGCGGTCATGGCCAACGAACGTAGAGGGCAGCAACACACGGCAGTGTTGCTTTTAGGAAGGTCCACTCCGCTCAGATTTTGTGACGACTTAAGCCCCGCCCCTCACTCAGCGCACTTTTTTGGTAGATTGTAGAGTTGATTTTTTTTCGTTTGTTCAATTTTACTATTTTTTATATATACTGAAAACTCCACGAAATAATGTTAAATATTCTTTTATAATCATTCATTTATTTTTTGAAAAAAGTAAGACAAAACGTTATCATGATTCTTGTAGTTTGCACATCAATAAACATACATAGTCTGATGACATTGAATTACCGTTTTTCTGCTTAATTTCGCTGCCCCTACAAAGCTACACCAGCCAACACGAGAGCCAATACCTTGATCTTCTGGCATAGCCGCGCCGAAACTTCCGGGACACATCGGTGCGCGTACTGCGCAAATGCAATGCTGGCCGCACTAGCAGGACTGGCAGGATATCTAGACGCTACTCGACTTAGCCAGATATGGACTTGAAGGATATGGACTTAATCTGTCATTGATGTGGCACTAACAGCCAGTTGCGACGATAAATGTTCAAGGTTAGGATCCGAATTTCCCCTACAGTGTAGATCGGAGTCTGAAAGTATAAAAGAATTAATCGATATCCACGAATCCGACCCAACTTTTTTGCAAGACATCAGGCAGAGCTAGAATACGGCCACCAGTCAAGCTCAAGCCCAGGTAAGTCCTAGTCTAAATTTAGACCTAATTAACAGACCAAAGTTATCTGGTCCAGTATCGAGCCATATATGTTTTGACGGGCCTTGACTTGTGAACTATCAAGAGACGAAGGTATATGTCACAGCTACTTTTTTCATTCCATAATTTCATCCTAATTTGTGCAATTAGCATGCACAAATACCAGCCAACCGTATCCTACCTCCGCATCGACCGGCCGGCCGGGGCGCTGGCGTGGTCAGCCATGGCGCATGAACTCAAGCGATGGCACTGTTGCTGGATTGTGTAGGCGCATTAATGTGGTGCAGCGAAACATAGATGAAGAATGTTCAACCTCACGTATATTTGTTATCATGTTGATATGCGAAAGTCATGAAATTGTTTTCACCACCACGTAATATTTTAGGAAAAATACAGAAATAAATATTGAATATTTTTATGCGTGCTTTTTGCTGTAAAAGTCTATCAAGTAAAAATGTTGAAAATGAGGAAATAACAAAAAATCAACTCTACAATTTACTAAAAAAGTGCGCTGAGTGAGGGGCGGAGCTTAATAGCGGTCACAAAATGAGCTTGACTAAATCAGGGTGAAATTAGCAGATTGGTTTATTTGATGGCATAATCAATCCTGTTTACTGAAGAATTAAAAAAACAAAATACAATAATCTGGTAATATTTTTAATTTTGAAATGTGGTACATTTTTTTTCAATTGTTTTTATATTTTTATATTTCTATTTTTGGGATTTAGTCTTGTCATAATCTGTTATTTTACCTCTATTTTGTTATTAATCTCTGAATGTATGGCGTCGGTTCATGGTTTCGTTGGCATGCCTACCAAATTGTGCGCGCACTTCATTTGTATGCGCGTATCGAGTGGACCTTCCTAAAAGCAACACTGTCGGGTGTTGCTGCCCTCTACGTTCGTTGGTCATGGCTTTTATACCGTGCAAAACTAAGCATTTAAGTGCAACTCTAAGTCATAATTAAATCTTTGTGAAACACCCCCTGGCCTATATAATGTAACATGGAATTAAAAAGTAATCTGGCTTTGATAGGCTTTAAAGTGTGATACCTGTGCTTATTGTGTAACCTGGCCTTATAGTTTAACCTGCAAAGAGTTAACTTCTTAAAACAGTAACCTTGCTTTAAACCTGGCTTTAAAATGTAACCTGATCTTTTAGTGTAATCTAGCCTGAGTTGCCTGATAATGTGATACCTATGCTTATTGTGTAACCTTGCCTTATAATGTAACCTACAATTGAAAAGTCAAGTGGCTTCCATAGACCTTTTAAGTGTGATTCATGTGCTTATTGTGTAACCTCTCCTAATAATTTAACCTGCTTTAAAGATTTACCTTCTTTAAAGCGTATATAACCAGACTTTAGAAGGTATCCTGATCTTTTAGTGTAATCTTGGCCTACTTGCATGCAGTATAAAAGACATCACTGCATTGGTCAGATCATGCTGAGAGGACTCGCACTACTGCGTACGGTATTGATAAAAAAAGATTCATGTTGCATATCATGTAAGAGTCACATGAAAAGCTTTGTGAAACACCACTGACCTTATAGTGTAACCTGACTACAAGTGTAACATGGCCTGATAATGTAGTCTTGCCTTGTAATGTAACCCAACATTAAATAGTAACTTGGCTTAAAATTGAAACAACTTGTAGTGTAACCTGGCTTTACAATGTAACCAGGGTGGTGTTTCACAACGATTTAAGTATGACTTAGGTAGCACTTAAATGCCAACGCAAATAGGCAGTAGTGTTCTGCCTCTACTCATGACCTGACCAATGCGGTCATGCCTTTTATATCGCACGTAATGAGGCATTTAAGTGCGACTCTAAGTCATACTTAAATCTTTGTGAAACACCCCCTGGCCTTATATTGCATGCGTGAGTAGCAGACAGCATGGTAGTCGGATCGCAAGGTGTGCAGTGTCAAAGCTTAAATCGCATGGTAGTCATAAGCCTTGACACCGCACACCTTGCGATCCGACTTTCATGCTATGCTGTCTTTGACTCACGTATGCTGCGCTTTTTGCCATAGCAACTGAGAAAATAGCGCTTACTACGTACAGCGTATGCATGTTGTATATCATATACGCGTCGTGCAACTCTGCTGTCTGATTGGTTGGAAGTTGGATTGAGCCTGCCGTTCAGTCATAAGGATTTGACATCATTACGGTTTTCCTTGCGACTTGTCTCTGACCGGTCTGCGACTCTCAAGCTGACAAGAGCTGTGACGCCGAATCGGGTCGTAAGGTGTGCGCCTTCCTTAAAAGACATCACCGCATTGGTCAGATCATGCTGAGAGGATCTACCTCTTCCTCATCTAAAAATGGGCGGATATCTTTCCATAGGTCCTCTTCCCTCTTCTTGGAAAGTTCCATTGTTGACTTAACTGGGGGCATCTGAAAAAGTATTGGGATGTCCGCAGAGTTCACCATAAAAGATAATTTTTCGTCCTCTGCATTGCTTGCCTTCATGTTCCAGTCATGATGCCTTGTTCTGATAACTTAAATCTGTATGTTGGATGAAAGCAAATGAAAAGTGTTATAAAAATATTTACATTGCTTCATGATTTGGAGAGCATATCGAGATTAGAGTAACAAGTGGAATGCCTCTGGCGGTCTTACCTGCATCACGCGATTCAATAAAGCAGCAGTGCTGACTTTGAAAACTACTATAACTCGTACAAGATGTTCAGTGATACTTGGTTACTCTTACGTCCATGTTTTATGAACTAGACCAATACACTTACAGAGATATAATGGTAATTCAATAAATACCCCCAACATGGCCAAAGTTCATTGACCTTGAACATGTGACCTAAAACTTGCACAGGATGTTTAGTGATACCTGATTACTCTTATGTCCAAGTTTCATGAGTCAGATCCATAAACTTTCAAAGTTATCATGAAACAAATTCGTATATTTAATGAGATGTGACCTTTGAACAGCGGTCTCCGAATTCAAACTTTGCCTGTATTTTGGTGTCATCTACCTACATACCAAAAAAAAATTAATCCATTTAATATTTTTCGAGTTTTTGCGCGGAAACCAACTCGCATATTTAATGAGATGTGACCTTTGACCTACATGCTGACTCCAACTTACATATTTAATGAGCTGGAAACCAACTTGCATATTTAATGAGCTGCGACCTTTGACCTGCAGACTCCGAATTCGAACTTAGCCTGTATTTTAGTGTCATCTACCTACACACCAAACTGTTTTGAAATCCATTAAATATATTTTGAGTTATTGCTTGGAAACCAAGTGGGGGGACGGACAGATGGACGGACAAGGGCAACGCTTAATGCCCCCTGCGGACTTCGTCTGTGGGGGCATACAAACCTGGAATTGTCATGTATCACGGGTGCACCATCTCACTATTAATTTTGTATTTTCAACTTGCTACACTGTAAAAACTGTGGTGTTAAACCTGACACCAGTAGGTGTCTATAGAGGACCACACACTAGAGTGCTAAAATAACACACTAGAGATTGAATGTAACACCACTTTAAATGTAACAACCAAAATGTTGTAATAACACCTAATACTGTCAATTTAACACCGGGGTAAAATGACTGGTGTGTTCCTCTATGTACACCGGTTAACACCACAGTTTTTGCTGTGTATCAACCAACGAACAAATTGAGACCTTTGAACCAACTTGCATATATAATGAGCTGTGACCTTTGACCTTTGAATTTGAACTTAGCCTGTATTTTGATGTCATCTACCTACACACCCAATTTTTATTTAAATCTGTTGAATATTCCATAAGTTATCATGCGGAAACATGATATATTTATATGATAATGATGATGATGGGGATCATCACCCCTATCATCATCATTCCCATCATCATCACTACTGTCAATTTAACACCGGGGTAAAATGACTGGTGTGTTCCTCTATGTACACCAGTTAACACCACAGTTTTTGCTGTGTATCAAACAATGAACAAATTGATATATCACCCCTATCATCATCATTCCCATCATCATCACTCCCATCATCATCACCCCCATCATCATCACCCCAATCATCATCACCCCCATCATCATCATCATCACCCCCATCACCATCATTACCCCCATCACCATCACCCCCATCACCCCATCATCATCACCCCCATCATCATCATCATCCCCATCATCATCACGCCATCATCATCATCATCCCCATCATCATCATCCCCATCATCATCACTCCCATCATCATCACCCCCATCATCATCATCCCCATCATCATCACTCCCATCATCAGCACCCCCATCATCATCACCCCAATCATCATCACCCCCATCATCATAACCCCTGTCATCATCATCACCCCCATCATCATCACCCCCATCATCATCACCCCCATCATCAAGCCCATCATCACCCCCATCATCATCACCCCCATCATCATCACCCTCATCATCAACACCCCCATCGTTATCACCCCCAGCATCATCATCACCCCCATCATCATCATCCTCAGACATCAGCGCATACCATACCAAAGCATGATGCTATGCTGTACGTGTTATACACTGCCCGTGCAGATTGAAGGGGGGATAATATTGCTTCGGAACGAAATAATATTGCGTGGGAACGAAATAGTATTGCGTTGGAACGAAATAGTATTTCGAGGGAACAAAATAGTATTTCGAGCGAACGAAATAATGCACGGAGATTTTTTTCTCCTTCATGTCACCTGGCGGGCTCTGTACATCTGCCTACACCTAATGAGCTGTGAACTTTGACCTACAGCAGACTCCGAATTCAAACTTAGCCTGTATTTTGGTGTCATCTGCCTACACACCAAATATTTTAAGAATCCATTAAATATTTTTCGAGTTATTGCGCGGAAACCAACTCGCATATTTAATGAGCTGGAAACCAACTTGCATATTTAATGAGCTGTGACATTTGACGTGCAGACTCTGAATTTAAGCTTAGCCTGTATTTTAGTGTCATCTACCTACACACCAAACATTTTTGAAATCCATCAAATATTTTTCGAGTTATTGCTTGGAAACCAAGTGGGGGGACAGACAGATGGACAGACAAGGGCAACGCTTAATGCCCCATCCGGACTTCGTCTGCGGGGCATAAAAAGCCTGAATTGTCATGTATCACGGGTGTACCATCTCACTATTACTTATTTTCAACTGGCTACACTGTAAAAACTGTGGTGTTAAAACTGATACCAATAGGTGTCTATAAAGGACCACACCCTGAAGTGCTAAAATTACACACTAGAGATTGAATGTCACACCAGCTAGTGTAAGTATAACAACCAAAAGTGTTGTAATAACATCAAACACTGTCAATTTAACACCGGTGTAAAATGACTGGTGTGTTCCTCTATGTACACCGGTTAACACCACAGTTTTTGCTGTGTATCAACCACTGCCCCCCTCCCTCAGGTCAACCATAATTGTTCAAGAATCTAGTTAAAGATTCCACATTTAAGTATGGAAATTGGTAGGTTCATGAGCTCCAAACCCATATTGTTAAGCTGAAGGTAAGCCAGCAAATCCAGCTTAATTATCCCAGCCTCATCACTGGTTTTGCCCCATTAATAAAGGATAAAAAACAACCTTTAAAAAATTAAAAGGAGGGAAAAACAGTGACTTACTTCGGCTGTCATGCAATTCCCATGGTTTATTTAACTTAATAAATAAACATATGACCATTGAGTCCCTGTACAGATTGAATTAGAACTTCGGTCTCTGTATTTGGTGAGTGGAGCCACAACGGAGTTCAGCGGAACAACAAATATAAGTTACAGAGACCAAAACTTTTGGTCTAGAGCCAGAGGTACACAGACAGTCAATTAATTACACTGCTATAACAAGATCTATTCTCGAATAACAGAAGTGAGTCAACTTGACAGTCAGCATGCATGTATTAAACAAAGTCGAGGATAGAACTTGTAACCCAAACACCGTAACACAGTTAATCCATGGCGATATGACCCGTTCCACCCAAGGATTCATTACATGCCGCCGCGCACAGAAAATTCAAGCCATAGAAGTCGTGTGTTGTGGACCCAAGAAGTGAGATCCCAGCACGCGCGACCCACTAGTTAGAAATCCACTGCCAAACGCGGTTCGTGGTGCGAGGTTAGTATACTAATACTAACCTCGCAATACGTGTGAGTGGACCCGTTCCGCCTATTTGGAAACCGTGTAAACCTAAACGAAATTCAGGTTAGTCATTCGCCGGAACTCTCCGCATGCACTGTCAGCGTCACACCGCTAAAGACAGATAGAGCAGCCAAGGCAAGAGTATTCAAATCAATCACCGCAATATTTGTTGGCGATGTTATTACATACCAATATCGAATGAAGTGCATTAGATTGTATAAATTCATGCCCGCAGTTATATAATTACTCCCTAACATTACATAACTGATATAGTACGATTCTTTCAATAATACTCACGTATTTTATGGAAAATTGATGGTACCGTGTACGGTACTAAATTGATTTTCTCGAACAAACTCCCTATTCAGTGCGCGCGCGTACATTATATTTGCAATAGAACACTTTTTCGCGAACTTACCCGGCGAGTTACACGTTAAGCCCGAGTCGCCTTTAAGACCTTAACAAACGTCTGACAAGCCATTCCATGAACGCTCCCCTGGATGGCAGGATGTATACATAATTCAGTACCAACGTTTAAAGGGGTTCATAGCCAATAGATTCAGTACTTACTGAGGAGTTTATGTTACGACATGATTTAATCAAATTTTTCATTAGTTTAGTTTATATCAACACAATAAAAATTCTTTATAATAATTTAGAATGAATGTTTTACATGCTGTTTTTATTATCAACACAATGATGGGCCAACTTGTCATGATACTGATGATGGAAATGCTAGGTATCAATAAAATGGGTGATAAGGATACTGTAGACAAAACATGAATAACAATGAAGATTTTCCTTGATCCTACATTAGTTAAGTTCAAGAAGAAATATAATATATGCAGGCTAAGATATGTAAAAGATAGACTTGGTCTTTTTGTTTAAATTATATTGATGCAGTAAAGAAAGAGTCAGATGCCCAAGACTTACTTCTTCAGAAAATCACTTGGGATGATTGCACAATGCTCGACCTTGTATTTTATCATGGGGTACGAGTCGTAATTTGTTAAAGCTAGACTACATTATTAAAGTTACTAATGGAACTCTTACCAGGAAGAATCTGCCTGTAAGTAGTGAATTTAAATGCAAGGAGATATGGATCAAGATATGCTTGGTTCACTGTTCTGAAGGAGAGAATGCATTATATTATATAGAATAAGACGTTCTTGCAACTGTACTTTTAAACCTGTATTAAAGAAATAGCACTGTACAAGAGGGAGGAATATCTATATACGTATTGCCCACTAACTAAAAAATAAATATTAGCAATTCTCACAAATGTTTGGCCCGTAATAGTTCCAGATATTATTCAGATATGGAATGTGAAAGCAGCAGATGAAATTTTGTTTAAAGTTTAAAAAATCTGTTAAGGACTTGAAAGCCTTACCAAAAACACACTTATATACACAAATAGTATCTCTGATGACATCATCACTCTGCTACCAAGTGTAGTGTTGATAATGCATATCAAATTATAAGTAAGCCTATATGTAGATTGCATGGCAAAAAGAAAAAAATATATAAAAACTCTTAGTTTAACAATGTTTATGAAATTGTAACCTAAAAAATTGACATCTTAAAATAAATACGCAAGCCATCTGGTATTTAATATTATTATTATTGATGTTGTTATAATGCGGAGATACCAATCTCCGAAAGACTGAAAATATTTATATACATAAAAAAATTTTGGTAATAGTTGCAATACCTCTATGTGTCTGAAATCCTTCATAGATATGATTTAAATTTATTTTTATTCTTGAAATTATATCTATTTTTTGTTTCATTATTATTATTTTTTTTATTTATTTATTTATAATTTTTTTATATATTTATTTATTTATTTTTTTTATTTTTATTTGGGAGGGGGGTAATGTTTGACAAAAATCCACTGAAATACAGATTCTTTGAATTCAGACAATACCACTGGTATATACTGTCTACCAAATCTCAAGAAAATCATGGTTAAACAAATTACAAGCCATAGTTGCATGAATATTATTTTGCAGTAAATATTCAGTCACTTTTACAAAAAATGCAGAAAGTTTTATTTTTGACTGCAAATAGACAGTACAAAAGACCAAACATGTCTGTTTTATATATTCTTGTGCTCAGTGGCAATGAAAACATGTATATAGACAAATAACAAACAAACGGTGAATGAATAAGGTTTCATGTACAAAATTTGTGATGGGGGGGGGCAATTTTCATAAAAAATTGTCAAAAATGCTGTTTTCAACAAAAAAAAACGTCATTCAAAATGACCTTACTTGTCTGATTCATGTATTTTTGTACTCAGTGAGCATGAAAACATATATTTAGACATATTGCATGACTTATTTGTATAGATATTTAAGAATTCGGCGGTCATTTTGAAAAATCGCTCTGAACCAATATCAGACGTATTCTAAAACAAAAATACTTATTAGATTTGTGTTCAGCAGCCAAAAGGAAAACAGAATCCTTTTGTTTGAAATTGACCCCCCCCCAAAAAAAAAGGGTTTTGTTTGCCCACCCCTGGTTGTGTGTTCTAAACAAACTACCGAAATTCATATCAAATAAATATACGCATATACACATTTTTAAGCGAAAATTAATAGAACCAGGGCAAGGCGGTGTTTCCGGTGAGTTTGTGTATTGGGGGGTCGGCTAGTCTGCTGGGCAAACCCTTCACTCGAGTTAAGGGTCTGAATGTGCAGCCTTGCGTACTGAAGGCTCTCTCGCTCAGGACAGCAAGTTTTGTATGTGCTAGTCTTTGCGTGGAGGCACATTTGTTTATCAAAGTTCCAATCAGGGTCTGTGCCTGCAGACTAGGGGTCGGCCCGGTAGGGGTGGTTCTTCGATTGTGTGTGTATGGGGTGTGTTTGGTGTGTAGATGTTAAATCATGCTCGTTTGCAAATCCAAGGCAAGGGTTCAGGGCATAGGGCATCAAAATTATGGATTTGATATTAAATCTAGAACTTTGACGCACACTTTTTGCTTCAGGTCGACCCATCCCCCCCCCTTCTCAAAAGAAAAAAAAAAGAAAATCAACAAATTTAATTCCAGTTACTTAGAGATGTCTCGATTTTTATTTTGATAATATAATACTCCGGAAACTGGATGTCTATAATATATGCATTATGCATGAAATCACAAATGGGAAATGCGAATGAAAACACCAAAAGTCACAAGTTGATTACTGTGATTATATAAAAGAGTTTTCATTGTCATACATCAAATTACAGATTTATTGCTTTGAGATATTTTAGTAACGTTGAAGGAAAGCATCTGAACCAAGTAACATCTTTCAGTTTGAAATATATGACGATAGCATTACATGGGGTAATGCTTAAAAGTCAAGTCTACCCCAGAAAATGTTGATTTGAATAAATCTATCTAGCTTAACACTGAAATTTCATCAAAATCGGATGTAAAATAGGAAAGTTATGACATTTTAAAGTCTTGCTTACTTTTTCACAAAACAGTGATATGCACAACTGAGTAATATGCAAATGAGACTGTCGATGATGCTCCTCACTCACTATTTCTTTTGTTTTTATTGTTTGAATTATACAATATTTCATTTTTTACAGATTTGACAATAAGGACCAACTTGACTGAACCACATAGCATAAAATAATGCTAATTGCTCATGTTCAGGGAGAAATTAATTGTTGTTTCACTTGACAAGAAGGAGTAAATTTGAATATTTTGTATTTCATATAATAAAATACAAAAGAAAAAGTGAGTGGATGACGTCATCGGTCTCCCCATTTGCATACCGACCAGGATGTTAATATAACTGTTTTGTGAAATTAAGCAAAACTTTAAAATGTCATAACTTTTTTATTTTACATCCGATTTCGATGAAGTTTTCAGTGTTATGCTTATTGGATTTTTCTCTCTTTATTCAAATCAACTTTTTGATTGAGTTCACTTGTCCTTTAAAAAAGAGAGACAAACAGTTTTAAAAATGGATATACACATCTTTATTGGATAGTAGAAAATGTTAATGAATTTCTCCCTAAAAATATAAGTTTAAATTGAAATAATATTCTTCGTACCAAGTCAATAAACATAATTAATATGACACCCATTGGAAGGCCCTTTTCCCCTTGTTTTGATACTCGCAAATTTTATTACGTGAATTTCAATCTTTTTACTTTATTATTAAAATCATAAAGAATTTACTTTATTATTGAAACCATAAAGAAAGTTATATTATTTCAGGTAATTCTATAACTCAATTCATGATTTCAGATTTTATATTTCATATTTTCCATTAAGAAATCTACAAGACTATATAGTTGGGGAAGGATATGAAAACAAACATTTCTCATAAAAATAAATGTGTAAGAGATAAAAGTATATAAGATATAGGATCCTATACTAGGTTCTATTTACATTAAAAAAAAATCCATTGCCAAATTAAAATCATTACAATTATTGTGACAACTGCAAACAAATCATTTAACTAAACTTATTTAAATAACGATGGATAGAATTCCAAGCGCAGTTGCAAACTACATATGTTATTATTGGTTGCAAATATCCACTTATTCCTATTTCAATTTTCTTTGTACAGGCTCAAATCATGTTAGATGGTAAAATGGAATAGTGGAATACTTATTTGAACTTCACTGAAGTAACATGATAGAGCCTTTGACATTTCGTTTTAAATTTCTACAATAACATCAACCATTAAGGAAAAATCCCTTAATAATACGAATCTTCAATGTCAGCTATTGCATTCTTTAAATGAATATCCATATGTTTATGAACCTCTTTTTTTACCAAGTTAAAAGTCAATCTGTCTAATTATATGCATACATCACTCGTCTTCCTTTATACAGTGCGTCCCAGAAAAAACGAAACCGAGATTTATCGATGATTTATCACAACTTAATTACAAATACAATAGACAAGTGACCTACCATTGTACAGCTAAGAATTTCTTCTTTCATCTGAAATTTCTTAGATTATTTCTCTTTCACGCATGGGTGAGAAAAAAACAATTTGAAGAGGGGATACCATAAAGTCACTTGGCGGACTGTATCTGGGTTTCAAAAAGAAAATCACATCTTTAAAAAGTTCAATATCTACTCTCTAATTTGATAACTCAATTACAGAAAATGGTCAAGAAATAACAAAGTTCTGCTTATTTGAAATAAAGCTTGAATTTCAATAATTTAATAAAATGAAGGTTTTACAGGCTAGGGTTCCGATTCACTCGGCACTCCATTTGTTGACGATCAGCCATGCATTAAATCTTTTGAAAACGCGTTTATTTAATGAAATTATGGAAATACAAGCTTCGAGGGAACAGAAATTTGTTACTTCTTGACCATTTTCTGTGATTAAAGTATCAAATAAAAGAGCAGGTATTGAACTTTTTTAGGAATGTGATTTTCTATTTGAAATTCAGATACCCCCGCCAAATGATTTTTTGGTATCAATTCTTCTAATTGTTTTTGCTCACTCATGCGCGAATGAGGAATAATCTTTGTAATTTCAGATAAAAGAAGATGTTTCTAAGCTTTACAATGGTAGATCACTTGTCTATTTTATTTGTGATTAAGTTATGATAAATCATCGATAAATCTCGGTTTCGTTTTTTCTGGGACGCAGTGTATAGTTACGTCTATCACATAAATATTAAACTTGACACCCGACACTGTCCATCACACATGTCTCCACCTCTGTTACTAGTGATGTAAATCAATGAAATATTCCTAGTCACTGGTTCGATTCTATCCTGTTTCAACAGTTCAAGGAATCCTTATTTAAAGAATATCCATATCATGCATATAGTTTGGAGTTTATTGTGTGTAGGCATTTTGTTAACAATCATATGAGGGGAACACCACCTTTTTTTATACATCTGATAATATGACAATATTGTTCTTTCCAGAAATCTAAACTTTTCCTAATAGTTGTGTTTAGTAAGTACTGTAGTTCTTGCTGTGTCTGGTGGATACAGTGGTCTAACGAAAACAAAATAAGTATCTCAGTTTACATCATAGGCGTTTACTGAGTGTTATTCTGGTATATAATCAGAAGTTCGCGAGCTAAGTCCATAAATCCATATTCTACAAGTTTGTCTGCTTGATTGGCAGGATTATGAACTTGGCTTGGTCCCATCTGACTTTTAACATCCTTATCCTTTTTTGACTTTTTGCTCGCTCCAGACCCATCTCCAGGAATATTTTCGGATCCTTTCATACTGGTGACTAGTCTCTTCTGAATGATCTCACTTATGGCATCAACCGAACTTTTACTTTCTAGAAACTCCTTCTTCAGATCCAGTGATGCAGCTAATTTTTCCAGCTTACTGTTAGTTCCCGCTGTCTGGATGACATGCTTAACGAAGGAGAGACTGATCTCTTCAGGTATGAATTTACCTTAAATAATAATTAAACAATATTGTAGGATGGCAGTTAGCGTCACTAATACTAATAAAAAAAATGTAACAAGTTAATGGAAAAATCAGACCCTAATTTTTTTTTGGCCAACTGCAATAAGAAGTAAAACCAAGATAGGTTAATTAAGGTAAAACAAGGCCCCTATAAAAACGAGAGAAAAGGAGAAAAAGGATAAACGAAGGCCAAAAAAGGAGAAAACAAGAGGTCTGGGCCAAGTGAATAAACCTGATATTACAACTCGGTCGTCTTGCCCCCGTTTTAAATATCACCTGGCAAAGTCCTGATAATTGGGGTAAGCATTTTTTTCAATTTTTACCTTCCTCATTAGATAAAATGGGTTGAATAATTTATATCAAATGCAGTAAAAAAAACTACAATTATGAAATTATGAAAAATTATGAAAACTTTCAATGAAAGTGAATTTGATATTTTTTTTAAATGATGAATTACCTTCGATTACTGATCTTGCAAGTTCACCTTTTCCAGAGTCATGCATACATTTAATCACTGATGCTCGTTCACTAATGGCAGAAAAGCGAGTTTTTGCCTTCCATATCTGAAACAATGTGAACTCGTCCAGATTCCCGCCAACCCAGGAGCAAACATCTTCATCTGACAAGTTTAGTGTCTGTTTGATCTCGCTGAGATGCAGACAGACTTCAGATGTAATCGCATCCGGTTCAATATTAACTATTGTTTCATTTGAGGAGATTGTTCTTTCCGTGACTTCTGGCGAGGATTCTACGGCTTGAACGACAATCGGTTCCATCGCTATTGCTGTATCCAACAAGGTTTTTGTTACTGATTTACCTAAGGAAGTGCTTCCTTCCTTTGATTTCATCTCTTGTTGCGTGGTATCGGGACTCTGTTTTGACGAATTGCTGCGTAGAATGTTCTTAATACGGTTGAAACCTTTCGTGGACTCTGCGTCCTTCTTAACTTCAGGCTCTAATGTCGCAGTGGTCGGATCAGGTGCTTGATGTTTTTCTTGAGTCAGCAAGTGATCCCCTTCTTGTGGCTCTTGCTGTGGGGCTTCTTTCTCTTCATTAGCACTCGATATGCATGTTGTCTGTGTGTTGAAAATTGTTGAAAGTTCTCCGTAGGACATTTGACGGGCTTGAGAATAAATGAAAACATCAAAATAGTAGACATTAGCCAGTGCAACTAATCTTTAACAAGTGGAACGCCTCTGGCTGCCTCGCCTGCAATACGTAATTCAATAAAGCAGCAGTGCTGACTTTGAAAAAAGCTATTGAATAATTTTCCACAAAATAAAACACTCATATGATAATAAAACACTATGTCCATTGACCCAACATGACCTTTGAACATGATCATGTGACATGTGCCAAACAACCAATCATGCTTGATTACCCTTATGTCTACGTTTCATGAACTACATGTCCATAAACTTTCTAAGTCCTGATGCCAATTCAACAAATACCCCCCAACACGGCCAAAGTTCATTGACCTAAAATGACCTTTGATCTTGGTCAAGTGACCTAAAACACGCAAAGGATATTCAGGGATACATGGTTACTCTTATGTCTCAAGTTTCATGAACTAGAGCTATAACCGTTTAAAGTTATGATGACAATTCCACAAATACCCCCACATTATCAAAGTTCGTTGATCCTAAATGACCTTTGACCTTGGTCGTGTGACCTGAAACTCGCACATAATTTTTAAGGATACTTTATTGTTCCTATGTCTAAGTTTCACGATCTAGATCCATAAAGTATCAAAGTTATGTTGACAATTCCACGTATACCTCCAACATGGTCAAAGTTCGTTTATCCTAAATTACATTTGACCCTGGCAATGTGACCTAAAACTCAAGCAGGATATTTAGCAATACACTATTACCCTTATTTTCAAGTTTCATGAACTAGGTCCAAATACTTTCTAAGTTATAAGGACATTTTAAAAAGTTAACCTTGGTTAACATTTCGATATTGATTCCCCCAACATGGTCTAAGTTCATTGACCCTAAATGGCCCTTGACCTTTATAGTCATATGACCTGAAACTCAGGCAGGATGTTTAGTAAAACTTGATTACCCTTATGCTTTAATTTCATGAACTAGGTCTATATACTTTCTAAGTTATGATGTCATTTAAAAAACTTAATCTTGGTTAAGATGTCAATTTCGACGATGCCGCATCCGTCGCCAGCGGAAAGGGGAGCCTATAGTCTCGCTCTGCTATGCAGGCGAGACAAAAATCAACTTATAAATTATATGTGAGGGAATTCAAGTAAAGTGAAGCGACCAAAATAAAATGTAAGCGCACAAGATGACGCTAGCACAGAGTGTGTACTGTTTACCTATCGTGACGCATTTTCAACTTTGATTTTTACCTAATACTTTATAAAGTCCTATACTATGCGCGAAAATTTGTGTAATGTCAATTTTTTTATATTTAATTTATCAAATTCCAGCAGGTTATCTGTATATGTTTCTATGGTTAAAGTTATGGCTTGTACCAAGTAGAACATTCATCCAATATCAAATTAACATACCAATTATATTCAGTTGAATTCTGCCGGAGAATCCTCCGTCTTTGAGCCTTCTGCACAACTCCTCTCTCTGTTTATTCTTTCCCACCGACGTTATTAAGGTCGAAACAAGGCCGATTGTGCCTTTTTGGAGATGAGACGGTTGGAATGCTGGTCTGTAGGATAACAGTTTTGTTTCAATGATTCGAAGATGCTTGACCACAGGTAGGATGTCAGTCATGAGTAGATTGAATGCTATCTCTACGATCTCAGCATTGTGGATAGCATCATTCCTCACAGGTGAAAGTAAACCTGACGAAAAAGTGACATAAAGCATGACAAGTGAGTGTGATTCCTATGACCTTAGGACGACAGCTTTTGTTGAATGTTAGTAACGCTTTCTCGACAGGGCCTACACAATGACACCAACGATTCAGAATTCCTTAACATGCAAAACTGAAAGTGTACAAGATAAGAATAATTGTTCTTACCATAAATGTTCGTGTCCTTTAAAGCAAATACTAACTTCCTATACATTGTTGTGAAATCTCCATTAAATGATTGCCTCCAAGCACATAAAGTACCAAACAGATCATTCTTGTTATCACTCTCAGATAAAGTGGACACATCAAGACATTCTCGAACGTGTGCTGTATATTTGTGATCGATGTAACGATCAATGACCTTTAGTTCGTCGTCGGATGGCCACTGATCATCTCCTGAGGTAAGAGACGAAAAGACGTTTACAAGTATTACATTTCGGAGCATTGTATCAATATCTCGAAAGGTACTTTTATTTCATAATTTCACAATTTTTTCGACAATATAAATTTCAAATAAACAAACAGTATCACGTTATGAAATTGCATATATGTCATTCGTTTGATAGTATGGAGTCACCAGTTGGACTTTGCCATCCCTTTCGTTAATGGCGATCAGCTTCATCCTTTTATCATGACAGCTTCTTCGAATTTGCAGGATTAGGAAATAAGAAATCATGCAGAATGTGCTGACATGAACCGAAATTTGATATACCTTTGGTGATTTATTTCACTTACAGATTAAAATGGACTTTGTTGGAATTGCAGAGTAGAACTGTCAGCATATTTGCATTGAAGATTTTTCCCAGTTCCCATAAAACAATTTGTTTTATTCTTACCTGGGCCTGTTCGAAGGCTTGAGGGCTTGGTATCTGCCAGGAGTTTTTGCTCAGGTAATGTCTCATCGAGTATACATCTCCTTCTGTAATAATTGCACTGCTGCTCTGTCCACCAATCATGAAGCATATTCTCAGTATTTAACAGATAATCATTGTTTTCTCTAACGACTTTGCCAAGGAATGGACAATGTTGGATAAGCGTACTTACTTTATTGTAGTGGTTCCGTGTGTATTTTCGGGCATATATTTCGATCTCATTGTCTCGCAGATTGATTTTTTTCTCATCATTGACTGGAAAATGTAAACAAAATCATACCATCAATCGCTCGCCATTCAAACATGTTTTAGATGCTCCATATGGTTTAGGCATTGTCGAATGACATTACCTATACAATTAACGAAACGTAATTTCGTAACGCCCCATCTCAGTTGTGTATTCAATAGATTCAATGGAAAAATTATAGTTAATTTGCCTTTTTCTAAAAAGATGTTTTGCTACCTATGCTGATACTCATTAGAAACCCTGTTAACGATTTATAAAGGGAGGTCCAATGTCTTGGTTCTCTTTAATATATTGTTGCAATAGCATGAGCTTTTTCAAATAGCCATGGAAGTTTCTATCCATAAAAACATAATTATCTTATATGTAACGGTTAAAGAGAAATGCCAGTAGTTGCAGTAAACATTGATTTCATGAGAAAGTCTGTAAAACCAGGCTTAACTGTCAGTATATCATCGAGGATCTAGATCTGGTACAGTTACACAAACTGAACTTTGTGAAATCTTGAAATCTACGCTGAAAAATGTTCACACTGAAGATCACCAACACAGATAGGCACACGTGGGACAGTGCATTATTATTGCTGGAATAAAGACCCGACGGAAGTGACCGAATCCGCGCTTATTTTGCATATTTCTCAGCAATTACATAATATCTTCCAGAAAGAAACACGAGAGCTATGCTTAATTATCCATATGAGCAACTCATGCCGGTAATTAAGCGTTAAATTTTAAACAAATACCAATATTAGACATGTTTTTTTTCGGGAAACGCATACCTTGAAAAAAATTATTAGCGGAAGTATGATTCAATTTCTCCAATGTAGAACTTAGGATTATCACTGGATTGATGTCTCTTGTTTCTTTCGCCCATTTGTCTAGTTTATCCTGGGCTCCCTTCAAGAAGTCTAGTCCCCCTTCATTAGTGTTTTGAGTTGGATCTATCCCGAGGCTTTCAAGGAACATGGAAATATTATCTTCTTTGCCAATCCCTCTTAATATATGTTCAAGATCAAAAGAAGAAACCTCGGTCAATACGGCTTCCCGAAATTCTGCCAAAAGAGCAAGACATGTATATAAATACGAGAATCAATAATATGTTGGAAGTAGGTGGACATAGGCTTTATATCGCAAGAGCTTTAATGAAAAAAAGTGTTTCTGCTGATCGGGCTACCCTGATAAATAAAAAAAAAACAATTGTGGCGAAACATTTATAAACGATATCAATATCTGTATTCTTTCTCCAATTCATAATTATTTCAAAGATATCTAATTTATCGAACAAAAAAATATTATATAATTTTTTAGATTTTTTAGTAATATGATAATAATAATAGTTCCATTCTGATTAAACTCATAACACCTATATGTTTCTATGCGTGAGGGAAGCGTAATAACACTTTTCTTTTTCAAATAAGCAGTCTAGCGAGAGAGCGAATAAGCTTATCAAATGGCGATTTATTATAATAACTTTTTCCGAATTTTAAAGGTTGAACAGGGAGGGCTGTTTTGACACTGGATACGTGCATTGTGATTGATAGACGGGTCCCTATACCAAAATACACTTACCCAGAACAAATTGCAACAAATGGTTTTCCAACGGTTTTTGATAATATTTCACGTCAGGAATAACGTACTAAAAATCTACCAAAATCCGCTTCCGGAAAATTGATTTTTTTCAAGATGGCCGCCATTCACTGTAAATAGATACAATGCACTCATTATCCACGCTATAATCCTATTTCGATTCACATTCCATTGTCCATGGGGTAAAAGAATTTGTTCATACAGGCTAGGGTGAATATAAGCATTCCTGGGTACCTGTAAAATCCAAGATGGCGCCCTAATTGCTGTAAGCTAAACATCCACAATTCATCTATTACTTATTTAAGTAACTTTAATTTGGTTTCTATTCAATGGTTTTAAGGGTGAAGTAGAACATTGAAACAACTTACAAGGACAGTCAGTGGTCTGATGGGTCCAAAAACCCAAGATGGGTTCCAAAAATGCGAGTTTTAAATTGCTGTTGATACTTAAATTAGACATAGTTGATTTTCTTATCCGCCATGGAGATATAATTTTGGTGTCTACACCATGGTTCCGATAGCTAAATTACATTGGGACAAGTTAAAAGGACAGACAGTTGTCCTCTATGTTCAAAAATCCAAGATGGCTTCCAAAGATTAAGAGTAAAATTGCTGTTGCTACTTAAAAGAATACCGAAGTAGTTTACTCAATATCCAGGAACATGATTTATGTGACTATACCATGGTTAAATGAGTGAAATGTTACTTTTGGACAAGTTACAAGGACAGTCGGTGGTCTGGTACATGTTTGTCAAAAAAATCCAATATGGCTCCCCAAAATTTATTCTAACTTGGCTGCTGATACATAAAGCGAATATAGCTTATTTCATTTCGGCCTGGGAGATTCGATTTTGGAATCGAAACCTCTGGTCTGAAGAGTAAAATAATACATTTGGACAAGTTATAAGGACAATCAGTGGTCTCGGTTGTCAAAAAATCCAATATGGCTTCCTGAAATTGACTTTGATATGGCTGCTGATACTTAAAAGTTGCATAACTCATTCTATATTTTGTTATGGTTTCAATTATCAAACTATAGATAAGGACAATTTACAATGACAGTCAGTGGTCTAGTATGTCCAAAGTTCCAAGATGGATTTTAAAAAATTGAGTGAAATATCGTTTGATGTTACTTATAAATGGACATATTTGGTTCAATATCTGTCTGGGGAATATGAGTTTGGTGTCTAAACTATTGTTTAAAGGGTAAAGTAATACACTTGGGCAAGTTATAAGAACAGTCAGTGGTCTGGTATGTTAGAAAATCCAAGACGGCTTCCAAAAACAAGGTCTAAATTGACTGTTGTTACTTAAAAGCAGATGTCTACATTAGGGTTTCAAATTCCAAGCGTCAAAAATAGTTTGGGACTGGTTACAATGATATACAGTTCGTTCAGAGAATATCCTCATGCAGGGGGAAAGCTATATTGTTTCATGAGTTGGTAACAACACCTATTTTGATGAAATTGTACAATCTACATTGGATTCTTTGACAAAATTGAAAACTATTCTTGTTACTTGTCCGAATGTATTATTTGACCCTTCAAACCACAGTCCAGAACCGAAAGTATTTCTCACAGATTGATAATGTATGAACTCTGACCATTATTGAATCGTTTTAGATGCCATTCTGAAAACCCTCTTGGATTATTAGGCAAAGCAGACAATTGCATATCATTGTAACTAGTCCAAACGTATTATTTGAACCATGAAACCATAGTGTGGACACCGAAATCATATCTCCTTGGTGGATTTGAAATGAACTATGTTAATGTTTTTAGTAACAGCAGTCATTTTAGACTCCGATTTTTGGAAGCTATCTTGGTTTTTGCCACATACTGGACTACAGACTGTCCTTGTAACAAATTTTCTGACTTTTAAAACCATGGTTAAGACATCAAAACTATATGCCGTTGACGGATATTACATGACCTATGTCCATTCGTAAATAACAGCGGCTGTTTTATACTCAGTTTTTGAAGCCACCGTGGACTTTTGAACAAAGTTGACCATCGAATGACCTTGTAACTTACTCTATGTATTATTTTACCCATTTAATCATGGTATATGCACAAAAACCATATTCCTGGATATTAAACAAACTATGTCGGGGTTTTATTAAGCAGCAGCCGCATTCATTAAGACCCCATTTTTGGAAGCCATCTTGGATTTTTGAATATACAGGACTACTGGCTGTCCTTGTAACTTGATTGTTCCAATGTATTTTTTGACCATTGAAACCATTGTATAAACACCAAAATCACATATGCAGTGTGGATGTTGTTGGGTTTTGGGGGTTCGTTGCCTACAGCAAAGTCAGAGCCAATTCTGGTACATCTTCATGTCTTCATGTTTTTTTCGCAGAATGGCTGACACATGTATACGCAATACATATATCATTATGAGAGAATGGAAAGGCAACTGATATCATATCTAACAGACCCCCCCCCCCCCACGGTAATTTTAAAGTTACCTCAACTTTGTAACTGGTTTATGTGCATACCATACACTGCTGCTCATTCTTACAATAAATAATCTTGTCACTCCAAAACAATTGTTAACTGGTATAACAACGATAAAACTGAGCATGTAGTACAGGTAATAACTAACCCTTTTAAATTACTGTATAAAACACAACTGTCAAGATTTCAAAATCTTGCCATAATTAGGTTTATGATTTTTTTTCTGTAAAGGTATAAATAATTCACAATCTCATGATGTCTTTTGATCCAAATACATACCAACTGAATATGTGTGCTTGTTTTTGTTCTGTAAAAAAGCCTGCAGTTTTTAAAACTGAAATAATTATAATAACATGTTTAAATCCATGTTATTTACCAATTAGTGTTACAGTCAAACACAATAGTCTTGACATGACACATGTTTTTGATTCCAACATATGTTAATCAAATTTTGCATAAAACACAACAATATATCTTTCTATATCCAAAAAACATACTTATATTGACATAAAATATGGCTTAGTATCCTATGTTTCTGTTATCTGTTGGAAACATAAAAAGTACTGAGTCTCCTACTGCAAACTTGCGTAGCTTGTCTACGTACTGAACCATGTTTATCTCGGTACTGTGCTTGCCGATGCAGTCGGTCTGCATTTCTACGCTCTACATTTGGACGCAAATTATCCAACTGGATACGATGTTGTCTCTTCATGAAGATAACAGCTGGTACTTTACCTGTGACAGCATGCCTAACCCTCCGATAGGCCAGTAAAAATGTGTCAAGTTGGGTTTGTGGCCCGGGGGGGGGGGGGTCATTTCCATTGACGAGTGGATACCATGCGCGACCACGGGGTCTCAAAAAGCACTCTAAACACGTCTTTTCCATATTCTGAAAATGCACCCCTTAACACGTATTGGCATGGGAACCTCTTGACAGGTATTCTCTTAATTGAACCCCTAAACAAGTACAGCCATATTTCAATTGTTATGCCACGGATGACGTCGCACAGTGGACCGGGGCGAAACAAAAGTGCGCCATAAGTCATTTGGGCAATTTCAGATTTTTAATTTTTGTCATGCCCAGCTGAAAGACAACTCTTTGAAGAATACTTCAGCAAAATATTTCATTCGGGAATTTGCATAAAGGTTGTTAATTTCTTACCTCAAATCGTAAAATGTGACATTTTGCCAAATGCCGCGAATATGACAAATCGTTGAAAAACAAGCCATTTCACAGAAAGTTTTTCATGTAGGAATCTAAAATGGCAGCCACATAATCCTGATATATTTTTTTCGTGTGAAAGGGTTCAAAGTAGATAAAAAACACATTTCAGGAGGTTTATAGGATAATTATTCCTCGAAATAGGCTGATAATCCATGTTTTTTGCATTTACATTAGAAACATTTGGATTTCCGTTTCAATTATATTATTATCATTTTGCTCGATATCTAAGCTTTAAGTCGATACCAAATTTAGCTTCCCGTTTTTATTTTAGAGCCAATTTTACTTGACACAACACCCACAAAACCTGTTAATTTTTTTTACCGCGCAGTCATCGCAGCGCACCGTGTGGGGTGTACATAATGCCGTTCATTTTTGCATGGCGAGGACGATTCCCCTTCCATTCCATGAAAATGCCATGAATTCCGGGCATAATGTAAACAAAATGAAGATTGATAACGCATATAAGGGCTACCCGCCCCTCTTACAAAAATCAAAGTTACTTGTAGAATGATTTCACCCCAAAACCCTCCTCATAGTAAAACATTCGTGGTGTTATATATTCAGCGTTTTACCCAAGTCTACACCGCTTGATAAAACACGGTTAATATTTTTCAGATTTTAAAGTATTTGTTTAATCTAACGATCATTTTGATGCCATGAAATTATATTCAGGATCTCATACACACTTTTTTTGATTTGATTTGATTTATTGTTTCACATTCCACAAAAACATACATCTTGAACATAATTATGAGAAGATGACAAAAATACATAGTTGTAGTGTTTTACAAAGAAATACAATATCGTGAAATATGAGTACCTATCAAAAAGCAAAGCTTGTAGACATATAGGTTCCCAGAAGAAAATAATCAAGGATTAAAAAATCCTAACGCAATGAAGCGAGATAAATCAAATATAGAAAAATAATACATTATAAAGAGTTCTACATGATAGTCACTCGAGCAAGGCGCTTACCCACTAGCGTACGATTGTAAAAGAAATATTTTCAGCCTACATTTAAAAGAATATAAAGAGGGCGCCTCAATTATATGGGTGTCTAAATTATTCCAAAAGGAAGGCCCTGTAAAAGTAAATGAGTTAAGGGCAAGAACAGTGCGCACTGGGGAAATGTGGAAATTGTGTACTTGTCGAGTTGGGTAGGAATGGATTTCTTGATTTTGAACAAGCAAATCAGAGAATACACTTGGTAATTTCTGTCTATTTAGTTGATAAATATACCAACAAAATAATAATATAAATCGGTTACTTTCAATAACTTGTTTGAATAAAATAGCGGATTAGTATGAGCCAGAAAGTCAGAAGAAGAAATTATCATCACGGCTCTTTTTTAAATTTTAAGTATGGATTCAAGTTTTGTCTTAGAGGCATTTCCCCAGGCTAAAATTCCATTATTCAGATATGGTAACAATAGAGTAGAATACAATAATTTCAAAATGTGATGAGGAAAATGAGGTTTAAGTTTATTAATGACTCCAAGATTTCTTGAGAGCAATTTACAAAGGTGATCAATGTGAACTTTCCATGATAATTTACAATCAATAAAGATACCAAGAAATGTTGTTGATTCAATTTGTTCTAAAACATTACCATTCATATAAACAAGACCTGGCAATGTGTGTAATGAGTTGCTAAAAACCAAAAATGTGTCTTTTAATAAAATTTAGGGATAATTTATTAGCTTGTATCCAATCACACACAGAGCATAATTCAACATTTAGTCTTTCAAGAAGGATTTGAGGATTGCTGTGTGTAAAAAATAAGCTCGTGCCATTTGCGAAAAGAAGAAATGATAATAAAGAGGACGAGTTTTGGATATCATTGATGTATAAAGTAAATAGCAATGGACCCAAAAGGGAACCCTGAGGCACGCCACATGCAATGTGCTGTATTTCAGAATTTGAGTTATTAATGACTACAAATTGAGTTCTGTTTATAAGGTAACTTCTGAACCACTCCAAGGCCTTTCCACGAATTCCATAATGAGAAAGTTTGTATAAAAGTATTTCATGGTTGATCGTGTCAAAGGCCTTGGAGAAGTCCAGAAAAATACCAGCAACATGATATTTTTTATCAATTGCCTTGGTAACTTTATCGATTAATAACATTATTGCATGAACTGTTGAATGCTTTTTACGAAAGCCAAATTGTGAGTTAATAAAAACATTACAATTCGTAAAAAATTTTATTGTACGAGAATTTACTGTTTTTTCTATAATTTTGGAGAAAGTAGTCAGCAGGGAAATAGGGCGATAATTACCCAATTCATCCTCTGAACCTTTTTTATGGATAGGTATAACTTTAACAACCTTCATTTTGTTAGGGACAATACCACACTCTAGAGAAAGATTGTATATGTGCGTCAAGGGCATCACGATTTAATGAATAATTTTAATGAGAAAATCATAAGAAATACCATCAAAACCAGAACTTTTTTCGCCGGTAGATTTTTAACTATTTCTATAATTTCGTGTTCAGAAACAGGTGAAAAGAATATGGTTCGAGGATTTCGGTTTGGCAAAAAAGAATAAAAGGGTTTGCTACTATTAGGTATAGTATTAGCCAAATTTGGGCCGATGTTTACAAAGAAAGAATTGAATGCTTCGGCAATATCTGCATCATCTGTAATTTCCTTATTTTGTTGGACGATCCTATTAATATTCTTTTTCGATCCTTCCTTCTTAAAAACTTGATTGATCACTTTCCAGGTTGACCTTGTATCTTTTTTATGAGTTTCAAATAAAGATAAAAAATTATTTCTTTTAGCTTGTCTCAGCACATATGTTAGGGTATTTCTATAAATTGAATATCTAGATTTAGCGTCATCTGTGCCTGTAGATTTATATTTATAGTATAGTTTATTTTTATTGTTTATTGATTTAAGTAGAGACCGTGTGATCCAGGGAGAGCGTGGTACTTTTTTATAATTCGATTTGGATAATGTTCTTACTGGAAAATAATGGTCAAATAAAGGTAGAATAATATTTAGAAATTCATCATAAGCTTGGTTTGCATCAGTTGTATTCAGTATTGTGGACCAGTCAACTTGAGACAAGCATTCCTTGAAACGAACAGTATTTTGTTCTGACATTCTTCTTGAACCTCGAAATTTTGAATAGTTTTGGTTAGTATTAAATATGTGGGGAGAAGAAACAAATACAGGGAAGTGGTCTGTTAAATCTGATACTATTATACCCGTGTCTAAATAACCGTGGATGTTTGTGAAAACATTATCAATAAGCGTCGTAGTAGCACCAAAAATGCGAGTTGGCTTAGTGATGTTCCTGGCAAGCTGGCGTTTCGTGGTAGTGAAGCAGATCGATATTAAAATCACCCATTATAAAGCAATGTTCTGAAAATAGGGTGAATCAGAAAACGAATACAATATGTCTGTAAAATCAGTTATGTTACCGTTAGGCGGTCTATAAATTTCACCAACAAGTACATTTTTTCCTGATGCAATTATAATTTCAATGAAAATGCATTCAATTGTTTCTGTCATGCATGTCAAATCGTTTATTACTTTAAATTGGAGATTATTTCTAACATATAAAGCTACGCCGCCACCGTGTTTATTTACTCTATTGTTAACAACGATTGCATAATCATCCAAATGTGATAATGGCAACAGGAGTTACGTAACTTGTAAAACAGTTTGTCTGCATAACAAATGAAAAGCATATTCTTTTTTCTGTAAATGTCATAACTTTTGTGTAGAACGTAACAGGTTGGAATGTATGTATGTGGATCATTAAAAATGTGAAAACAAGTAGCAAGATACGTGCCACTGATTTGGCCATAACCACTTTACAAAAAGAGACAGAATATAATCCGGTAGCGTACTTGCACCGCAGGATAAATACTATAATTACATCAAGCTTCCACAAAGAACAGCCTATAGCAACTTGCTTAATTCGTCTTAATGACATGCAATGCACAGTGGTAAAGAAGATTGAGAATACAATGGATAGCTTTACCAGCCAAGTGTTTGGATAAACTATCGATTCATTCAAAAAAAGACATGTACATTGTATCTAAGATGAAATGACAATGTTTATTTCAAGATATCACAATGTTCTTGCTCAATCTAGAAATATTACAATGATTAATAAGCATGCAAAAAATGAATAAATCAAACTTCAGAAGCTAGGATATAACTGTGTATACTAATTATATGCTGCTGAGGTATTTTTCCCCGCAATGGTTGGAGAATATGCTAGTCGCAAATTGCAATAAACATAAAACAAGTGAATCCTTTTTGTTCTTGCTTAAAGTTTCGCATGAACTGTCATGGCTTCCAATATACAATTTACAAGTTGACTCTGTCAATCAATTCTTATTTACTACAAAGTGACTAGCCGTGACAATATAATGTTGTAGTTTGTCAGCTAAAAATATTAATACAAGCAAATATTCTTATCAAAAACACATGGTTTGCACTACTTGATTATATTTTGCCCTTATTTCAATAGAAATATGCTGTAAATATACTTGAGAAAAATTCAATGAAGAAAAACTGAAGTACTCAGTGAGATGTAAAGAAAAAAGTTATGTTTCTGTGTCAGTATCATTGACCACACATGATAATACTTTGGTTCACAATTTTATACGTTTCAATTCAACTAGCTTTTCTGGGCAAGGAAAAATGAATGTCCCGATGAATTGAATTTAAAAACATGATTTTAGAAAAAAAATAAATGATTATGGCTTATTGTCAAAATCCTGAACTGTCAAAACCCTGAACAGAAAATATAATTTTGGCTTCCAATATATAATTTTCATGTTGACTCTGTCAATTAATTTATTCTTATTTACTACAAAGTGACTAGCAGTGGCAAAAGAATTATGTTCTCTGTCTGCTAAGAACATTAATACCAGCAAACATAAATACACATGATTTGTTGCACTACTTGATTATATTTTTGCCCTTATTCAATAAAAAAAATATGTTGTGAATATACTTGAGAAAAATGCAATGAAGAAAAACTGAGGTACTCAGTGAGACATAAAGAATAAAAAAACCTGTTTCTGTGTCAGTATCATTGACCACACATGATAATACTTTGGTTCTCAATTTTAAATGTTTCAATTCCACTAGCTTTTCTGGGCAAGCAAAACTGAATTTCCATATGAATTGAATTTAAAAACATTATTTCAGAAAAATTAGAATAATTTTGGCTTATTTTCAAAATCCTGAACTGTCAAAACCCTGAACAGAAAATGTAATTAAAGTAACACATAACACAAAGTTTATATACTGCACATTGTTTATGGTCATTTGTCTTTTCACAGATAGGTTTTAAGTAGCCAATCAAAACTTTGGTATGAAAGTGACGTCATATCGGCTTTAAATTATGTTCAGTCGATTTACGCCCAAAATCACCCTTAATCAACATGTCAAAGTAAAAATATAACACAAAATATAATTTTGTCGCACTTTCAACTCATTCTGGCCCACTGTGCCGCGGCGAGTCGAAAACACCAATTTTAACATTTTTGTACCAGCTGCATATAGGTGGTTTGAATTAAAATTAATAAAACGGCTGTTTTCGACTCGCCGTATGGCCGCCGTAGAGCAAATTTGACCAAGGTATTACTGTGACAGATCTTCTGGTTTAGGAATATTCTCTATTTTCTGTACTTTCTCTCCTACGGTATGAACTCCGTTTGCATCTATGACATGACCTAAAGACTCTACTGATGGCTGAGCAAACTTACATTTCATTTTCCTCAATGTAAGGTTACGCTCTTCAAGACGTATGAGAACCTTATCCAAATTGGCATGATGCTCTTCAATAGTACGCCCAGTTACCAATTTATCATCTAAGTATACTTGTACCCCAGGTATCCCCTGTAGTACCTGTTCAATAGTACTCTGTCAAATAACTGGTGCACTAGTAATACCAAATTCCAGGCGATTCTGTTGAAGTACCCCCTTATATGTATATACTACTAGGAACTTCTTAGACCCCTCATCCAACTCTAACTGGTCGTAAGCGTGCGCTCGATCTACGGTAGAAAATATCACACCCCACCTAGATTTGTCAATACACAAATAGCGAATAGGCATGAGTGCGGAGGTGCGAGAATTTGCATGAGGTAAAATAAATATGCTCTATTGAACGAGGCGTTAGCCGCTCTGAATAGAATGTCTCTTTGTTTCACCGAATAAACTTGTGCCTTTCAGCTCCGGTGACTGGTGTACGTTTGAAATGCTTTCGCATTATTTGCTTTAGCTGCACATATGACTTATCCCTTGGTTTTCCCGAAGATACCAAATTATTAACAATCCCGTAGTAGCGAGCCCAGATAGCGTTCAATAACAGGGCAAATACTCTCTTGTCATCCCCGTGATCTACTTAGTTCTCGCTCCCACTCACTGACGGTGCGTGATGTACTGTCAAGCCACTCGCTGTCAGATACAATCCGAAACGTTCAAAATAACAAAATAGCAAGTCCTCAGAGACATCATACCTGAATACCTGATGCAATTATCAGTCAAAATCTGCCCTAAAACCGACTCTTTACTGGCCTTCATTGTTGCTCTGATATTCTTTGCTTACAAAACACACATCTCATCGCCAATTGTTGGGTATTTTGGGGGTTCGCTGTCTACAAAATATTCAGAGATAATTATTGTACATGTTCATGTCTTCATTTTTATTCGCAGAGTGACTGTCACATAATATACGCAATACACATATTATTATGAGACTATGGAAAGCCAACTGATATCATATGTAACAGATATGAAATGAGCTATGTCCATTTTAAGAATCAACAACCATTTTAAACTAATTTTTTTGGAGCCACCTTGGATTTTTGGACACACCAGACCACTGGCTGCCCTTGTAACTTTTCCCGGGCGCCATTTGAGATTTTCCGGGTACCCCAGAGTGGTTATATTCGCTCTACCTGTATCAACAAATTATTTTACGTGGACCATGGAATATGAACTGAAACAGGATTCTAGGGTGAATAATGAATGAGTTCTGCCCACTTTTTAGTGAATAGCGACCATCTTGGACGCCATCTTTAAAAATAACTACTTTCCTTGGTGCGGATTATAATAGATTTTTAGTATGTAATTCATGATGTTAAATACTGCTAGAAACAGTTGAAAACCCTTTTGTTGCAATTTGTTCCGGGTCTAACCATATGTGGACCCGTCTATGACTATTTTCACTGAAAAAATAAGTGTGATTGGGTTGTTTCCACGATGCGTAAGGCCATGGCTTCCATTTCTGTTAATAGAATAATCACGATGTTTCTTGTTTACCAATGAATAACATGCCGAAGGTTTAAATTTCCATTGCCAAAATCTAGAATGATAATTTATGTTCCGTTCAAGCTTACCTTTTAATTCTGATAACGATTTATCCAAGCATCCTTTTGCTTTTACATGCAATGTTGATCTCTGAATAGTTGCCTTACATGATCCCTTCCATTTACAGAGTAGTGTGTAGTATTCAGTATCCGAGAGATCAGGCGTGGTTCTACTTTTACCATCACACAAAGCCTGTATGACATCCTCAAGCTGAGAAACCTGGTCATGTTTGCGGGAAAATTCGACTAGCTTCCATAGCTCAATATACGACACAGGACCTTATATAAAGAAAAAATGACAATATTAGTATTTTTATTTTGAAAAAGCTTTCATACAGGTAATGGGCTGAGTTTTAAGTGTTTACCACACTGTGAAAGGGGAATGATAGCATCAAGATCTTGCAATCATGAACGATTTTCAACGGACCATGTTGGTGTTTCTGTACTGCATACATACTTTTCATTTCTTCTTCTGGTTGGATATATTGACTGTGCTTCATTTTAATGATAAATTAAATTTGAGCCGTACTCCTTTTAAACAGTTCATCCACAAGTCTAAAAAAAGGGTTTGTTTCAATAATAATTACCAGTAATGCTATGCAACACTTATATTGCGCTTAATATAAATGTTTTTAAGCGCAGCATACTAGTACCCCGCTTCAGTAAATACCGTCTGTGATGAAATACTATGAAATGTGTAGAAAAAACATTCTGAAACATACGTGTTGACCGCAAAATATAAATAAATTTCCATTGAATCTCAAAGTCGTGTAAATCTGCTAAACGTATTTTTTTTCTCAAAGCGTTCATAAAACAAAAATAATGTTCCCTCAAATATTTTCCTTGATTAATATTATACTCTCGTGCTTAAATACTTGAAATACATGGAGTGTTAGTTTCAAATAACTTATCTGTTTTCGTAGACCATAACTTAAGTCAGACACGAATGATAAAATCACTAGTCTTAAATATACATTAACCCACACAGACGAACCCTTTTATATTAATAACTGATTTATATCACCTTCGTCTTTACTGTTTTCACGCAGATATTGCATTTCGATCCGGCATCCCATCAAAGTTATATATAATGTAAAATGGGTTAAAGTATAACAAACACGTTTTTTTTTTACATCCTTCACACCACAAACTTTTGGTGCACAATAAGTTAATACTATCTGGTAATGAAATTGGATAGTGCATGACATTCACTTTTAGGGGATTTAACAAAACCAAAGATAGGATTAGTCTTCGGATATTTAATCTGAGGAATCATATCCCAGCTATGGTGTAGCTTTCTTCAGCAAGAAATTTGTCATAATTTGGGTAGGAAATCGGTGCCTGGTAGGATTCATGTAACTTCTAATGGTTTCCATGGCGAAGAAGAAGAAGAAGATGTGTAGTGTGTTTCACGGTACACCATGCATCTTTTAAGGGCATTTGTTGGTCCTTAAAAGTTTTACTGAGACATTCTGGAATATTCTTAATCATTATATGCTATAAATATCCTTAAACAGGAAATAACTAGATAAATGAATGTAATTGCTGATTGCTCTTACAATTCTAATTATATATAACAATGTGTTTGGGGTATCTAGTTTTAGGTCGGAATATTTAACACAAATTAAGCTCGCATTTTGCGCTCGCATGAAATGATTTGTTAGATTCCCATCTGGTTCAGGATCACCAATAGTGCTTAGAATGTCCAGTTTTGTTTAGTTTTAATCGTTAATAATTAGAGGCCGTTGTTCTAAAAGTTCTAGTAAGCATGCGCTTGGACTCTCGTATATATACATGTAGTAGTCTGTATGCACAGACTCTAATTTAACAAAATGTGCTGTCTTGAGATATTTTCAAGCTGTTTTCAGTTAGTTTCAATGTCGCAGTTTCAAAGTCTTGCTTGCCCACTATATAGTCACGAAGTATGATGTGGAGTCTTATTTTGGAGACCTTATACTTTCATCAATGTTATACTTTCATCAATGAAAGTTAAGATGTTTATGTAAATATCCGCCTGAAAATATTTTAATTATCAGGAGAATCCAGCATATTCCGACAGGGGGTCCCATGCTCATAAAAAAGATACTTACAGGTATCTCATTTAACAATGCGAGTTTGAGCATTTTAAAGCACTTTTTGAAAACCGTTTCTACACATCGACAAGAGAAATACGCCTGTGTATGAACATTAAAACAATGATGTTCTATATTTAAAACATCACATACCAACAATGGTATTGTAGTATGCCTAGCAATTGAGTCTTGGAACTCTTGTTGGAATGCTCCCCAGGGAGTGGAGAAGGTGCATACATTGTATGCAGGCATGCAACGATCCGATGACCGGGGTAATAATATATCTGTAAAGCGCTTAGAGACGTCGTTCCGATGTGTTCAGCGTTATATACATGCGGAATATTATCATTATTATTAATACTAATATGTGTAATATTTGATCAGTACATCCCATCCTGTTTAAAAAAGTTAGTCTGAAACAGGCCAATTATACATCCGTTTTGACACTCCCTGTGTTTGTTAGAAGGCCCTTCTCTAAACAATATATTGTTGGTGGCTGAGGTGACAATGGTTGGAAATAAATTTCCTCCATAAGCACATATCACTCTCATTGGAATCGTATTTGTTTTAAAAACCTCACACCGTCATTAAAATTAATCAGGGAATAGCAACAATCTTTTCCCAATCACTCAAAATAGCTTCTTCCACAATTCATTCTCCTCTAGGGGAGGAGTAGCATGTAGAAATGTACCAGAATTCTGTCAGGGATAATCACACCTTCACATTCATTTTTACTTCTTATGTCGACCATGTTGACATATAGTCCAGGAAAAATAACTGATTTTGGGGGTCAACCGCAAACAAATTGCAATAATTTTTTTTTACCACAATGCAATTCCCTGAAGTCCCCAAAATGACATTCTAAAAGTCCAGAAAAATCCCAGTAATGGAAAGACGTCTAATTTGCATAAATCCTAAATGGCCTCCTAATTTTCAGAAAATTTGAATTTTCGTACATAAATTTTGACATGAACGTTCAATTGCCACAAAATTAGTGTCATATAAAAGAGAAATAAATTTCTTATAATTTGGTACTATTTATAGGGGATAAATAGATAATTTGGCTGATAATTTTTAGTAGAAAACTGCATGTTTGTCATTTTTTCCCAAAAATTTAAAATTTGGGAAATACATGAATTTACATAAATCTAAGAAAAATGGAGCAATTACCATGAAATGTTCCAGAAAACTTTATTGATATACTATTATCATGTGGATGCAATTCTAAATTGGTGTAATTCTTTTTAACAAATTTATAAGGTATTAAAATTGACTATTCAAATGTCGCGTTTTGTATGCATTTTCGTAGACTAATATGTATAACGTGTCTAGTGTATACAGTGCAGTAGTTAAAGATTGTATGCATTTATCTACGCCTTTTAACCACTTAGTTAAGATTAGGCTTTTCTCTATCAGCTACATAAAAAAGGCTGGCACATTGACGCCTACCCCTCTCAGGGAGCTGGCAAAGTCACGCCATCTGGCTATATCATGTTGTACAATGTGTATCAAAATTAACGCAAACACATTTCATTTCAAATTTGTGAAAAATTTGTTAACTTTATAGTCCAGGAAAAAATACTGATTTAGGGGGTCAACCTCAAAAAATTGAACAATAATTTTTTTACTGCGATACATTTCCTTGAAGTCCCCAAAATTTCATACTAAAAGTGTTTTTAAGATCCATGTAGTGGAAATACTTATTTTCATAAATCCAAAATGGCGGCCATCGCAAGAATTTTCAGTAATGATTACTTATAGTAGTACAAACACTTGTCTTATCATAGCACTTTAAGAAATTATGGTAAAAGCATAAAACTTTAACCAGTGTTATACCTTAACATAGACTTCATTTTGAAAGCAATAAGCAAGTCAAATTTGACCTCCAGCTGGGATCCAACCTCTAGAGGTCAAATACCTTAAGGTCAGCGACCTCAAAATATCAAAAAAATTATGTTTTGCATCATTAGCTTATGATAAATATAATAATAATGCAAACAAAATTATTATTCAATATTGACTTTCAAGGTAACCTGATATTTTAGAAATAATTTTGTGTATTAGAAATGTTGATCTTTGACCCTGGAGCACTGGCAAAGGTCAATAACCTTAACATATTACAATATTGATACTTAGCATCAGTGGTTTATGATATACAGGCCTCTCGTGAAAAAATTGCAATACAATTTATTTCAGCACAATGCATTTCCATGAAGTCTCCAAAATGACATACTAAATGTCCAGAAAATCCAGACATCTAGTTTGTATTAATCCAAAATGGAGGCCATCGTGAGAATTTTTCATTTTTACAAATAATAGTAAAAACACTGGTCTGATCATAGCACTTACAAAATAATGATCAAAGCATTTAACTTTCACCAGTGTTATATCTTACCATAGGCTTCATTTAAAAATTCCAATGCAATTCAGATTTGACCTCTCCTGACCTCTTGAGGACAATGACCTTAAGGCCAATGACTTAAACATATTGATGTTTTGCATCCAGAGTTCTTGATTAGCATCATGTTATATCAACTTATGTTTGAGATTTGAAGATCTCTAAAGAAATTTGACCTTAAAATGTAAAATTATTGGTACTCGGCATCACTGGTTGATATGATAATGTTTTGAGGTAATTGACATTTCACTTTCCTCAGCAGTCCAATGTTGAGATCTGCAAACGTTACTCAAATGATCAGTTAAAAATAACAAAGCTATATCATCTGTATTTATAACTCTAGGGGCACGTTTCATAAAGAGTAACTTTGCCATTATGGCAACTACTATGGCATTAGGGTTCAGCACCTTATAAGTTAAGGAATTATTATGATGCAAAACATATTTTTTAATGAACTTCCGACGTCAATAATCATTTAGGTCATTGCCTCAAGAGTTCAGCACAGGTCAATTCTAAATTGCATCCGATTTTTAAAATGAAACCTATGATAAAATATAACAGTGATGAAAGTTTAACGCTTTAATCATATTCTTAGTGTTATGATCAGATCAGTGGTTGTACAACTACGATTAATAAATTGGATCGCTTTTGATGCCAATAATACGCTTTTCCACCACTTGGATTTTTCTGGACTTTTTGTATATAATTTTGGAGACTTCATAGAGATGCAATGTGTTAAAAGAAATGGTATTGCAATTTGTACACCTTGAGGCCTGTTTATCATAAAACAGTGATGCTTATCGTCAATATTCCAAAATGTTAAGGTCATTGACCCTTTCTAGCTCTCCAGTTTTCAAAGGTCAAAGTTTATAACCCACCAAATTCTTTCTAAAATACCAGGATACCTCGGAAGTCAATATTGAATAATTTTGTTTTCATTACTATTTTCATCATGAGCTAATGATGCAAAACATCATTTTTTAAAAATATTTTGAGGTCATTGACCTTAAGGTATTTGACCTCTAGAGATCAGCGGAGGTCAAATCGGACTTGCATCCTAATTTTGAAATGAAGCATATGGTAAGATATAACACTGATGAAAGTTCAATGATTCAACAATAATTTTTAAAAGTTCTATGATCAGACCAGTGCTTGTACTAATAATCATTAAAAGGTTTCATGATGGTCGCCATTTTGGATTTATGCAAATTAGCCGTCTTTTCACTACATGGATTTTCTTGACTTTTAGTATGTCATTTTGGTGACTTCATGGAAATGCATCGTGCTCAAATTAATTGTATTGCAATTTTTACACTAGAAGCCTGTTCATAAATCAGAAATGCTACGTGTCGATATTCTAAAATGTTCAGGTCATTGACCTTTTCCAGCTCTCCAAGGTCAAAGTTCAAGACTTATAACCCACCAAATTTTTTCTAAAATATCAAGATACCTTGAAAGTCAATATTGAATCATTTTGTTATCATTATAACCATATTTATTATGTACTAATGATGCAAAACATAAATTTTCTGATATTGTTTCTGTTTGTTTGTTTCTGTTTGTGGTAACTCCCGTAGGAACTCGGCAGGACAGCATTTTTTGCTGGTAAACGCCAAGCTGGTATATAACCAATTACCTTGGAAACTTTTTACGTCTAGGTTAATCAGTCATAGTGGCTGACGTAATAGACGACAGATATCACTCTTGGGCCTTTTTATCAAAGTGGAGACAATGGCAGAGTTGGGATTCGAACTCACAACCTTGCGATTATGAGTCCAATGCTCTAACCACTGGACCACACGACCCGTTGTATTGAGAGGTCATTGACCTCTAGAGGTCAGCAGAGTTCAAATTTGACTTGCATATTGCTTTCAAAATGAAGTCTATGTTAAGATATAACACTGGTTAAAGTGTTATGCTTTTATCATAATTTTTGAAAGTGCTATGATCAGAACAATGTTTGTACTACTATCAATAATCATCAAAAATTCTCATGATAGTCGCCATTTTGGATTTATGCAAATTAGACATCTTTCCACTACATGGATTTTTTTGGACTTTTAGTATGTCATTTTGGTGACTTCATGGAAATACATCGTGCTCAAATTAATTGTATTGCAATTTTTACACTAGAAGCCTGTTCATAAATCAGAGATGCTACGTGTCAATATTCTAAAATGTTAAGTTCATTGACCTTTTCCAGCTCTCCAGGGTCAAAGGTCAAGACTTAAAAGTGATTAGAATGCCCAGTTATGGACTGGCATATCAAATATATTCAGTTCGCGCTTCGCGCTCGCATCGATTAGTTAGATTCCCATCCTATTAATGATTACAGACAAGACTTAGTATGTCCAAATTCTAAGTAAGAATATCAACATTTTCCGGCTCACGCTTCGCACTCGCATCAATTGCTTAGTTAGATGACCACCCTTTACATGATTACCAACAGTGCATAGGACGCCAAAATTTTAAGGTCAGAATATAATTATGTACAGTTCGTGTTTCACACTGGCATCAATTGTTTAAATATTCGTATCCCATTCTAGTTTAAAAGTCGGAAATTCGATCAGTTTCAGCTCTCGCTTCGCGCTCATATCAGAAGTTCAGTAAAATAAATATTATGTTCATTGCTAAGGATTTCGAATTTAAAAGTCGGAAATAAAAAAGATTTCAGGTCGTGCTTTGCGCTGGCATAGATTGTTTAGTTAGATTCTTATCTTTTAATGATAAAAAAAGTAAATTTCCAGTTCTCTAGTCAGAAAATAAAATGTTTGGTTAAATACGTATTCTGTTCATCTTTACAAAAATTGCTAATAGTCTATCTTATTGCTCGCATTAAATGATAGGAGGGATATGTTTCTTTTTCATGAGTCACAGGGAAACCGTCATTAACAGGTAGCTTTTCAGATCAGTATTATAAAAGTTTCAGCTCGCACTCGCAATATACTCTTCATGAGCCACTGCAATCTGTCATTATCAGCTCCCTTTTAGATAAGTGTATTGAAATTTCTTGCTCGTGCTTCGCGCTTGTATTTTTTAAAAATTTAGTTACATATGCATCTTGTTCAAGATTAACTGCTCAAAATATTAAGGTTTATATCCTTATACATGAAATATAAGAACTTAGCTCGCGCTTCGTGCTCGTGTTACTTCTTTATGCCTTATCTTGTTATATTGTTTTTTTTTAAACAAAGCTGAGATGTAGTTGAAAGTGCAGTCTTTTGAGAGGAATACCCCTTAAAAATCAGCAATCGGTAGCCAATCATGAAAAGGTGAATGAAAATATTTTTTCTGCAAATTCCCGCCACCTCCTCCTTGTTTAATAGCGAAAGCTGGATCGGCCCCTGCGTACATGTACATGGATTTTTTTTTACCTGCACATAAGCATTGCATTTGCAAATTATTGTTAGATATTAATTATATTCATGATAACAAAAAGTATTTAGCACTTGCTTTGAATTCCCATCATTCATTAGTGAGTTTCCTGCATGAAAAAAAAAAAAAATTCACTTCTGGTCAGTATAATAAATATTTAGCTTGAGATACACCATTTGTTCTTTTTATTTTTCAGATGGGAATATGAAAAATATTCCAGCTCTCACTTCGAGCTCGTATTGCTTGACTCGAGAGATAAACAGATTTTTTTTTTATTCTAAGTAAGACATGCTTAAAGTTCACATTTTCAGAATATAATATCAAAATTTTTCACCTCGCGCTTCATGCTCGCCTCATATTATTTTATTATGTTCGCATTCTGCCCTGAATGTTTCTTACATGTGTGTGACTGCAAAGCTCGAGCAGATTTTTTTTTGATACTCTTACCTGGCAACCGGAAATGTCCTTATTTATAATCATTAATAAATCAGTAATCAATAAATAATTAATAACTTAATCGCATTAATTGTAAAATAGAATATGAATCGTGTTCGTCCTAATAGGTCTAAACACACGAAAAATTAACAGATCAGCTTTCGCTTTGCGTTCGCATTATTTTCTTAGGCCTTGTGAGATACCTCATCGGTTTTTCTTATAATAAATCTAATATTTTATTTTACTTCGGTCAGTATCCCCAAAACAAATTTATATTGGTGCCCTCTAAAAAGTTCCGCCCCCGCCCCGCTGAATCATTTCTAGCTACGCCACTAATGAGGAGACTGAGTCGATTGCCTTCGAGATTACATTATTTCCAAAAGATTTTTCAATAATATACCTGAATGATTTTCCAAAACGACTTGTAAAGAAATTACAGCTCCTGCTCACACACTTCTAGTAGGGCCTACTCTGATAAGAAATTGAAACACGCAAATGCTTAAAACAGAAAACAGAAAATCGCTCGCGCTTAGCGCTTGCATCTATTCCATTTGAAAAAGTAATATCACATAATGTATCATGATTTTGTTTTCTTCACGAAAAATTGTGGTCCTCAATTGCCTTTTTTCATGTGACTATGAAATAAGATAATTCAACACGCATTTCAAGCACTTATGTTTGGCTGGCGGGGATGGAGGGGCACGATTTTTCGTAAACTACACAGGGGCGCCAAAATCAGGTCCAATTTGGGCACCCTCCCTACGAAATCCGGTATCTGCGCCTGGTATACATATGAAGAGTTTAGTTGCAAAAGGGGTTAGGTCCTTTTTGGACCATTCCGAGAAAAACCATGTTTTTTATTCACACTTGATGCAATATTCTTATGAGAAACTAATTGTCATGATGTACTATCCCATTATGTAAACATAACATTGGGTATAAAAAAATTCTACCTGTCTTCAATTTTTTTCTATAATATATTCTTTTAAAAATTATCATTGTGGACCAAAGGCCTTTTGCAAGTAAGCTGAAATGAATCCGATCTATTTTTTATTAAAAAGGTGATTTTTCTTTGCTACTTTTATTAACGTTTTCATGTGAATTTAAAATTTTCTTTGTTTTCATCAGAGGGACAAACAATTTAAAGGTTTTGAGACAGAAAACAATAAAATGAACAATTGACCTAACCCCTTTTGACAAAGGAGCTCTTCAGAAGAGTTCGTTTGCAAAAGGGGTTAGGTCCACTCCAGGAAAATCATTTTTTTTTCTTTCATATTGCAATATTCTTATGCGAAACTAAATTTTCATGACAACTACCATGAGAACATAAAATTGGGTATAAGATAAATCTACCTGTCTTCATATTTTTTCAAATATTCTTTTCCAAAAAATATGTGTGGACCTAACTCCGTTTGCAACAAAACTGAAATAGACCTAACCCCTTTTGATTTTTTTTTGCCATTTTAGATTGCTTTTTAAGGGGAATTTCAGCTTTTCTTTTGTATCATCCTATAGAGCTACTAAAAATAAATACATTGAGACAAAAAAAACATCAAATTTGATGAAAAATGGACGCAACCCCTTTTGCAAGTGAGCTCTTCATATTCTCCCATATAAAATGCGAGCATGCAGCGCTCGCTGATAAGTTTTGACAATCAGTCGTGAAAAGGAAAAGCATATTTTTACTTTATGGACTACACTTAGAGAATAGGTAGACCTACTTGGCTAACCAAATAATACGTGTGCCCATCGCGGGCTGAAAATGTTGATACTCGACTATATTACGGACATTTTACAAAACGCTTTTAAAATTCAATTCGTAAATATTGAAAAATATTGAAAGCTCGATGTTTTATAGCTAAAATATATTTTGTATATTGACTGCAAAAATAATAAGCTTCATATTAGCCTATTGAGCAAGATATGTATCTCATCACATGCAATGCAAGCGCGAAAGGGGAGCAAAATTATACATATTTGTTTATATAATTGTCCAAGGCTTCCCCTAACTTTATTACATGTATATTCACTCGTTATCTTCCTCTTTTCCCCTCCTTGTTTCGTTCTCCCCCCCCTTCAGTGCCCCGACCCCTGGAATAACAACCCTCTTTTATCTTCTAATATTATGGCTGGCAACCCTCTTTTCCTATTATGACTGGCGACCCTATACTCCTATTATTACTGGTCACCTTCTCTATTTTCTTGATAAGTCTGTCGACCCTCTCTCTATTAATGATATAATTGGCGACCCTGCACTCTTATTATGACTGGCAACTCTTCTACCCTATTAGAACTATCGAACCTCTTCCCCTATTATGAAATGCGAACCTTTTCTACTACTAGGACAGGCGAATTCTTTCGATTATTATGACTAGCGACCCTAATCTACTATTATGACTTACGACCCTCATCTGCTATTATGACTGGCGAACCTCTTCTGCTATTATGACTGGCAACCCTCATCTACATGTACGCACACACACGTGCGCTCACCCCCCTCACACACACACACACATATATATATATATATATATACACATACATAGTATGTGTATGTGTGTGTGTATATATAATGAAGATCCTATTATCTAATCCTCATTCTGATGTGCTTAATTATTGTTTTAGTGGTCCAAACATGGAGTAGTGTGTGTACAGCGCTCTCCATGCAAATTTTCCGAAGGGCAGATAGCTCTGGGGAACCCTTTTTAAGCTACGCCTACCATTGTTCTTTTTATTCATTTCTTTCACAACATATTGGAATACAAGAGTTGCCGAAGCTGAATAATTTATTTTATATATATTTATATATATATATATATATATATATATATATATATATATATATATATATATATATATATATATCTTACTCTGCCAGGCCCAATACCCCTCTACTGCCAAGGATATTCGAGGGAATCCTAAATTGACCGAAACGTGAGCAGTGACTGATTTTAAAACGATAATAATTCTTTACCCGTACGTTGTATAAGGAAACCTTCTACACATGAAATGATGCATGGTTCATGGGCTTTATGGTCGTGTTATTATCTTTTATATTCGCGTTTAGAAAAATGGAGAAAAGATGTAATATTTTACATCGTTTTTTTTCAATAAGTAAAACCTAGAAAATTATGATTTCATGAACATTTCAAAGAGTAAATAACCTGAGGAATTGTAGAGATAGCAATAAATTAAGAAGATAATATCAAAGTTCAATGTTTACCCTTTCAAATGACGTATCTATTGATGAAATTTAACAAACAGAAATAACGAAAAATAATGCTCTTTTAAAATACTATTTTGCTATTCAAGTTATTTCCTCTGAAGTACGAGAGAGTATATATACACACGCAATTGAAAGGACCTGTTCCAAAAAAGGGCATTGTCGTCGATCAAGTGACCAATCACGGCACAGCTGCGATCCCCACTCAAACACACACAATAATATATTAGAGCCATGTATCTTCAAAGTGCGGCCAACCGTACCCTTTCATTCGTGTAGTCTTCAAAATAAGACTCTGATTTTTTTTTTATTCGTAGTGTAACAAACAAAGTTAAGGAGACAAAATAAAAAAGAACTAAAGATGATATATTGAAATATAGATAAAGAGGGGTCGGACAGATTCATTACTAACAAGTTTGGGGTATAAAATCCTACAAAATAATATGGGCGTTCTTGGGAAAGTGCACAGAAGTAAGAAAAAAAACATTTTTCGTAAATCAAAGAAGAGGAAATGCAGATCAGTTACAAACAAAAAAATCAATACAAATTTTCAAAAAGAAAATAGGCCTCTTTGTTCTGTATTACTGGTCTGACCAAAGTAGCCGCCTGTTAATATTCTACGTGACTACATTATTTTGTTCATGCCACCAAGTCATGAACAATAGATGCCCAGACTCTCTTTCATGAGGAATCTCTAATCCGCGCTCCCTCCTGACCTATTGTCTAGGAGAGTAATTTAGCACAGGAGGTTCATAGAAATCGGGGCTTACGCGCGTCTTTTGATTTGACTTTTGAATACTTTCAAAGGTTCCGGTATTTATTTCTTTTCACATTTTGCTTTTTTTATGGGTGACCCAGGTAAAGAGAAAACAATTTGCCCCCTACAGTAAAATCCTGCATCCGCCCAGGGCCTCCCGAGCTCGTAGCACTATTCGTGTTAAAAAAAATAATTTGTTCAGATAACATAATGTACAATAATATGCGTGGCATAAAGAAATGTAATATTCAACCAGTTTCCGTCGTTATTATTTTAATTTCTACTCTCTAAAGTCGTTTTAAAATCCCCTTCATAGTGACGTCGATGATGCAGCAACTAACAGGTCGGTCTAATCGGTTTTGTTAATGTATCCCTTTCTTTTCCTCAAAACATCTGATATTACTGTATATACTCCGTTTACTTTTTCTCTGACCAATGGTTTGATTTAGCAAAGGAAAAACATCCACCTTGAAAGAAAATAAATCTTGAGACAAATAAAGCGGTAATATCGGCCGTTTTAATTATCACATTTTCTTTTGCTTCTTCCCATTTTACTCATATTTTTGTAAGAAGTTTGAATATGATATTGATAAGCATAACAATGTCAATCAATCTTTTTTTATATAATGGTTTGGGCTATAAAAACACAAACGAATATGAACCGTTATTTACCTAATCTTAAGTTTATGAAGAGAGAGTTTGGCTGCAGAAGGAATGCAATTGATATGATTACAACAATTATTTTTTTAATAATAATCATAATGATGGTGATGATTACACTGATGGCAATAACATTAATAATTATAAGAAGAAGGTGTAGGAGAAAAATAATTATAATGATAACAATAATGATAATAATGATTACGATAATAGTAATACTAATAATGATAATAATAATAATAATAACTGAATAAATAAATAATGAGTGTGATGATTGCAGTGCGATGAGAGTTGGAAATGACAGCCTTCTTTACTCATATATTTATAACAAGAACAATTTTGTGAGAATGCTAAAAAAACTAAGTACAAGACCTTCCCCCCCCCCCCTTCCCCCCAAAAAATCTCCCCCAAACCGTGCACATTTGCAGGCAGAAAAAAAGCCTTGACACAAGAATACTACCATACCGGCCTGCAAAAGACCCGATCGATAGCTCATGAATATTCATAAAACAATAGCAAATGGGCAAGTAGCGTTATATGAGAGACATCGTACCGCTCTGTCATTGGTCAATTCCGTGCTGAATGCCTTCGCACACTCGCCTTTGCTCTGCCAATAGAAGTATGTGTATTGCTACACACAACCTTTATATCACACGTGTCTATAGGGGAAATCTTGATTCAGATCGCGGCAATATCCGAAATTAGCTCTTCAAAATAATGATGCAAAAATGACATTTTACTCAAAAAATGTCTATGTAAACCACTATTTTTTATATGACAAAATCAATTGTGAATTCCTTGCCAATATAACAACATAAAAAACACAGAATATGGTGTTGATTTTCTGGCTGTAAAATTGTTTAAACAAAAAAAAATTACTTGGGCAACTATAGATGCCAATGGCACTAGAGGGCTATGGGCAACTATAGCTGCCAATGGCTCTTAAAGAGTTAAATATAATACAGATTTTGACTAATGGGGTGTGTAATATAAACATTCTTTGGACCGCCGGATTTATATTTTACCGAGGCAAAATATGATCATGAGGAAAAATATCAATCCTTCAGGCGGTCCAAAGAATGTTTTTTACACACCCCATATAAAGTTAATATATCTTATATAAGATAGCCTTGAATGATAAAGATAGATCTAACTTTAAATCTAAATTTAAAACTAGGTCTACGGAGCGTGCAGTAGATCAGTTGTGTATGATATTGACAGTGACTGATGGAACTGGTGTATGTAATGTTAGTCTAACGTATTGAATGCCCATTTTCTAATCAAAATCAAGTTTATTTAGGCCTAACTTGTTAGATCAAATTTAGAGTCCAGTCCAGGTCCAGGACCCAAGGAAGATCGAGAATGCATGTTGAGCCATGATCAGGTGCAGATTCTGATCTAATTGGGTTGAGATAAACATGACTAAGATAGATCTAGAAGACTAGATCTATGTCAGACTACTGTTGGTGGTGGTCCTGATCTTTCTGTTGTCGAACCAAGTCCAGGACCAAATCTAACTAATGTTTTGCTAACACTAACTTACGCTGTCGTTAGCAAGATTTAACATTAGATTTCTCTAACTTTTAGACTCTAGCCTAGAACTTTATTTAACACGTTAAAAAGTTAGACCTAACGTAGATCTTGGCCTTGGCCTAAATCTAGATCTACTTACCCAATTGTATCGTCCAAAAGCTGATCTTATTCCTCATTGCTCATCACACATCACCACAAATATTTGACGTTAGACCAAATCCAAAACTAAAGTTTTAAAAGTTAGGGTAAGCTTCAGTCTCTATCTGCTAAACTAACTGTTAATTCATTGGCTACACTAACCAATACATATCCATAAATTGCTGAATAACTGAATGCTCCGAATGTCAGAAATGACGGTTATTCCTGTCTACACAGATAATTGAAGAAGGCCTAACGTTAGATCTAACCCGTACTCGTAGTAGGCTCCTCGTCGTCGTCGGACTCACTTAAATTCCGCGGTCCGTTATGTTCGAAGAGTGTTGATCGATTGTAAACGGTCTTAGCTTTAGTCCCACATATGTTATTTCCGTGTAATTGGTAACATCTAATCCAAAGAGGGCGCCATGCACGTATAGAAATATATTCATGGACCGACTGGTCAATATATTCATCGAAGGTGGGCCGGCTGGGAAAATACATTGATTTCTATCATATTATATATTATATAAATAGATATAATTATAAATGGTTTAGTAAATGCCGTAGAAATATATATATATACAGTGCGTCCCAGAAAAAACAAAAACGAGATTAAGCGATGATTTATCATAACTTAATCACAAATACAATAGACAAATTACCTACCAATGTAAAGCTTAGAATCTCCTCTTTTGTTTGATATTACTAAGATTATTCCCCATTCACGCATGAGTGAGCAAAATGATTTGAAGAAAGGATACCAAAAATCCATTTGGCGGGGAGTATCTGAATTTAAAAAAGAAAATCACATGCCTAAAAAGTTCAATATCTGCTCTTTTATTTGATACATTAATCACAAGAAATGGTCAAGAAGTAAAAAAGCTATGTTCCCTCGAAACAATGCTTGTATTTACATAATTTCATTAAAAATACGTGTTTTTAACGGTCTCCCACAGAAGCTATCGCATGGTTAACAAAAGACTTAGTGCATGGCTGATCGTCAACAAAACGGAGTGTCAAGTGAGTTTGAAAGCTAGCCTGTTGAACCTCTTAATTTTATGAAATTATTGAAATTCAAGCCTTATTTCAAATAGCCGGAACTTTGGTATTTCTTGACATTTTCTGTAATTGAGGTATCAAATTAAAGAGCAGATATTGAACTTTTCAAAAATGTGGTTTTCTTTTTGAAACCCAGATACAGCCCGCCAAATGACTTTTTGGTATCCCCTCTTCAAATTGTTTTTGCTCACTCATGCGTGAATGAGAAATAATCTAAGTATTTCAGATGAAAGAGGAGATTCTAAGCTTTAAAATGGTAGGTCATTTGTTTATTGTATTTGTGATTAAGTTATGATAAATCATCGATAAATCTCGGTTTCGTTTTTTGTGGGACGCACTGTATATATATATATACTTCGGCTACCAACGTCATCTACAACGCGGAAGTAACAACCCCAGACAAGAGGATGACCTACATTGGCCTCACGGAGCCCCCCTTCAAGTCCAGGTACTATAACCACCTCCAATCCTTACGACACGAACGGTACCAGAACAGCACGGAACTGTCGAAGTTCATCTGGGACCTGAAACGATGCGACACGCCGTATACCATCAAGTGGTCAATCGTCAGCCATGCGCAAGCATAATCCAACGAGACAAAGAGATGTACCTGTGCCTCACCGAAAAACTTCTCATTATGAACGCTGATAAGCAGTCACTGCTGAACAAAGGCCCAGAACTCGTTTCGAAATGCCGCCACCAAAACAAGTTCAAGTTATGCAATTTCAAAGACAATCTTCTGTAATCACCATGCACGCACATCGTATAATGCAGTGATATCACCAAGACTAGTGATGCAGCCTTTATAGGCATAATTTTCAATTTCACTTTCATTATTATCAATTCTATGTCATCTCCTCTTATCAATTAATCGATCAACCACCCATCGCGGATTATCGATTATTTGAAAAACATTCAAATTGTAAAAACCTCAGCGCGCACTGGGTACCTAGTTTCCTGCGCCCACTATGTGCGTGTTTGGTGTAACGCACTTTGCGCGACCGCGACATGCATTGTTCAATGGTATTGAAAAGTTTTATCAGTTGCCTGAAGATCGCACCTCACGTAGTTTGCGTGAAACTCAGAGTTGCAATTAAATTTGATGAACCTCCAGTCAACTTTGTGAACTTGTGTTTATTATAATATATATATATATTAGATAGCCAAGACAGATAGCCAAACAGAAGCAGACTATTCCTATTATATATATATATATATATACATATATATATATATATATATATATATATATATATATATATATATATATATGTTTATATGTACATATGTATGGGGAATTTTATGGCCAGTCGCATTACACTTTTATGTGTTCTGTTTAAACACATTGTTCTGTCAGTTTTACAGGGGCAGGGACCTGAGAAGCGGGGGTGCTGGGGGTGCTGAAGCACCCCCAGAAATTATCATGGGGGTGCTGCGTGTATTATTTTCCATAGACAGCACCCCCACGAAATTAGGTTCCCCCTGTATTTTTTTAAATATGTTATAATGTACATGATTATCACATCAGACAATCGCAAATCATTTATATAGTCTTTCACATATTCCAATAACATCCCTCCTATATAACGCGACTCAATCAAGCTCCAGCGGGGCAGCCACTCCGATACAGACGTAGTCGCGCGCAATACGTGATACACACTGGGGTGGTTGAAACTTCCAGGTTTTATGTCGAATCAAGTGAGCGCGCGCCCGACCGCCCGTGTATTGTATACAATAATTACAAGTAATAGAAATCAAATTTCAAAGTCTTTTTCGCCCTGCCCCATGGCCCTACGGGCTGGGAAGCGGGGGTGTTCGGGGTGAAGCAACCCCAAAATTTGGGGGTGCTGCGTGTGTTATTTTCCATATATATAGGCAGCGCACCTCCTGGAAATCTAGTGGTAGCTGATAAATGACAGAAATGTAATGAAAATGAACGACGTTTTGTAGAACCCCCCCCCTTCAGAATTTTCTGACACATTACTTGAAATAGTGTTTAAATTCACCCTCTTTCAGATCGGAATATCAAATGTTATCTGCTCGCGCTTCGCGCTCGCATTATTGATTTTTATCATAAAAAATGTATTTAGAATGCCCAGATACTATATAGGTCTAACTCTAAACACGCGCACGCATGTTTTATTCAGATACGCAGCTTCACCAGCTTGATTTTGGGGGGGGGGTACTCCGGGCTGAAAATATTTATATCAAATACATTTTATCAAAATAAATAAATTTTATCAAAATCTGATAACGATTAGTTAAGTTATTTAATTCTAAAGTTTAGCAATATTTTATGAAAATGGTGATATGCATGTCGTCATGAATATTTAATAGGTGGGCTGATGCTGTCACATCCCCACTATCCTAGCTGTTCCTTGTGGAATAAAAATTGTTTCATTTTTTTCATACCAGAATGAATGATATGTCTCCCTTATAATGAAATAAGTTGCAGCAAAGAATATCTAATGGACTAAATCAGTTGTCAATTCAACTGTTTTTGGTTCTTGAAAGGAAAATATTGAATAAACCTAAGTTTATATAATAAAATACAAAAGAACAAGTGGGGAATAATGCTAATCTTCAAAATGCAATAACTGTGATTCCTTGTCTGATTTTGATCAAATCTTTATTATTATGTTCGTCTGAGTTTTCTTTATCTGTTCAAACCATTTTATATTCAGTGTGGAGTTTCAGATCAGAATATCAAAAATTTTCTGCTCGCGCTTCGCGCTCACATTATTAATTTAAGAATATATCCAATTACCAATCATTTTCTTGATTAAACATGAATGGAATGTCCCGTTTTCAGGTCTCGGAAATCTCAATTTTGTTTCCGCTCGCATCAATTGTATAGTTATATACCTATCCTGTTCATGATTAGAAAAGTGCATAAGATGTCTCGTTTTTAGGTTTGAAATCTCATTTTTATTTCCGCTCGCGCTTCGCGCTTGCATCAATTGTATAGTTTTATACCTATACTCATCATGATTAGAAAAGTACTTAGAATCTCTCGTTTTTTTGGTCTGAAATCTCAATTTTGTTTCCGCTCGCGCTTCGCGCTCGCATCAATTCTAAATATACCTATCCTGTTCATAATTAAAAAACGTGCTTAGAATGTCCAGTATTTAGGTCGGAATGTCAAATTTTTCAGCTCGCACTTCGCGCTCGCATTATTTGATTGTTGATATATGTATCGTCTTCATGGGTAACTGCAAAACAGTCCTTATAACACGTCCCTTTCGATCAGGCCTGAGCGTATATAAAAAAATATCTGCTCGCGCTCACAATTATTTGTTACATACGCATCTTGGACCACAAACATTGCTCAAAATGTTCAATTTTCAGGACAAAATACATGAAATTTCCACAAAAAATATCTCGCGCTTCGCGCTCGATATTATCTAATTATATATTTATGTTCTTTTATAAGAAGAAAGCCAAGAAGTGACTGTCATATATATGTATATTTATATATATATATATATATATGTGTTTGTGTGTGTGTAATTATGTTAAACTCAATAGTGTCTGTCCCCCCCCCCCCCCACCTCTGAGGAGAGATTTCAGCACCCCCACTGAAAAAATCGTTCCCAGGTCCCTGTACAGGGGTGCACTGCAAAAACTCCGGTGTTGATTTGACACCAGCCTGCAATCTATATATGTCCACACCAGAGAAGTGTTAAACAACACCTGTTTTTGTATTAGTCTAACACCAGGTGTTTTCACAACACCAATTAGTATTAAAACAGCATCGGTTTGATTCCAAACTGGTGTTGTTTCAATACTTCTCTGGTGTGGACATAAATAGACTCCGGTCTGGTGTTAAATCAACACCGGAGTTTTTGCAGTGTGAGTCTTTCTGCCAAGTTTATACTGTCATTTTATCTTGACATCTGAGGCTTTAGAACAATACATACACAATGGTTGTAGGCTGCACATTGTGGACACAAGGACGTCCCAAAAATCGGGTCAGTCGCATTACACAAAAGTAACATGGAAAAACGTGACTAATAATTTTTTTTTATAGTTCTTTCAATTTAAAACAATTTTACCAATTTCAATACCTGCAAAACATTACTTACATAATTATAAAGATCTAAAATAAGACATTTGGATTTGGGAAGCAACTTTAAGCTTCTTTTGTAGATATAAAAACTCAGGTCAGTAGCAAAACGGCCGGTCACATTACATGTTGTCCGGCACCACAAATTTGACATTTTATAAACCTTTCCCACAACTTACTGTATATTTCAAAATTTTGTTTTTACTGTTTGCAGGCTGAATTATTATTATTATTTCTATTTTTTTTTTTGGGGGGGGGGGGGCTGGGTAATAATGACAATTGTTTCCATGTTAATTTCTTTTATTAGAGAGTTTAGTTGCAAAAGGGGTTAGGTCCACTTTGGACCATTCCGAGAAAAAAACATGTTTTTTATTCTCACTTATTGCAATATTATTATGAGAAACTAAATTGCCATAATGTACTACCCTATCATGTGAACATAAAATCGGGTATAAAAGAAATCTACCTGTCTTCAACTTTTTTCTTTATATTAAAAAAAAATATCACTGTGGACCTAACCCCTTTTGCAAGTTAACTGAAATGAATCCAATCTGTTTTGATTAAAAAAGTGATTTTTCTTTGCCACTTTCATTCACGTTTTCATTTGAATTTCAAATTGTCTTTGGTATCATCAAAATGACTAAAAATTTAGAGGTTTAGAGACAGAAAACAATAAAATTTATGAAAAATGGACCTAACCCCTTTTGACCAATGAGTTCTTCAGAAGAGTTTAGTAAAGGGGTTAGGTCCACTCCAAGAAAATATTTTTTTTAATTCTCCCATATTGCAATATTCTTATGGGAAACTGAATTTTCATGATACCCTACCATGAGAACATAAAATTAGGTATAAGAGAAATATACCTGTCTTCATATTTTTTAGATATTCTTTCCCCCCCAAAAAAAAATGTGTGGACCTAACCCCTTTTGCAACTAAACTGAAATGGACCTAACCCCTTTTGTAAAAAATATATTTTTCTTTGCTATTTTAGTTCACTTTTTAATAGGAATTTCAAATTTTCTTTGGTATCATTTTATAGAGCCACTAAAAATCTATACATTAAGACATGAAAAATCAAATTTGATGAAAAATGGACCAAACCCCTTTTGCAAGTGAGCTCTTCAATTCAAGACTTTAATATTGCACCATTCATACTCATTATTATCATATATATGTTATCCAAGAACTATTGCCTTTTATTAGCTTATCTAATTTGGAGGTAGGAAATAAAACTAATTATTACGATTGTCGAATTAAATTGTACGAATGTGCAAAATTGCAACATCAGCGCACAAAGGGTTAATATAATGTAAAATTATGACTTTCAGATTATCCAAGAGAAATTTTGTTTGCAAAACAAACACTAATTTTCCATTAAATTGTGGGTAAATTGAGGGTAAGTAAAAATAAATATATAAAATCCCATGTATATAATTTTTGTAGGGTTCGGATTCTCCTATAAGGAGATGCGTAAGGGAGGAACCTGTTGCTAATTATGTTCCCTTTTGCATTTATGAACTTTCATACGATTTTTTAATAGAAAATTTTGATCCACATTTGAAATAGAGTCAATATATATTTCTTAAACTGTCCTCTTTTGCTTGGAATCGCCCATATTTTTTGGTATGCATAATTATGAATACCGGTGTTACCATTACCTCAGTAATAACAGCCGTTAATTGATATAAAATTTTGAGTTGTGAAAAATGCATTTATTTAGTTGTAACTGTGACAGTGAATGAAATCTAATGAAATGTAAAAGAATACTACCATCTCCACGTGCAGGTATATCTCCTTTCGACAAACAGGGAGCTTTACCTGTAGCAAAAAAGTCGTTGAGATAACGTGACATGTTTTTGAAAAATATCCTGTAACTAGTATCTTGATAGATATATGATTCATAATATACGATGGTAAATATTTGATCAAAGGACAAGTCCACCCCAACAAAAAATTGATTTGAATAAAAAGAAAAAATCCCACAAACATAACACTGAACATTTCATCAAAATCGGATGTTAAATAAGAAAGTTATGACATTTTAAAGTTTCGCTTAATTTCACAAAACAATTATATGCACATCTTGGTTGGTATGCAAATAAGGAGTCCACCAAACAAAAATTGATTTGAATAAAAAGGGACAGATCCAACAAGCATAACACTGACACAAACATAGCACTGAAAATTTCATTAAAAATCGGATGTTAAATAAGAAAGTTATGAAACTTAAAAGTTTTGCATTATTAAAAAAAACCAGTTATATGCACATCCTGGTTGGTATGCAAATGAGGAGACTGGTGACGTCATCCACTCACTATTTATTTTGTATTTTATTATATGAAATATTAAACAATCTAATTTTATCCTAATTGTCTAGTGAAACAGTGATTAATTCCTCCATGAACATGTGGAAATAGCATTGTTTAATATTATATGATTCAGTCAAGTCGGTTCCTATGGTCAAATCTGTTAAAAAAAAATGAAATGTTGTATAATTCAAACAATAAATAACAAAAGAAATAGTGAGTGATGGACATCATCGACTGACTCATTTGCATGTCACTGAGTTGTGCATATCACTGTTTTGTGAAGAATAAGCGAAACTTTAAAATGCCATAACTTTCTTATAATACACCCGATTTTGATTAAATTTTCAGTGTTATGCTAGTTCTTCGCCATTTATTCAAATCAACATTTTGCTGGGGTGGACTTGACCTTTAAATATGATCATATATGGTCTATAATACTCATTATTCATTAAATACATATATCTTGGTAAATCAAACTTTATCATACGTGTGACATATGATCGAGGTAATTACTGGACGAATACACACACGATATTAATATAGAGCACTACATGAATCCTTGCTATTCGAGGAAGCATATATTCTCAAACCCATGACCGTTCATAATACTTTACGTATTAGTGAATTTACGCATTTTCAGGTTTTGCGCAAATAATTTTTCATTATCTGTAAAAGAGTAAGTGGTGCTTACTCGAGTGGAGAGATTGTTTGATAATTACATCGCAATTTATTCAAAGAGATTGATACAAATATATAAATGTGTAAAAACCTTTAGGATTATAACAAATGCAAACGAATATTTCAAATGGAAACTATGATACGCATTATATACAGTGCGTCCCACAATAAACGACACCGAAATTTATCGATGATTTATCATAACCTAATCAGAAGTATAGTAGACAAGTAAACTACCATTGTAAAGCTTAGAATCTCTTCTTTCATCTGGAATTTCTTAGAATATTCCTCATTCACGCATGAGTGAGAATAATCAATTTACAGAAAGGATACAAAAAATCAATTTGGCGGGGGTATCTGAATTTCTAAAATAAAATCACATTCCTAAAAAGTTCAATATCTGCTCTTTTATTTGATACTTTAATCACAGAAAATGGTAAAGAAGTAAAAAAGTTATGTTCCCTCGAAATACTGCTTGTATTTCCATAATTGCATTAAATAAACGTGTTTTCACCGGTTTCCCACAGAAGCTATCGCACGGTTAACAAAAGACTTAATGCATGGCTGATCGTCAACAAAACGGAGTGTCGAGTGACTCCAAACGCTAGCCTGTAAAACCTCTCCATTTTATGAAATTATTGAGATTCAAGCTTTATTTCAAATAAGAAGAGCTTTGTTATTTCTTGACCATTTTATGTAGTTGAGGTATCGAATTGAAGAGCAGATATTGAATCTCTTAGAAATGTGGGTTTCTTTTTGAAACCCAGATACGGCCCGCCAAGTGACTTTTTGGTATCCCCTCTTCAAATTGTTTTTGCTCACTCATGCGTGAATGAGAAATAATCTTAGTAATTTCAGATGAAATAGGAGATTCTAAGCTTTAAAATGGTAGGTCACTTGTTTATTTCATCTGTCATTAAGTTATGATAAGTCATCGATAAATCTCGGTTTCGTTTTTTCTGGGACGCTCTGTATAGTCAGATATAATAATGCTCACCAAATCTGTACAAGATCCATGACAGTAAGCCTGTTGCAAATACTGTTGGTAAAAAGAGAATTATAAAACAATATGCTGCTTTCAGGAAAGCAAAAACAGTATGAAATAAAGAAATAAAATTAAATAAATTAACTAAAACCAATCTTATGCCCTGTAATTAATATATAATGTATATATATTGTATGACGTGGGCGCCACCAAATGGGGGGGGGGGGGGGGTGAGCAAAGCCCCGTAAAAAAAAAATGGAAAACTGAATATGAGTTGATTATGGTAAGTGATGTTCTCCTATTTAGGCCGTAGAAAAGTACTTTTCATTCTTTAGATTTGATTTTCTAATTATCAATAGCCCCTCGAATGAGACAAACATCAAATGTTTGTAATTCTTATTTTTCACAGTTTTCCTGCGATAAAAGGTTTATTCAATACCAAAATAGTTATAGCTAACTACAGTTAAATTCAAAGGGCAAAACGTAAGAAAAATCATTAAAATTTGTCATTTTTTAAGATAGTCAATTTCAATAATTCGGCAATAAACTGGCAAAAGACAATTGTAAACATTTGCAATATGTGCTATATTCAATAGGTGTGATGCAATGTTGTAGTGCCTTGAAGCCCGGCCATGGCCTAAAGGTGCCTTAAGGCCTACTTTATCAAAGCCTTGGCCTTGAGGATTTTGAACCTTGAAATTTTAAGGTATTTTGTATTTTGTACTTTCATTTGTTTTTATATAAGTAATAATAACTGTTTCAATTGTTCTGTATATATCTTAATGGCACTAATGGTCAATACATCCAGTCAGCAGTAGCAGCAGAAGTAGTAAGGGTTCTAGCAGTGCCATCAATTGTAATTATCACCGTTATCAAGAATTATCACCACATATGTAGCAAAAACATGAGCAGTGATGAAAAATTACAATATTTATTGGTAATGAGTTGTAATCATGACTGATGATGATAATGGCAATATTAGTAATAATGATAATAATGATAGCAATAATGATTATGATAAAGATAATAGCGATTTGATGACAGGAATAATTCTGATAGATCTGTTTGCATTTTTGACCACAATATTCATAGTTTAAAAATAGCTAAGTCTTAACAAGGTTCATTTCTATGATTTTCTTTGTATTATTTTGTTTGGCCAACAAGAATGTTTTAAGTCTTAATGATATTCTGAAAAGATTTGGTAAACTTGAACACAATCTTCAATTTTTTCATATCCAAATGGGCTATGTCAATGACATGATAAGCCAAAAATTTCGAGGGGCCAAGCATGGGATACAGAGCAAAATTTTTGCAAAAAAGAGTTGAAAGCGATTGAAGCAAGCGAGCGAAACTTTTCACTTTCTTACTATAAGAAAAGCTAATTTTGTGATAGACAGTGACAATATGTTTAGAAAATAATATCACATTTGTTCCTTTTCCTTCGTTTTTTTTCCTTTTCTAAATTTATTCTTGATGTTGGAACTTCTTTTTCTCTGTCTCTTTCTTTATTGGGGGTCTAATATTTACAGGCGAGAAAAAGGAATGGAAAAGAGAGAGAGAGAGAAAATAGAGGGGAAAACATGTGAGGGCGTGAGAAAGATGGAGGTGACACATTTGGCTGATTAGGCAGAATATACTGCCAAATCAGTTAATATGTTGATAAGCAGTACATCTTTTCTAAATTGTATATATATGTTTGTGGTCTAGTGTTTCAGATTGACAAAACAAAGTAAAAAAACAAATGTTTACTTCTTTCTAATAATATGGTTCGACAGAGAATTTCAGTTCACTACATTTTCAAGGAAATAAGCAACGTATTTACCCTCCGACAACTTAGGGTATGGGGTGCGCCCCGTTTATTTTGTATCATTTTCAATACAACTTTATTTTGTTTGAATTCTTTATTCCGGTTTTGGGGGGGGGGGGGGGTTGTAAGCAGAACAAACATGAAAACTGACAAGAGTCCGAAAAATCCCCCTTTTCCAAAATCGAAAATGCCCTTTTTTCCAAATAAAATATGCCTTTTTTTTCAAAAAGAAATATCCTTTTTTTTGTAAAACATAATACAGTTGAGGTTTGAAATTCACCAAATTTTGGATCGCGCTCGCATCAATTATTGTTTAGTATGGAACTAATCCTGTTTATGGTTACAACAATGTTTAGAATGTGCATTTTTCGGGTTGGAATATCACCCATTTTGGGCCCGCATTCAGCATTCACATCAATTATTGTTACGTAAGGTACTCATTCTGTTCCCGTTTACAAAAAAATGCTTAGAATGTCCAGTTTTCAGGTTCGATTATCACAATTTTTTAACTCGTGTTTTGCGCTCGCATTCTTTGATTAGTAATTTGTATTTATCCTATTTATGAGTCACTAAATGCAGTCCTTAAAAACTTCCTTTTCTTAGTAGTATATCAAAAATTTCAGCTCGTGCTTCGCGCTCGCGTTAATTCTTTAGTTAGATACGCATCTTTTTCTTGATTATAAAAACTGCTCGGAATATTTGATTTTCACTTCTTATTACACAAAATGTCCAGAAGTGTGAGCTTGTGATTCGCGGTGGCATCATCTCACCAGAATACCATTTTAACAGTGATAAGCGCTATAATTGACCCAAAATCGAGTTTTACATCTTCAGAAGCTTTTTTTTCAAAACCGCTTGTTCGCTCCGCTTTCTCGCAGAAAAATAACGCCTAAATCATCATATCGAGTTTATCAATTAGAAATCACTTAAAATTTAAATTAAAAAAAAAAAAAACTTCACACAGTTGATAATCCCCTTTTAAAAATATATGTATTCACCAAAATGTCCATTTTGACGTATAAGTGCCCTTTTTGGTTTTGACCCCCCCCCCCACTAAAATATGTTTTGTCATCCCTATCCCAGTGAGTTTAGAAAGACATCCGTTGAGAATGGGCATGTCAGGATCAGATGACCGCGGTAATGATAATTATTGCAATGTAAATCGTCTAGAAAAATTATGTAGTAAATGTTATTATTATTATATGATGTCTTAATCTATCATGAAATCATTTTTGTTTTACATGTACAAGGGTCACAATTTTTCCTCGCTCAGTTCGCTCGCTCACACTTTTTATACATTTTGCAATGTGCGCCATGTCTGCCGCCTTAAGCATTGTTGGCTCATTGCTCTCTGTATCGAAAGCTTGAAATGCCTTGGCCTTGGGTTTCCATGCCTTGGCCTTGGGTAATGAAGCCTTGGCCTTTGGTATTAAGACCTTGGCCTTGGAGGTTTAATCCTTGACTACAACACTGGTGTGATGATGATGCCATGACCCCACTTTTTCATCAAATGCAAATGATATCACATTCTTATACACGTAAAGCATGTATCCTCTTTATTTCAACGAAATTGGATTGTCATAAATTGTTATTCCTAGTCCAATCTTGATGAAATTGTTATTGTAATGCTTGTTTGATCTTTCGCTATTTGTTCAAATGGTAAAATGCCAATTCGTTTATGGCCAACCTGTCCAGTCATCATATGGTCTATCATCATTTAGTCTAATGCCACTACGTCCATCAATATTTCGTCTAAGAACTATTGGTTCAATCATCACTTCTTATAATTACCAGTTGGTCTGATATTCATTTAATTTTCATTCATTTCGCCCAACTAATACTTAGTCCAATGGTAAATGTTATATGGACTAAATGAGTATCGAGCCAGCTGGTTATTAAACGAAATGACAATTAGACCAAGTAATGTGGAAAGAGGACAGAACTGATGGTAGACCAAGGGATAGTAGACGAGTTTGTAATTTCACGAATTGGCATTGAACCAATTAAACATAAACCAATCAAATTACATAATTTCCAGAAATTACCTGTTTAAGCAGAATAGCTGGGAACATGTTTTAACTGACTTGTATTAAGCCTACGTAGATATTTGATACAGTTTAAATTGTAAATGAACTTATTAATTGTTGATACTTACATACTGAAGTAATGATGAGGGGCACAATAATGACTAGATTGGGTGAGGAATTTTGTCGAATCAATCGTACTGACGTTGACTTGTTAGCATCCACTCCTGGAATATCATATGCGACGCATGTGTAAACATTTCTACTTATATGTCCGACAATTGATACACTTTTGTTCTTAGTCCCGTCTGTGTTGCTCCAAGTTTGGGTGTTGAGAGATTTTACGACATTCGACTCATCCTTAAGATACAGTCCAATATACGGATAGTAGTTATTCGCTCTACATGTTATTGTAGTTGGTAAATCTACAGTAAAGATGCAGTTGCTGTGGTCTTCGTTCATCTGGCATCCTTCAATAACGGGGAATGGATCTATTGGATGCGCTGGTTTTTAGGGAAACAAGAAACAATGTATATTATTCATATTCACCTTTTAATGCTTCAAACATTATATAAATAAAAAAAATGCAATGGAGGTTGCCATGGTTTTGGGTAAATTTGAGGTAAGGCAAGATATGAATAGCAATAGGTGATTAGCATTTATGTTACCTCATTGCTAAAATGCTTATCACCAAGTGCTATTTATGTTGCATGAAGAGTACCACTGTAGGAAAACGTGATTAGTTTGAACATCCTGGAAATTGATGCCTTGGTCAAAGCAGACAAGGTGAACCCATAACCATCGATACAAAGTTTGAAAACCCGTAAAAACCTGCTTTCTTTATGGGCAACAATTTATTAATTGGTATTAGGAATTATGAGCACTGGCTCGGATACGATGAGTGCAATAAATATAACTATTAAAGAATAGGTCCATAAAACAAACGTTTATTCAATGAACTGGAAAACATGAAACAACCACAATGCTGCATATTTCCATCAAACTCTTATTCGAAATGAGCTCAGGAAATTATGTCATTTTAAGATATTGCTTAAGTTTGATAAAACCGTTATCAAATCCTCTTCATGGTGCACATGAGTGAACCTATGGAGTCACTCAAACTATATCTTCTTAATTCATTTTATGAAAACATGCAAATTTTATTTGTAAGATATTATAATTCAATGAAATTCGCACCGTATTGTAAAATCTGCCATAAATGTTGTTGTATAATTATGTGTCATGTAATAAGATAAGTAAATATTGTGTTACATCACCGTCTCTCTCGTTTGAACATCATATGTCCTGTAAATATAAGTTTTTTTTTTTATTTTAACAGGCATTATTCTTTTTGCATACACTTACCAAACACGCTGATACTTGAGGAATTCTTATACTTTTCGTAAGTATAGACCTCAAGAACTTCGCATATGTATTGCCCTTCGTCTTCAATATCAACATTTGTTATAAAGAGCGAGTAGTCCTCGGTGATTTTAAACTTCCCTGTTTCATTGTCAGATATATGGACTTTACCATCGTATCGTTCAACCCCTTTTATTAGCTCTGAAGATGAATTGATTTTTTTCCAAGATACGATTTTAGGTCTTATATTAATCTTGCAAGGGATTATTCCAGGAAGTCCCTTCTGAAGGGAAATATAGGGATCCATTTCAAGTCCAGTAGCTGATGGTAAAATGAAAATAAAGAATTGTATCATTATTTGATAGAATAGGGTCATCCATTATTACAAAGGTGTCAACATTATTTAAAATATCACATATTGATTTATAGACAGGCCAGTAAATGGTCATGAATTAGCAAACAAACTAAAATTTAAGACCAGAAGCGGTGCGGGGATAATTTCATTAGTACATGAGCAGGGATGGTACATTCGATTGGACCACTGAATGTAATAGCCAGGGAAACAGAAATACGACTTCTACCACTTGTTAGTATCAGTCTTTCTTCATTTTTATCATTTCTTTTCGTTTTAACTCACCTCATTCTTGAAATATTTTTCATTACTACTCATAGGTAAGGGGTGTTCGCCCTCACCTTTCTCTGCATCAACTTCAATCATACATTACACACATTTATATATACCGCGACTGTTTTTAATAAAGTTGACCCCAATTGCAAAAGATCGCTTACAGATTTAAATGTTCTGTAAATAGACTAAAAAGTATCGAATTATTTTGAGCAACACAAATAAACTTACAGAACAAAGTAACATCGGTGTAGTTGTTTATCAAAATCCCTCGATGGTTGGAAACCCTACAGATGTAACGCCCTCTGTCGGCGTCCTTGACCTCTTTGATTATTAAGGAAAAATTTCTGTCTATGTCGTAAGTACCATCTTCATATCTAGAGCCGGACTTAGATCCTTCATGCCATATTACCTGAATAGGTGCCTGCTCAGGAACAATGCCCTTTAACCAGTAAACAGCGATAGGATCCTTGTTAAAACGGCATGTTAATACCCCCGGATTTCCAATGACCAAGTTTTGTTTGATATCCGTGTAAACAATTCCATCGGGGACTGCCTCTGTCTTTGTATCTAGTTATATAGGAACAGAAGAATTACAGGATCCAGGTAAATGAATTACATTTTAGGCTGAGCAATTGAAGGTCCACACCAGGGGGGGGTGTCAAAATATCATAATTGGCGGAGGATTGACGACTAAATTTTTTTCTCATTTAAGAATACTTGCTCGGGGGGGGGGGGGGGGGCACACACATATATTGGTGGTACGGGGACGTGCCTCTTTGATGAGCCTCTTTTTCAGACCTAGTTTTTAGTTCTGTAGATACTTCGAATGACAAAAAGTTCAGTTCAGAAGCCGCCCAGCCCCGTTACGAGAGATCTCAGTTCCCAGCCTGTCAAAATTGTCAAGCTCAAGCACCGTATGCGAGAGATGCACATATGGCTTTTCTAATCCCTACATATAACTAGTAGCCGCTCCATGCACGCAAGGTTAGCGCATGCACAGCGCTGTATCTACAGTGCCGCGATCCCGTTCCGTAGACCCTGTTTTTCACACCGCGCGGTATAGTTCCCAAGACCCCGTACTTTACCCTTTGAGTCAGTCCTTAGACCCCCATTTCAGAATTTCGTGAGGCACACACCCATCAAAAATGATTTGGGTGCCCCACCCCCGGGACTTGCTCTGTTTCGTACTATTACTTTTTCTTTCTTTCTTTAGAATTTTTCTTCCTCTTTTTTCACTTCTTGAAAAATCAGGGATTTCTATTGCTCCATGGCCCCAATTTTAGTCTTAACTAGCATAATTATTTTTTTCTCTGTTTTCTTATTTTTTTCTTGTTGTTTATCTATTAAAATTCCAGTTCATGAATCAAGGAAACTCGACTATTCGAACAGAGACTAAAATCTCTCTCATCGACAATTTAGACCTTAATCACTGACGTCATTGCTCTCCATCTAAGAGATAAGTGCCAGTGCCCTGCGTGCGTTGGTGATCTTCAGCTGGTGTATCTCTGACAACATCTCTGAGGGAGTTTTAGATAACAGTTTAAATGGAGGAGTAAGTTCAATCTCTAACAGACATTGTTATTTATCTCTGACATTTAGGCGACCAAAACAAAAGCATGCCTTCATAATGTCCGTCAGACACCGATCTGAATACTAAAGTGTACGGATCAGTGCCGTCGGCCTGGACAGTTTTGGTAACTGGACTGTATAATAGTTCGAGTCTGTAGTTGAAGTTCGGATTCAATCGAAAATCCACAGTAGCTCAATTACCGGAGCAATCATGCACAATATGCCATAAATCGTTACTTGTCTTTCAAATTTGCTGCAATCAGCATTCTTTTTGTAATAGGGAGAGGGTCAATCCATCATGTTTTAGTTGGGGGAAATATCATAAGATTCCCCACATCCCCACATTCGATTCGTAGGCCCAATACATTCGTAGACTTTATATTAATTTGAAACAAGCATTATTACTCCGCTTTTCAAATTAGGAAATTAGGATGTTAGGAAGAGTAGAAGGAAGAGGAAAGGGGAAATGGTGAAAATACGGAGAAAAGAGGATGAAGGACAAAAAATGGAGAAGAGAAAAGGGTGTTAAAAGAGAGATTGGAAGAAAGTATCGAGGGGAATTAAAAAGGGAATGGGAAAGGGGAGAGATAAGAATGTGGAAATGAATAGGGACAGAAAATAATGGGAAAGTGGGAGAGAGAAATAGCTGTTGGAGAAACGAATGAAAGAGATAGGAAGGGTGGGGGTTAAGAAAACACGGTAAAACAAAGAAAAGTTTGAAAGGCAACAGAGGGAAAAAAAGTGGCCATGTTAAAACTGTTCTTTACCCGTTGCTCCATCATGGCGAACTCCTTCTAGCAGGAGCGGATCCATGATTTTCCAAGGGGGTGGCACATTTTCCGGAGGAAAATTTGACAAGCAAGCACAAAGTTTTCACCCGAAATTTAAGGTCATTTCGTTCACGAAAAAAAGTGACAAGAAAAAAAAAAAAAAAACAGATCCTCGCTTTCAAGGGGGGGGGGGGGGGGGGGGGGACAGTGTCCTCTGCCAATATTTCATTAAGAGATACAGAACAAAATAAGTATGGATAAAACAAAGGAAAGCTAGCATGAAAATGAGTGAAAAGGAAATAGAAAGAACTACGAAAGAAATAACTTAAAGAATTAAGGTTAACAGAAAGAAAAAAAGGGAAAACATGTACCGAAGGAATATAGTTGTCGAATTGTTAAAACACTTGCTTTATCTTAAACGTATTATTAGGAAAAACATATATAATAAAAGTGTAGGTCAAGTTTTAGGACACACAAAAGAAAGTTCCAACAATTTTCACTGTTTGGACTACTCCTTGAAAGAAACCAACAAAAATAAGCTTTTAGCGGTAGATCAGGAAAATGAAAATATTTTGCGCCCTCTCTATATTGACGAAAGTCCAAGTTTATTTCATTTCTCAACTCAATGATACAACATAGGAAATGATTACACAGATATATAATGCTGGATTCGCCCCTGAAAAGGAAAACCTTTTTCTGCTTGCAATTCATGATTGCATTAATCAGTCAGATACTATTGTGTATTTCGAATATAACATCTGCTTTATGAAACCTAACTTTGTAACATTTAATATAAAGATACTTATAAACAAATCATTTTTGGTGAACATATCATAAAGCGCCTTCTCAAATTCCAGTTGGGATGATTAGTTGCCATCAGTGTTCAAATAGAGAACACATCAAAGTATGAAGACAGTCATCAATCAAAATGTTCATCTTTCCATTGAAATCCCCCACCAGTCAGACCACCTCAATATTCAAAGATAGGGGAATCTCCCAATCCATTCAAAAATAGGTTAATCTCCCAATTAAGATCTACTTGACAATGGAATAAGCTCTCCCATTTATACCATGGTCACATTTACTCTACGGCGGCCGTACGGCGAGTCGAAAACAGCCGTTTTATTCATTTTTATACAAACCACCTCTATGTAGCTCGTACATAAAATGTGAAAACGGCTGTTTTTGACTCGCCGTACGGCCGCCGTAGAGCAAATGTGACCAAGGTATAAATACAGCAGTGCGCTGGCCCAGGCCATTTTCAACGTCCGGCTTTCGGAGAATTATAATGAGCATCAAAAGAGTTGTTTTCTTGTTCTCCTTTTGTTCCCGTACGATAGGCTTGATGAAGGAACTCCTTGGCTTGATTTTGTTTTCGTTTCGTATAGTGCATGTTAAAGCGACCTTTCATTGAGCTATAGTTAGTAGACTAACCAACCAGAAGTAAACTGAGTGTTTTCACTTTGAAACATGTAACTTCACAGTGGTTATTTATTTTGGCTTAGCCATCAAGAGACCTGCTATGAGTCTAGGAATTGGGATTGTTAGAAACTGGAACTGCAATGATCCGAAGTAAATAACCATCACGAGTTCGGTCAAATTCGTGCTGTCCGAACTTTTACCGCATTAGTCCGACGGGCGCTCTTGACGGACGGATTATATTATGCAAGTCAATTGGCCTTTTGCAAATTTCGTATTGTTTCAGTTTCCCCATGATTTGTCAGTTGCTGGGCCCTTTAATATTGTTTCCATTACATTTCTCAACATCTAAGGGTCATGGATACGAGGACACGGGGACGCGGCATTACGCTCAAGTAGCACAAAAGTTAACAATTAATTTTTCTCTTATTTTTGTGGTCGCTTATTCGTTTTATTTTGATATTTGTGGATTACTTGTTTTAAGTTTGTCTTCTGTGTCCGTCTCGATTTTTGTATAGAGTTGTATATATAGTTTGTTTATAATTAGTATTGAAACTAAGTTTAGGGGCTTGCCTTCTCTACAAGCTTTTGCTTTTCTCGGCAAGTCCCTCCGTTCATTTCTTGTTTCTTTTCATTGATAATATTACTGCAACAAATTGTAGTTTTGTTTAATTTATATTCAACATTTGTTACGAAATCTCATTGATTTGTCTGTATTATCGATTATATTGAATATGTATTGTTACTTTGATTATATTTTGAAAAATTGTTGAACGGAAATAAAATCTAAATCTAAATCATACACTCGAGTTTCAAGATTGATTTTGCATTATATTCAATAGAATCAAACGGAGAAAACTGTTCTACAATCATTGCTAAGCTTTGTGTTCCAGGCCCCGTAGATCTGCTTTTCTTGTGCAAAATGATTTCATGCAACACCATGCATGCCATTCCAAGTTGTGAGATTTTATCCCGCTTTCATGCATTGTACGACTGGTCATCATAGCATATGCCAGCCTGAGCCCGCGGCGGGGTTTTACTCCGGCAGGTGGCTGGAGATATGAGGAACGCTAGGCGTAAATGGTAAATTATGACATGGATAAGAAAGTGGTTTTTCAAACAAATCGAGTACATATTGAGTGAGGAAAAACTTACTGAATTCAGGCTTAGATATAAATAATCGAAGTCCATCGAATCGATATTGCATCTGATATGGATTAATGGTGGATCACTGGCAATTGATTCCATGGGTCAGATCACCTCTCCAGCGAAACCATTTCGCATGTGTTGATAATACACGGCATATGCAATAGGCATATCCGTCTAAAAACTATCCGAAATTGCGGGGGTTTTTTTTATTTTGCTCGCTCCTCCTACACAAATCAACACAATGTGATGGACATTGTGTTTTACTTCCCCCCGAAGAGGGGGATTGGATTCAAGTTCCCGGGGGCCACTTCCATTGACGAGAGGATGCCAGGCACGTCCGTGTGGTTTCGAAAAGCAACCTAAAGAAGGAAAGCAAGTCTTTCAAAAATGCATCCCTTAACCCTATCTAGGGTTAAGGGAACCACGTACCCGGGTGAATCAAAATTGGTCTCAAAAGTTGCGCAAGATTTAAAAGTAAAAAGTCAGCGAGCGGCGCGGCCAATGGGAGTTCATATGGCAGGGGGGGGGGCTGGGAGGCCCCCCCCCCCTTGAGATCTCGGCCGTCGACCGCGCGATCGCACCGAACATTGGCACGCGGGTTGTCTTGGACATAACCTACAGAATTGTATAGTAATTTATTTCATGCGAATTGCTATTAAGTGATTATGTTAATTTATGCGTAATTAGTATGCGAAATCATACTTTTTCCTCTAACTCCCTAAATAAAGCTCCAAATGTTCTACATTTGGTTTAGAAAATATTTGTGGTGTACTAAGCAAGTGTACATGAACAAAACTGCGATATCAAATCATTTTCTTATGTATTTTATTGTTGTTTGACCTTTTGTTTTTCATTGTTTTTTCAATGAAATTTGTTGGGGACTCTTCTAAGATCATATAAAGCATAACATAAATACATTTATACCAGCAAAACTAAAAATAATCATACATATATGATTTTTCGGTTGAAAACATAATTTGCATTGACTTTGTACATAAAATCACGTTTTTGAGCAATTTTTGGTCCGACATGCACTAACATAATGTTGCGTAATTTCGAAACCACGTACCCGGGTGACACAAAATTGGTCTCAAAAGTTGCACAAGATTTAAAAGTAAAAAGTCAGCGAGCGGAGCGGCCAAAACTTTCGCGCAGCGAAAATATTGCGCGAATCGTTGAGGGGGGGGGGGGGGGCAAGCCCCCGAAGCTATTTTGCCATTTTGTTTAATCCATTAGAAGCTAAAATAAGCCCTCATTAATATTAATTTCGTACGATGCTCCCTCGTCAACTGTGGTTTTGTACGTGTATTAGACAATACGCACATCAGCGCAATGACAAAGGTCAACTTGGCAAATTCATTAATGTATTCATTTTGTTACGCGCTCGTGACGCGAAGGATTCCGCGAATCAAGCAAGCGCAAATCTGAGACGATACGTTGCGCTCTATAAAGTATCGATATCACAAGCGATATCACTTAAAAACAAAGCATTGTTTGTATTGCGTCTTATAGGCCTTTGCTAATTCCAAAAGGGAAGATGAAAAGAGTAGATCAAGTCGTGATTAGGTAAAGAGGTCTCTAGTGCTTTTGCCATCCCTAGATCGTAGTTACCATACTTGTAACTCATGATGAAACCTGCCCCAATTTATCATGTTTAATACGTTTCCTGTCCCCTTTATTCTCCAGCATTTCTTACTCTGTTTTTTTTTTCCATTTAATCATTTTCCCACTCAAAATTCTTTTGTGCCGCCTTTCTCCTACATATGTAGAGCTCATTTTCAAAAGGGGTTAGGTCCATTTTTCATCAAACTTGATTTTTATGTCTTAATGTATAGATTTTTAGTAGCTATATAAGATGATACCATAGAAAAGTTGAAATTCCCATTAAAAAGTGAACTAATATGGCAAAGAAAAATCACCTTTTTTTCAAAAGGGGTTAGGTCCATTTCAGTTTAGTTGCAAAAGGGGGTAGGTCCACACATACTTTTTTTGGAAAATAATATCTTAAAAAATATGAAGACAAGTAGATATCTTTTTTACCCAATTTTATGTTCTCATGGTAGGCTATCATGAAAATTCAGTTACGCATAAGAATATTGCAATATGGGAGAATTAAAAAAGAATTATTTTCTTGGAGTGGACCTAACCCCTTTTGCAACTAAACTCTTCTGAAGAACTCATTTGTCAAAAGAGGTTAGGTCCATTTTTCATATATTTTATTGTTTTCTGTCTCTAAACCTCTAAATTTTCAGTCACTCTGATGATACCAAAGAAAATTTGAAATTAAAATGAAAACGTGAATGGAAGTGGCAAAAAAATAAAAAATTTAATCAAAAGAGATTGGATTCACTTCAATTTACTTGCAAAAGGGGTTAGGTACACAATGATATTTTTTTTAGTATATAAAAAAAAAATTGGTAAAAGGGGGTAGGTCCACACAGACTTTTTTTGGAAAATAATATCTTAAAAAATATGAAGACAAGTAGATTTCTTTTAAACCCAATTTTATGTTCACATGATAGAGTAGTGCATCATGACAATTTAGTTTCTCATAAGAATATTGCAACAAGTGAGAATAAAAACATGTTTTTTCTCGGAATGGTCCAAAGTGGCCCTAACCCCTTTAGCAACTAAACTCTTCATATATTTCCTTCTTCTTTTCCCACTTGTTATCTGTCTCCTGGTTTCCATAAATCTCGTCTTATTTCTCTTCCACCCCTTTTGTTCCTACTTCCAACATTCTAGGTCTCTTACCACCCCCCTCTAAATCATCTCTTCATATGTGCCCCTCCATTTTTTTCTCATCTCTTTTCAACCCACTTCTCATCACTCTTTCCCTCTCTCGATCTTCATCTCATTTTGAATTTTGCCAATTCCAAATCCCTTTCATTTTAGCTCTGTACAAATACTATATGAACACAAATGAAAGACATAAAGGAATTCTCTGGTTAGTGGTGAATTTTATTAATTAGCCATAAAGAAATATAACATTATTAGAGGATAAAGCTTTACCTTTTTCTTAAGCGTATGTTAATACTTTGAACCAAAATATAAAAAAATTGTATGCTGGGGCAGCGATCCTGGGGAGGGGGGGGGGCACAGTTCCCCCTACTTCTTGAATCACTGAAAAGTGCCTTTTTATGCAAAAAAATGCCCCCACACGAACGTGTACTGTGTCCCTTCCACCTGACGAGAACCTGTTTTAGGTGTTACCAAGTGCTCTTCCTTGTATGCAATTTTTTACCCCAAAATGCCCCCCCCCCGGAACGTGTTATGTGCCCTTTCATCTGAGGGCCCGTTTCATATGTTAAAGAGTTCCCCCTCGCCTCCTGTAAGTGCCCTTTCTCGAATCACTGCCCCCTTTTACCCAAGAAAAGTGCTCCTAAAGAACTTGTTCTATGCCCCTTTCACCTGAGAAGGACCCGTTTTATGGTCACCATGACGATTGTCCTTTGAAACAAGAAAACAATATTCTCAATATAATAATAATTCATAATAATTAATGAGTTGGAGTATATAAGCAGTTTCGTACAGATGGGGGGGGGGGGGGGGGTTGAAGGACTTTTGCCCCCCCCCAAAAAAAATAAATAAATAAATAAATAAACTATAAAAAAAATCACGACCAAGAAAAAAAAAAGAGAAAAGAAAAGAAAAGGCTGAAATATATCATTCTGAATATTTCAGATTTTCTTTTTAAAAATGTCAAAATTTTGCTCGCTCGCAACTTCTAAAATATTTCACGTAATACAGTATTTTCCCTATGCCCCCCCCCTATTTCAACTTCAATCCGCCGCTCCTATTTGTATGTTTATAGCTTCTCCTTTTGCAACCAGTTTTAATGAAAATCAACAAAAAATTTCATACGTCATAAATTTGGGGTTGTGATAATAATTTTTTTTTTTTTTTTGAAAAATTGGACTTGGAAAAAAAACCTTTTCCATCTTCATCAAGTGGTTCCTAAGTCAGACTCTTGAATTGTTTGATTTCTTGAATGAAAACATCTGTTACACCAGTCCTGCAGATTGAAAAAATAGAGAAAGAAAATCAATGAATTTAAATGTGAAACCTTCATCAAAAAGAGAATTGCATGACATCCTTCAATTTTACTTTAGAAAATGCACAAAACGGCCCTAGGTAATATTGGTCGCTTCTGGCCCTCGCTTTCTGAATTTTAGGTTTCTCTCAATTTGTTCACATGTCTGCCCCCTCCCCCCCCCCAAAAAAAAAAAAAAATCTCATGCACTAGGTCTAGATCTATTTGTAAGAGAGTATAGATCTAGTCCAACGAGACTCAGTGCTGTGCGACAGCATTCATGTATCTAAATTAGGTCTAGATCTAGACTAACGATGGACTCTTGATCTATCTAGACCTAGAAAGTAAAGCTTCGGTTCTAAACCGAGATCTAGACCCTATATCGGTTTAGAAGTTTTTTATGTCTGACTCTGACTTTTATTCCTGGCTAAGACTTCATTGCCATTATTGACCGAGAGTAGATCTAGATCTAGTCCTTGGCCCACTGACAGTCATACTCGTACATGTAAATGGAGTCGTCTAGGCCAAGACCTAGATCTAGGCCTAAATTACAGACCTAGATCATAAGCCCTGGGGGTAAGTGTCGAGGGTTGGGAAAGTATAAGTTAGACTAGATTTGAATTAGGTAGGCCTAGCTCTTGATAGCATCGATGAATAAATAAAAGTAAAGTAGCCTAGATCTAAGTATAAAGTATATAAGTAGGGCCTAGGATTAAAAGATCTAGGTCCTAGATCTATTGATAATAAGACAAACATGCAGAGCAGCATGTTATTTCTAAGACCGAGTCTAACTATGTTTATAAATAACAATTAGAGTTAAAATGGGTGGGGGCTAAATGCAGAAGCCTGAAGTTATGCAAAATAAATTTGATATCTGAAACAAAGTGAGGACTGAGGATTGACACAATAACAGGCGTATCTTCATCCACACTCCGCTTCACAGTTTATTCCTGACTGAGTCTCGATCTACTGAAGATAGATGCAGATATCCTTCTAGATCTAACGTTACAGTGTACAAAAAGAAGCCTAATTCTTCTTGTTTTAATCAATCGTGGGTTGGTCCTTGTTGGAGGTTAACCAAACCAGCCCGATTATCTCTCGATTCCCAGCCGGCTAGGAGCCCGTACAAAATACATGTGGTTAACTCAGCGGCATAACGGCTTAACCACAACACTGCAAGCAACATACAGGCTGCACTGGGACGATGACAATCTAACTTCAATTTCAAAGACCAAATTCTGCTTTCCTTTAACAGAAGAATGATAGCAAACTCTCTAATTTGTTTAAGAAATAACCTAAGATCACAAAATACAGTGTGAAATGTGTAAATAGCCCACTGAATTCATGTGGTTATATCAATTAATACGTACTCACCGGAGTGTTCGTAGGTCCATTTTGTGTGTGGAAAGAAAAGTTTCATAATGAATAAATTAGATGACGTAATGAGGTCAAATGAATAATTAATTCTGTAACTTGATATCACTAGTATCGATGACAAAGAATCGGGAAAATCGCGTATTAATGACGCTCTTAGCCAATGAAAAGGCCGGATTATGAATATCTTCATGCTCATGAATGTCAATGAGGGCTTATTTTTGTCTTCAAATGATCGCTGTAGGCGGAGCCTAATCTCATTTATTTTGTGCTGAACGCGCACGCAGCTTTCGGTCTAGTAACATATTATAAGGTCTTGGGGGGGGGGGGGGCGTGTGAAACCCTATCCTTAACGAGTATTGGAAATTTGACCGGAAAGACGTAGCTTTCCTAACCATGCTAACGAAATATATCCTTTTTTCAGTGATTATTTTCATCGTTCTTGACACCCTTATAACGCTACATATCCGTAACGTGCCCACTCTTAAAATTGAAATCCCTTTTTACGCGTGGTCGCGATTGGTATCCACTCGTCAATGGAAGTGCCCCCTGTTACACCCACAAATGTAATAATCGCCCACAAATGTAATAACACTTTACCCACAAATGTAATAACGCCCACAAATGTAATAACACTTTACCCACAAATGTAATAATTTCACCCACAAATGTAATAATGCACTTAACCCACAGATGTAATAATTTTTGATCGCCCACAAATGTAATAATGACTTTACCCACAAATGTAATAAATTTGAAGGGATTTTTGGCGAATCCGTTCCAAACTAAAATCCTATAGTAATACGTTCATAATGCACAAAAATGCGAAGTCTTTTTTCCAGACCCAGTTAATTCAAAAATTATGATATAAGTCCAAAGTCTTTTTCCAGACCCGGTTATTTCAAAAATTATAATATAACTCCGAACTAAGATACAATAATGATATTCCAGTGGAATAAAAATGAGAATCGAGCTTAGTCTTTTTTCCAGACCCAGTTAATTAAGAGCGGTGGAATTAATGTCTTTGTTGTTGTTCTTACTTATACGGCACGTACTGCGAATATATGCACTGAGAGTAAATTGAGAATCAAGTAAAGTCTTTTCTCCAGACCCGGTAACTATAAACTAAAACGCTATAGTAATGCGTTCATATAGCACAAAAGTGCAAAGTCTTTTTTCCAGACCTGGTAAATTAAAAAATTATACTATAAGTCCAGTCTTTTTTCCAGACCCGGTTATTTTTTTAAATTATGATATAAGTCCAAAGTCTTTTTTCCAGACCCGGTTGTTACAAAAATTATAATATAAGTCGAAAGTCTTTTTTCCAGACCCGGTTGTTTCAAAAATTATAATATAAGTCCAAAGTTTTTTTTCCAGACCCGGTTATTTGAAAAATCACAATATAAGTCTTAACTAAGATATGATAATAATATTCCAGTGGAATAAAAATAAGAATCGAGCTTAGTCTTTTCTCCAGACCCAGTTAATTAAAACTGGTGGAATACATGTCTTTGTTGTTGTTATAACTTATATGGTGCACATTGTGAATATATACGCTAAGAGTAAATTTAGAATCAAGCTTAGTCTTTTCTCCGGACCCGGTTACTTAAAACTAAAAACTAAAACCCTTTAGACACAAATGTAATAATTTCACCTAAAAATGTAATAATGACTTTACCCACAAATGTTATAAATTTGAAGGGATTTTTGGCGAATCTGTTCTTAACTAAAACTCTATAGTAATACGTCAATATAGCGCTAAGTCACGGTCTTTTTTCTCCAGACCTGGTTATATGAAACATTTAAACAATCTTCCAAATAAAGATCCCCAAATTTAGCGTAGTCTTTCATCCAGACCCAAATATTTCAAATAGCAAATAAAAAATAATAAATAATTATTAAAAAACAAAGACCCCACGATCTTATTAAGGTTGAACAAAATGTAAATATTGCATAGTCTTTCCTCCAGACCAAGTTATAAATAAATCATTCAAAAACAAAACAACAACAACAACCAAAAACCAAACACAGACCACAAAAAACAACCAAAAACCAGAACAGACCCCGCAATCTTTTCAACATTGAATAGCATCGAAATATGGTGTAGTCTTTGTTCCAGCCCCGGTTATTTCAAAACAGCAAATCATAAAGAACAATATTAACAAAGACCCCACAATCTCAGTGATGTTGAATAACTTGAAAATATAGCATAGTCTTTCTTCAAGACCCAGTTATTTTAAAATAACAAACCATAAAAAAGATATACAATAATAAAACAAAGGCCCCACATTCTTATTGATGTTGAATAACATGGAAATACATCGTAGTGTTCCCTCCAGACGCACTTATTTCATAATTACAAATCATTGTTTAAAGAGTCAACAATTAAAAAAGACCCCAATTATTTGATTTATGTTAAATAACATGGAAATATAGCGTAGTCTTTCATCCAGACCCAGATCTTTCAAATACCAAATGATGAATACTAATGATAAATAAATAATAATAAAAAAACAAAGACCCACAATCTTATTTATGTTGAATAACATGGAAATATAGCGTAGTCTTTCCTCCAGACCCAATTATAAGAATCATTAAAAACACAACAACAACAACAAAACAAAGACCCTGCAATCTTTTCAGCATTGAATAGCTCCAGACCCAGTTATTCCAAAATAGGAAATTATGAGAAACAATAAACAAACAATATTAGCAGACCCCACAATATCAGGTTACATTTGTAATTCCGAAGGTTCGTAATTCCGAAGGTTCTTTATTCCGAAGGTTTGTAATTGCGAAACACGTAAATTGCCTATACCTTGATGTTCGTTAATCCGAAAACGTAAAAGGGTTTGTTAGTCCGAATTTTTGTGGCGTTATTCCGAAGGTTCGATAATCCAAAAACGAAATAAGGTTCGATGTTCCGAAGGTTCGTTAGTCCGAAAACGAAATAAGGTTTGTTGTTCCGAAGGTTCGTTAATCTGAAAACGAAATTAGTTTTGATGTTCTGAAGGTTCGTTAGTCCGAAAACGAAATAAAGATTGTTAATCATTTCGTTTTCGGACTAACGAACCTTCGGAATTACGAACCTCATTTCGTTTTCGGATTAACGAACCTTTGGAATCACGAACCTCATTATATTTTCGGACTAACCAACCTTCGGAATAACGAACCTTATTTCTTTTTTCGGATTAACGAACCTTCGGAATTACGAATCTTCGGAATTACGAACCTTCAGAAATACGAACCTTCGAAATAACCGAACCTTCAGAATAACGAAGCTTCGGAATTACGAATGTATGCGCAATATCATTGATGTAGAATAACGTTGTTGATGTTATCTTGGGTTTTAAGGCGCGTATCATTCAGATATGAATATTTACGCCTAAAACTATGATTAATTTGTCTTGTTGTAGTATGCGTTAGCACAGGGTTTTATAGTTTGGAAGATGCTAGGGTCTAAGTTTTAAGATTAATGTTTCGCTTAATTTGTATTTTTAAGAGAACTGGGTGTGGGGTAAAGACAACCTTTTAAACCAAAGCATTTTAACTGGGTTAATTTTGAAGAATGGTCTTAGCTTTGATTTTTTTTTCCAATATTCTTCCAATAGACGAAAGACAAAGCATAATACTCGTGTTATTCCACAGAAATAAGAATATGAAAAAGTCTTATGTTTTTAAGATTGTTTAAATTATTTTTAAATAATTGGGGGTTGGGTTTTATTGCTTTTTTATTATTTTAATAATAAAAAAGGGGATTGGATTTTATTGCTTTTTTATTCTAGAAATAACTGTGTCTGGAGGAAAGTCTAATATCGATCTTCATGTTATTCCACAGTAATTAGATTATTGGGTTTTCGTTTTAGAATATTTGTAAAAACTATTTTATTTTTTCCCAAGTCTGGAGAAAGGATGTTTGCTTTACCCATGCATTATTACAATGTTTTGTAGGGGTCTTAAGGCGACCGCACACCTTACGACTGGTCTGCGACCCGATTTTGGAACAAATCGCATTTTGCTCATTTTCTGAAGATGTGAAGGGAACATATCATTTAATTTGAGGTTAAAATTAATTGAAATAATAATATAATAACAATTTTGAAAGATTGCAAGTCCTTATTTTGGAGTAAAGTCCAAATTAGTTTCAAATCGTAGCCAATCGTACGACTGCTATGACGTCATTACGACTAGATATTAAATTCGCTTTTATTCTAAGAAGGATGACAGCATAGTCACGAATTTTATCATAGGTATTCGTACGATGATTTAGAACATTACACAGTAAGATATTCCAAGTCTCAATATTAGCATCAAATTCTATTACATTTTATTCTGAAATCGGGTCGCAGACCAGTCGTAAGGTGTGCGGTGGCCTTTACTATTAAAAAAAAAAAATGGGTGTGGGGTAAAGACATATTTTAATACTGGGTGTAACTCTTAGATTTGACATTCTTTTAATTCATTTTTAAATAACCGGGTCTTGAGGAAATAGTACATTTTATAACTTGTGATACTTCACAAGAATAAGAATATGATGAGGTCTTACGATAGAAGATTTTTTTTCGTAATTCTTTTAATGATTAGGTCTGGAATAAAGACAACGCTCTAAACCTCTTTTTAGAACAGGTTCTTAGGTTGAAGGATTGTTTGGTCTTAGATTTGGAGGTTATTTTTATTATTACTCTAAGCGTTATTTTGAAGAAGAAAAAATGGGTCTGACTGAAAGACTACGCTATATGCCCATGTTATCCAGCATTAATAAGATTATTTGTTGTTGCAAGATCTTTTATGATGCTTCGTGATTCTAGCGATCCTGTCATTAGAGATTACCAGCCTCATGTGAAATCGGGAAGGAAGTGGCATGCTGATAAGGCAGTGGGAGAGGCTGAGTCGAGACTGAGGCACAAGGAGATGGTTGGTGCTGCCCAAACCGGTCGTTTGGGCCTGGGCTGGACTTCTACCAAGAGGTGGTCAGCAGCTTCAGCCCGGGAGCGGCGCGACCTCATTGTGCAGGAGATCAGAGAGGTTGAGGAGGAGAAGAGATGGGCCACAGCAGTTGGACAGGCCCAGCAGGGCTCATGGACGAAGTGGAAGGGGGCGGAAGCCAGAAGGTTGACATGGTCTGTACTTTGGCAGATGGAGCCACTTCGAATCTCCTTCGTTGTTCGCTCGACCTACGATCTTTTGCCTACGCCTGTTAACCTCAGCAAGTGGTATAACGAGCCTGATAAGTGTAGTGGTTGTGGAGGGAGAGGTACCCTTCAGCACATACTTAGTGCCTGCGAGGTTAGCCTGTGTTGTGGGATGTATACTTGGAGGCATAACCAGGTCTTGAAGGTTGTTGAAGAGGCGGTTACAAAAAGGGTGACATCTCATAATTCTGGGAAGGGTGTTGCAAATGGGGGTATGCCCCATATTGATTTTGTGAAGGAGGGGGCTAGGCCAAGATTAAGGGCAAGGTCTACGAGGCCCAGTATCTTGTCCTTAGCTCGTGATTGGCAGGTGAGAGTCGACCTGGACGGAAAAGGGAGTTTCCCACAGCATGTGGTGTTTACAAATCTCCGCCCCGATATTGTTTTGTGGACTGACTCTGCAAAGGTAATAGTTCTGGAAGAATTGACCGTCCCTTGGGAGGATAATTTTGACTATGCCTTTGAGCGCAAGCTCACAATATATTCTGAACTTGTGGCAGAGTGTACATGCAAAGGCTGGAAGGTGTTTTGCTTCCCCTTTGAGGTTGGTTGTCGTGGGTTCATAGCAAAATCATTGTCTAGGTGGTTCGAGAGTTGGGTTTCTCAAATAGAGAGAATAAGCATGCTTGTAGGGCTGCTTCTGAGGCAGCAGAGATGGGTTCTGCTTAGATTTGGACCAAGTATGTCCAAAGGAAGAGGGTGACCAGCAATTAAGCAACTTATTTTTGCCTTTATTTCTTTCTTCCCCCTTTTTTTCCCCTTTTCTTTCCCTTTTTTTCTTGTTACCAGCGGGGAAGGTGGTGCTTTGCACTGCTGGTCCACCACCAAGAGGGAGTATTGTTTCTAACGGGCCGAAACTCCCAGTGACTGGTGGAAAACAACTGAGGATTCCCCCTGGTAATGCATGAGTCAGCGTTCTCATGTTTGTTTAACTTGTTTTTCTGGGTACCAGTGACTGCCAGGAAAGTCTGGCTGGCAACCAGGAATAGGCTGGTTTGGAGAAAAGACTAAACTCGAATTTCATTTTTATTCCACTGGAATATCATTATGGTATCTTAGTTTGGACTTTATAATTTAATATTATAATTTTTGAAATAACCGGGTCTGGAAAAAAGGCTTTGGACTTACATTTAATTTAACAACCGGGTCTGGAAAAAAGACTTTGGACTTATATTATAATTTTTTAATTAACCGCGTCTGGAAGAAAGACTTTGCACTTTTGTGCTATATGAACGCATTACTTTAGGGTTTTAGTTTTTAGTTTTAAGTAACCGGGTCTGGAGAAAAGACTATGCTTGATTCTCAATTTACTCTTAGCGCAAATATTCACAATACGCGCCATATAAGTTAAAACAAAAACAAAGACATTTATTCCACCAGTTTTAATTAACTGGGTCTGGAGAAAAGAATAGGCTCGATTCTCAGTTTTATTCCACTGGAATATCGTTATCGTATCTTAGCTTGGACTTATATTATAAATTTTTTTAATAACCAGGTCTGGAAAAAAGACTTTTGACTTTTTTTTATAATTTTTGAATTAACCAGGTCTGGAAAAAAGACTTCGCACTTTTGTGCTATATGAACGCATTACTATAGGGTTTTAGTTTTTAATTTTAAGTAACCGGGTCTGGAGAAAAGACTACGCTTGATTCTCTATTTGCTCTTAGAGCATATATTCACAATACGTGCCGTATAAGTTAAAACAACAACAAATACATTTATTCCACCAGTTTTAATTAACTGGGTCTGGAGAAAAGACTAGACTCGATTCTCATTTTTATTCCACAGGAATATCGTTATCGTATCTTAGTTTGGACTAATATTATAATTTTTTAAATAACCGGGTCTGGAAAAAAGACTTTGGACTTATATTATGATTTTTTAATAAACCGGGTCTGGAAAAAATACTTTGCACTTTTGTGCTATATGAACGCATGACTATAGGATTTTAGTTTAGCACGGATTCGCAAAAAAAAACTTTAAATTTATTACATTTGTGGGTAAAGTCATTATTACATTTGTGGGCGATCAAAAATTATTACATTTGTGGGTAAAGTGCATTATTACATTTGTGGGTGAAATTATTACATTTGTGGGTAAAGTGTTATTACATTTGTGGGCGTTATTACATTTGTGGGTGCAACACCCCCCCCCCCCCTTGGGCGACCCTAAGAGCTCTGAAAACTCGTCCTAAATCGGATATATAGCTGTTACCATAGTATTAACCGGAATTTTGCACACGAAACGCAGATCGAATGTTTTCGTTGTGGATGCGAAACGTAAAAAAAAAAATGCTCATGTCACACAATTTGCATTGCAGGACAGTGTTTTACGGCGGGCCCAAAAAACTCTTCCAAAATCAATATACCGTAATGTCCGTCCCAGTTGCACAACGAAAAGTGGGGACTGTTGTAATTTTTCTAACGCATAATGTCGCAGCAGATTTCTCACGCATAACGTCACAAGTCCCAACGCATAAGGTCACAGTGGTATTTTCTTCAGGACTCGAGTTACAGATAAGATATAAGATATGTTTTCACTCAGTATTTTGTTCAAGTTCTTTCATCTGAACGTTTTTAAAGTTTGTGTGAGAGTTTGTCAGAATTTGTATTTGTGTTAGTCCGAAAGATATGTGAAAAAGATGCTCAAATCTGGCAGAAAATGTCCAATATGGCATATGGGGGTATTTGGGGGCACTCATTTAAAAAAAAATTGCCGAACCCAAGCGATCTGACCATTGGGTCGGCCGCCATTTGAAATCCAGATGAACGCCATTAAAACTCATTATCAATTTTTGTGTTAAAGGATATGTGAAACTGGAATGGGGCATATAGGGGTGTTTTGAAGCAATGATTTAAAATATTGCTGGCCCTCATCAATATGATCACCTGGTGGGCGTCACAAGTCCCAACGCATAAGGTCACAGCGGTATTTTCTTCAGGACTCGAGTTACATATAAGATATAAGATATGTTTTCACTCAGTATTTTGTTCAAGTTCTTTCATCTGAACGTTTTTAAAGTTTGTGTGAGAGTTTTTCAGAATTTGTATTTGTGTTCGTCCGAAAGATATGTGAAAAAGATGCTCAAATCTGGCAGAAAATGTCCAATATGGCATATGGGGGTATTTGGGGGCACTCATGTAAAAAAAATTGCCGAACCCAAGCGATCTGATCATTGGGTCGGCCGCCATTTGAAATCCAGATGAACGCCATTAAAATTCATTATCAATTTTTGTGTTAAAGGATATGTGAAACTGGAATGGGGCATATAGGGGTGTTTTGAAGCAATGATTTAAAATATTGCTGGCCCTCATCAATATGATCACCTGGTGGGCGGCAAATTGGCGGTTATCTTGAAATCCAAGATGGCGGCCATGACATATAATTGTACTCATTTTCTCGAGTTTTATATGAACTGCGGCAGTGACATTTGGCATAAAAGCGTCGATTTGGGCATCAATTAAAAAAAAACTGCCGGCCCCAAGTGGTCTAACAAACACGTCGGCGGCCATCTTGAAAACCAGGAAATCGAAATAATACTATGGATTGAAAGAATATTCATTTTGGAAAATAGTGGGGAAGAAGGATGTAAATGATGAGAATGTGTTATAACTCTTTAAATAGTGCCCTTTTTGTAGACGAAATATAAGATTAAGATTATATTTTGATAAAAAGCCCCACACTGTGGAACAATAACTTAAACGAGAAGATATTAAAGAATGTTACAATAATTTAAGAACATTTCAGGGCTAAAATGATAATTTCCTAAGAATTTCGATATTTCTAGATATGGTACCACATAGATGACTTATATGATTATTCCAAGACAACTTATCGTAAATAATAACACCTAAGCACTTAGTACTTGACACTCTATTAATAATACGATAATTATAATATGTATTTGGGATGTTATTACTAATTTTACGTGTACCAAATATTACATAATTAGTTCTATCTACATTTATAGTCAACTTATTGGCACACATCCATTGATGTAATTTTATTAAGTGGGTGTTCATGGTATTGATAAGTTGAGTTGGATCAGGATTGGAAAGGAAAATACTGGTGTCGTCTGCAAATAATATGTAATTTAGTAAGGTTGAACAATTTGGCAAGTCATTTATGTAAATCAAAAACAGTAGGGGACCAAGTATAGAGCCCTGTGGCACTCCACATCTTTTTGTATTGTATTTTGGTTCCACACTATCTATAACTGTATACTGTTGTCGTTCATTCAAATAAATTCGAAACCAATTAAAAAAAATACCTCTGATTCCATAGTAATGCAATTTATGAAATAAAATTGAGTGATGTCAAAATCTTTAGACAAATCAATAAAACTTTCAATGTATATTCTTTACTTTCTATTGCTTGTGTAATTTTATGAATCAATTAATATTCCAAAAGATGTGGAGTGCCCACATCTAAAACCAAACTGAGTACAGAAAAGAATTTGGGGTTTATAAAAACAAAAGAAACAACTCTATCATATAATATAATATCTATAATTATTAAGTTCCCTCGTATCACCTTTTTGTAAATTGGGGTTACTCTGGCTATTTTCATTAAGTCAGGATATTTCTTAGTAGATCTTCTACAGTTAAAAGTATGGCTAAACATTTAACAAATGACTGGTAAACGAATTCTTTTCTTGACAACTTTGATACCTATAGCATCTTGACCAGAACTTGTATTGTTTTTCATTGTTAAAACTATACCAATTATTTCACTTGGTTTTATTGGTTCGAGATATAACCATTGCGAATTGGGGTCATCTAGATAAGATGGAAAATTAATTTAGAATTATTAATGTGTTTAGAAGACAATTAAGTACCAATTGTAGCAAAGAAATCATTAAAGGCATTTGCAATTGCTTCTTTATTAGTTACAATTTCACCATTCAGTTTTATAGAATTAATACTTGAAGAAGAGCTTTTGTTTTTTCCCAAAATTGTATTAATACATAGCGAAGTCTTTCTTGTATTGTCTTAGAAATCATTGAATTTCTTGAAATAAAAATTACTCTAAGCTTGCCTAAGCTTTAAGGTTACATAATTTCTGATTCTTTTGTATGCTTTCTCACGATACTGTGTAGGATATTGTAAAAACTTTTAATAAAGTTGTGACTTTTTCTGGCAGAGCTTTTTTAAATTATGTGTCATCCATACTCGTTTATTACATATCTTTTTCTGTTGACGTTCTTTTTTTCATAAAAAACGTATTATATAAATTGGTAGAATTTTTGACAAATGAATTGTACGAACTATTTACATCATCAGTTAAATTTAATGACAGATTTTGAACTTCACTATAAAACATATTAATTGTCATCATTAATACAGCGTATAGTATAAATAGATTCATGTGGCACACTTGTTAACGAACCAGTAATTGCAAAAAAAACAGGTAAATGGTCGCTTACATGTATGTCAGATATGAGAATACCAGCATTGATAAGTAATTATGAGTCGACAAAAATATTATCCAACAAAGTGAGAGATGAAGCTGTAATACGAGTCGGTGCACCAATAAGCAGATTGAAAAAATAAAAAAAGTATCAAATCGAAAAAAGCATCGATTTTAATATTTTGTGAAATTTTTAACATATCTTGGCTGAAATCACCCATGATGTAGCATTCATAATTATTCATAATATTGTTTTGAAATACATTTGTGAAATCTTCTAAGAAACCATCAACAGATTTATCAGGAGGGCGATAAATGACGCCAGTTAATTAATTTTTACGCTTTTGGGGGAACTTCAATGAATAACGATTCAAAAGTACTGTATTGCGTAGCTAAATCATTAATTTTGTAATGCACATACATTCCAATTCCACCACCTTTTTTACCAACTCTGTGTTTATGTTCAAATAAATAACCTTCTAATTGAAACATTGTTAAAGGAGATGAATCATTTAGCCAAGTCTTTGATATTCCTTTAATATCAAACTGATGTTCAATTTCATTAAAAAATATGTCTAAATTTTTGAAAATTTTAGTAAGACTTCTGCAATTGAGATGTACAATAAAATGTGTTTACCTAATGATCTGTTGATCTGTTTTCATTAAATGTTTTACAGTAAGATACTGATCTGACAAATTAATAGGATCAAAAGGCTCATCATTATTCAAGGATAAATTCGGTGTGCCATTATTAATCATTTTATGTAGGGATGAATCTGAAAACTTATTTCTACGGTCATTAAGAGACATATGGCAAGTATCATATAATTGTTCATCATTAATATTACTAAAAGGAATAATTGCACTTAAGCATTCGTTACATAAATAGTTATTGTTTGTTACATCATTTCTGAAGCTAAGCAAATCCTGTTTCAAATTATAAATGTTTTCTGTAATGCTACAAATTGAACATTTAACCAATGATTATCAAAATTCACTGGAGAGGAGTCACTGTTAATTACTGACAGAAACATGTACGATTAAAGTTTTGAAACAAGCCAAGTATTAGAAGAGAGGAAAGACAGAAGAGAAGAACTTGAGAAAAGAGAAGAAAAGAAGAAAGATACATTATAAAATCATTTCACAACATATAAAGTCCATCTTTTTAATATCAGAGCAATCTCGTTAGAAATACATGGAAATGTATAAAAAAAAGTTCAGTATCAGTTCAAAAGCAGTCAACATATAGGAGTCCACCAGGGTACATATACATAACACATTGCCCATGCATGTATTTCCTTTTCATTTGTTTACATTCAGTTTGATACGTTATAGTATTTTCAAGTCTTCTTCGCAGGTAATCAGCTTAGTCATGGTCTTCCCTCCTTGAGCTAATAGCAGAGCGATGATACGACCATCTGATGACCAACACTGTACAACTTTTCTGTGTTCACGTGTTTTCTTCAACAATTTCTGACTTCTTGTAGTAAGATCTTCAACGATGACGATACCCGATCCCTTTAAGAGTTTTCTTTTTTTGCAGAATTTCTTTCCTTTTCCTATAGGAAGTCAATTTGTCGATAATTGGGCGTGGTGGCAATGGATTGTCCGAGGACTGGGACCTTAATCTCCCTGTTCGACGCGGTCTATCGATGTATTTGCTTACGTCAATCTGTACTCCAAGTTTAGACTGGCAAATGTCAGACACAACAGTGTCAGTATTTTCACCATTTATTTCATTTTCCCCTAGGATCCTGAAACATGACCTACAAGAAAATTGTTCCGGATTGTTCATACTTCGATCAAGCATTTTGATTGTGTGATTTTTGTTAAATTCTAAATTTCTATATTCTTGTTATCCATATGTGTTTGCAGATCGTAGATGGAGCTCTGCAGTTTGTTCAAGGGCTCAATTGACTCTGACATTTTCTTAATCAACAGCTCTACTGACAGCGGAATCAAGAATCTTAACGACCTCTTCATTCTGTAGGAGGTCTTTAATCACTTGGCATGTTACATCTGCAGTTTGTCTAGTGTTCATTGAGCTTGATGAAGGGGATGAACCAGCCATTGTTCAGAATGAAAAAAACCTAAGCTTATTATGTTGAAATGCGATTAAGTAGGCTTTCACTCTCAAATAATATTGTTCAGAATAATATATGGTGAACAATGGTTATTACATGCAGTAGTAATTCAAGTGTAGGAAAGTGCAATGAACTTGAAGGTCACCTTCAGCGTTTATAAACAAGACGAAGAGTTCTAGATCACTTGAACATCACTGAATCATATACGTTGGACTGTAGATGAAATCCAGACACACAAAAGTTTCCACATCAACAAGATCTTTCCTGGCTTATACTCCAATAATAAAGAAAAATTGTTCACATTGTTAATTAAAGTCAATCTTACAAAGGTGATACTTACAGTCTATGTGTCTATATGGTAAATAAATTCCAAGATTTGGTCGAAAAGGGGGAAAAACTCCAGCAGGATTCAACACAACACAACATGACAAATCAACGAAACGATTGACTGCCCCAACCTTATTTTTAATTATTTTTTCTGTTATAAATTTTCACAATAAGCTATTTGTCATGGTGAACTTGGCCTTTTTTATTGCCGGTCACCAGACCACTAGATGAAAATTTTCATATAGGCATAATGACCTTTATTTTCTTTGTACTAATTACAACTCTTTCTCAACACCACTCTTTTTCTCCTTTTTCTTTCCCCCTTTATTCTCCCTTTTTCCATCTCTTTGTCATGTTCCGTTCTTCCGAGTTCAATTGTGCACATCAATCCATATTAAGAATATTCTCATTTCAGCAAAGATATCTGAGTGTTGTGCTCACTTTTTGGACAAGGAAATAAACACGATTTAAAATAAGCTCATATAGAGTACTTGAATGTAATGGAAGTGATGCACAGGCACGATAATATTTTTAAAATAGGCTTAGACTGTAAAACTGACATCGTACTATTGAGGTACACACGAAAGCAGGTGAAACTTTGCGCTTTGTAAATATGAAGAAAAGTACATTAAACAGTATAAGATAATCAGATAGCAAACCTTAACCATTACAATATCAGGGGACTTCAATGGCCCTCTCAAAAATTTCTATGATAAATCTATAAACATGGCAGGGCCAAGCCATAACGTTAGGGGATGCTACATGAGTATGCGATTATGATATTACTCAACAAATGCATGTCAGGCCCCGAATTGCTAAAAAACAACGTGATTCATATATAAAACCAATTGCATATTCTATGTTGATAGTGGACTAACTGATGGTAGACGAAATGATATTAAACCATGTGATAGTGGACAGAGTGGCAGTAGACGAAATGGCAATTAAATCGAAGTATATATATATACGTACAAAGTGTAATCCTGATTTCCAAATCATTTAATTTTTTTATCGTGTCTCAACAGAAAGAGAGAGAGAGGGGGGGGGGGGGTAAACAAAATGAAAACTAAATGAATACATGAGGGACAGGGAAATATATGATCAAGAAATAAGAGAAAAAATAAAATAAAAGGGTCGATAGTGTATAGACTTACAATTCCAGCATTAAAACAAGGGTCGTGAATTTCCCTGCAAACCTTTGAATATGGAAGCCGAATGACCCTCGACCCCCCCTCCTCCCATACAAATGAATATAATTGGAAGGGAAATTGGAAGAGAGAACGAAAATTATGATGAGGTAAAGCTATGTAAATTATTGTTTTACGAGCTTCCCCACCCTCGGGAAATTTTTCGTTTGAAATAATTGTTCTTACGATACAAATTCCGATTAACAATACTAAATATAATTAAAACGTCGTGAAGAACGATGACATATAGTTAAATTTGTATTAAAAATCGTCTCCAAAACACCATAAAGAGGTATTTAGTGTCTTCACTCTCTCGCAAAATAAGTAATAATACATATCCACCCTTCCCTCCTCCTGATAATGAATTCTATATATATACTGGGTCTGCTCCCCTGCACCCGCGCCTGCCCCAAACAAACACATATTCATAAACGTTAGCTTGAACAAAATACTGAGTGAATACATTTTGTTTTATCTTATCTGTAACTGAGTCCAATATGACATTATGCGTTGCGACGTGTGACGTTATGCGTTAGAAATATGCTGCAACATTATGCGTTGCGACGTTATGCGTTAGAAAATGAAGATTATGCGCATGGCGGAAATCCCAGGGGGACAGGGGGACGCGTCCCTCTACCATTTGGAAAGGGGGGTGGGAGGGACACAATCAAATGTCCCCCTACTCCCCTACTATTTGTGGTCTCTTAGGATGTAAAAAAGCCAGCTGGTGCCCCGCCCCTTGAGAGCAATAACAAAAAACGTTCTTTCCAAAGTTTACCCCCCCCCCCCCCTGAAAGAGAAAACGATTTCTTTTTTTGTGCTTGTCAAATTTATTTTGGACAAAATTACATTTAATTTTGGGTGATAACCTTTTTATTATCATTATGTTTTATTTATTATTATTATTTTGTTTTGCTTGTCATTTTTTTAAAGGAATGATCGTACATGTTGCGTGATAACTTTTTTGTTCCGGTCAAATTTTTTGCCCCTGGTCCCCCTATTTTTGGGGACAGATTTCCGCCCATGTTTATGCGTTGACTGCGACATTTGCGTTGGACACTCTTGGCATAATGTCGCAATCTGCGACATTTTGCGTTGCTGAGACATTCCCGACTTTTCGCTGGAGAACGCGAACGCATATTTACGACGGTAGTTAATTTTGGGCCCGTCGTAAAATAATGTCCAGCAATGCAAGTTGTGTGACAAGAGAATTTGCTTACCTTTCGCATCCACCACGGAAACATTCAATCTGCGGTTCTTGTGCAAAATACTACGATAATAGCGACATATCCGATTTAGGACGAGCTTGCAGAGCCACATTTGGTTCCTCCCCAGAGGCGTCGATCATGGGGGGGGGGGGGGCAGGGGGGGGGGGCAACCGCCCCACCAATGAAAATATTGGGGGGGGGCAAACATATCGTTTTGCCCCCCCCCCCAATAATTCCGCATGTGCAAAAAATAAAATAAGATTGTAATGTTACACAGAAATCAGCAAGCGAGATTGAGATACACAACTCGTTCTTCATCTAAAATCGTGCTCAAAATGTCCGGTTTTCAGATTAGAATATAAAAAAATTTCAGCTCGCGCTTCGCGCTCGCATCATTTCTGTAGCAAAAACCCATACTTTTCATGATTGAATAGGTGAATAGAATGTCCCGTTTTCAGTTCTATACCTCAAAAGAACTCCCACTTCGATTTGCATTAATCTTTTGTTGGATATATTTCTTGTTCTTTATTAAAAACGTCAATTAAACTTCTTCTTTTTTAAGATCAAAATAACAAAATTTTCAGCTCGCGCTTCGCGCTCGCATCTATTATTTTTTAAATATTTTAAAATTTAATTTGTTGGTGAGATGTGTGTGTGTGTATATGTGTGTGTATATATATATATATATATATATATATATATATATATATATATATATCTATATATATATACATATAGGCATTTATGTGTGTGTGTGTTTGAGTCTGTTTGTTTTGTGTGATCGAGCGCCTTTGGAAAGTTGATTCATGATCTTGCCCCCCCAATCTGAAAAATGGATCGACGCCCCTGTTCCTCCCAGAGCTCGATGAAACCACCCGGAGGTGCCACCTCCATCAACGAGTGGATACCAGGCGCGACCACGCGTAAAGAGGGATTTCATTTTCAAAAGTGGGCACGTTACGGATATGTAGCGTTATAAGTGTGTCAAAAACGATATTTGAAATATGTATTGAAAAAAGTGATATATTTTGCGAGCGTGGTTCGGAAAGCTACGTCTTTTCGGTCAAACTTGCAATTCTTGCACACGGGCATAATGTCCTACACATTGTATGCGAGATGGCTTGCCGTTTGTGTAGGAAGAGCCAGCAAAAGAAAAAGAAAAATCCGGATCTGTTTAGGACAGATTTGCTGTGCAAGCAGATAACGCTGCGAAATGGTTTAGCTCGAGAGGTCAATGTGATCAACGGATTTAATTGCCAGCTATCCACCAATAATCCACATTAGATGCAATATCGATTGTATGGACTTTAATGATATATACCTAAGCCTTAATTCAGTAAGTTTTTCCCCACTGAATACGTACTCGATTTGTTAAAAAAACACTTTCTTATCCATTTTATAACACACCATGTGCGCACATGATTTCTAATGAAATCTTCAGCCTACCGGCGCGGCCGGAGTCCTGGGGCATGCTCGATGAGCAATCGCACGTACAAGAGAGCTCTAACAATTTGCGAATGGCATACATGGTGTCGCATGATTGAATGTTGCACACGAAACGCAGATCTAGAGACCGTAACACAAAGCTTAGCAATGATTTTTTTTCTACGATCGGTTCCATTGAATATAATGTACAGTCAATCGTAAAAATCGTAAAAAAAACTTTTGTGTTACGGCACCCTATTATGCCGCAACCCCGTGGTTTGCTAAAAGTGGCAATTATCGGTTGTAACATGGCTACTTTCGGTGTGATTCATTTTCCAGGCTCAAGGCGCACGCTATATGGTCATTGCTCAGTGTATGTACGTATGTTCCATGCCACCATTTCTTGTCAGGTGCATTTGACTTCAACCTTTGTGTTGGTCATCGCATCGTGCACTGTTTTCAAGTTCTATTAAATGAACTAACTGGATAGTGATATCAGTTGTTGTTGAGTTAACAGTGCCAATATTATTTAATTGGATCTAAGGTGAAATTCAATTCCGAACACCAGTTTTGATAAACCGACAATATGAATAGAAGGAAACAAAATGAGGTATAAATGACTAAATTCTGGAAGCAAAAGATTGATTTTTCGAGAGCCGAAACACGTGCGAAAAAAGTTGCCCTTCCTCTGTCAAACTGCGCACTGTGATGGGCACTATGGACCGGCCCGAATCCGAGGAGAAACTGCATTAGAATGAAGGTTGTCTATACGCTGATTCTGCGGTATTGTGATTCAGTTTGCTCAAATCATGATTGTGGCGTGAGGTCACATAAACGCAGCCCAATTCTCTTCGAATATTCCATACGTTTCGCAACCTCAGGTATGATTGTCAAACATATCAGCTAGGGCAACGCGCTTGCATTTTGATTAGTGAGATACATGTATGAAAAGGCTACTTATGTATGAATTCTAACAAACTTTTCAGTAAATCAAAAATTTCTGCTCGTCATCGCGTCAATATTTAAAAAAAATATACTTATGCATCCTTTCATTCAGCTCGGGCTTCGCGTCAGCATTATTTGCTTGTTGAAAATGTATTGTCTTCATGGTTAACAGTATCAGTGCCCAATGGATCCATTTTCGATCAGGCCAATAAAAATATATTACGTATATTGTTATGATCACAGACACTACTCCTTAAGGAACCCAACAAAAATAAGCTATGTGCAGTAGATCAGGAAAATGAAAATATTTTGCGCCCTCCCCTTATACTAACGATAGCTGGATCCGCCTTTTGAAAAAAAAATCGAGCTCGCAATTCACGCTTGCGTTTTTCAGTCGGATTCTTACCCACTCGATGACTTTGACAAAAATATTTAAGTTGCAACTATTGTTCATTTCGAGTACACTGTAAAAAATGAAGTGCTAATTTAGCACTCGTAGTGCAGTCACTATACAAGCACTGTAAGAGCTAAATTAGCACTTCATTTTTTACAGTGTGAAACATCTGTTTTATGAAACCTTATTTTGTAACAAAATTTAAAGTTACTTATGAACAAATCATATTTGGCTTACATATTATAAATCGCCTTTGCAAATTCAAATTTTACCTAAGGATGAGTATCTTCAAACGATATCTACGAAAAGGGTTGAGTTTAGGCTTTCACTATTATTATGCCAAATATGATGAGTTGCAAACAGCGTTCAAACAGAGAACGCAACAAAGTATCAAGACAGTCACTAATGACAAAGTGGTGATCTTCCAATGAAATTCCCCACCAGTCGGACTACCTCAATATTCAGGAATAGGATAATCTCCCAATTCAAGAAAAGGGTAATCTCCCAATTGAAAGAAAACTTGACAATGGCGTAGGCTCTTCCATTAAATACAGCAATGCAGTGCTGGCCCAGGTAATTTTCAATGTCCAGCTTTCGGGGAATTAAAATAAGTTTCAAACTAGGGGCCATTTTCTTGTTTTCCTTTTGTTCCCATACCATAGACTTTATTTTTTTCTTTTCGTGATGTGCATGCTAATATATTACATTATATATATATATATATATATATATACAACAAATAAAGTAAGTCCCCCCTTAAACAAACATCAATAATTTCCGAACCAATGCGAGTTCTTTATATATGTTTACATGAGCGTGTAGGTTATTTTATAAGCTACCCTCTGAGTAAACGTTATGGACGTATTTCACTTCATGCTTCAGTGAGCACCGTCAGAAGGCAAAAATTTCACTTTTCAAAAGTAACAAGCCAAATATCATGACTTTGATTCCATTTTATTGGAACTAATTCCACATTCTCATCATCAAAAATAGTCAGAAGGCTTGTAAAAGGTACTCTCTAAAAGACGATGCAACTTTTTTGGCTAAATTTCACGGTTGAATAAACCCAAGTCCAAATTTGCTAAAATTTGATTTTTACACATTTATATAAATAAAAATGATAGAATATGATGACAGTTATTTTTGGAAGAGTTTCTTCAACAATATTCATCGTTTCACGGTTCAATGAACATTTATCGAAAACAAAAAATACGAATTTCAAATATCAAAGACAAGTATTGGTTCATTTTGGGAACTGAAAATGATCTTTTTTCAACTTTTTCGTTATGTTCATGACCAATAAACATGCTTCAATGATTCAAAGGCGTTTAATTAAATATCCACGCTTGAATGAACATGTGGAATGCGATTAGCTCTTTTGTACGTTATTGGAAAAATGCAATTTGTTACTATGGATATCTGTCACAAACCCCCTTGAATAGTTCATTTGATTTGATTATTATGAAAATCCCGATGTTTAATGCATCAGTGAGCACACAATATTCGAAAATTATGCAAATGAGAAGAAAGTTCACGGCCTTGGCCCCACTCTGTGTCGTATCGAATGGTTATTTTGGTGTGCGCGCCTTTTGGATAGTGTTACTCTGAAGCTATGTACGAAGTTTCATGAAATAAGTATTGGCAGAAGTAACACAAACTGTCCATGAAACAAACCCTCATTTCATATTTGTTAAAATTTTGACTTCGTCTTTCATAGACTTGTGTACATTATGGGTGCTCATGTTTAAGAATAAGTAACCCCTTATTCAATATGGTGGAGCTTTTTTTCACGGCTGTCTTTAGCAATGTCATTTGGCAGTAATGTTTATCAACCTATGGGCAGAATTCTGTGCAAAAATGAAATTGATTTGTTTATTTATGGATGAGTGAGCACGCATCAAAGTGGGAAAATTTGTATTTTCAATGTCACAGACTCATTTTAAAGGGTAATAAAGTGAATATTGGGGGCAAATTCGGTTTCACATAAGACTTTAATTGCTATTTTTTTTATCATCCATCATTTCTATCACCACACACTTTCCGAACTTTAAACATTTTCATGGTTGAGCGAGCACATTCGAAAACTTAGGAATGAATACTCTTTATACTGCATAAATGTATTCTTTTCCTAACAATTTCTCATGATCAGTTTAATTCATGGACAAATCAGAATTTTAAAATGGGGGAGGGGCCTTTAATCGGAAGAGCCACCAACATTTTCAAATTTTAACATGATGTAACAAGTTTTAGAGGATACTATACCCCTATGATGATACGTCACAATACAGGGGCCGGGGAAGGGTTTTTAAAGAGGGGGGGGGCTGACCATGCAAAAAATCACAATCGTATGGTCATTTTTACATTTTGTACATGCTTTTGGAAAAAAAGTGGGGTGGGGGACTGAAGCTCCCCGCCCAGCCCCCCCCCCCCCCCGCTTCCGCGGCCCCTGCAATACATTGTGCTCACTCAGCCATGAACATATGATATCAACATTGTGTGCGGAGTGGCTAAATGATGGATAGTAAAACAGCATAACACCACAAAATTCACCTAAAGACAACATTTGCCCAACTTTGTATTTGCACAATCTGAAAAACGACTCTTGTGACTTTCAAAAATTGTCATTTTTAATTCAATCTTTAATTACTCATGCACGACTCAACCGATCAATCTTATTTATCCCCAGGAGTTGCTTAATGACTGTAAAAACCTCCTACGGAATATCATATCTCAAAATCATTCCGTTCAAAAGTTACAGCAATTTGATTTAGGGGGACTTACTTTTTTTTTTGTGTGTATATATATATACATATATAAATATTATATTTCTCAACATGTACTGTAAGGGTCATGGTTGCGATTTTGAAAGAGAGGCGCGGAGCTCTTTTTAAGCACCCACTTCGTTCTTATTTTTTTTTTTTTTTTTCGGTTTTAGCATGGAGTTTCTACCTCCATAATTTTAGGTGCTCAGCCCAAATAACAACAACAGGGGAGCGGCGTGCTTGCTGCCCAGGGCCATGATGCTGACTCCTGTCAAGACGACAGTTGTTAACTCATTTCCCCAAAAAAGTCTTGGCTTTGGGTTTTCAGTAGAGCCCTCCGCATGCAGATGATGCAGACGGGTAAAAGAAGGAGAAAACAAGAAAAAGGTAAAAAAAGGGGAAAAAATGATTGACAGAAAAAAAAGAAAGAGAGAAGAGGAGAATTGTGAAAAGGGAAACAATAATACGAATGTGAGTTCCGTTACAAATGAGAAACTATGACATGATAAGGTATAAAGACATATATATAGTCATGTATAATATATATATTTTTTGTTGCTTGCTTGTTAAATTTCAAACGGGACAAAATTACTTTTTTGTGACAACCTTTCATCCAATTAATATAGATATGTGTACTCCTTCATAATAATGCGTAAACAGAAAAAATGTGGATTTTAGTACAATACGCCTGTAACGTTTCTGCTTCTATCCCAAAAAAGTGTTCAAAACGCATTTCAAATGAACTTCATCGCTGTGAACGCTACACTGAACAGTTCAATTCAATTCAATTCAATTCAAAAATGGTCTTTATTGATAATCAAACATGTTAACAATCATACATGAAAAAACAGCAAAAGCTGGAAATATCATGTTTACAAGTTGGTGTTGGCACATTATTAAATACATAGTAAAAACCACAGTAAAATACATTAAAAAGGCTATACATTCAAAAGTTAATACAATTTAAATAAAGCATAAAAGGCAATGAATGAATGAATGAATGAATACAATATGATAATGGCAGACTTGAAGGAGAGGGGACTGACACTTATTTAAATGACAAAAATAATTGTATGGTGGGTTGGGGATGACCATTTTGCATTGCCTTTCCTAGTCGACACACTCATCTTTTGTTGAGTATGTCAACCAAAAAAAGGCAATGGACTGTTTTTAAATCTTGTTGTTCTTATTGGAAATTGTTGATAGTTGTTTGTACGACGAAGAGATATGTTTGTATGTTTTTTCCGAGGTAGCCATGTCTTACACAAAGAATGAGTTGAAAGTGATTTTGCAAACTTTTTACACAGTGTCAGTCTTCTCTCCTCAAGTGTTGGTAAATTACATACCTGACATGCATTTGTGTATGTGATGTAATTATGTCCTAAGATAATTTTACATACTCTCCGTTGTATTCGTTCAATAGTATTATTTTGTTTTGCTGTAAGACTGCTATGGAAAACTAGAGCACAATATTCTAAAATTGGTCGTATATAACCCATATATATTGTCACCAATTCCTTCAAAGGTAAATTGAACTTTTTCAGTTTCCTTAACATATATAATTTTCTATTGCACCTTTTAACCAAGTCATTGACATGTAAATTCCATTTCAAATCAGATTGTATAATAACTCCAAGAATTTTGATTCTTGTTCGCGATGATCAACATAAATACATTTTATATTATCAAAAGCATGAAGCCAAAACGCATTTTAAACCATTTTATCAGGGGTTTTGTAAGGAAGAAAGACAAAAAGGAACCGGGCTCAGTGGTATAAATAAAATCTCACCCGCGCCTAAAACATAAAGTTTTAGAAAGTCATTATCTTAAACATTGTTTATTCTTCAAACTAAAACATCATTATTTCGTGCTAAAGCCTAATTATTCTATTAAAGAAATCTAAATCTAATTGAACTTGTTACTACTAAAACCTGAAAGCAGACATTATTAACATTTGTGAAAGCGTACCTTTGGAAAATATAACAATTAAACCCATTCGCTACTAGCACTGTGCTCGTAGTTCGCCTGGAACCCTGATATTGTGAACATAGAGGGCGCTCATGCAAAAACATGTTATCGGAGAGCTACCAAGGGGATTCATCGCTCTGTCTAGTGAAAAGATTAAAGTGGCCGCGTCCGTTTTCGCCGCAAAAAAGTACGCTGGCGTCTTGAATGGCAAGAGCACTCACCCAGTTGAGAAAAATACATGTAGACGATGGCACGCCCAGCGGGTTCGCCGCAGAATACAATGGAAAAGACGCACACAGTCTTTTGACAAAACACATTGGTTGGTAGTTATTTCAACCGTTTCAATAAACACTTCACTTAGTTCTACTTATTGTTTGAAAAACATAATCATCATCCTTTTCTTTTATTCTTTTTAATGTGCTACAAATGGTAACCTCGAGTCCAGTGACAACACCAACTCCAAATTTCTAGTCACCATCATTAATAACAATAACACGAGATGATTATACCATCTATGATGACTTCAATTGAGGGAGTTGCTAAAACTATTACACGAAGCCGTTATGCCCTCTCCTGTGTCATATAAATATTGAGTTTCTATCGAGCTTCTCATTGTTTATTCTGCTTGCTCGCATGAACATTGTTGACATGTAGGCCCATTGTAGACTTTACAAGTCCAACCTAGGTAAGTTACTTTGCCCATTTGAAACGTAGTTCGGTAGGCCTATATACAGGCCTGATTTAATTCAGAAATCAATTACAAGACTAAATCACGATTAAAAGTGATCATCAGATCTTACCTAGAGCTATTGAAGAGATGATTGGCAATGCACCAACCAGCAATAGGACCATTCCTAGACGTAACGTCGCCATATTCTCTGTCACCTGTGAGTCAGGATTACCGTGAAGAGACGATGCTGGATTCAATGTCTATACACACGGATACAGCTTATTGCTGGGAATACGGCACGTAAGCTAAATCGCGAAATCAGCGCGCATTGCATTGTGGGGAGTCGTCATTATTGAAGATAAAGTCCACCATCACTAGTATTTAAGCTTCTGTTATTGTTTACTGTTATGAGTCCGCTCACTCTGCCTGCTGTTTTGGATGAGTGCTTGTATGACTATTTAAGAATTGAAGAAGGTCGAATGTGGGTTTTCATTATTTTTCTGATTCATGAAATTTCAAAGGGATTGTTTAGATTGGGAAACTCAGTTCCTATTTAAGACGACATGACTTTTCCTAGTCGTGCCCCAGTAGAGGCAATAGCGTTACAGGCTGGGGTAGGGGAAAATCTGCCCCCTGAATGACTTCGCCGTTAAAATAAGAATAAAAAGGGAAAAAGTGAAAAATGATAAAAATGAAAGGGAAAGAAAGGGCAAAGGGGTAAACGGAAAGAAATTGGTGAAGGAAAGGAAATAACAAGGTGGGAGAAAGATCAAACAATCCAGAAATAATTGAGAAAAGTGAATAATTAAATGACTGCAAATTGGAACTGGAAATGATAAGGGAAAATGTAAGAAAGGAGGCAAAATAAACTTGAAATTAAGGTAGAGTAGAAATTAATGGGAATGGAGTAGCAGAAAACTCAATTGAAAAATAAAGGAAAAGAAAAAGTAAAATTACAAAAGAACACGAACGGACTGCCGGGGATAAAGAACAAAAAAATCGAGGAAAGAATGAATCGATGTCTTGTATGTGTTTAAAGCCTAAATAAGACTTGCCAAATATCATGCAATAACTTTCACTCGCATGCCACAAAAATGTTGGCCTTCGAGCAATTCTGGAGGTAACTACCCCCCTCTCTCCCCCACGAAGTAGCATCACCTTTCCCCTCGGCCCATGGCTATATGACACGCAACTTTAAATATTATATATTCCCCCTTGCATACACACACACACACACACACACATTCATTAAGCTTGACGCTAACACGAATTAATGTGGAGAGCCTCTAGATCTAGAATTTTCACAGTTTAATGTTTCCTGTGGCTAAATCTCCAAGGCTCCGGGGGCTCCACCCCTAACCTGATAAAGTAAGGGCTGCAACCTGTAAAGAAACATAATATATTATATTTTAATTTTGTCTTCTCAATATGAATATTTCAAAGAAATTTGTATTCTACTGGTATATAAGAAGATAATAGGCATACATGAACAAAACAAATAAAGTTACTCAGCTATAAATATATCAAGCAGATAATGATGTTAGATTTACAAAAGCTGGGTCGTCCAAAATAGTTATATAGATATATCATAATTATCATTATGTTACAATTAATCGAACAGACGTAATACATTGAAACGAATGACACTTTTAATGACTGAATTATAGAATAGAGTCGTGTTGTCTATATTGAACGATTTCAAGTAACTGCGCGTTCTCCCACTACGATTTTTCATCTATTTCCATCCCAAACACTAATACTTGATGGATTTGTCGATTCCATGGTTGTGATTGTACCTGGTGTAACATAGTGATCGTCGCAACAATGAATTAATTTCTCTACGTATGAAAAGTCGTCGTTAACCTGATTCGACAATGGCGCAGTAATTACCGTGTCTTCAGCGTAATGCTGCAGCAAGAGGTTGAACCAGGGGAGGCGATACATTTTCAGACTGGGGGCAAAATCATGAGTCATAAATCAACATTACAAAGGCGCTCGATCGCACAAAACAAGCTCACACACACCAAGCACACCCTCACTTACTCACACATATTAAGTATATATATATATATATGTATATATACATATATATATGAAGAGCTCACTTGCAAAAGGGGTGAGGCCCATTTTTCATCAAATTTGATTTTTTTGGTCTCAATATATAGATTTTTAGTAGCTCTATAAGATGATACCAAAGAAAAGTTAAAATTCCTATTTAAAAGTGATCAAAAATTGCAAAGAAAAATCACTTTTTTCAATAGGGGTTAGGTCTATTTCAGTTTAGTTGCAAAAGGGATTAGGTCCACACCGATTTTTTTTTGGAAAAGAATATTTTAAAAAATATGAATAAAGGTATATTTCTTTTATACGCAATTTTATGTAGTCATGGTAGGGAATCTTGAAAATTTAGTTTCGCATAAGAATATGCAATATAGGAGAATTAAAAAAAAAAATGATTTTCTTGGAGTGGACCTAACCCCTTTTGCAAACAAACTCTTCTGAAGAGCTCATTTGTCCAAAGGGGTTAGGTCCATTGTTTATAAATTTTATTGTTTTCTGTCTCAAACATCTAAATTTTTAGTCGCTTTGATGAAAACCAAGAAAATGTGATATTTACATATAAACGTGAATAAAAGTGGCAAAGAAAAATCACCTTTTTAATCAAAATAGATTCGATTCATTCCAGTTTACTTGCAAAAGGGGTTAGGTTCACAATGATAATTTTTAAAAGAATTTATAGAAAAAAATTGAAGACAGGTAGATTTCTTTTATACCCAATTTTATGTTCACATGATAGGGTAGTACATCATGACAATTTAGTTTCTCATAAGAATATTGCAGTAAGTGAGAATAAAAAACATGGTTTTTCTCAGAATGGTCCAAAGTGGACCCAAACCCTTTTGCAACTAAACTCTTCATATATATATATATATATATATATATATATATATGTGTGTGTGTGTGTGTGTGTGTGTGTGTGTGTGTATGAATAAATACATTGTACATTCTTAGCAATGTATGTGGTCCTGAACAAGATGCCTATGTAACTAAATAATTACTGCGAGCGCGAAACGCGAGCAGACAATTTTTGTCATATCGACTTAAAAACTGGAAATTCTAGGCACTTTTGTATTCATGAACAAGATAGGTATATAAATAAATGACAAATGCGAGCACGAAGCGCGAGCCGGAAAAATTGACAGTTAGACCTAAAAATGGGACACTCTATTTATGTTTTTGAAATCATGAAAGGATGGCTAAATGTGTATCTTCCTACATTAATAATGCGACCTTGATTCTGAGCATTCTGAATACATTTATTTTATTATGAAAATCAATGATGCGAGCTTGAAGCGCGAGCTGAAAAAAAAAATATTCTGACCTGAAGAAGGGTCAATTTATGCATTATTTCAAGCATTGTGTAGGGCAATTGTGAAGTGGATATATTGTGACGTCTTCGAATTCAACTTCCAGCTGACACGGTTTTCTTGTCAGGATGCCACCGTGCCTGACCGTCAGTTGTGTTCGTTTGGTCAAAGTATATGACCGTTGCTGATGGTTTATGGAGAAGACTGGTTAACAACCATCACCAACCGTCGACTCTTGTTTCTCCAGTCAGACCATCCGTCAACTGCAATCAATCACCCCACTCGTCTCATTTCAATCAATCGGACATCCGTCGACCATACATTCACCAGCATTTGTTACATACACTAATCATTTGTTCCTTTAGCACTCCAAAGAACGTAGTCCAGAGTGTAGGTTCAATTTCTGATATTTACATTTGATATCTCAAAGATAAATTAGTGTACAGACCAAAATGAGATACAAGAGATGAAGGGCGTATTTGCACTACAGTAAAGGGCCGTAACACCAAAGCTTCATTCGAACAGTTGCCTCCTCGTACTTATGTATTTTTAACACTTTGATGAAACAGTTACTAGAAATGAATACAACAACAATAACCTAATTAACTTTGCTAATCTACCAGCTTTCTCAAATAAAACAACTGGATAGTGCTTAGGTTTCATGACAACTCCAACATGTTCATAAAATGTGCGATATTGGCTAATTTTTGTTAATTCACAGAATGTCTACACATACGATTTCTATATAGTCTACGTTTACAGACCCTACAAGCTCTCTATGACATTAAAACGGAAACATAGTTCGTTACAATATGGATCGCAATGAATTAATGGTGCGAGGCGCGAGCTGATATATTATTATTTTGATTTAGTAACGGGATATTTTAAAGACATAATGTCATCATTTGAAAATGATGACTATCTTTCTCTTCCTCTTCCTAAGCTCGAGATGAAACTTGTTGATATTTTAATCTGAAAAAAGTAAAATCTGAATATTAGGAATTTGTGAATAATAATTATATTATCATCTTATTTATTAAACTAATAGGCTTAATGAGAGCGCGAAATTTGTTGATATTAATGCCTGAAAACTGGACATTTTAAGCATATTTATAACTATGAATAGGGTGCATGGATTAATATATTTTTAACAATCGATGCTAGCGCAAATCTATAGCCAAAATTTTTGATCAACTGTCATAGAAAGAGTTTTTCTAAGTAGTTTGTTAGAATTAACTTGTAGATATACATAACTCACCCGAATCCGCCTATTAAAAGGGGGATTTACCATTTTCTTGTTTATTCATTGACACGAAAGACTTGTATGCCTCTATGATGAGATTCCTGCTTAAATGTAGGGCCTACCTTTATAACGGTTGCAATGATAGATGGCATTATTTCTCGCGCGGAGCGCGGGGAGAAATCATGATTTAATAGTGTACTATGGATGTAAAACTAAATCTTATATTATGTTTGGTTAATTTGCTGATGTATGTGTAACATTACAATTTGATTTTATTTTTGCCCTTATGGTATTATTGGGAGGGCAAAACGATATACCTGCCACCAAATATTTTCATTGGTGGGGCGATCGCCCCCCTTGCCATCCCCCCCCCTGATCGACGCCTCTGACGCCAGTCATACACAATAAACTTTGTCCTCCATCACACATTTGCGAATTGTTTGTAACCCTTTATGCAACCTATGATTCGATTAAGTGATGGATTTCTAATTATCCAAACGAGAATTTTATTTATGGCTGGTTCATATTCTCTTATTGAGAGAAGAAATGCATAATACATATTATTAGGCTGATTATGAACCCCCTTTACAATTATAAATTTCATAAGAGTTTTGTATTTGAGATCAAACCAATAAAATAAAGATTTGGGAAAAAGTTCACTTTTGTTTGGAATCTCCGCTAAGTGAAAGAAAATCCTTAAAACGATTCTATAACCTATTCTTGGATTGTATATTTTAAGCCTAATTCTATTGGGCTATTTCAGACCACACCTATATGGGGGTGTCAATTCCCAATTCCCCCCCCCCCCCCCGCCTTTCAGATCTTCGCCACTAGTCGTGCGATCGCCGCGAATTTTGCCAAAATTGCCATAACTTAATCAATTTTCTCCGTTTTTTATTAGGTGAATTTCATATGTATTTCTTTGTTTTTTTTTCAGTGAGCTTTTTTTAGGAATCTTCTGCAATCATAAACAGCATAAATTATTTCGGAACCACGTAGCCGGGCGTCGCAAATGTGGTCTCAAAAGATGTGCAAGACTTGAAAGTCTTTAAAGGGGTACGGTAAAAAGAAACAATTATGCGGCTGCATAGTCGCAACATTTGTGGAGGGGGGGGGGGGGAGTTAAATTGATCCAGTTAACTTAGGGTTAATAACTGAGAGGCTGTTCGCTGACTTTTTACTTTCAAGTCTTGCGCATCTTTTGAGACCAAATTTGCGATGCCTGGGTATGCTGTTACACAACATTTCTATGTACTAATCCAACACAAATGCTGTTTCTTGCAAAAAAACACAACCAGCATTATATTAAGTTTTCAAGATTAAAGTCAACTTAATAAATTATATTCATAATTATAAAAGCATTGCCCACAATTCCAATGAAACGAAACAATAATAACAATAACAACTTTTTTTTGATACGCACTGTATATAAAGAATATATTTGAACTTGATTGTAAAGGAATCTAAAATGAATTATTTGGACTCTGATTTTTTTTCGAATCAATAATAGAAATAATATTTGCTTTAAACCAAAACCTAAATGTATGTATTATACATTAAAGACGGCAATACTGGTATATATAAACATTATCAAGCTGATTCTTCGGTGTCCGACCACTTGACCGAAATTCTGCGAGTGGTTTAAGGCGCCTCGTTGCAGCGGCGTATGCCTATTATCAGAGGGTGGAGGGGGCAGAGCCAAATATTTATCGGTAACTCCGTCTAGAATTAGTGACATACTGTAGCTAGGATTTCAGTTTAGGGGCGTACCTAGTGAGCCCAGGAAGCGCGCTCGGCGGGGGGGGGGGGGGTGCATGGAGGGGGAGTCTCCCCCGCGAGAAGCGTTGAATCTCCGACGTTCCTGTGAATCGTTCCTTGTCTGCCCCCGCTCATCTTAATACACCCTCTGAAACACTTCATACTGAGTGTGCGAAAGGCGCTCCCTGTAAGGGGGGGTCCCCTCCCGCGCAAAGAGCGGAAGCTCCGACATTTTATTCGAATTGTTCCTTGTCTGCTCCCGTGTCCCATGTTTTGCGTGCTGACTCCTGCCCCTTAAATTAAATTCTAGCTTCGCCACTAATTTCAGACTTAGTTAACGGAATTTTTTTTGGCTGTGCCCCTCCCCATTTCAGGCAGAAAACGTAAGAAGAGCGGATGCAGACGAGGAACGATTCAAACAAACGTCGGAGCTTCCGCAATTCGAAATTTTTCTCTCCCCCCTCTCCGTTAACAGGAAGAGAACGTAAGAAGAGCAGGAGCAGGCAAGGAACAATTCAAATAAAACGTCGGAGCTTCCGTGCTTCGCGTGGGAGGGGGAAAACTCCCCTTATAATATGGAGCGCCTTTCGCGCTCTCATTACTAAGTGTTTCGCACACTTCGCGTGCTCACTACCGCTCCCTAAAATGAAATCCTAGCAAAGCCACTGATTCTCGAATTAGTTACCGGGAATTTCTTTGCTCTGCCCCCCTCCGATAACAGACAGAGGACGTATTAAGATGAGCGAGAGCAGATAAGGAACAATTCAAAGGAACGTCGGACATTCTGCGCTTCTCGCGGGGGGGGGGGGGGGGGGTACACTCCCCTCCCTGCACCCCGACCCCCGGAACGTGCTTCCCGTGCTCACTACTGCCTCCTACACTGAAATCCTAGTTATGCCACTGATTTTAGACGAAACTACTGGGAAATGTTTGGCTCTGCCCCCTCCCCCTCTGATAACAGGCACTTGTTACGCCGCTGCAACGAGGCGCCTTAAACCATTCGACCGTGGCACCCGATGAAGGGGCAAAAAAAGTCGGTCTCGCGGGCTTTCGGTCTCGCGGGCCTTCTGTCTCGAGGTTTCCACTTTGGCGAGTTGGAGTTGCGAGTCATACGCGAGCTGCGCGAGCTCTAACTCGCCTTAGCTCGCACAAGCTCGCGTGAAATTTACATTTTTCCCTGGAATTTGCTTGAGTGACAAACGACTCAACACCGAGTTCACTACGCTCGTTGTACGAGTGAACCGAGCGCGAAACGAGTCAGGCCGAGCTTAGTATGAGTTGCGGTGACCTTTATACGACTTAAAGCGAGCTATGAACGAGTTATAAAGATTTTGTTACGAGTGATAAGAGTTTCATACGACCTAGGGGTGGGAAATGCACATTTTTGGCACTCAAAGATGGATGCCGGCGGAGGGGGCGTCAACACCAAATCTTAACCGAAGGTTAAGTTTTTGAAATGGCATCATAACTGAGAAAGTATTTGGACCTAGTTCATGAAACTTGACCATAAGGTTTATCAAGCATTACAAAATATTCTTTTCGAGTTTCAGGTCACAAGACCAAGGTCAGAGGTCATTTATGGTCAATGAACGTAGACCATGTTTAGGGAATCAACATCAAAGTTTTAACCTACGGTTAAGTTTTTGAAATGTCATCATAACTTAGAAAATATATTAACCTAGTTCATGAAACGTGGACATAAGGTTATTAAAGTATATAAACATCCTGCTTGAGTTTCAAGTCACATGACTAAGGTCAATTAGGGTCAATGGACTTTGGCCAATTGGGGTATTTGTTAAATTAACATTATAACTTTGAAAGTTTATGAATCTGATTCATGAAACTTGAACATAAGAGTAATCAGGTATCACTAAACATCCTGTGCGGATATCAGGTCACATGTCCAAGGTCAAAGGTCAATGAACTTTAGTGATGTTCGGGTGATCTGTTGAATTACCATCATAACTTTAAAAGTTTATAGATCTGATTCATGAATCTTAGATATAAGAGTAATCAAGTATTCCTGAACATCCTGTGCGAGTTTCAGGTCACATGACGGAGGTCAAAGGTCATTTATGGTCAATAAACTTTGGCCATGTTGGGGGTATTTGTTGAATTACCATCATAACTTTGAAAGCTTATGGATATGATTCATCAACTTGGATATTAGAGTAGTCAAGTATCACCGAACATTTCATGCCAGTTTCAGGTCACATGACCAAAGTCAAAGGTCATTTAAGGTTATTGAACTTTGGCCATTTTGGAGATTAATACTATATTACTGTCATAACTTTCAAAGTTTAGATACAGTTTATAAAATGTGGATATAGGGGTAATCTAGTATCACTGACAAGTCTTAGGTCAAATGATAAAGGTCAAATGTCATTTATTGTAAATGAACGTAGTATTGTATCAATGTATGAATGGTGTTTTTGTGAATAATTATTTTACAATAGTTTTCAGAGTCAGCACTACTTCTATATTGGATAGCGTGATGCAGAGGCGCTCCACTTGGACCTTAATTGTCCAGTTTGATGTCTTGTTTTTTTACCTTGGCTCTGCTCGTCATTGACCTCCTCTTCCGTTTCAATTGTCTCTTCCTGCACTTCTTCTACCCTTGTTTGAATGTCATCTTCTTTCGCTGTTTCCCTATCTGAATGGCCACAACTCTTGGATCTTTTGGATCGAGGCATATTTCTCTCCTTATTTGTTGAAAATTGTAATAATGCAGTGGAAACAGCCTTTTTAAAAGTACGTGTACATTGCGTGGGTCAGTTAAAATGTGCTCTCACTTTAAAATAACTCCTCAAAAAAAGTTTGGAAATCCGACTTTAATCAAAACTCCCTCCTCAGTTTTAGTAAATATCAATTGTTATTAATATCAATGAATAGATCATTTAAATGTCTTTAAATGATACCCTACATGATATGATTATGGTTCACATGGAGGTGCAGTGCCTTGAAATGTAGGGCAAGGTCAAAAATCAAAATTAAGTTGCAAAGAGACACAGTATTGAAAGTCACTGTTCCTTTGATGAGTGAGTATTTTAAGCGGTTTCTTTTGAGTTTGATCGGTAATCCCGCCTCGGTTTTAGTAAATATCAAGTTGAATTAATATCAATGAATAGATCATTTAAGTGTCTTTAAATGATACCCTACATGATATGATTATGGCTCACATGGAGGTGCAGTGCCTTGAAATGCGGGGCAAGGTCAAAATTCAAAATTTGCAAAATGACACAATATTGAAAGTCACTGTTCTTTTCTTCCATGATGATGAGTGAGATTCTCAGCAATTGTTTTCATGCACCTTAATATCAACATTCAAATGGAATCAAACACACCTCTGCACAAGCAAACACACAACAAACAAACATAAACCACAACAAAACATTATGAAATGAAAAAGCAGGGGTTTGATTTGAATGGATTTTCATCTTTATTGACACAGACAAAAACATCATGTTCTGTATTGACCCTTCATGATTACTTATGCTCGTTTTGCAGCTTTTTACTTGAGACCTCATCCAACACTTATTAATTTTGTTCTTTTTTTGATGGCATGATCATAACAAGCATGGGATCATTTAAAAGAGAATCAAATGATCTTTTGAAAGATATCAAATATGCATTGTGTAAAATTCGGAGTCGGGATAAATTAATGGCCAAACTCAGATTTCCAAACTTTTTTGCTCGTTTTGCAGCTTTTCAATTCAGACTTTATCCAACACTTTTGAATCCTGCTCTTTTCGTGATGGCATGATCATAACAAGCATGGTATCATTGTAAAGGAAATTGAATGACCTTTTAAATGATGTCAAATGTGCAATGTGTAAATTTTGGAGTTGGGAGAAATTAATGGCCAAACTCAGATTTCAAACTTTTTTTGAGGGGTTTATATGTGGGGAAAATATAGATCACTGGACATTTATCATTCAGCTGGCATGCCTCTGAGCTATTGCAACGCACTCGGAATAAACTCATACGAAACTCGCTGTAACTCGGGGTGCTCGATCTAAAGTCGCGCTAATCTCGTGGGCACCTCCATTTGACTCGTAAAACGATCGCAATGCTCGTATATCGCTCTTGAAAACTCGGAACGCACTCGCGTATACTCAGATGTGGCGAGTTATTACGAGTTATTGTGAGTTTATCTCGAGCTTCTTACGAGTTATTGCGAGTGCTGCGAGTATATAACGAGTTTAGGTGAGTTCAGCACGAGTTACAGCGAGTTAGCAAAATTTTTGAACATGTTCAAAAATTTTGAAACAGCTCACGACTTCAAGGAGAGTTGTCCCGAGCTTGAACGAGCTCCGCCGAGCTCTGCCGAGTTGTCGCGAGTTATCCCGAGTTTCATGGTGAGCTTTATGCGAGTTATCGCGAGTGCCTCATTTTGGCAACTCGCTATAACTCGCCATAACTCGCGATGTTAACTCGCCAAAGTGGAAACCTACCGAATCTCCAATGAGTAAAGTACTCTTTATTCAATATAGTATCAATCCAAAAACATCATAGGGAGAAAAACATTTTGCATGTTTAATGGAATTTTAATCACTGAAAAAAAATAAGGAAGATAACAATAATAATAATAATAATTGGATTTATATAGCGCTTTTCCAGAGGAATCAAAGCGCTGTTGATTGCATAAGACAAGTTAAGGTTGATGGTTATATAAGTGTGTTTTGAGATGTTTTTTAAAGAGGTCAAAAGAAGAGAGGTTTCGAAGAGATGGAGGGAGTTTGTTCCAAAGACGGGGGGCAAGAGATTGAAAGGAGTTGAAACCGGCCTGTTTTCTGGATTTTGGAATGACATAGGAAGGAGCAGCTGCAGAACGAAGAGAGTATGTAGATCTTTGTTGCTGAAATAATGAAGAAATGTTAGAAGGTAGTGTGGTTGACAGAGATTTATAGGTTTGAACAAGTATTCGATAATGTATTCTATCAGAAACAGGTAGCCAATGTAGTTTATTTAGAAGAGGGGTAGCATGACACCATTTTGGTTTTTGACAGATTAATCGTGCACATTTGTTCTGATGAAGTGTTTAACATGCAATATCAGCACAATAATTGTGAGTAAGACATAAGATAAATTATAATTGTGAGTCAGATATTAATGTAAATGAAAGTAGAATAATCCAGTTGATTCCAGTTGACAAATTGTAACTGGTACCAGTTGGAAATACCAGTTGGCAACTTGTCCTAACTGGTACCAGTTAGCAACTAGTACCAGTTGGCAACTGGTCCTAACTGGTACCAGTTGGCAACTGGTACCAGTAGGAATACCCATTGTCAACTGGTACCAGTTAGAATCAGTTGTAAACACCAGTTGTCAACTGGTGCCAGTCAGGACAAGTTGGAAACGCCAGTTAGGACCAGTTGGAAACATGAGTTGTCAACTGGTACCAGTTAGAAACACCCTGAAATGTATAGCATAAACAAAAATGAATCATATGAATATGTACATTCCTGATCTTTCACTCTTCTCGTATAATCACTTCTTCGCTTTCCTTGCACACACACATTAGAATGTTGGTACCAACACCCCCGGGCTTTTAAATGAATTAATTATCTTTACATTGAATGTCCACTCCTGTTATAACAATCTAACTTGTTGGTCTATTACATCATCTCTATGACAATGCAGAAAACAAAAAATCTGTGTCCACTGTTGTATGTACAGATTTTAGAAAGGCGTTTGATCGCCTGGATTACAATATTCTAATTTAAAAAATGATTGATATGCACATAAAACCATGGATCATAAATTGGATTGTAAGTTTTTTGGAATATCGCAAGCAATGTACATTATATCATGGAATCTTTTCTGATATCAAAGTTAATCATGCCGGTGTGCCCCAAGGGACACGACTTGGCCCAATACTTTTTTTAATTATGGTAAATGATTTATGTGAAAATATTCCTATGCACTATTTTAAATATGTTGATGATTTGTCTTTAGTACAATGTCGTAAATCAACTGACACTTCGCAATTACAATCAGTACTTAATTCAGTGCAATACTGGTCGCAATCAAATAATATGTCACTCAATCCCTCAAAGTGCTTTACCTTACATATTACTTTCATGAAAAACCCGATCACTCCCGAGGTTCTTGCCATTAATAACTCTGCCTTATGTAATGTAGAAAGTATCAAAATTCTTCGGAGTTATTATACAATCTGATTTGAAATGGAATTTACATGTCAATGACTTGGTTAAAAGGTGCAATAGAAAATTATATATGTTAAGGAAACTGAAAAAGTTCAATTTACCTTTGAAGGATTTGGTGACAATATATATGGGTTATATACGACCAATTTTAGAATATTGTGCTCCAGTTTTCCATAGCAGTCTTACAGCAAAACAAAATAATACTATTGAACGAATACAACGGAGAGTATGTAAAATTATCTTAGGACATAATTACATCACATACACAAATGCATGTCAGGTATGTAATTTACCAACACTTGAGGAGAGAAGACTGACACTGTGTAAAAAGTTTGCATAATCACTTTCAACGCATCCTTTGTGTAAGACATGGCTACCTCGGAAAAAACATACAAACATATATCTTCGTCGTACAAACAACTATCAACAATTTCCAATAAGAACAACAAGATTTAAAAACAGTCCATTGCCTTTTTTGGTTGACATACTCAACAAAAGATGAGTGTGTCGACTAGGGAAGGCAATGCAAAATGGTCATCCCCACCCCACCATACAATTATTTTTGTCATTTAAATAAGTGTCAATCTCCTCTCCTTCAAGTCTGCCATTATCATATTGTATTCATTCATTCATTCATTCATTGCCTTTTATGCTTTATTTAAATTGTATTAACTTTTGAATGTATAGCCTTTTTAATGTATTTTACTGTGGTTTTTACCATGTATTTAATAATGTGCCAACACCAACTTGTAAACATGATATTTCCAGCTTTTGCTGTTTTTTCATGTATGATTGTTAACATGTTTGATTATAAATAAAGACCATTTTTTAATTGAATTGAATTTTTGAATGTGCACGGACAAGTGAAATAATTATCCTTGCACATAGGACTGATGAATCAAGGAAAATTTGTCGCATTGTATTGAAAACTTGTTGTTAATTTCCACATGCACAATATAACAGGATTGGACTGTGAACTTTCTCTAGTAAATAAATCCCTCAGTCTCTTGAAATCTGTACAAAAATAACATCAAAGAATGACAAACGTCACAAAACATATCTGTATGGTATTCAAATTAGGAATTTAATGAAAAAAAATATGTTACAAACTATGTACATGCAGCAAGCTGTGTATTATTCTTGTATCATGTGTCAACAACGATTATCAACTTACACAGTAAATATGTAGTCAATCCAATTTTTACAAGCTAGCTTGGGGACAAAATTTGAATATAATGCAATAGAAAAGAATGTTCATAAGGATATGCACTGGACAATCAGCATATGTAGTATTTGTCTTCAATACATAATACATACTATTTTTAAAGGATTGATAACGGAGTCTGTTTTAATTATTGTTTATTGAGATCTTGGGACCCTCACTGCCTCTGAAGAGTAAACATGAGACAGGTACCTTCCTTTCCTGTAGTGGCACTTTGCTGGTAGATGCGATGTATCCGAAGATTAGATTGCATTGTAAAGTTTATCAATATTTTGTGAAAACAGTTGTATGCACTTCGTCATGAATATTCATTAGGTGGGCTGATGATGCCACATCTCCACATTCCATTTTCTTATATGTTTTTAAATGAAATCATGTTTGATTTTTTTTCAAACATGTGTAAATGATGCATATGATCTCCATTGTAATGAAATAAGTTGCGTCAATAAATAACTAACGCACATAATCAGTTGTCAATCCAATTGTCTTAGTTTTTGGTTGAACATTTTTTTACTAAACCTAATCTCATATAATAAAATACAAAAGGACAAGTGGGGATATGACATTATCAGCCCACCTAATGAATATTCATAAAGACTCATGCCTTGAACTGTTTCACCGGAATAATGCAAATCTTAAAAATTCAATAACGTTGTTATTTGTTATCCGATTTTGATCAAATTTTCAGCATTTTGCTCTGTGAATCTTACTCTATTTATTGAGATATATAATTTCCAGCCTGGACCATCCCTTTGATTCTACACCTACGGTACCCCCACACTTACTGGTAAGTCAGAGGTTTAAAAAATTGTCTGAGAACCAATTTGATTTCAAAGATAAAAAAATTACCTCAGCCTCCAGATTTAAGAAAAAAAATCAGGAAATGTTATTTTAGTTCAGACTAATTGAGCATGTTTCATTTCGGAGGTCAATCTGAAATTATACTTCCAGTTCCAATTCCACGCCATTTGGTTATGCAAAAACATGAATTAAAATTGATGGCCATGGGCCCATGTCACTGGCTAGCCTAGAGGACTCCATGAAGAAAATGTTATCATTTTACATTGTATTTTCATCACGGAGCCTAGACAAGCCCCCTATAAGGTTGCTCGTACAACTGTGAAAACAAAGATGGATTTCTCTAGGAAATCCACCTTTCCAACAATGATTTTTGGGCAAACATTTAATTTTTCAATTTTGTAAGCCTTGATACTCTAAATGTGTACAAAGGCTTTAAAAAGTTAATTGTAAAATGTACAAATTTGAAATTTTCTTAGAAAAAGGACCACTTCCTTGCAGATCTTGCATATCTACTACAGAGTGCTGTAAAATTATATTTGCACATGAGGAAAAAATACATGGGATTGTGAATCAATGATTCAACTATAAATGATAAACAGCACATCATCATATTTATTAAAAAATGTGAAGTAAGTTCACTTGGTCTTGAGAATACTTCTGAAAGTGATGTCGCAGAGATCAGTCCTTCGTGTTTATAATTCCATGGACCTCAATAAATGGCTCTCCTTATTTTTTTAGGCTTGTTGAAGGTTGTTGGAGGCAGCGTAGCTCAGTCGGTTAGAGCGCATGTTTCGGATAAGATCGTAGATCTTAACGTGAGGGGTTTGACTCCCGCTCATGCCGAAACGCGTCTAACAAAAAATCTGATGCTATAGCGTTGTGTGTAAGCGTGCCTCACCACTGTATTCAGTGTAGGTGTGAATGCAGTTGGAAAACACTCCGTCCATCGGAAAGGACGCAAATGTTGGTACCGTGTATAGGAGAGTCATAACCTATGCACGTTAAAACCAATACACTATTCTCCAAAGAGAAGGGTGATCACCCGGTGTATTGCACCTGCCGGTCCCCGGTACTACAATACTGCAAGAATCTTCAGGATTGAAGGAAGCAGTCAGTGTAGCCTCAAACCTGAAACTTAATTCCTGTTCGTTCACTTCAGATTTTTCTAAAAAAATTTACCGTTGTGTCGGCACCTTAGTTGGGACTTGAACTCGCCTCGTTTTATCTGCAGTCAAGTCACCTGTTCCTGCTATGCTAGGGAGAAGCGCTGATACCGGAAGGGGTAGTTTAACGATTATCAGACTTGACTCACAGACCCTTTACTGACTAAATAAACCGATGTCTATATGGACAGCAACACACACTAACTTAGATACATGCTCGAAATTTGACGGAATAAAGCCATATTTTAGTATGTATTTCCACTCCTCCATCATGTATGTTCTATATTGGGCTAGATATATTATTCTGAACCTTCTTCGTGTTTTTATTTTCAATTTTAATGGGGGTGCATTTGGAACTCTTGCCAATGCCCTAAATTCATTATTTTCCCACCATTTTTAGTCATATTTTTTATGAATAGATCTGTTCATGACATTTCAGGAGAAAAAGAGGGGGACCCAAAACTACCTGTCCTGGTGTCACACTTGAGGAGGAGATGAAGTCGGTGAATATGACCTAGCCTGGGGGAGTTTCCAGAAGAAGGCCCAGAACCGCCAGGAGTGGAGGTCCTTCGTTGTTGCCCTACATGCCAGGAGGCATCGGGCAGTAGGTAAGTAAGTACAGTAAGCTATTTCAGGTGTAAAGTTTATTATTTTTTTTAAAGCATTGGGTATCTTCTATTATCAGAATCGCGCAGATTCGGATGTGCGCAATCATGGGGCACCTTATATCTGTCAATGGTCCTAACATAGAGCTATTACTGTAATAGCTCTATAGTCCTAACTGTACTTAGATGACTCTGTGATGATATTATTTTTATCATTTTACATTGTATTTTCATTCACGGAGCCTAGACAAGTCTCTGTTGACTGTAGAACTTTGTACACAAAGATGGATTTCCGGAGAAAATCCACCTTTCCCACAATAATTTTTGGGCAAACATTTAATTTTTTCCAATTTGTAAGCCTTTGTACTCTAAATATGAAAAAAGGCTTAAGAAATGTTAATTGTAAGCAGGTAAAAATTTCAAAGGATCACTTGCTTGCAATTCCCACGCTGTATAACACAATGACATGACCTTTAACTCGAGTGACGTACATATATGCAAGAAAATACAGATAGAATTGGTGCACATGCATAGCTGATTGTGCTAGTACTAGATTCCAGGCTGACGTGTATCGGTTTGGACGTTCTAATGTCAATGACAAGTTTAGAGAGTAATTGGGCGCTAATAAAGTTTCGCACCGGTTGATCTGGAGATGCACGAAAACTAATTTCACCTCAAAATTTGTCAGATTTTTTTGCCAAATATCTATTCAATTTAACGTGTAGATCAGTGCCGGTTCTAAAACTACTAAACATTAAGTATAAGAATAATAATATACATGTATTAATACCGATTAAAAAAATAGAAAAAAAAATATATAGGCCTTACTTAACCACATTTAGAATCTATTACTATTTTGTCAAGGTTGAGTGTATGAATTTGACTAGTTTAGAGCTTTTCTTAAAGACTGGACATACGTCTAGGCGAAGCGCATACGTATATGCAAATTATTCGTAAAACTTTTGTTAGGCAAATTTACTACGCCCTAAAACCTCCGAAGACGTCGTGTACTGTAGGCCTATTAATTTGGGTCATTACAATGTATTGGTTTGGATGGAGCTGACATGAATTATCTCGATTTGTTTTTGCCTTAGGGGCAATATCAACTTCATCGTTTTTACCATTTTGCTATGATTTAGCAGCCACATAATGGATTTGTTTCATCGACGAGTTATCATATTTTATGCTGCTATGTCAGGAAGGAGTTTTAGATTATTTCTATGAAGTATTTCTTAACCCACATACGTGGTAAGTCAAATTACTTCCTACTAGGATATTTCAAGAATCTTTAAAATTAAGACGGAAATTTATGATTCAGTTCGCCGCAGTTGAAGCAGCCTTTGTACGTAGAGTGCGCATGCAATGGTTCGTTGAATACTGCATTTTCATTATCACTAGAATGGGCTCGGCTGGGGTGTGTTGCCTGTCCATCTCGCTCGTAGGTTGATAGAAGTGGGTGTGTCTCACTTTGTAAACATTGACGATCGGCGAGCTGAGGCATCGATGCTTTAATATCCGCGTACCGGCGTGATTGAGGAAGACTGGTGATCGGCTCATATAACTGGTGTTGTGGAGCATGACGACGATCTGTTGCACGATCAGCGATTGACATGTTGTCATGTTCTATTTGATTGATATGACGAACAAGAGATGAAGCAAACATCGTGACACCAGAGCGGTTGAGATGCAGACCATCAGCTATGAGGTGCTTTTCATATTGCTACGCGCTCATCTAGTTGGTCGCGGCCAATGAACGTAGAGGGCAGCAACACACGGCAGTGTTGCTTTTAGGAAGGTCCACTGCGCTCAGATTTTGTGACCATCTTCTCCCAGAGAACTTTTTTGGAAGATTGTAGAGTTGATTTTTTTTCGTTTGTTCAATTTTACAATTTTTTTTTATCATGAAGCCTCGAAAAAAATGTGTTAAATATTATTATTTTTAAAAATTGTAAGACAAAAGGTAATCATGATTCTTGTAGTTTACATAGCAATAAAAATACATAGACTGGTGACATTTGTGTTACCGCTCTTCTGCTTAATTTCGCTGCCCCTACCAAATCTACACAAGCTAACGCCAGAGCCAAGACCGTGATGTTCTGGGGGCGTTTCATGAAAGGACTTGTCGGACGTTTTATCCGACAAGTCCCATTTTATCCGACAGTTACCATAGTAACAGTACCTCTCAGCCAATCAACATCAGAGAAAGATGTCAGATCTGACAACTTGTCGGATGAAAATGTTGATGACACACTCCCCTAGTCTGGCCGCGCCAAAACTTCCCCTGTCACCTGTACCTCGGTGCGCGAATGATATGCTGGCCGCGCGCACTGCACTGGCATGATAATCTCGACGCGACTCGATTTAGCTAGATATGGACTTGAAGGATATAGACTTGGTCTGTCATTAATGTGGCACCATGGCGGATGAGGAATGATAGAAATTTAAGGTAAGAATTTTAATTTTCACTTACCGTATGGGTACTAGTATTCAACCCGGCATAATTCAAAGATTTTGACATATTCCCCAAAATATTTAGAAATAGGGAATTTATCTTAATTTCACACCTTTGTTATTTCCAGGGTAATCTGTTGTCGATATTTTCTTTGTCAATCTGTCGACTGTATGCGCGGAGGATCGAATTATGCGGCGATGGCCTTTTGCACTGAATGGTACTAGTATTCAACCTAGTGAGGATTGATATCAAATCTCAAAAGGGTTTAGATTGCTAAATTAGATCTAGATCTATGTAAATCTCTGGCTTTGATTAATTCCCTGTTTGGTCTCATCTCAAATGGTCTAGTCCATAGTCGGATGGGACAAGGGCAGATTGAGAGACAGGGCCATCTTTCATCGCTAGGTTGAATACTAGTGCCGACGGGTTGAATACTAGTACCAAAATCCGTCGCCGTATAATTCGATCGCCCGCGCACACAGTCAAATGGTTGAAAAAAAAAAATAACGGGAAAAGAATAACCAGCATTTGCTTTTGGAAATAAGACGGGTCTGAAATTCAGGTAAATTCTATATTTCTATAAATTTGAGGAAACTCTCCAAACGGGTAGAATACTAGTGCCCTTGTAAATTGTAGTCTGAAAATCTAGAATAATCCTGCTATATCCACAAATCCAACGCACATTTTGCAATCCATCAGGCAGGATCGAATACGGCCATTAAACTTACTAGCAAAAGCCAAGTCCTATATACAGTGCGTCCCAAAAAAAACTATACACTTTTGAAATGGCTGCCTAATAAAAAAATATAGCACTTTGGGGAAAATAACTTATAGATATGGAAAGCCAATCAAGTCAACTTTCAAGTGACACCAAAAAGTTGGAAAACTATTCATGCTTGAGCGAGCACTGCCCACTGAAACAAAGGGTATGAAAATTAGGGTGGGCCGGAATTAGCCTTCCAATTTCTTTCAGGTTTTTTGTTTGGTACTTGCAAAGTTGAGGGTTATTTGGTGAATTAAAGATCAGTTGTGATCAGTTTGTTGTTTTTGAAAATTTAATGCGTTATTAAATTGAATTCATTTATACATTGAAAATTTATGCATGAGTGATCGTAAATTGCAATTTTTAGTGCAGCATTTTGTCTTTATCATGTGGATCTCAACAATGTGTTTATGAAAGTCAGGAGAAGAGGGGGTAATATGACTTAGGTGGGTGAAGTACGTTGATGGGATAAAGGTCAACAGAACATTTAGCAACCCCTCCCTCCATCTCAACCCCCCCTCCCCGCTTCTCTCCTCGGAAACTAAGCTCGGCTAGGCTGGGCAGGAATTAGCCTTACATTTTTTTTGAGTGGTTAGTCCTTGCGAACTTGCTAGGCTAAATTAATTAGTGAGATAAGTTTTGGTTTCTTAGGCAAATTTCATGAGTTACTAAATTGAAATTTAATGCATGGGTGAACAGGAATTGAAATTTTAGTGTAGCATATTCATCTTTTGGACCTCAGAAGTGTGTTCGTGAGAGTCAGAGTAATGTGATGGTACCTGTTACAAGCAAGAGGGCGAGATATGCTAAGACTTGGTTAAAAGGGCATTCCTCTTCTTTTTGTCCTTTTACAAATTAAAAGTCATAATTATGTACTCTCCACCTCCATTTCCCAGCCCCCCCTCTCTGTCTCACTTCCTAGATTGTAGCCTATTCAAAACTAAGCTGACAAGTGACCGATGGCTGATGGTCACTTTTTTATTGAATTATTACCAAGAAATTTAATGATTATGATGATTAATGAAATAATTTATTGAAAAAAAACTGAATGTTTGATTGATCACATTGCACATTGAATGAGTTGATTTACTGATAAATTGTTGATGAAATGATTGAAAGGAAAAAGTTGATGCCCCAATTCAGAATTAATCATTAAATCAACATTCCGCTCTGGACTTCACGCGTACATGACAATAGCCATCAGTCTCTCAACAGGAGGGGAGGGCGGGAAAGAGAGAGGGGGTGGGGGCTGAATGTTCTGTTGACCCTTATTCCATCAACCTACTTCTCCCACTTAAGTCCTATCTCATCCCCTATTCTCCCGACTCCCATCATGAACACACTGCTGAGATCCACATGATAAAGTTGAAATGCTGCCCAAAAAGAGATCCAAATGATAAAGTTGAAATGCTGCCCCAAAAGTGTAATTTGTGTTCACTCATGCATTAAAGTTCAATTTGATAATTTATAAAATTTGCATAAGCAACCAAAACTGGTCACGGTTGATCATTAATTTATCACAACGCCCTTAACTTTGCAAGTTCGAAAGGATTTGCCTCTTAAAAACTGACATAAATTGGAAGGCTAATTCCAGCCCACCCTAATTTTCATACCCTTTGTTTCAGTGGGCAGTGCTCGCTCAAGCATGAACAATTTTCCAATTTTTTGGTGTCATTTGAAAGTTGATTTTATTGGCTTTCCATATATGTAAGTCTTTTTCCCCAAAATGTTATATTTTTTATTTGGCAGCCATTTCAAAAGTGTATAGTTTTTTTTGGGACGCACTGTAGTCTAACGTTCGACCTAATATTAGACAGAAATTATCTGGCTCAGTATCGAGCTATGTATATTCCGACGGGTCTTGACTTGAGAACTATCAAAGGGCGAATGTCTATGTCACATCTAATATTTTCATACCATAATTTTACAAAAAATTGTGTTAGCATATGCATGCAGGCAACCGTACCCTACCTCAGCACCGACCGGCCCGGGGCACCTGCGCGGTCAATGCCAGCCACGGCGCTTGTATACTCAAGAGGCAGTGTTTGATTGTGTAGGCGCATTATGGTGCAGCGAAATTTAGATGAAGACGTATCCACCTCACGTGTACTTGATATCATATTGATATGCAAAGTCTTAAAGCCGTTGTCACCACCATGTAATATTTTATGAAAAATACAGGAACAAGTATTTTATATTTTTAAGCATGATATTTGATGTAAAACCTTTTCAACCAAAAATTATGATAAAGAGGAAATGAAAATAAATCAATTCTACAATCTACTAAAAAAGTGCTCTGAAAGGATTCGGGTGGTCACAAAATGAGCTTGACAAAATCCGGGTAAAATTAGCAGACTGGTTTATTTATGACATAATTTAATCCTGTTTTACTGAAGATGTACAAAAAATTGTGACAATAATTTAGCGATATATTATTTTCAAAATGTGGTACATTATTATTCAATGTTTGTATATTTTTTGTTTTTGTTTTAATCTAATTTTGTCATAATCTATGGCCCGAATTCACAAAGGTCGACTAAAGTTATACCGGGGTTAAATTTTGTCGGGGGTTAACTAATACCGGGGTATAAAGTTAGTCCACCGCGCTATTCACAAACGGTGGACTAACTAATCCATGGACTAACTTTAGCACCCGGTGCTAAATTTAACCCACGGCTGAGTTATACCCCGGTGCTAACTTTAGTCCATGGATTAAATCATGGACTGAAGCTAGTATACTATTATAACACTGCACTGAGCATGCTCAGTGTAATAAAGCAGTACTGAGCATGCTCAGTGCCGCATTTGAGAGTTTCGTCTGCTAGGGCCATATGAAACGTCGCCATTGCATCACACGAGTTAGGAAGCAGAACTCAACCCCAAAATCATGTATCAGCAGCATGAACTTGAATTTCTTAGCAATGAGGTGTTGACAACGAACATTGTCATTACTTATTTGTTAATATTGACCAACTTAGGTTCGGACTAACGTTAGCGCTGCCTGAGTGCGAGCTAGCTCGACTGCGCCTGCAGCATCGTACCGTATCGAGAAGTTCAAAATCCGTCAATGTACGTTACCGTGCGGTAGGTGCACTGCAACGTGAAGAAGATATAACCTTTTTCAGACAGCTGCAGCAGCCGGCTTTTTCGAGGGGATTTTACACATTTTTTTTCAATTTCTTATTTCTCAATTGGTTAGTGGAGGCAACGGAGTCCAGCGGAACAATGACAGAGACCAAAGTTTTTTTTTAGTTTTGCCTTTTTGGTCTAATATGAAGTCCAGATCGATCGCCATCGTATTACAGTGCAGTTAGACGTGGATCTAGGCCTATAATAGCGTGCCGTAACTGCGTTTTAGGCCTGAGGAAGTTACTTAGATCTACGGAAAAATAAATCTAACGTTACACGCCAATTACATCTAGATCAAGTGCACATTTGTTTGAATTAAATCATAACCAATCTGATTGTATAATCCTTCCTACCTTATCGAAGTCCGGTGGAACTTTGCCCGGAGCTAGCTTTGATAGAAAATGGAAATATGGAATTGAATCTTTGTTTGGGTTATGTACTTGGTAAATGGTGGGGCCAGCGTCGCGTGGGGCGAAGCGACATGACCTTGATCTGATCTCGCGTCCACATACACAAGCGTGCCTCTTTTCCTTTCCCTCAGAATTGACTTTCCCATTCGAAGTAATATTTTCAATTCATTTATTTATTCTTGTCTTTTTATATGGTGTATCTCGATAAATTGAAAAAAAAAAAGAAATTAAGCGAGCAAATTATTTTTTTAATTGACATTAAAATCCAAGTTTGTGTTAGATTTTCACATAATATCAAAAAATATTCTATTTCACCCTCATTTCTTTTATCTTTTTCTTGGTCGTGAATTATTATTATTATTATTATTATTATTTTTTTTTTTTGGGGGGGGGGGGAAGAGCCCCAAGAACCCCACCCTCCCTATTATGTACGTCAGTTCTACAAACATCTCTAAAAGGAGCTGAGATACTCATTAGTAGCTCCTCCACATTCACTGGTCACTCTTGCAATCGCATTATTCCCAACCTTAACCTATATACTCCAGTTTGCTTTGAAGGGGGGGGGGGTCAAGCTATTCACCATGCTTGCAGTACTTTTTTCCTTAAAAGAAACGCAATTTCCTTATCAGAAAAATAAAGACTTATCAATCCTGGAAAAAGTGTAAAGGGTATTCCACCCAATTATAATAATATATTTGAAATTAGGAAAAAATCAGTGGGCTAAATATGGCATATCAGGTAAAATAAAAACTTGCGAGCAAGGAAAAATATTCAAAATTTTAATATCAAATATCTAATTTTGTGATAGATTTGACATAATATTCAGAAAATAATGTGTTTCACCTTTCTTTCTTTTCTTGGTAATATTTTTTTTATTTTATTTTATTTATTTTTTTTTTTTTGGGGGGGGGACTTTTTTCCATGGTCAGTGTTCCATGGTCCGCCCTCTATACTTTCAAACTGAAGGGACTAAATTTCCTAAAATAAAATAACTTTTAAACAAAGATTTATGCTATAAATATAACACCACTGGCAATTCTCTCAGTGACACTTGTAGCTACCTTTACTCCTTTCATTTCTCATTTGCTTCAATGACATGTACATTATTGTGCATCTTAACGTGCCAAATACTTTTCTCTCAATTAAGTTCTATTATAAATAATTTTGCATTATGCCTTACAACAAGTTTATTGAAGTATATCCTCCTGCACAAGCAAGCAATCACTTGACTTTCTTCATACACAACCTTAACCAACATACCATTACCACCACCCCTGTCTTACACATAACCTTAATCTCTCCTTAGCACAATTTTTATCTGAAAGTAAATAAAATAAGACTTTCTTATATAAATTTATTTTTTGCCTCCTGCAAGAACGATGAACCATGCAGCATATGGACAGAATTGATAAAAGAATTTCATTTTTGTTTTCTCCTGACACAATTACTTGAAAACGATATAAAAGGACAAGTCCACCCCCACAAAGTTGATTTGAATAAAAAGATAAAAACACAACAAGCGTAACACTGAAAATGTCATCAAAATCTGATGTAAAGATATGAAGTTATGACATTTTTAAAGTTTTGCTTGACTACAAACTTATATGTACATCCCAGTCGGCATGCAAACTATTTATTTTTATTCTACGAGATGAAATATTCAAATTTTCTCTTCATTGTCAAGTGAGACCAAGATTAGCCCCCCCCCCCGAACATGTGGACATCATTGACTGTCTCATTTGCATGTCACTGATCTGTGCATATAACTGTGTTGTGAAGAAAAAAAAGCCAAACTTAAAAATGTCATAACGTTCCTATCTTACAACCGACGCGGATTTTGATGAAATTTTCAGCATTATGCTTGGTTGATTATTTTTCTATTAATTCAAATCGAATTTTTTTCTGGGGAGGACTTGACCTTTAAAATCAAAACTTATATGTACATGTGTAGTAGACAGAGCAGTTTATTTAGTGCATTACTTTTTAAGGTAGATTGAAATTCTTTACATAATGATGCGAATGATATGTTTACGTTTTCAGAAACTCTGAATGAAAATAGATAAACAACGGATTAAATAAAGTTTAATGTAGATTTTAAACTCTACAGCTAAAGCATGGATATCACAAGTGATTTGTCAAATACCTTTCTGAAAGAAATTAAAAGATGATTCTATAAAATAGTAATATCAAACAAATGATAATAGCTTGCAATGTATTTATAGTGCTTACTGCAGAAATGTATCTTAGGGCCTATGAAAATAGGTGAAAAAAAGGATATTCAGCAAAAATGATATTTTATAATTTAAATTTGATAAATTAAGAAGATGCATATGCTAAGAAAAATGACTGTTTAATTAACAAAAAGGTTTTGAAATTGAAATCATGAGACTTAAAACATTGATTGTTGATTAAAACAAAATTGGTATAAAATAGACTTGAATCATAAAAAAGACCAAGTCCATCTCATGCCAAACTTAATTAAGCAAAAAAAATGTTGCTTATACCTCTCGTGTCCCTGCTTATACATTAGCCCATCACATGTGTCATTTATATCCTGGAATTCACGTCCCAAACCTTTTGTCAAACAAGAAAAATGTTGTGAATTTGGGTTTTAAAAAGCAAGATGGTCATTTGATCACTAATGATAAATCAGAATGCATGAATACATCCTATCAACCAAGCTACCATATTTTTTATCACAAGTGTCCACTTTCATGCACAGATAATCCAATTGAATGCTTAATACCCGTAGCACACCGTCCTTTTCTATTGACAACATAATGCAGGCAGGAATTCATCAAAGAGGGGAGCAACTGATACCTGCAATAAGGATCAAAACAAAATGAATATTAGAAAATGTTCTCTTTGGTATTCTTTCTGGAAATATATCTTCATTGATCAAGCAATTAATACCTCCTTTACCTGAATAAGCAAAATGCATTTTTTATATTTTTCATTTCTCCTGCAATAGGAAAGTTAGCAGATTATCTATTTTTTTTTCTTCAGTGAAATCTTTAAAATTGTCTTATTTCACATATTAAGAGTTTAAAATTACAAAAAAATTTGACCAACAACAAGATTGAAACTTGATAAAAGACAGTAAAAGACATGTAGTAGGGGCCAATATATTTTTTCTTCATTATCACATACCTCTAGTAGGTGTTGAATACAGAGAATATCACATTGAAAACTGATTGAGTATACCAACCTATACATTTACAGAAGACCTGTTCTTCCTGCTAAGTACAGGGCTTGTTCCCCATCAGGACTCCTGATGTAGACATGGCCCGGATTGGCCCCAATCGATAGCACCTATGACTCTTGGAAACCTGTAGCAATCATCAAATTGTCGCTGGGTGGTTTGAATTTCTTGTCATTGGAAACTTCATTAACTATTACTCCTTGCTATTGCCTCAGAAAAATCTTTGATGATTCTGCACACGGATGACTGTGATATAGTTCCTTCGTCTGCTTACATCTTCTAAAAGGTACCTTTAGTTATCGAATGATAAGTGATGTTATGTAATTGGTTTATTGATATGAAAGCCAATTGGTACTTTACCATTTACGTTTGCAAACATTGTGCTCCTGTTATGACCTGATGTTTATCATGCACTGGAACTGCTTAAAGAGATTTTTCTTAGATTCATAAAAAAAAACTCGACTGCAATAACTATCCATGCAAAATGGAGAATATCTCTCTAGCTGAAATGACATACCAATATTTCTTTTTGGGTGGTTATAAATCATCCTTCATGATAATTTCCCACTTGAATATGACATATTTGTATTAAAAAATGTTGCTACATTGTAAAAAATGAGAGAAAAATAAAATCCCCACCTATTTCCAACCCAAAGGGTTACATGTTTCATTCCGAAAAAACCTTTCTGTGAAATACCCCCAACACTCCCCCTCCCATGTAAGGGGTTACTAGTTCTCCTGGCTGAAAGCAGAAACAAAAATCATACAATTTGGATGATTAATAATGAATATTAGGTTTTGCATTAATTATTTCTGTAAAACATGTACATGTTATCATGAATATGGAAGAAGTAGCCTGATGATGTCACATCCACACATTTTCCACACATGGATGTACAAGGGTTCCATGATATTTGCTCTGGCGACAATTACTCGATGGAAAATCTGCATGCTAAGCAAAACATAAAACTTAATTTTCATGACTAGATACTTCCAATCCTTGATCCTTACATTATTCTGAACTCGCAATAACTATCTTAAATATATAATCAGCAGTCAACCCAATTTTTACATTCCTGGAGGAAAAAAATTAATGATTATAATTTCAGATCACTAGAGAACAAGTGGGGATATGAATATTGCATATGAGATACACAGAACTGTTTCCCCCAAGTAATGTAAAACTTTAAAACTGAATCAATTCATAATTCTCCATCCAATATTGATGGTTTTTGCTAGTTCTTTATCGAAATCTCATTATTTTTGGCCTGGAGAATCACTTTCATAGAACATAATTTGACCCCCCCCCCCCCAATTACCTTCTGCTTTATAGTTCGCACATGAAAACTCACCAATGGCATAAAAAGTCCTGTCAAAACCTGTAACATGACAGGCAATGTGTGGTCCTCTCTGTTGGTACACCACTCTGAGAGGTTCACCCTCGTAGTATTCAAATGGATTCTTCCTGTCTCTTAATCCATGCTGTGGTCTTTCTATGTGTTGCTGAATCTGCATGGAAAGATGTTGAAAGTTGGTTGATTGTGTTGAAGAGTCACCATGAACGGGCAATTTACTCTTTGAATTTCATTTAATTCAAAAGTGTTTAAAATGAGGAACAGAATGTGAAAGATTATACAGAAATCCTTAAAAAAACATAGGATGAAAATTCTAATTGACATGAGTAGCTTTTCTATTTACCTACTTGTAAAAGTGAAGAAAAAAAACCTGCCAATTGTTGCTGATCATCATCATTGATAAAACCATGCACGTCTTAGAGATGCTTTTATGAAAACTGATTAAGTGAATCACTTTCAATTGGCTTTAATAATGAAGACAAGGCACTAATTTTATGGAACTTTGTTTACACAAATAGAGGTTATTGCTTGCGAGTGACTTTCGAATAACATATTTTCATGAATCTTCATCACAGTATCATTAAACCTTTTTTTTACCCCCCCCCCGGCATTCATCAGACTGACAATGTCAATTACTATGACAAGAATGAAAAAGTAACATATATGTCACATGATACATTTACAATTACATGATGTATTCAAATCCCGGAAATAATATTTTATTCAAAAAGGCAATTTTAATGACATTTAATTTTTTTTAAATATGAATTGATAAGGCATACCTCACTCTCTTGCAAGACGGCACAGCAGTTCAAAATTGTGAGCCATGTTTGCCTTGTCTTGATTGATCACAATCTGCCGAGTATGTATGGTCTGTTGCTGATATGGAAGAAAAAAAAATAATGAAAAAAATATTTATTCATCAATCATACTGCAATGTCAAAGTATATAAAAAAAAATAATAAAGCAGCTACAAATGTAGATTGATAAAATCCGCTGTTTCAGAGGAGTATTGTAACATTTTCTGATTTTTTTTTTGGTGGGAGGGGATGCTGCGGAGCCACATGAAGTATCAGGGGAGCATATCCCTGACAGAAATAAACCTATTTATCGGTCTACTACAAATGTAGAGGACTAAAGATCAAATGCACTTGTCTGTTGTCTCATGTGAATTTAACTTTTGAAGGACACCTTGTGAAAAAAAAATACTTGAAACAAAGAGGGTGGGGTAGAGAAAATAACCCCCAAAAGAGAGAATTTTCAAAGTTAGACCTCAGTTAGATCTACTCAGATTGTTAATTAGGCCTAGGATTTTCATTATTTTTTAATGTTTTGACGACACCGTAAATCTATAAGTGATCGCAAATGCGATGCCGAAGGTCAGTAAAACTTAGTTTTAGTAAAAGTAAAATCAGCTCATTTATTGCTGTTGGAGTAAACAGCGGTGAGTGGAACACAATTTTTTTTTTTCCAAAAATAATTTAATCAGGGCTTAGCCTTAGTCTTAGAGGTGACCCTTATTATAATATTTTTGTTTACTCCAACGATGTTGTAGGACTAACTCTAACATGGCTACCAGGTAAGCTTCATAGCTTGACCATCTATTTAAGCCAAGGCAAAGCCAGCCCAGAGTAGAATGTCTATACCGGCTCTGTATTTGTAACGTTAGTGTTAAAAAAAAAAATTTATTTGTATTGCTGCTATCCTGCCAGGAGTCCTGGCCTTGCCTTGGCCTTGCTTTAGTCTTTAGACAAAATTAGATGCACAGTAGATTGTGTTGGCAGGGGTATCGTAGACAACAAAAATTTCATGAGAATCACACGAAATCGAGAATCACTCAAAATCACTGCCTGGCATAACTAGTATCGGCCTTTCATTTCAATCACGCCTACCTTGCCTGTGTAGTGTACGCTAATTGCGTCTCGCACTGCACTGCACTGCTCATAGATATGAACGCACACAAAAGTACATGGCTGGGACTGAGCACCTTAGAGACGCGACGATAACAATGATTCAGATTTGATTTGATTTGATTTGAATTTATTTTTCCACTTTCGTTTACAATAACAAATCATATATGACAATAATACATATCAATCAAGAAATAGTTACACAAAATCGAAAAATTAACAGTAATTTGTCAAAAAAGATAACAAAAGTGGGGGAACCTAAATTAAAAGCAAAGCTTGTATTGCTTAGGACCCAGTGAAATAACATTTTTTATTTATACAACATTAACAAAAAATAAAAACAAATTTGTTGGTTGGAAAATACTTGATTTTGTAAAAAAAGAAAAAAAAATAATGATAACGGTGACAATATTTATAATAGCAATTATTATGCTATAGTAACTATAATCCTGCGAAGACGGACATGTAAAATAGAATATGGGACAGACAAAATTACAAAACACAAACATATAACAAGAACAAAAAATTATAGCACAAAACTTAAACGAAAATTAAATATTTCATACCCTGAAGAATTACTGTCGAAACAAAATTGTCATAGCATCAGATAAAACATTTTAAAATTTAAATATTTAAATAAGGTAACACTGCGCGTATGGAATAAATAATAAAAGAAAGCAAGAGTGATAATGCAAAATCATTCAGATGATCAGGACAGATAATGTATGGGTGCGCGCGTAGCAGGAACAATAACTTAATCTTTGTATTTTAAGAGTAACGATAATTTCAATCTTTTTTTAAATACATATAAAGAAGGAGAATTTTTTAAGTAATCAGAAAAAGAATTCCAGAGGTTTGGACCTTCATATATAAACGTATTTTTAGCGAAGAGAGTTCTAAGCAAAGGCAAATGAAACTCTTCTGATCGTCTCGTTGGGTAATAATGAATTGCGCGATTTCTTAAAAACATATTATCGAAAGAATTTGGCAACAAATCGTTAGTATACTTAAACATAAATTGACCTAATTGAAGCAGATATAAATCTTTTACTTTCAGAATACTACTATCATAGAAAAATGGATCAGTATGAGCACGAAAATCTACTTGATTAATAATTCTAACCGCTCTTTTTTGCAACAATAAAAGTTTGTCTAAGATAGTTTGGTGAGCGTTGCCCCAAGCAAGTAAGCCGTAATTCAAATACGGTAATGTTAGAGAAAAATATAATGTTAGTAAGGCAGAAGGTGGAAGTTGGATCTTTATTCTATTTAGTATACCTATGTTGCGTGAAATCTTTTTAGAAATATTATCGATATGAATCTTCCATGAAAGCTTATTGTCAATTATTACACCAAGAAACTTAGAATATAATACCTTTTCTAAGGGAGTGTCATCAAAAACTATATCAGCTGGTAAGGCATCAATTGAATTACTAAAAAGGATATATTTGGTCTTTTCTAAATTTAGAGATAATCTATTTGCTCGAATCCACTGAGTAATGTTTTTTAGTTCAGTATTCACAATTTCAACAAGGGTGTTTGGATTTGAATGAGAGAAAAACAAGTTTGTATCGTCAGCAAATAATATAAAAGATGCCATATCTGATGATCTATAAAAATCGTTGATATAGATAATAAACAATAGAGGGCCTAACAAACTCCCTTGAGGGACACCACAAGTAATATCCCGCAATTCAGAGGAACAGCCATTCAGAAAAATATATTGTTTTCTATTGGAAAGATAACTCCTGAACCACTCCAAAGCCTTCCCACGTATACCATAATGTGAAAGTTTATGAAGTAAAATATTGTGGTTGATAGTGTCGAAGGCCTTGGAGAAGTCCAGGAGTATTCCAACCATATGATAAGATGAATCGAGAGCATGGGCTACCTTTTCAACAAGTGATAATAACGCATGATTTGTACTATGTTTTGCTCTAAACCCATATTGATTATCACAAAAAATATCATGATCTTTTAAAAAAGCAATTGTTCTTTTATATATCAATTTTTCTAAAACTTTTGAGAGGGATGACAATAAAGATATAGGGCGATAATTGTTCACATCTTGATTGTCGCCTTTTTTAAACAATGGAACGACCTTTGCTATCTTCATCGTATTTGGCACTATCCCATCTAAAAAAGACAAATTAAATATATGTACGAGTGGATCAACAATAAAAGGTATTATCCCCTTTAATATAACATTGTTGATACTATCAAAACCAGAACTCTTTTTGTTATTTAAATGAGAAACAATATCCATTACCTCATTCCTGTGAGTTGGAACAAAGAAAATAGAGCTTGAATTTGGAGGATTTAAAAAATCTCTAAAAGATTTATTTGATGTAGGTATTTTTTGTGCTAACTTCTCACCAATTAAGGAAAAATGTGTATTAAACAGGTTAGCAATTAGGTTGGGATTATCGATTACATCATTATCTCTTTTTATCTTAGTAATTTCATTTTTGTTTTTGGTTAAATTCATAGCTTGTTTGAGGACTTTCCAGGTATTCTGCATGTCGCGTTTATACAACTCTAAGCGACTTGTAAAATATTTCTTCTTTTCAAAACGCAAAATTCTGGTTAAAGCATTCTTATATGAAGTATATTTTTGTTTTGTTCTATCTGTAAATTCGGATTTGTATTTGTAGTACAATTTATTCTTTTTATTTATACACTTTAAAAGAGATTTCGATATCCAGGGAAGTCTAGGAGTAATTTTATAATTTGCTTGACATTTTTGAAGGGGAATACACGCATCTAGTTCTTTATTCAGAACATCTAAAAATATGTTGTACGAACTATTAACATTATCAGTGTTGTAGACATTTGACCAGTCTACGTGCTCTAAACTCGCTCCAAGTCTAGCTATGTTTTCAGGGGAAGCTTGACGTCTTAATTTGGGAGGCTGTCCACCACTACCTAAATTAGAAAGAGTAAACTGAGAGAAAATTGGGTAATGATCAGATATATCAGACAGTATGACATATGAATTGGGATGCGGAATAATGTTACTGAATATATTATCAATCAATGTTGCCGATACATTAGTGACACGAGTTGGCTTAGTAACAAGAGGAAAGAATGAATTTGATAAAAATGTTTCTAAAAAATCATGACATGAACTTTCATTATTATATTTTAGTAAGTTGATATTGAAGTCGCCCATTATACAACAATCTTTATTATTCATTACTGGATTATGCAAAATATTCCTGAGGGATGACAGGAAGTCAATGTTATTGCTATTTGGAGGGCGGTAAATTACACCAATTATCATATTTCTCCGGCCTGGCAATTGGATTTCAATAAAAAGGGATTCTAAGATATCATTCATTATAGTAACATCCTTGCAAATATTGAAAGAATATTTTTTTGAAACGTATAGGCCAACACCGCCCCCAGACTTTTCTATCCGACTATTGAAAATAAAATCGTGTTCATATAAGGCAAAAGGTGGGTTAGGATTCGTGGACAACCAAGTCTCAGTGAGCCCAATTACAGAGGGAAGACATTGAGATGAATTATCTAAGAGCAATTGAAAATCATCAAAGTGTCTATTAATGCTTCTAATATTCAAATGAAATAAAGAAAATGTATTTTTATCGTTATTATTGCACAAAATGTTTTTAAATTGCTCGTTAGAAATATACTCAGTTAAGGAATTGGCTATAGCATCGTCGTATCGATCATCTGGAAGAGAATTAAACGCTAAATGATTATGTAATGTATCCATTTAAACCATTGATAATACGAGCGTTTTGTGACGGGTAGAAAATACAATAAATATGATAAAGCACAGTATCCTGGAGAGGTGATTCAGAGTATAAACCTACTATTCCGGCGAGGGTATGAAAGAAAAAGGTAAGACGAAACAAAACATGTAAATGTGAACAGATACAAACGAAATACAAACACATAACATTTACAAAAACATATGAATTAAAAAAAATCTTCGCAGGATTGAAAAACACATGACTCAGGTATGAGAAATCGTAATACATCATTACAAAAAACACGAAATTTGAGCTCCCTGGTAGTAAACAAAGTTTAAGAAATAGATTTTCAATAAAGCAGATAGAAAAAAAAATTGAGATTTTTGTTGATGTAAAGGAAACACATTATGAATTAATACTTAATGTAGGAAACAAAGGAAGGGGAGAGAGAGAGGAGATTGCAAGTGAAAGGGGAAAAACAAAATTGTATCTTCTTCAACGTCATAGTGAAACAATTATATGACAACTTTGCACTAACTACAATATATACAATATCAATATACTCATATCAACTGACTCTTACGAACATAAGAACAGAACAAGAACAAAGTTAATTTTTTTATAACATGCAAACAATTATTGGAAAAATGATCACGATAACTAAGAACTGTCGAAAAAAAAATATCTAAGAATGATTTGATCTGTTAAAGATAGTTTTCTTCTATTTTTTTTTTATTGAAAACGAGATTTGTTTATAAAAGAAATCAACAGAAAAAAAAAGGATAAGGATGGTTAAGATAATTTCAAACAGCTAAGTAAAACTGAGTGTCTTAAGAGAACGCAACCCGCTAAATTTATATTTTTGTGGGTTTTTTTTCAATCAAATTAGTGCAAAAGCATGGCTCATATAATAACTGAAATAGAAAAGTGACTAATCATCGGAATTATAAAACAAATAAAAAATTAAAAAAAAAAACAATTACGCCATCCATAAAGGACGAATACATTTAATTTGTGCGACCTAGATGAAAATCTAATTAAGTATTCCGTAATGGCCAACATATCTGCCATACAACAGATGCATTTAGCATGCCACGAAGAAATGAAAATAGATGGAAATAAATAAATAAGCGAACAAATAAAAAAATACAAATACATAGATGCATATAGGGAGGTTCATACATCTTTCAGAGTATAGGAGTAAATACATCAATAATTATACTTCATTAAGTAGGCGTGGCGATATAATGAATACTTGCCAACATTTATGAAGCTTGTCATTAGAGCTGTGATAGAACATGAATTATCAAAAGGTAAGGTAACGGTCATTGCCTTGGTAAATCAGTAAGGTATTCAATTTTGTCTCCCTGATCGTTTGCACCGGAGATGCCAACCATTCCGGAACACTCATGAGAATAAAAATAAAATACGACGAGCCGAAGAGCCAAACAAAAGAGTTTTAATCGTAAGAAATCATGAAGTGCAGCCAGACTCCTTTGCCTAGCCATCAATTTAAGAAGAACCGTACCTACATGAGAATAAATTGCATTAAATGTTCCACAATGCCTAGCAAATCTGTGTATATGAGCATGCCATAATAAAGGGATATTCACAAACGTAACAGACACATACAAAGAATTAAACTAATCAAAATAAACAAATGCACAACAAAACGCATACCACTTACGAAGTCATTCTATGCAACGAGAATGAATGTTACGTAATAGCACGTGTGGGAAGAGAAAAACAAAAACGAAAGAATAATTCAGTACGACCTCATCATTAGACCTTGAACAGGCCAAAAGGATGAATTAACAAACGGTCATTGCTTGAGTATTTGTATTCAGCTTGAGTATTTTCACTGCGAGCAGTGAAAAGCTGATCAAAAGGTTTGCACATGCAAACAATGACAAGATCAATTCCTTCACCCGTCATCAATTCAGGAAGAGCGTAATAGAACATTTTGGATCTAAAATAAAGTATGCCGCAAAGGTCGGCAAATCTTTATTAAAATTTCATTTTGCGAAAAGAGTTCAACCGAGGAACCTTGTTTGCATGAACTGAAAATAAACAAACAACGAAATTAATCGAAATAAGAACAATTTTTTGGTTGTCCAATGAGTGGAATTTTTAGTCGGAAAAAAGGTTTTTATTTGAGAATGATTTGCAATTTTTGGTCGGAAAAAAATTAATTTCGTAAAATATTTATTATTTTTAAACCTTTTTTTTTGGGGGGGGGGGTGGCAGAAATAACTGTCAAAAACCTTCCAAAGTAGTTTTTTAAAGCTATATTTCATAGTTCCATTTTCAGAGGGTCGGTCGGTTGAGGACAACAACCAAATAATAATCTTATTTTTGCCTAAATACGGGGAAAGCAAAACCTTTTCAAGATATCTAGGATACATGCATTAACAATGGCATTAACACGACGTATTTGAACACATATGGAAACAAATGAAACAAAATAAATATAAAAAAAATGAAAACAAATGACCATGCATAGAATGTCAATTGGAATGATCAACAAATATTAACACAACTCATAGTTGAAAAAAAAAAACATATAAACTGCATCATTGAATACTTAAATCATGACAATTTGTGATCCCATGTATAGAATATAAAGTAAAATTGAACTGCAAATGGAAACATTGGTAGAATTACATGTTGGCAATTCATCGAATTTCGAATAGAGTAATTCAGAAATCCTGAAAAAGATAATATATTATAATGACCTGAACATTTTTATATTGATCTGTTCATGATTTCAACAGTTTTGACCAGTTCAATATAATAGTTCGGCATTTAAAACTGAGATTTCTTCGAAAATAATTTGTGGAGAAATTATGTATGATAGACAGATTACTTGACTTCACAGTTTTTCCACTTCCCAGGTCTTGTCAATGTTCAGATGCAGTGGTTGCCATGTTTGAAGGAAATCTCTTCGTTCTGTTTATGCGGATTCCTGTAGACAGATTTTCCTCGCTGTGGAGCTTGAATGCAGCTGCAGCAAGATAGACGTCCGCGTTCCTCGGGGATCGTGGCCATTTGCAATTCCATGTAGATAATAATGTGAATGTACAGCAAATGAAACATTGGTAGGCCTATATAAAAACATGACACTCAAACACTCTCAGATCGGTTGTCATTTCATCAAATTTGAAAAAGGTAATTTATAAATCCTGAGAAGTGAATACATTATAATGATCTGAAAATCCAGTGTTCTGTTTATGATTTCGATAACTTTGATCAGGTTGGTATACTAGTTCGGCATACAGTATAAAACGGAATTTCTTCGAAATAATTTGTGAAGAAACTTCAATAATTTTTAGCAGTTTAAAGTTTGGCATATAAAACTGGAAATTCTTCGAAAATAATTTGTGAAGAAGTTATTACACGATTATTAAAGACAAGATTACTTAACTTCGAAGTTGGTCCACTTTCCGGGTCTAGTCGATGTCCCAGATGCTGGTTGCCTCGTTTGAAGGAAAATCTTCGTTCCGTTTATGCGGATTCTTGTAGACAAACGTTCCTCTCTGCGGAGCTTGAATGCAGCTGCAGCGAGGCGTCCGCGTTCCCTTTTCATGGCGGGTGGGAGATCCGTTCTGATGGTGACACGTGCGAATTGTTCATCGGGCGTGGTCATCTGATCGGACGTCCCTGGCGTGGTCGCGGCCTGGGGGATGTTTCGAGTAGAGTCCTGGCTCGTAGAAGGCATGTCATCAGCCTGCTTGGGGCGTTGCCTTGAAGACTGCTCAAACGCGTTCAATAAGCGATCGCGATCCGCCATTCTGACGAATCGTATGATAATTGGTCGAATCGTGGGCTGGTTACTAGCTCGTTGGGGGGCAGGCAGACGATGTGCATTTACGAGGGGAATCCGGACAGCTTCAGTTCTCGAGATTTTCATAAAATGAACAAAGATGTCATAAACAGTTTCATACACATTCTCATTAATGCCCCGCTCCCCGACTCCATACACCAAAAGATTTTGCTTTCTTTCGTGAATTTCTAAGAGAGTTATCTTTTCCTCCAATAGTTTAGTTTTTGAATCAATCTCCTCTTTCAACCTAGGCAATTTTTCTTTTTCTACTTGATCAATCCTACCCGAATTGAAGTCTACCGACTCTCTCAGCCCCTCAATCGCCTTCCTAGACTCAGCAATGTCAGCCGAAACAGAATCGAAGCGTTGGCTCATATCGGCAGAAAGTTTGGCGAATAATCCCTTCATTTCGGTGATAAGATTGCTCCCAGTTGAGTCGCTTTGCTTATGTTGATCCGAATTGGGCGGGATCGCGGGATCTGCGGTCATGTGACTATTCCCGCCAAGGTCGTCGGCGTTTGCGTGTAGTTGCGTTAAGGCACCCTCATTGGTATGAAGAATTTGAGGTTCAAGTACTTTTTCTGAAGCAGAATTCGATGTAGAATCCATTTTTTTCTTCGCTTTCTTGGTCACTTTCTGGTGATGATGAAGTCTTGGTGGGTGTCTAAGGTTGTAGGACCTGTTGCTCATCTCAGATCTATTTCATATCTTTAAAGCGGTACAATGTTCGGGAGCTCAAAAATACGCGTGTGTCACCTACGAGAGCATGTTGTCGAACTTTACTGCAGCTCGTTTAAATTTAGGAAATCCAATTGAGATTAAAGTTATACTAGTGGACCTGATACCATTTCAAGTTTTCGAGTATACTTTTTGGAAAGTTAAAGCTATCAACAATATTTACTGATGGAACTGAAGGCTCCGTCATTTACTTACAATCTCGGTTGAAGTCGTGAAATTTTTAGCTTTAGATAAGCCGATCACACCAAATCTCGTCTCCGTCCAAAAAAACTTTTTTCTTACGGCAAACTTTTCCGCAATCGCAACGCTGCTCTCTGATTGGTTAAAACGGTGGACTAACTTTAATCCACCGATTTAGTCCACCTCAAAGAGCTGACTAAATCGTGACGTCAAATGACGCGTTTTATACCCCGGTATAACTTTAGTCCACCTTTGTGAATCTCAAAAGTTAGCCCCTAGGTGCAAACTTTAGTTCATGGATTAAAATGACGTCAAATGACGCGTTTTATACCCCGGGTATAACTTTAGTCGACCTTTGTGAATTCGGGCCTATAAGTTTACCTCTATTTTGCTGTCACTCCGTGAGTGTATTGTATCGGATCATGGTTTCGTTGGCATGACTACCAAATTGTTTGCCACTTCATCTGTATGCGCGTATCGAGTGGACCTTCCTAATAGCAACACGCTTGTGTGCTGCTGCCCTCTACGTTCGTTGGTGGCAGCTAACTGGCTGCGCTTCTGCTGCTCGGTCATGTACGCGCTGCCAACCTCTCGCTGGCTAGCCAACTAGATTTATCGGTTATCCTGGCCAGCATGCAGCAGAGCAATCCCAATACTGCAGCTCGTTTAAATTTAGGAAATCCAATTGAGATTAAAGTTATACTAGTGGACCTGAAATTTAATCGATTGGGGATAGAATTATGTTATTATCTATGAGGTATATAAATCAAATATGGATTGCTCTGTATTCGGATGACAGTGAAAATCATCACTCCCTCGGTGCTTTTCACACCAGTCCTTCTATTACCCCTCGGCCAAGCCTCGGGATGATATAAGGGCGGGTATGAAACGTACCTCAGTCAGGAATGATACTTTACACATACCGGGCCGTATTCTGAAGTCGGGTCTAACTTAAACTCAGGTTAAAAGTTGTGGTTTAATTATGGGAAGCCAATAGTAGCAACATTTTTATTAAGTTGTATGTTTCTTATGTTTCCTGTGCTCTTTCATGATTCATCGATTGTGAAGACAATCATCTATTTATACTTCCTAGACAATTATGAATGATTTGATAGCCAAGTAAGCTGAAGTATGATATCTCTACTGTAAGTGATTTATGTAACAATTTGGTTTATCTCGCACCGCGTTTACACGCTGTTACAGCTCACGGTGCAGAATTGGCTCGCGTGGTAAAAACCTGAAATGATACGCGCACCGACAATATACGTCATAATAAAGACAACGCTGGATCTGTGCGCTTTGAAGTACGTCATAATGGTAAAGTAAATGAAATGCGCGCCAATTGCCGATGCAGAATCGGCTTTCTGTTTACACGTAGTAGACCGCGGGCCGAGGTGCTTTTTTCTTCCGTTTCGTGCCTCAAATTTTGTATCTACCTACAACTTTGTCGACATGTGTAAAAAATAATTCTAAAATCATATGTCGAACTCGTCAGAGACAAAAATTGCACGTTTTCTGAAAAAATGAAAAATATCATACAAAAACTGCCGAGATTTTCTCATTTCCTCGGTGAAAATAACCAATCACAATACAGCACTCATAGCGTGATTTGCGGACTGACTAGCTTACAACTAATCACGTTCTTTGTTTCATACGCACGAACCTCCGACCCGGCGCACGCTCGCAGATAGCATCGTCTGACACCGATTCCAGTGGCAGCTAGTGCTCCGGAGGATTTCGAGTCCATGGAATCAATTTTTTGTTCCATTCATGTAATAACCACTAGGAGTAAATTTGTATAATTTAGAGGAAAAATATCATCGGAAATGTAGAGAGTGTGCGGCCAAGCATGCCAAGTGGATCAGCGTGGAAGCGAGTAAAGAGAGCAAAGTCGCCAAGATGTTTTTTGACAACTTACACAGAAGTGAAGGCGTGGGACAAGGTATTCGTGTCCTTGCTGCACTGGCGATTGCGTGGAGCACTGGAGCTGGAGGAAAGTTGTGAAGATGAAGCTGCATGCAGATTGAGAAATGCCAGGTAAATTCCATAAACTCTGATAATACAACTAATTTCTTTATCAAAAGGAATGTCCATATTGGCGATTGTCCTAAGTAACTAACGGTTAACCTTCCAAGACATGACAGAGATCCCGACTCGCGCGCTTGCTAGACCAAGCCAGCCGCCCATGGCACTTTCACATTCAGTCTCTGTAGACTAGTATTTGGTTGTTCCGCTGAACTGCGTTGGCTTCACAAATACAGTAAAATGTGAGAAATTGTTAAATAAATCCCCAGAAACGACGGTCATTCATTTACTAAATAAAGAATGCTTACTCTCGAGGGAGCTAGGGATTGCGTCCCATTCTCATTCATGTGTTTGTACCGCGAAAAAAACTTACTTTCGCCCCTGAGATTTCTACTTCTAAAGGATGTAGCCCTAAAATAATGATATATACTTCTTCATCATTGACGTCTTGACACTCTCTCCATAGTCTCATAAGCGACGGTCCAAAACAAAGATGGATTTCCTTAGGAAATCCATCTTTTAAAACATAAATGAATTTAAATTTATGAATTTTATTGATTTTTACACCTTCCTACGCCTAATGCGAAGGAAGGTTTTAAAAATGTTTACTAGAAAAGTATAAAAAATTAAGGTTTTTTACCAGACTGATGTCGAGTAGACCCCTCGATCCACATGTAAACAACGCAAAAACAATGGCGACGACCCTTGAACCGCTTATGTATTACGTACTTCTGATACGCAATGCCGTTTTGAATAACAATTTATAGATAAAAAATATTATTTTACAAATATTTAAATTTATTACGTGATTATAAATAATTAGCAGTATTATATCAATTTTTTATAATTACGTAATTTTTTTTAATATTTGTAAAATAATATTTTTTATCTATAAATTGTTATTCAAAACGGCATTGCGTATCGGAAGTACGTAATACATGTAGTAAATTTGCCATGTACCTGTAGTACCCTATATGTATTAGTTTGTGTATTAGTCTATGTATTGATCTATGTTCATGTATATTAAGTCTGTGTGTGTGCTGTGTGCATGCGAGGAGCGCTCCTGATTGGAGGAGCCTTTATATGCTCCTACGCCTGCTACGTGTGTGCGTTGCACAGCACGTACACAAGCTGGTGCAAAGGAGATTGGATCCAGACACCAGAGAGAGAAGACCCAGAGACGCCATCGAGTGAGGACATCCCAGTAGCTCCCCACTCGGCGCCATGGTCTGCAACCTAGCTATATAGAAGTCAATGTTACCTGAGTTAGTTATCTACCGTGTGGAATCCTTAGTACAAGTGTCAGGTGAGTATTAGTTGTTGTCCGTGTCTTGTACCGTCGGTAATTAACCCATTCGTGAGTTTCGTGAGTCGTAACCCTTGTCAGTGTTGTACTTGTCATTAATAACCACTCGCCATCGCAGTTAATTAACCACTCGTGCCATCACAACATCGTTAACCCTCATCACCTTTCATTTTTACAACATTGGCGATTGCGAGTTTTCGGATCGTCCTGTGCGCCTGTCATTTTTGTTTTCATCATTTCATGTCCGTTCATATTTCATATCTGCTCATGACATTGATTTGTGAGGGATTTTGAAGTGAATAACGAACAGAGAGTGAGTGAGAAGTTTTCCGCTCTCTACCGAGAATTGTAAATTTGCGTGCCGTGATTGCGTGGATTCGCATGCATCTCGCACACATCTTGTTTTAGTTTTATCATTTTTCCGTACATGATATCATTTCTTGTTTGATACAAGTGGGTTTTTAAATATATTTGCCATATCTAGGGAATTATTTCATGTCCACTACGTTGCATTTTCATTGCAACGCACGTGGTATTTTCTGTGCACACGCCCTACATTGTTTAGTTGCACTTGCATTTCTTATCGCATTCTTCGCGAGTCTCTTCTATTGTTTGGCTCGCGATCAAGAATTTCGTTCCTTGCATATTTTTGCGTTGCTTACCGTCTCGTTGCTTTTGTTGGTAAATTCTTCGAAGTCTGCATCTAGGCGAGGATATTTTTAGTCCGCCATTGTCTTTATAAGCTTTCTTTCAAATTCGGAACATTCACACCACACCACTTCCTAAAAAAAGAAAAGTCGGGTGTGAGTATTTGGTGGATTTATTGGATTGGAAAAGTTAATTTGAACTTGAAATTTTCTCTCGATCCTCAGTAATTATTCCAGATGGTATAAGTTTCCTAGAATTTCATACTCTTGCATATCGGGCAGTGCACCAATATTTTGAGGGCGTAGAGTTGTTCATACATTTCTATAAAATTTCCAGTATATATTTTCTATCGATATTTGGCAAGTGTTTTTTACAGCCAGTTCTGTACACATTGAGTGGCAGAAAGAGTGTTAGAAGTTCTAATACTCCTGGTTGCCGAGTTTAGTAATGATCTGAATTTACTTCAAACTATTACCCAACTCGAAATTACACTTGTGTCGGTGGTACAAGTACGTTAGAGGTGGGTTTGTCTGAACTTCAGATCTTACCTGTTACTAGAAAAATAGGTGGGTTTTCTGAGCTCCGGATCTTACCTGTAACTTGAAAAATATATACTCTTGATTGTTTTAATTAATACACATTTTGTGAATTTTCTTTAAAGCATTTCATTCAGCACTTCTGATATTGTGATTGTTTCTCTTTAATAACTGATTGTCATTGTCTTAAATTCAATCTAAAAGTTATTGTTACTCATTGTTGCTAATTGTTCACCCATGCACTCGGTAGAATTGTGTGTGAATATATAGACATCTATAAACTATTCCAGTGTCAGACCCGTTGGGACTGGAAAAAATAGACGTCTGAATTATTTGTGTGAATAGACTTCTGTATAATAATTCCAGTGTCAGACCCGTTGGGACTGGAAAAAATATAGACGTCTGAAATATTTCTGTGAATAGACTTCTGTCAATACCAGTGTCAGACCCGTTGGGACTGGGAAAGAGAAGTCTGAATAATTTTATCTTCCCTATCAAATAATTTGTAGTTTGGGCTGGTTGGGTGTAGGCTCCATAATTTTTTGAAATTGTGTAGTTTTGCAGAGAAACCGGTAGGCTATTTATTTCTTGATAACTTAGATAAATTATTCTCTATGTTCTTCATGTTACATGTTTATATGTCGATTTGATTCGAAATAAATTGAATCATCACTGTTTGCATAACATCCATGTGCTGATTGTGATTTCCATTGCGTTGGAGATCAAGATTTGCAAGTCAAGACTTAAGAGATTATTGCTTTTGACCAAAATTTGACATCTACCCTCGATCGCCCCGCTCGGCGAATAATATTGAGTCATCACTGTCGATCACGTGACTCCTATATTTTTTCACTTGATCGAGAGATTCTCGTTGTAAACACAACAGTCGATCAGAGTTAGAATTTGAAAAATTCTGATTTTATACGATTATCGTGATTGACCGTTGATTTATTCTAACGATTAGTTCTAAGTAGGAACTCGTAGAAGTTGATTTTGTAATTTGATCGTTCTTTATTAGTTAATTTTAGATCTAACGTCGCGCGGTTTCCAACCAACACCAGCGCAGCGCACCTCTCCGTCTGGCCCGTAGCTCCAGGCAGGGGGTAACGTTCACGAGCCGGCTATCGTCTCCGTGAAGGCAAATTCTGAACGAGTTTTATTTTCGTCAGTTTTTACCGGCAATTTGCTGGATTTACCTGCCAATTGTCTCTTGATTCAATATTTTCGCGAACATAGCTAAATTCCTTGTTTCCATATTGTCATATTACTTGTTCGTAGATCTAACCTTAACTTAACTTCACGCCAAGCTTTGTCTGGTGTCAGCCAACGGCAATAGCGTATACTATAGCGTCTGCCTATCTGACGTGTGGGTGTTGTACTGTAGGCAGCACTATCACTACTTTGTCTTTGCATTGTTTGAGCTCAATTCGGCTCTTACTGGGAATTAAAATAATTTATTTGAATTCCTTTAACCTCTTGAATTTGAGCTTATCAGTTGAGTTAGAGCTGTGAATTGGTTTTTTACCTAAAATATATATCAGATCTTTGTCAGTTTGTGATAATTCCGATTTTTGTAAAACTAGCTCGACGACGAATTTAGCCATAAAAATATTGGATCAGAATAATCCCATAGTGAGAATTTGATTTCAAATATCTTCATTATAGTTGGGCATTTTTCCCTTGCAGATAATCTTGTTAATCTCTCAGGTGTTTGTAATTTCCTGACCGTGTATACCTGGAGCCAACAAGTGCAATTGTTTGCTTTGCCTTTTGACTCGGTGTACAACTGGTTTGAACGAGGACTTGGAATTTAATTTCAGGCCCTTAGTTCTTTGTAGGAAATTTTTCTTGGAGGTTATCCTGGATTGTCTTTCTGTCTGTTTGAAAATCAGGTTTTCTTAGTTGATAATTTTTAACAAGCATTGTTAGATCAGGAATTTATCTTTGGAATAATTCTTGCTTTTAAATTTAAATCCTATATGAGAGATTTAATTTCTATATTTTTAAAAGAAAGATTGTTCTCAAGGGAATTAGGTAAAAAAGTTCTGAATTAAATTTTAATAAGGTTCTTGAAAATACTTATTTTAATTCAATCAACTCTTGATTCTGATTTTAAGTGAAAAGTACAGATACTATTGATCTTTGATATCAGAATAATTGATATCAACATTCTTTGAAATTATTTTTTCATATAGTTGCTCTTGTATATTTGGAGCATCATTCTTGGGCTGAAAATTTGCAAATTTATATTCAGGCTCTGGAATTCAATCCTTCAGTGAAATACAAAATTCACTGCTGTCATTTTGCGCAAGTTGATTTCTAAATAGTTAATTATTTTTAGGCTCATCCACATTCTAAAAAAAGACACAACAAAAAAAAAATAATAATAATAAATCGGATGTGGGATAAATGTGTGTTTGACACATTTATTTATATATTGCATTCATCAGAAATAAACAATTATTATTGAATGCTACTCCTGTAAATCGTTGAGGCTTCGATAAGTTGAATCCTTGTTAGGTTCTTTTAATAGTCGTAGAGTAAGTAAAACTTATTAACACTTCTGCGATTACTCAGAGTAGTAGAAGTTTGATATTCTATTCTACAAGTGTAGTTTCTGAAACTTGAAGCTGCACTGTACTTTGTAAATATACTTTCACTGAATACATCCATTGCTACAGGAGTGTGTACATTTATTATTAATATTCAGAGTCAGACGCTTGTTCTTAGCAGTACAAGTATTGCAGTACTTCACTCTTTCCTTGGCAGTAAGTGTGTTCAGTGACACAAGAATAAACAAACCTAGTTAAGTTCTTTCACTGATCTGCAAGCTTTATTCTGCTAAGTTTAATACACTGTAGATCATTGAATAAATGAAAGTATCATTTAAAATATGTTTAAGAATATGCCTTTGAATCACCAAGGTGATCATCAATAATACTTTCCTGAATTTATCTGGAATTCATAATGATGCAAAGTGAAATCGCCAGAGCAAGACAAGGATTAGTTGAAGACATTATAGACAGTCGTAATACTAGTAGGGGATACTTATATGAGTATTCACTGGCAAATAATCTGTACAAGCTTGGTTATCCAAGAAATTTTGTAGATGAATTTGTTTATGAGAGGTTTGATTGTTCAAGGATACATTATTTATCTGATCTCGATTTAACAGATCTTGTATATAAATGTGCTGATAAATGCCAATATAAATATGCTGAACCCAATACTGGTAGAAAGCCTCAGGCTGATAATTTGAGTACTGATGCATCTTATCATTCTAGGACTGATCATCATGAAGATTGTTCAAGGAATTTTGGTCATATTTCATATGGTTCTTCCAAGGTTGATCAGGATAGATATCATTCACAATATACTGATCACTCTAGATATGCTCCTGGTACTCCCTATACTAGTGAGGATTCCAAACATTTACATTCATCTTATACTCAATGTGAACCCAGATCAAACAGCAGGGTTCAGAGTACAAATAAACATGATTCTTATCCACAATCTTCCTGTCATACTTCTAATGATCATTCCAAAGATGATGCTTATATAGCAATGATGATGCACTGTATGGCTGTTCAAATGAAATCATTGTCAGAAGAACTGAAATCATCTCGGCATTCATCTGCTCTAGATTCAAGGCTTCTGTCCTTAGATCGAGGTTACGATGCCCTGAGATCTTATTCTCGTGGGTGTACTCCTGGTGCGCGAATGTCCTCGTTGCCCAAGTCTGTGACCTTCGATGGTAGAGGATGTTGGCACACTTTTATACGTAATTTCCAGCTATATTCGGAAGATCGCAGTTGGGGTCAAGCCCAACAGCTCAATGAACTTTGCTTTTGTCTTGAGGGAAGCGCAATCAAATATTTTGCATCAATTATTGTTTCTTCTAAACTAAACATTCCCTATACAGATATTGTCACGAAGCTTGAGCAAAGATTTGCTTCCAAAGAATTTCCTGTCGCACAATTGCAATTCGATTTTGCGCAGCAGGCAACAACCGAAACAAAGGGGGAATGGGCCGACCGTGTCCTATCCTACGCTTCACGCGTCTTTGACGGATTGCCTGAGGAGATTTTTGAGAGGCAAATAGTGCAAAAGTTTTGTCAGGGTTCATTAGACCATGAAGCGGGAAAATACGCTATCAAATCACGTCCTCGGAATCTCGATGATGCCATTTACTTAGTTCGGTGGTTTCAGCATCGGCTAAAGTATGCAAGACAAAGGTCTTACGATACTGTCGAGGAGGATCCCAGAGTTAACCGTATGGGTATTTCCGGGCATGCCTCTAATGCTCAGCAGTCCTCCAGTCAGGACAGTCTGGAGGACCGAGTGCCCAATCTGGAGAAGAAGGTTGATATTCAATCTGCTCCAGGGGCACAGATGAAGTCCTTCCAGTCCTCAGTCCAGGGATCGGTAACTACTGTCCCAGAGCTTAATAGGCATACACATTCTCCTTCGACAGAAGACGCTGAATCCAAGGTGTCTTGTCGTGATGTTTGTTTTGCATGTAACAAGTCTGGACACTTTAAGAGAAACTGTCCAGAACGTTTAGCAGTAAAGCATGTAGATATCTTAAGTGTAGATGAAGTAACTGTAAATACCACATGTGTAGATGATGTAACTGTACATACTGCATGTGTAAGTGATGATACTGTAAATACTATAGGTGTAGATAATGTAAGTCTTGTAACTGTGTCAGAGGACAGTCGAGCCTCTACTGAGGATACCAAGCATGGGCAGAGTTATCTTGTGCAAATGCTTTGGGGAAGTACCCCTCCTAAGCTGTCCATCCTTGAATTCCTCAGTTCTCTTCTCTGGTGGAACCAGAGATATGTTTGTAGTTTAAGTAATGACCCATTTCTTATATCTTGTCCTTGGCTCCTTCCTCCCTGGCCACCACCCCAATAATGGAGTAGTATCTCCTTGATCAGTTGCTGAAAGTCCTGCAATTTAAATTTCTGTTATACATTGTAATTCCTTTAATAGTCACTGAAGGTGAAGGCACACCTCTTATTTTCAATAGTTTTTACCTCTTCAGGTGACATATGAAGTAATCTGTGCAAACACTGGTTATGCAATAGATAGTTCTTTTATCATATTTGTATATATTTTATGCTACATAAAGATATAGATATTTCAACCATAGATCATTTACCTTGTATGCAAAGGCTTTATAATAAACAACCCTGGAAATATTGTCATACAGGATGTTGAAATAGTAGTAGTTTTTCTCAAGAGAAAATACTATGTATGTATGTCAAGTCCAGGTTGTTATATTTATTTGCACCAGATCTGGTTGAAGTATCATTACTTTACATGCTTTTAAGAGCTCAAACATATATTACCAATCATATATCATATTTGTAAAGGTCACATTGTACAGGCCTATATATTGGTAACAGAGCTCCAGCCAAATAGGCTTTATTCCATTGTCATTATTTTTATAGTACAATATACAACTTAATATAAAGCACTGACCAAGAGTCAACTTTAAGAATCTACGTCAAGTAGTACACTTTGAAGGATGAACATACCTTCTTTCAGTCATTCAGACTTGCACTAAATAAGAAGATAACCTTTGTATCAATACATAGACAAGACTGGGCCAGCCTGGCCAGATTAATACTTACCATTAACTTGTTCTTGTTTCTCCAAGTGTATATTTGCTGGTCTCCAGTGATGAGATGTTTAATTTTGCTGGACCAGCAATCTTTTTAATGAACAAGTTAAGAATAGTTCATATCCTCAGATCACACTTTTTGTGTATTTGAGGTATTTTATTGATGTCATGTATTTAATCAGTTTTAATCATATAGGCATATATTACATTCTTCTGTCAGAGTTTTTCATATCTGTTTATATCTATTGAGATTGCACAATATAGCCAATTCATGGATTTGTCAATATATGTCGCAATCTGATGGAACCGGGAGGAATGTAGTAAATTTGCCATGTACCTGTAGTACCCTATATGTATTAGTTTGTGTATTAGTCTATGTATTGATCTATGTTCATGTATATTAAGTCTGTGTGTGTGCTGTGTGCATGCGAGGAGCGCTCCTGATTGGAGGAGCCTTTATATGCTCCTACGCCTGCTACGTGTGTGCGTTGCACAGCACGTACACAAGCTGGTGCAAAGGAGATTGGATCCAGACACCAGAGAGAGAAGACCCAGAGACGCCATCGAGTGAGGACATCCCAGTAGCTCCCCACTCGGCGCCATGGTCTGCAACCTAGCTATATAGAAGTCAATGTTACCTGAGTTAGTTATCTACCGTGTGGAATCCTTAGTACAAGTGTCAGGTGAGTATTAGTTGTTGTCACTGTTTTGTACCGTCGGTAACCCATTCGTGATATTCGTGAGTCATAATCCTTGTCAGTGTAGTACTTGTAATTAATTAACCACTCGCCCATCGTAACGTATCGTATCTCGTGCCATCACAACATCTGTAACCCACAACTTTCATTTTTACAACATACATAAGCGGTTCAAGGGTCGTCGCCATTGTATTTGCGTTGTTTACATGTGGATCGAGGGGTCTACTCGACATCAGTCTGGTAAGAAACCTTAATTTTTTTTACTTTTCTAGCAAAAATTTTTAAAACCTTCCTACGCAGTAGGCGTAGGAAGGTGTAAAAATCAATAAAATTCATAAATTTAAATTTATTTATGTTTTAAAAGATGGATTTCCTAGGGAAATCCATCTTTGTTTTGGACCGTCGCTTATGAGACTATGGAGAGAGTGTCAAGACGTCAATGATGAAGAAGTATATATCATTATTTTAAAAGTCATCATCATTGCGTCCTCAAGACTAAGAAGGACAAGTCATTGTCACAGGAGCCCAAGGAAGAGAGTCCATTGGCAATGATTATGATACCCCTGCCCCTTCACCCATGATACTCCTATGGCCAGGCTCTAGCAAGCATGTGCATCGACCCTCTACTAGCCAAGACAGGAGACACACATTACATGTAGGATGCATTTTATGAGCCACATTTTGCTGGCGATAATACACTAACATAGAAATCAAATATTTACCAGCTTAGTGATTTATTTTTAAATTGATGTCAATGAAAGGGTTACATTTTTGGTGTTTGCACTTTGTTTTCCAAAAAATTAAATAATCAGATTTTTTTTTTTTTGGTGAAAAATGATTTTGAAAATCGCCAGCCCTGTGTTTGAATAGAAATATTGATGCGTCCTATTTTCCAATGAATATTGTACATCTGCATTCAATGTTACAATTGTTAAGCGGATCATTTGTTACTTTTTTCAAGTTATGAAAATGCAAAATGTTTAAATCTAAATGATTTTTTTAATATGAACATGTGCAGTGTATTTACATGCTATCAAACTACAGAGTTTTGTAGATCTATTTGTTTACTGCAGAAATTTTATCTGAGCAAATGACTCTGAATCATTTTCATTAAATTTGATTGAGGATTATTAGCACCTTAACAATGCCATTACTGTTCCCATATATCAAAGGAAGAACAGACATTTCTTTCTTTTGACTAACTACAGATGTGAAGTCTCACATAGAATTTAAAAAATGTATACATATTCAATTTCACACTCCTAGTTAGCCATTGCAGTTTGGCTCTGTAAGTCATGAAATGCAAATGGACAAGGAAGATGGACATGTATTATGTGCTTTAAACAGATTACATGTACATTGTTTTATGTTAGTAACTACAGAGATTCTACCTCTACAAAGGAGACTGAAATCACTAATACAGAATCATAATTTTTTTGGGGTTTTCTAACTTCTTAGCACCACTGTGATTCATTCCTGATTGTGAGTGTTATATTGCATGTATGTGGCAGTAAGAGTGCAGTGTGGGTCTTTAATTCATGTGTAGAGTCATTCATAAACAGTCAGACCGCAGGTCCCTATGTTAATGAGCAAAAAGGCCAGATTCATCCAAATCATCTCGTGGCTGAATCCTCCTTGCAAAATCTCGTGATTCATGAGATTTTCTTTTTCTAAGAATTTACCCGTTTTAACCTCTATTTAAATGAAATATCATTGCACCATCAGATAGAGTAAATGTTATTCTTTCATAATGGTCATCTATTTTGTATATTTTGAAAAATAAGTAAATTTTTGGCCTGAAAATGTGCCTCAGAACAGAATTTTCTTCCTCTGTTTTCTTTTGCAAATTGTGCAAAACTTTTTATTTTGAGCCTCAATGATATATATAGCACCATAAAGCTGAACTTCTGTACTTTCTCACAATGCCACTCTTGATATGCGGCACCTTTTAATCGGGTCAAGATCACACTTCCCACCAAGGTACAAGACGAGATTTCTGAAATTTTGTACTGAAATCCAGAGTTCTGATAAGGTTCACAGAACAACAGGCGCTAGTAATTTGAGGAGATTACCACATGGGAAGTGTGACCTTCCCATGAACCCAGGCACTGGAACCGTTGGAATTTGCCAGTGTGTGGTCCCTTTGACCAATCAGAGTGCAGTATTTTTGTTTTCAAGCTGCTTTATGTACTTGGACAATGAAAAGCGTGATCTTGACCCGATTAAACCAATTTTAATTTTGAAACCTATACCATTTTAAAGCATACATATTCAACTTTATCATGATTTAAAAATCATTTGGGCTCAAACAAAAATAAAGTGTGAAAATAGCAGCTTTTGTCAGGTGAAAATAATTATTTTGTAGCATATTTTAGATCAAAATTGTAACCTATATTACAAATTCTTTGAATAAATTTAAACACATGACCTGAAAGAATAATTCTTCTTTACAATGATACCAGAATCATGAAATTCAATGCACAATTACAGCAGCAATGACCGAATGAAAAGAGGTGTTTTGGTCCGCATCAAGCTCATTAAATATGCAAAACTTCTCAAGTCATGAATATCACTTGGATGAAAGAAGCCACTTTTGGGGACCTGCCTACTGACTGTAAAAATGTACTAATACATGTATATCCATATAGACAAAATCTTTGTAGCTGATACATTTCACCATCACTCATTGATCAATCATACAAGAACAAGCCAATTAAATTAACACAATCATAACACATCAAATCAAAAAGACACACAATGGCATACAAACTAACTCACAAATGCATCAAACGTTTACAGATGAGAGATGAAAGCAAAAGACAAAATCGGGGATGAATTTGTTTTTAATTTTATTTTATTGGTGTATACATAAATATTAAGGGGCCAATGTACAAATTCATGAATTACAACATAACAAAGCAAATAAAAAATAATTACAGTATTCTATCAAAACTTAGTGTACTTACTAGATATCACATGACCTGAAAATTATATAAGAAAAGAGGGATAAGCACTGGAGGAGAGAGAGAGGGGGGGGGGGAAATATGTGTGAGAGAGAGAGGGTAGTACCGATAAATGTATAGAGCAGGGCTGGTAGGAATAGAGAAAACTGAGTGAAGTACCTGTAGAAAGAAAAAAGAAAGTGGTGAAGGAGAGTGAAATGGAAAAAAATATATACTCGAGAACTTTAATTTTTCATATTTTTCTTTTAACTTACCCTTTAATTATTATTAGGACATTATACATTCTGCCCATCAGGGGTGATGACCTTGGGGGAAGGGACAGGTTCACTGTTTTAACAAAACAAATTGCTTAATTTATTTCTTATTCACGGTGCTCTTTGATGAATGATTGTTTTAAGTGATCGAATATTTTAAAGATATATTGATAATCCCTTCAGAGGTAATTTTGGACGAAACCATTTGACAATGGGGGGGGGGGGGTTAGCAATTTTTTTTTCATGAGCATTTGTTTTACAAATTGCTGCCGATTGCTGCGCTGTAAATACCATGACGGTCTTTGTTATAGTTTATGCTTTACACTGATACCAAATTTAGCTGCATATACGTGCATTTTCTTGAGATATAACAAATTTTCCAACCACATGTTCGCCGTATTTATCACAAAAATCGTTCCAAGTTAGTGTCCCATTATGCGCGTGCCGAACGTTGCGGGTGACATTAAACTAACTCCCCGTCGCGCGCTGGGAGAGAGAGGGGGGGGGGGATGTCTTGCTCAAGTGTCTGGCTCTTGTGACTGGTATCTGCCTAAAATATTTTCGTTAAACATACGTAAAGACAAGCTTTCATTTCCACTTCCACTAACTATGTAATAATACATGTAACACAACTTCATTTTGATGCCAAACTGTTCCATCCCGTGTTCCATATCTGATATGCTGTCATCCTGAGAAGATTAATTCTTGAGGGATTCCCGGGTAAGATTATTAATTTGTTTTGTTGTTCATAAACCAAAGTTTTCTGACAAAATATGAAAATGTGTATAGGACAGAGATTGGATATACGTGGGCTCTATACATGTACATATATAAGTTGCATTTTCATTACAAGTATTTATCCCCCCAAAAGGGTTTGTAACTTCACATACACGTATGAATTCGTTTATCGCCTTGCTCATTCTAAATTTGCTATAAATTGTTATTAGTATTGATCAAGAAGGAAGTGTATATTATCATTTCAAGAATTGTTTGGTTTATGACTCTCATTGACTTTATATGTATTCCACAGACTAATGGTAACAGGTGACATTGTGATTAGTAGCAAGTTTTTAAGAGTACAACAATCACAGCCTCTTCCCCCTGATGTTCAAAGTATGCTAAAAGATCCTCTCACCAAAGACAATAGTTGGTGAGATAGCAGAGATAGACTCTGATTCAGAATAACTTTATACACCGTTCTTGGTGAAATAAGTAGGCCTTGTAGGGCCTTGTACTGATTAACCTGCAGAGGACCCGGCCTCTATTATTTATAATTTGAATCACTATTATAAAGATTTCACTGTCCACTTCTAGTATCAATCCATTTTAATTCATGTAGGTGTGGTTAATCATTGTACCCAGGGAATGAAAATACTCCTTTGCATTTTTTTTTCAATTTCACTTTGAATTTTACAATTCCGGATTCATGGTAGGGCGCCCTCTTTAAGCGATACTCAAGTCACCAATTGAATTGTTTGTACCCCGAGCACAGACTTTTCTTGTTTGTTTGCCTGTTTGTGTGTTTGTTGTTTGCTAATAGTATGCTTAATTATTGCTGAAATTTCTCTAGAACTAGTTTCTAAAAAATTATAAATTATTGTAGAATTAGAAACATGTAATTTCTTCTCAATGTTAAGAGCCAATCAGAAAACAGTATCTTAACGACGTCATCAATATTTGAAAAAAACTTTTATTGAATTCTACGGGTGAAATTACCCCTATCTACCAAATTTAATCGTACAAATGTGTGAATAATGTGTTTTGGCGCACTTTGGGTTCATTCTGGCCCACTGTGCGGCGGCAGCTGGGGTCGTTATCTCGTCACCGACGTAGTCCCTCAGTTCTAACTTCGACTGCCTATAGTAACATCCATAGTCTATTCTAGCTTAGATGGTTCTCCCTGAATTACTTAAATTAACCTCCTAATATACCCTACCGTTACTAGGACTAACTGTAAAACTTCTATAAATTAATTCAAAGAATTTCAGATAACAGATGTGCATAAAGCAACACATTCTTATTAATAAAATACACTTCCTGTGCATCTGTCAACTACATTTATAAATGCTAGAGCACCGTTTTGGCTATTTATGACACATGTATGAAAATGCTTATAGTATACCTAATACGAAATATGGCATCAACCTGGTACACTTGTATTCTAAAGGGGGGGGGGGGGGGGTATCAAACGTTTCAAACGCTTGCCTTTAAAATATTCAAAACGTATGTATATGCTTGTCTACAAGACAACCTTAACCTGGACAAGTAAATATGTTGAACACATGTTTAAACTGAAACATTTTATAATTAAATTTCTTTCCTGACACCATTATAATTGTATGTATTTGTCAAATTTCTGTTTGAGCTCAATACAGTGCATATAAAAAAACGGGACATATTTGAAAAGTCTATAAAATTTTTGTTTCGAATTATGATCTCTATATTTTTGTGTCAAAAGGTGCTCTAAGGTCTTATCCATCAAATGCCATTAAAATAATTTAGTTTCGTTCATGCTTGAGCGAACACGGAATGTTTTTGTCTGGGGTTAAAAAGGAGGCTTGCGCCAAAATGGCATAAAATTATAAATATGATGGTCGGACTTTTTGCTAATCAGCAGACTTCCTATTAACCTTTTCATTGTCTTTGCCATAATTTTCGAATTATGCGCTCAAAATTCAATTCCAAATCTACTTATTTGCTTGAATATTTATGTTGTTCCTTTTTAATATGTTCTCTTTTAGCTTTGAAAATTCCTTCTTTAGGCAAGAACAATTTTTTTTAAACCGAAATATGGGAGAGCGTGTTTCTTTTTTCAAATTTCATTGTATGCTACAATAGTTATGGTGCCTTTGAACAGTGGCATACTGATGGGTGGGGGCTCGGGGTGCTCCACCCCTCCCCCCAAAAAAAAAATCATGACCAAGAAAAAAAAGTGGAAATAAAATAACAGAAGACATAGAAAGAGAAATATGATATCATTTTCAGAATATTATGTTAAAATCACAAAATCTGATATTTTGATAAAAAAGTGGAAATTCTTGCTTGTTCGCTGCACAAATTTTTAATACATTTTACCCGATCTGCCATATCTTGCTCAATCAAATTGACTCAATACATCATTGCTATTGAAATACATGAATCCTTTCCTGTTTATCCTGTCAAGCACATTAAACTTCGTGAAGGATTCAATAACCCCTTGAAAATAGGATTCATGTCTTTTATAGGTACCATATGATTTGTTTCTTATAATAAAATTATTTGAATAATTACAAATTCTCCCAATTATTAATGCAAATCTTCTTACTTGGGTTGACAAAAAGTCTTCCTTTCTTATAAAGGAAAATTCAAAGGTTGAAGAAGTTTAATGAAAAACAAAATAATTCAGGTAAATAAATAAATTTGTAAATGAAACTTGACAGCATAATTCGAAAATTATGGCAAAGATAATGAAAAGAATAAGAGGAAGTCTGCTGATTAGCCAAAAGTCTAATAATCAAATTTCTCTTTTCTGCCATTTTGGCGCAAGCCTCTTTTTGAGCCCCCGACAAAAACGTCCCGTGTTCACTCAAGCATGTACAAAATTTATTTTTTTAATGGCATCTGAACGATAAGATCTAAGAGCATCTATTAACATCAAAATATAGATATAATAATTTGAAACGATTTTGTTATAGACTTTTCAAAACTGTCCCGTTTTTTTTTTCTTTTACGCACTGTATATATCACCAAGATTGATGATGCGGTGGGTTCGGGGGATACATGTGCTCGGCCGTGCGACCCGCCGAGCACTTTTAGTGTAAGGTTGAAAATTTTATAAGTTTAGGGGTAGAAAATGATATAAGTTCAAAGCAGCAAACTCAATCATCATCAAACCAAAGGGAAAATAAGTGAAACTGAAGTAGAGACGCAAATAAACAAAACTGCAACCGAATGAGTCTGTTAGTGCACCTATTTAATCTCTGGGCTACTTTGCCTCAGCTAAACTCAGAATGATAGTATAATTTACATAATATTTAAATCAAGTAGTCAACCAATCAAAATCAAATGAATGGAAGGATCGAACAAAAAAATAAGAACCCAATTCATAAGATAAACCAATACGAAATAAGGAGATGAAGATGTCAAAGATGTCTGGTGATATGCAATAATGGAAGTAGAAACTAAGGAGTCAGGTGAGGGATAAAATGAGTGGAACACCTGAATATAAAAGGAATGAAGATGACAAAAGAGAATCAGAGGAAAGGAATTCAGAGTAGAATGAATGAATGACAACTGAATATCATTAAACCCATATAACCTAAGCTCAGACTGCAAGGGCAGTACTGAAAAGAAATGCAAATGAATTCAAGTCTAGACAGAACAGAAATGTAAAACAGCTGAACACGAGTTAAAGGAAATGGACAAAATGGGAAAAAGACAAAATAACCATCTTACATAAACTTTCTCCTTCCAAAAAATTGTCCTCAATTTTTAAAATACAAAGAACTAAAATATACATCAGATTTTGCAAAGCCAGATTTTAACAATTTTAACATTATTTACATGATATTCAAACAAAAATCACACAATGATATAATTCAATATTTACAATGTATAAATGAGAATGTTGCCAGAAGATTAACCTTGAAAACCCCAAAAAATTCTTAAAACTTTTTTGCATTGAGCAGCCATTTTTTTTCCAAAACGACAAATTAATAACGTTGCAATTTCTATACCAAGTTCAAATTACGTGCATAACTCCATAAAAAAAAATGGGGAAAAAATTGTACGTTATATAATGCAACAATGCACTAAGAAAGGAACAAAATATTTATGAACTTTAGTTGTTGTTTCTAAGATGAATTTGCAATGGAATGCTTTTTTTTTCAATTTATCAATGAATATTTTTTTTCCATTGCTAAAGTAAACTCGGGTACCTTTTGCTGACTGGGACATTATGATATCTCCTGGATTCTAACAAAAACGGAAAAACGATTTCTCATATGAGAGCACTACAAGACAAATAGATAAAAACATTACTGAATAAAGATAAAACACTACTGAACAAATTAAAAAAAAAGATCAGCAAAAAAAACATATAGATTCACAGATTATGAAAAATGTAAATTTTGAATATATATAAAGTCATATTTTCTGAAATCATTTAGCAAAGTATGGCTCTGAAATATGTATCTAAGTTCAATTTTCTGATTTTATTTTAAAAAGACATGAAAATCAATCTTAAAATAGGGGTATCAAAAATTTGGGAGTTTTCACTGAATATTGGAGAAATCTGTCAATTTTTTTATTACATAGTGCTTGCAAGATCATAAATTCCAAAATTCACAGATATCAGTGAAACATTTCATAGCAAATTTCTGTTCAAATAGTAGTTATTAGACTTTCCAGACACAATGAAAGAAATATCAACAAGCATAATTCAGCAACTTGTGTTTACGAATATTTGTTCATCAAGAAAGTTTGATTTTTTTTATAGGCCTGTAGCCTATGTAAAAAGTACACTTTCAATTGAAATTTTGCTTTTTGGTTTTTAAAAATGTATTCAATTAAAAGAATTCACTTTCAAATTTGAATTAAACGAACAGATTTTCTAATAGGCTGAAATGTAGCTTAAAATAATTATCAAGATTTGAAGTCAATATACAAAACAAATTTCAGCTCGGACATCGAGCTTTCATTATTTTGATTTTTTAAGTGCTCCGTAAAATGTCCACTTTAAGGTGTGAATATCAACATTTTGCCGTTTGCGCTGCGCGCTTGCATTATTTCACTTGCGAAGTAGGCCTACCTGTTGTCTTTGTGAATTTCATAAGTTCCTCAAAATATCTATTTTCAGGTGTCTGATTGTAAAAAAATGAAGGCCCTATAAGCTAGCGCTGTGCGCTCGCATTTTGATTGGTGAGATATGTATACCTACATATTAATTCTATCACAAACTACTTTTAAAATTCCGCATTTATGACAGTTTATACAAAATTTCGGCTCGTATAATTAAAAGAAATATCAACCTATGAATAAAAAGTATTCAGTTTTCAGGCCTCAATGTCAACAAATTTCACGCACTCATTATTCCTATTAGATTAATAAATATGAAAATAATTTTTGATAAATTCCTTATAACTAAATTGTCCTTTTTCACAAAGGAATATCGACAAGTATAATATCGCGCTTAGGAATGAGAGGAATAGGAAGATAGTCATCATTTTCATATGACAAAATGTCCTTAGGCCTAGAATGTCCCGATCCTAGGTCAAAATGATAATAGAATATCAGATCGGGCTTCGCGCTCGCATCATTTGTTAGGTACTATCTATATCCACTTCACAATTTCCCTACACGCTTTAAATAGTGCTAAAATTGATCCTTTTCATATCGGAATATCAAATATTTTCAGCTCGCACTACGCCCTCGCATTATTGATTTTATGATGATGAAAATCAAATGAATTAAGAATGCCCAGATTCTGTCTAACTCTAAAACACGCACACGCATGTTTGAAATACACAGCTTAATCTTTATTCAAAATGTTCTAAAATTATCCAGTTTCAGATTAGATTATCAAAAATTTTCTGTTCACGCTTTGCGCTCGCATTATTAATGTATAAAGATACCAAATTATACCAAACCTTTTTCATTATTTCCAAAATAGTGTCCCGTTTTTAGGTTTGAAATATCATTTTTTCCGCTCGCGCTTCGCGCTCGCATCAATTGTTTGGTTATATATTATACCGTTCATGATTACAAAAAGTGCATATAACGTTATTTTATTTAGGCCGGAACGTCAAAAAATCTCAGCTCGCGCTTCGCGCTCGTTATATTTAATCATTAATGTCAAATTGCGAAACGTCTTTAACAGGTCCCTTTTTGACAAGGCCAGAATGCATTATAAGCATTTCTGCTCGCGCTTCGCACTCGCAGTACATATAGTTACATACGCATCTTGTTCAGATTCACAAATATTGCCAAGAATGTTAAATTTTCAGGACAAATTACATGAAATTTCAAAATTGTTTAGCTCGTACTTCGTGCTCACAGTATTTGAATAGGGTTTATGAGATTATTATAATATATATATAATAACATAATGCTAATAGGTATTTTTACCCAGGGTAGCCACTTCAGTTCCGAAAACTGTTCTCCCAGCGGGTCCTGCTATTATTACCCGGCTAAGCTAGTCTACCTATTCATTATTACACATTTATGTTGTTTATTAGAATAAAGCTAAGAAATGACTGCTAGGACATGGGCGCTTTGCCCCCCCCCCCCCAAAAAAAAAAAAATAATAATAATAATTAATAAAAATAAAATTAAAAAATATCACGACCAAGAAAAAAATGGAGAAAAGGAAAGGGATAAGGGTAAATATGATATGATTTTCCATATAATATGTCAAAATCTATCACGAACTGTGATTTTTGTAATAAAAATGTCAACATTTTTGCTTGCTCGCTTCGCTCTCTCGTAACTTCAATTTTACGCGATGCGCTATATCGAGCCCTCTCAAAATTTATTGCTCATTACGCCACTGGGACAACCCCTTCAAAGAAACAAACAAAAATCAACTTTGAGCGGCCGATCGGGGAAAATATGGGTGAAAAAATCCCCCCCCCCCCCATATTGGCGGGGGCTGGATCCGCCCCTGCATGAGCCTAAATGAATAACGACAAATAAAATATATGACTATATAAATAGATGAATAAATAAATCAGTGATCGATAAAATAAACGGGGTACAATTGCAGAGACGGGTAAATAAAAAAAATGTCGTGTATAATATAAACATGCACATTCCAGTTTGTCCTGGATTTTTACTTTCTTTCTCTATCCATCTGTTTCTTACAGTTTCTCGAATAAATGGATTCAATAAAACAACTAAAATAGATTAATGAAGCCAATGACCCCCCCCCCCCCTCCAAAAAAAAAGGAAAAAAATCCCTCACAGAGAATGATATTTGTGTCAGCCTCCCACAATGCCAATGCAAACAAATATGTGTGTATATATATATCTATATTCTACTCTAATCTTCACACACACACATATATATATATATATATATATATATTGAGAAAACATAGCCGAAATTATTTATCCCAGGTTGAACTGAGCAATTACTATTTTCCCCGAGGGGTGAAGCCGTAAGAGAAATTACTTATACTGCCAATCCAACTGAGGATTAATAATTCCCCCATACTTTCGAAGGAAATGACTGATATATTTGTTTCATATCCCTCTTTAAAACTTATCTAACTGGGGTGTCAATTTGACCCCCTCCCCGACAATTTCGTCACTACGCCGTTGCGCGATCCTTTTTTGACCGCGCCGTTCGGTGTCTTTTTACTTTTAACTTTTGCACATCTTTAAAGGCCAAACCTGCGACCCCCTGGGTACGCGGTTTCGAAATTACGCAACATTTTATAAGTGCATGTCAGACCCGAAATTGCTCAATAACGTGATTCCGTGTACAAAGTGAAAGCAAATTGTGTTTTTTAACTAAAAATGATAAATGTATGATTATTTTACGTTTGTTGGTTTAAATGATTTTGTTTTACGCTATTAATGATCGCAAAAGGTCCCCGGCAAAGTTCATTGGAAAAGGTGTTAAAAAACAAAGTTTAAAACAAGACAACGAAATACATAAGAATTCAAAAAACATTAAAATACATAATAAATTGATTATATTTTAGCAATTTGTTCGCTATTTCTTAGAAATGTAAGAATTGATACTCTCACCAAAAAGTAATATTCTACTAGCTAGCTATATAAAGTGATTAAAGGCAAAAACATACACAAAATACTAATTTAGGGTAAATTTCATACGCTTATTTGCATAACTCATTATTTAAAAACAAAAACAATTAATCATTTGAAAATTTTACTACAGATTTTTGCAGTTTACATTCGCATGCAAATTTTCGCGATGATCGCGCGATCAGCGGCCGAGATCTGAGGGGGACCAAATTGTCCCTCGGTATATCCTGGTCTGAAATAGCCCAGTCATAATAGGGTTGAAGGTCAAGTCCATCCCAACCAAAAGATGATTTGAATAAAAAGAAAAATCCACTAAGCATAACACTAAAAATTTCATGAAAATCGGAAGTAACATAAGAAAGGTATGACATTTTTAAATTTCACTAATTTCACAAAACAGTTTTATGCACATCCTGGTCGGTGTAACATTTTATGGTCCTGTTAAGTTGATCCTTCCTGTAAAATTGATGAAAATTGAAATATTGTATAACTCAAACAGTAAAATACAGAAGAAATACTTAGTGATGGACATCATCGACTCTCTCATTTGCATGTCACTGAGTTGTGCGTGGTAAACTTGAGGACCCAGTCCTACAATGTAGGCCTGCAGAGCTAATGCTATTATACCAGTTCCTACAGATAACAGTTAGAGAGGTCCGTTGCGCTGCCGCACTGCAGTTTCACTCGAGATGCAAATTGTGAACGCGCAGGCTAATATATCAGATCGTGACTCAACCCGTTAGGGTATGCTTATTCATATTTCAATCAAGTATGAGTGGCCGTCATGGAATTATATTTTCTGTATGATAACCTAGACCCAATTCCTCATTGACTTTTTAGATTGTCGGTAACTACTTTGAGCGAGAACTTGCATTAATAGTCAGGCAGCATATGTCATGATTTACCGGCTACTTCGAAAAATTGGCTTAGTCTGTTTTTTCACTTTTATGTAATAGGTGACATCACAAGGAACATGTTTCAACTTGGGGACAACTTTCTAATGGTCATTTTGACCATGTTAGTGGTCAAAATGGGGTCAGTAAGGGTCAATTTTTGAAATTGCCCCAATTCTGTCGAGTGACACATTAAATTGTTTGTCTTGTTATACTGAATAAGTAAGTGTACACAATTAAATACTCTTGACCTCTCGTTAAAAAGTTATAACCTGAAATGTCAAAAGGTCAACGAACTTTCGGTAAATGGCAAATTACACTGAAGGTGTTAAGAAAGCTCATCTTTCCGTGTTTTTATGCATGTGTGTACTTTTTTATTTTTCGATTTTGATAAGTCCATCGTCAGAAGTCTTTATCCAGAAAATATAAAGGGTTAAAACATGGTCAGGAAAAGGTCAAATGGTCAACAAACTTTCATTGGAAGTCAAAATACACTAAATGCGGTTAGAATTTTAGAAGTCTTATTTCGCGTGGGTTCTTTATTTTGAAAAGTCTCTATCTCAGAAGACATTATATATAAAGGGGTCAAATGTGCTTATTTAGGAACAAAATAGATAAACAGAGATAGACGTCGAATACATTCAGTGTGGCATCATGGTATTGTAGGAATACCTTGAAACGACTTGACAAACCCTTTTAAAATCTTATCATCTTCGTGATTGTGATAAGTGCAACCACCTCTTTCCGAGTTTTTTATATTTAGGAATTCAATTCAAGTTCAATTTACTAGTCTTTGATATGTAAAGAAGTTTATTTCCTTCATTTGCTTTGTACAGAATATTTTAATTAACATAAATTATTGTAATGTATTGGGGTATAAGTATAATACTATGTTAACAGAGTAAACACATCGATTGATCAGTGCTCCCAGCTCCTAAGAAAGATGCCTAAAATCTTATTTGGATGAACTTGTAAGATTGAGGATCATAAGTTGGGCTCCAATTGCTCCTCAATTAATTGTAATGTGTGACGGTTACATTATTTATGACAAAGAGGCAACATCGTGCAGGCATGCCTATTGTAGTCATGGGTGTCCATTATGCTGATGTCATATTCTGACCATTACTCGATCTCTGGAGGGCTCTGGAGTCAAGGACTACACATTTCTGGTGCATGTGCCGTTATGAGCTTATCATTAGGGCCCTTTTGCCAAATTTGTAAAGTGAAATTTAAGGATTTCGTGCATACTTTTGGTCAATTATATTTATTTTTTAGTAAAAATGCAAGTCTTCACAATCTCTCTGGGGGGTGGGGCAACTCCCCCCCCCCCCCGCTGTGGTATGGCCGTGGTTTACTTCAATAACATAAGATTATTCTTTCTAGCAACATCCAGGTAGTTCAGCAAGTGGGAAAAAACCAAGAACGGCAAAAGAACCAAAACAAAATATACATCCATCTATGCACATCACTGTCGTGAGAACTTTTATTAAGTTTAGTTTCACGTTGTATGCTCTGGAAAAAACACACTTGATAAAATAGTACAAGCCGTGTTAATGACAGCACATATTCAGAAATGTGAAGTCCTTCTTGGCTCCAGAGATCGAGTAATGGCCAGAATATATCACATCAGCACGATGGACACCCATGACTTACTACAATGAGCATGTCTGCACGATGTTGCCTCTGTCAGAAATAATATAACCGTCACACATTATAATTAATTGAGGAGCAATTGGAGCCCAACTTATCATATTATCCTCAATCCTAACCCCATTATCTTATTCGTAAGTTAATCCAAAGATGTTAGGCATCTTTCTTAGGAGCTGGGAGCACTGACCAATCGATGTGTTTACTCTGTTAACATAGTATTACACAATTATACCAAATACATTACAATAATTTATGTTGATTAAAATATTATGTACAAAGCAAATGAAGGAAATATACTTCTTTACATATGCGATAGAGACTAGTAAATTGAAAATTAATTGAACCTGAATTGAATTCCTATATCAAGAAACTCGAAAAGTGCTGGTTGCACTTATATCATGAAGATGATAAGGGCATTAGGGTTTGTCAAGTCGTTTCAAGGTATTCCTGCAATACTATGATACCACACTGAATGTATTCGACGTCGATCTCTGTTTATCTATTTTGTTCCTAATTGAGCACATTTGACCCCTTTTTTATCTAATGGATAATGTCTTCTTAGATAGAGACTTCAAAATAAATAACCAACTTCTAAGATTCCAACCGCGCTTTTAGTGTATATTAGCTACCGATGAAAGTTTGTTGAACTTTTGACTTTTCCCTGACCATGTCTTGACCCTTTATATCTTCTGGATAAGGACTTCTAAAGATGAACTTATCAAAATCGAAATAAAAAAGTACACAAATGCAATAAAAAATAGCTTTCTTAACACCTTCAGTGTAATTTGCCATTCAACACAAGTTCGTTGACCTTTTGACATTTCCGGTCATAACTTCGTAACGTAAAGTCACGGGTATAAGATTATATACACGTTTTTGTTTAGTATTACAAGACAAACAATTTGATGTATGATTCGACACAATCGGGGCAATTTCAAGAAATGACCCCTATTGACCCCATTTTGACCCCTCACATGGTCAAGATGACCATTAGAAATTTGTCACCAAGTTAAAAGTTGTTCCTTGTGATGTCATCAATCACATAAAAGTGAAAAATCAGACTTAGCCAATTTGTCGAAGTAGATGACATATGCTGCCTGACTATAATATTTAATTTATTTCAATAGATAAACTGTATGGATCTGAAGCATGCGCAGTTCAACATTGAAAGAACATATCGAGAATTAGCATGCTCAGTTTTCCTCATGAAAGTATATCAAAAAATGTACGGAGCTATTCACAGCGATGTGTTTTTCTATTGAAATTATACTTTGTTACATGATCGCGAATTGACCGATTGTTTATCTAGAATACTCAAAGAGTATTCACAAGAGGGATAATAAAACATGTATATATATATATATATATATATATATATATATATATATATATATATATATATATATATATATATATAAATATATACAGTGCGTCCCACAAAAAACGAAACCGAGATTTAGCGATGATTTATCATAACTTAATCGTAAATACAATAGACAAATGACCTATTACCTAGATTATTCATCATGCACGCATGAGTGAGCAAAAACAATTTGAAGAAAGGATACCAAAAACCCAATTTGCCGGGGGTATCTGAATTTCAAAGAGAAAATCACATGCCTAAAAAGTTCAATATCTGATCTTTTATTTGATACCTTAATCACAAAAATTGGTCAAAAAGTAAAAAAGTTATGTTCCCTCGAAACAATGCTTGTATTTCCATAATTTCATTAAATAAACGTGTTTTCACCGGTTTCCCACAGGCGCTATCACACGGTTAACAAAATACTTAATGCATGGCTGATCATTGACAAAACGGAGTGTCGAGTGAGTTTGAACGCTAGCCTGTAAAACCTCTTCATTTTATGAAATTATTGAAATTCAAGCCTTATTTCAAATAACCAGAACTTTGTTATTTCTTGACCATTTTCTGTAATTGAGGTATCAAATTAAAGAGCAGATATTGAACTTTTAAAAAGTGTGGTTTTCTTTTTGAAACCCAGGTATAACCCGCCAAATGACTTTTTGGTATCCCCTCTTCAAATTGTTTTTGCTCACTCATACGTGAATGAAAAATAATCTAAGTAATTTCAGATGAAAGAGGAGATTCTAAGCTTTATAATGGTAGGTCATTTGTCTATTGTGTTTGTGATTAAGTTATCATAAATCATCGATAAATCTCGGTTTCGTTTTTTCTGGGACGCACTGTACATATATATATATATATATATATATATATATATATATATGCAGCAATGGAGATACACACCTGAAAGTTGACCCTGAGTCAACCGACTTGAAGTCAATTTACTCAGAGTCGTGTTCAGGACTTATAATTTTTTCGAGCTCAGAGAGTGTACTGCGGGCGGCAACGGAGTGCTATATCACGATTGCAGTTTCTTTCAGTTGATTTTTCTAACATGTTGTCTGTTTTCTTGATAACTGTTCAACTGGTTTGAGTTATTGCTTGGTTATTCATCTCTATTTGCGTTTCCTGTATTAATTATAATGCCTTAATAACAAAATAATGAGTCTAGATTTGTCATTGTAATGTTCCACGCAGAGCGATTAATGTGGGGCTGTGGTCGCTTATTAGAACAGCCACTATACGTACGTGCATAGACTGCGTACTCTGCGGAGCGAGAGCCGATTTTGAATAATTGTGTAGTCTTATTCCAGGAATAAATAAATAAGTAAAATAATAATTATAACAATGCTCTAAAATTGTTTGGTTTTGTTTTTGTTGTTCAAACTGTGGTGTGATATTATGGTTCGACGCTTATTTTCCAAGATTCGTCAATTTTGACATCCAATAAAGTGTACTGACAGTGGCGTAGGCCTACTTCTGGTAGGGTTTGTGTCTTTGTGGGGCGCGCTGCTGTTCCCCCACCCCCCCCCCCCCCCGCCCATCCCCCATATTTTCTTCAAAAGGTTTGTGTGTGTGCGCGCGCATGTATGAAAGTGTCGATTAATTTGATTTGATTTGATTTGTCAAGTTGAAAATGTAGATCTAGGCCGGATGAGGCAATTCTTGGTAGATATATTGACATTGAATTGTACTTTTTTCAACATAATTAAAATACTAGAGTCTAGATCTATATGGTAACTATGTCAGATTTCGATACATATCACCCCGCAACGCTAAAAAAATCCACAAAGAGAGTCATAACAACTTGAGGTAAGATGAATACCACCATTATTGACCTGAAGTCAGCAAACTAAAACATATCATCACTTTGAGTCGATTTTAATGAGGGATATATTACTTTATATACTTCATATATTTTAGGTCAGTTTCACGCTAAAGTAAGATACCAACTGCCCAACCCCCCCCCCCAAAAAAAAAAACTATTATATTAAGATATGGACAGGATATGGGAATAACGTAATGTCATCTATTCCTGAAAATCCAAAAAGAGAGTCATAACAACTTCAGGTAAGATGAATACCACCATTTGATTTGATTTGTCAAGTTGAAAATGTAGATCTAGGCCGGATGAGGCAATTCTTGGTAGATCTATTGACATTGAATTGTACTTTTTTCAACATAATTAAAATACTAAGGTCTAGATCTATATGGTAACTATGTCAGATTTCGATACATATCACCCCGCAACGCTAAAAAATCCACAAAGAGAGTCATAACAACTTGAGGTAAGATGAATACCACCATTATTGACCTGAAGTCAGCAAACTAAAACATATCATCACTTTGAGTCGATTTTAATGAGGGATATATTACTTTATATACTTCATAAATTTTAGGTCAGTTTCACGCTAAAGTAAGATACCAACTGCTCCACCCCCCCCCAAAAAAAAAAAAAAAATTATTATATTAAGATATGGACAGGATATTGGAATAACGTAATGTCATATATTCCTGAAAATCCAAAAAGAGAGTCATAACAACTTCAGGTAAGATGAATACCACCATTATTGACCTCAAGTCAGCAAACTAAAACATATCATCACTTTGAGTCGATTATATTAAGGGATATAAGGTAATGTTATCTAATCCTGAAAATCCACAAATAGAGTCATAACAACTTCAGGTAAGATGAATACCACCATTATTGACCTGAAGTCAGCAAACTAAAACATATCATCACTTTGAGTCGATTTTAATAAGGGATATCTTACTTTAGATACTTTATATATTTTAGGTCAGTTTCACGCTAAAGTAAGATACCAACTGCTCCATCCCCCCCATCAAAAAAAAAACTATTATATTAAGATATGGACAGGATATGGGAAGAACGTAATGTTATCTATTCCTGAAAATCCACAAATAAAGTCATAACAACTTCAGGTAAGATGAATACCACCGTTATTGACCTCAAGTCAGCAAACTAAAACATATATTCTCTTTGAGTTGATTATATTAAGGGATATAAGGTAATGTTATCTAGTCCTGAAAATCCACAAAGAGAGTCATAACAGCACACAGTCCCATTCGCACGAAATCGCGTGGGCATTGCTGCGTTAAGTCTCCATGCTGCAGAACTACTTGCGAGGAATGTGCGTCTTTAAATATCAACCCCCCCCCCCAAAAAAAAAAAATAATAAATAAATAAATAAATGAATAAATGGGAAAAAATAGTATGAGTAGGTATGATACGTGGATGTCGGACATGTCGGGATAAATTAAATGTCTCTAGACAATGTACACACATGAAAACCATAAAGTGACCCAAAACTTCAAGTAAAGTTAATACTACCCACAAAACCCTCAAGTCATCTAATAAAAAAACATGTCATCACTTTTAGTCAGTTACATGACGGAATATAATCACACGACTGCAGTTGTTTTATTAACAGTTTTATGCAAAATCATGATATCAATTCCCCCCCCCCCCCCCGCTAGAAAAAAAAAAGTCATAGACAGGGTATGGGATGAGGTAATGTTATCTAAACATGAAAATCCATGAAGTGAGGCATAACAACATCAAGTTAAGTGAATACTACAGACAGTGACCTCCAGTCACCGTACAAAAACATTCCATCACTTTTAGTCCATTATATCAAGAAATATAATAATAATAATGAGTATTATGCTATATTAATATATCAACTGCACCCCCCTCCCAAAAAAAAAAAATTTAGACATGGACAGGATCTATGATATGTTATGTATACATCGAAATCAAGTCGATCTACCTTTGTTTTCATTTTTATTGTTAATTCGAATATCAACTGCCCCCCCCCCCCACTGCAGCCCTGGAAACCCTACTAATCTAAGCCTCAGTACACTTAATTGGATGTAATCCAAATTGAATTGAATGAACAAATATTTTGGTGATAAATCTTGGAACCATATTATTCAACTACAAAAAAAAAAAAATCAAAATTTTACTCTTTTTTTTTTGTTATTTATTCGTTCCTGGAATAAGACTACAATATTTCACAAAATCAGCTCTCGCTCCGCAAAACACACAGCAGGTCTATGAATGTACGTAGTGGCTGTTCTAATAAGCGATCATACCCCCCAACTGTGTTTCCCATCGTGAAAGCACTCCATTGCCGCCCGTAGTACACTCTCCGAGCTCAAAAAAAATTCTAAGTTCTGAACATGACCCTGAGTAAATTGACTTCAAGTCGGTTGACTCAGGGTCAACTTTCAGGTGTGTATCTCCATTGCTGCATATATATTATATATATATATACATACCTATTGAACGTCTGCTACCGACGGTTTCACGCCCGGACTTGAGGCGATCTTCAGGCAGACTGACGTTATTGACTATTTGTGTGGTGCGGGGGTCAATTTTGTGAATCAGAACAAACCAACCAAACAATCGTAGATTACTTGGACGTCACCCTCAATCTAGACACAGGCGATTTTCAACCATATAGAAAACCTAACGACACAGTCACCTACGTACATCGGGCATCCAACCATCCACCCCCTATCCTCAACCAAATACCTGCGGCCGTTGAGAAGCGCCTCTCGACACTGTCTTCTAACAAAGACTTATTCAAGAAAGCAGCGCCAGCATACGACGACGCCCTGAAAAGAAGCGGGTATGACAAGACCATCAAATACACCAGACCACTAGAAGAAAGAAGAAAAAGAAGAAACAGAAGTAGAAAAGTCACCTGGTTTAACCCACCTTACAATTCTGAAGTAAAAACCAACGTAGGAGGGAGATTCCTAAAGTTAACAATGAAGCACTTTCCCAAGGGACACAAATTGAACCAAATATTCAACAAAAACACAATAAAGGTTAGTTACAGTTGCATGAAAAACATGGATGCCATAATAAAAACCCACAACCAAAAAGTTGTCAAGCAATCAAACCCACGAGCGGAAAATAAGCCAAAATGTAACTGTCGGCAAAAACACCAATGTCCATTACAAGGAAAGTGTATGCAGACGGCTCTGGTATACAAGGCGACGATCCGACATGGCAACGAAGAGAAACACTACTTCGGGCTTGCAGGGGGGACATTCAAAGATAGATACAGAAACCACATCAAATCATTTAAGCATGAAAGATACCGGAACGAAACTCAACTCTCAAAATACATATGGAATCTGAAGGAAAAAAACAATGAATCTACGCTAACTTTGGACATAAAAAAAAAGTCAAACTTAAACCAAAGAAAAAGTGGCTTGTGCAATCTTTGCCTGGAGGAAAAAGTGTCAATAATAACAAACAGAAACTCACAAAACAAAAGGTCGGAACTGATTTCAAAGTGCAGACACCGAACGAGACCAAACCGGAAACCACCGAAGCGTCAAATTGACCCCCGCACCACACAAATAGTCAATAACGTCAGTCTGCCTGAAGATCGCCTCAAGTCCGGGCGTGAAACCGCCGGTAGCAGACATTCAATAGGTATGAATATATGCTCTGCTTTATATAGCACTGAGCATTTTGCACAATCATCGGCATCTACACATCTAAGGATATATACATATATATATATATATATATGTGTGTGTGTGTGTGTGTATATATGCATTTATGTTACTCTAAATAATTTTCTATATTGGTACGTGTTACCTGTTTTGTAATCCATGCATTGATATGCCATTTGTTTGGAATGGAAACGGTGGACCTGGTCTCTTTATGTATATATATATTATATCAGTGTCTTTGAACTTGAATAAAGTCATGATGAAGCAACATATATATATATATATATATATATATATATTAAGATGTATGAAACAAAATCATTATAATGCTTATAAAAGTTGGAATGGAAATAAAAGAAATGAAATGAAATATATCGTACTGTAAATGCATCGATGGAACGTCATTCTTAAAAAAAAATTAGTATGAACCAAATTACCAATGTCACGTCCACTCCAGAAATACTTTTAAGTCATATTTGACTATCTAAAAATGAAATCTATGCATTTTATATTACATGACATAATAGGCAACAGTTGAAGCTCGAATATGACGTCACAAATCATAGCTGGTATTCTCAAATACTTTTTTCCTGCGTTAATAAATTAATCATGCTTACGTCATTCGATGGTTCAGGTTTTACATATAGATTTATCTCCCTTCTGAAGTTCATATCAAAATCTTTAAATGGTATCAAATTATCATTACTTATGCAGTTTATGAATTAAGTCAAATAAAATGAGGAAAATTGGTGTCAGACGTATATACAAAATGATTATTTCACACATTTTATGATGAAGCCTCTAAGATGTGAGCTACTAGTAGGGATTTATTTTTTGATGTTCATAATTGGATTTTGGTGAATAAATTAACGGTGAACTTTGTCATACAATATCAAATATCTGGGACTTGTCTTGATTAATTCCTTGTTCTTTTATATGGCTTTAAAATTTACACCGTTGGTGGGATAGTAAGAAAACAAGATGGTTTACGAACCATGAGTCTCGCCTGATTTTGCAATCAGTCAAATATGCAATATGATCATTTGATCCCTAGATGACCTTTGACCTTATCATTTTCAAGAAAACACGTTCGGTAATATGCATAGATCAATTGTATCAAGTGTAAACATGATGTAGAATTAAAGGAATGAGAGCAAATTGACCTTTTGACCCATAGTTGACCTCTGACCCCATCGTCCTCATTGACACACATGTGGTATTACCAAAGGATCATTTGTACCAAGTGTGAAAATAATTGACTTAGGAATAAAGAACTGAGAGCAAATTGCCGTTTTAACCCCTAGATGCCATCTGACCCCACATTCCTCATGGACACACATGTGGTATCACCCAAAGATCATTTGTACCGAGTGTGAACATAATTGATATAGGAATAAAGAAATGATAGCAAATTGACCTTTGACCTCTAGACGACCTCTGACCCCATCGTCCGCATGGACACATATGAGGTATTGCCCAAGGATCATGTGTACAAATGTGAACATAATTGATGCAGAGATTTAGAAATTAGAGTAAGTGGAACAAAAACTTGACCTTTTGACCCTTAGATGACCTTTGACCCCACTTTTTTCAACAACACACAAGTGGTATTACCAAAGGATAATTTTAACCGAGTGTGATGAAAATTGATGAAATAATAAAGAAATGAGAGCAAGTTGAAAAACAAAGGATGAACATGACCTCATAACATTTCACTTTTTTACCCCTAGATAACCTTTGACCACATAATTCTCATGGAATCACATGAGGTATTACCCAAGGATCATATGTATTAAGTAAGAACATAATTGAAAAAAATATAAAGAAATGAGAGCATGTTAAACAAAAACCTTTATTTTTTTAACTGACCAACGGACTAACGTACCAACAGGCCAACGGAAACAGACTAACAGACCAACAGGAAAAGTAATTACTAGGTCTCTACCGAACTTCGTTCAGGCGAGACAAAAAGGCTTCATTCGACGCAATCGTCATGTCAGAAGATGAAATGGGAAGGGTATTGTAACTCCAGTCAGATGTACAGCAATATCAATCACTTTCCTGTCCTGTGAAGAAATCCATATCTTCATCACACCACTTTTCTGCTTCTAAACTTAAAATGATTATTGGGTTCAAAGCAAAGGGTAGCGTCATCCATTGATGTAGTACAGGAAGTGCGCGATCAATGGCCTTATGTTCAATGCTGATGGGTGAACTGGAAGACAACTTGTCCGTGTTGGTCACATCTCTGGTAAATTCAGCGATATGCTCAAGTGACTTCTTTCCAATCTGCGACAAAATTTGTTTTAAATATTCGTCAGATACATCACGCTTACGTTCACGGAAATCTGCAGTGAAGGAATAATAAAAGTGGCAAGAAAATTTATAATTGACTCTTATTTTAAATGTACCGTTGCTTTTCGAATAAATAAGAATACTTTATTTTGCCAGGCGTATGCTTTGTTTTTAATGGACATTTAATTATCCCTGTATACAAAATATAGACACAATGTACGCGCAACAGCCTGAAGTTAAAATATACCCTCAAATAGCAATCAGGTAATATTTTCTTTCTTTTTTAAAAGTCAATTCAAAATTAATCTATTTTTTCAAACGTACATAATGTATATACAAGGTAAAATCCATTGATGAGGAAAAAAGAACAAACAGAAAGCATATCTTGTTAATAACGCTATTAAGGAATATTTGTGGGGAAAAAATAAAGACATATACGAAAGCTAAATTAGAAAGGAAAACTGAAAAGGCCAATAACATATTAAAAACATGGAAAGGGAGACAGCATACATGTTATCGAAAAATTATTATTACAAAATGTTTAATTGTTCGCGTCTAATCGTTTATGTTGGTACGGTCATTCCAATGCCAAAATATTTGCAAGGGCTTACATAAGACAATATATTGCTTTTTTATGGAATTCAAAGCGTAAGAAAGTTCAACGTACTATTTTTGTCAGACCGATAGCTGAAGGTGATCTTGGTATGGCCGATCTATATTCAAATTCAAAATCACTCATTTTGTCTTGGATAAATCCTTATTTTTATATAATTATGATATAGTCTTGAAAACCCTTGTCTCATTTTGGTTAAGCTTCATAGAAGAAATGTCTTTTTGTTTTAAAATAAATTTTCATCCAAAACACATGTTAAAGTTGTTTTTTAGAAAAAAGGTTTACCAATGTTTTATATCTACTCTCTATGTACATGGGCTAAACTACGTTATTTAAATGGACAGAATGTTGATAATATATATCATAAAATTTAATGGAATAATAGTAACATTACAATAATGGACAACCTTCTAATTTTCAGGAATGGAAAAAAGCTATATTATATGTTAAACAAGTTGTAAATAAAGAAAAATAGAAGGATATCTATTTTTATAGATGTTTTAATGTTGATAATTTAGTATTTACTATTAGATTTTTAAAAAAATGTTCTGCTCATTGGTTTGAAAAAAAATAAGTATGATAAAAGAAAAACAAAATGGCTCTCCAGAACAACTTGGTAAACGTATTAATATGATTTGCACCAAAGCGAAAAAATATTATTCAATGTTCTTAAAAAAGATTTTTTTTTTTTTACTTTGGAAATTTGAGGAAAACAACTAAGATTGCCAAAAAATTTGTTTGGAAAGATGTCCTTTATCTTAGATTTATAAAGATAAAAGATAGCAGAATTAAGCAATTCAATGTCAGACAGTTATATAAAATATCAACTTCTAGAGATAACTTGTACAAGCCGAAATTTGTCAATACAAATCAATATGAAATTTGTAATTAAATCGAGACCATTTGTCATTTTCTGTTTGTTGGTAAAAAGATTAAATTTTATTGGACAATTATATCCAGGATGATGTATTTTATTCAAAGAAGAAACAGTTATAACTATGGAAACATTGTTAATTGGATATAAAATAGAAAACCCAAAATTTGATCTTATTCATTTGACGATAAATGTTGCACAGTTTATATTTTATAATCCTTATGTAAAATGCAACCTTGACAATTAAATCAAAGCAACAGGAGATTGATCGCGGAATCTGTTTTATATCTGAATTTTTATTTGAATCATTACGGATATAAACAATTTCGTGTATTAGATGTCAATAAACTCATTTAAATGTTGTAATTATTGTTGTAAGTATTACATGTGTATATCATTTAACTCTTAAAAAGGTTATTCCTTTGTAAATTATGTAAATGTTTTAAAAAAAAATTAATCCTAAAGGAAGAGGCAAATAGAAAAAAAAGGCAAACAAAATATAACTTCCTTGTCTTTTTCCCAATAATCCTATGCATAATACAAATTGACATGTCATATTATGAAGAGACACTGGGAGAAAAACTTGATGCTAAAATAGCTACTCTGCAGACAAAAGGGTTATTAATATTATCATTAGTATTATATTGTTGTCATCACAAATACGTATATGCATAAAATCCCCGATGGCTATGCATACCGCTGAATAAAATACTTTCGGACGGGCTGCGGACTGACTGGCACTGTATAAGGTACGTTGGATCTACCTCGGCTCGACTCACGTTAGCTAGCTCCATGCTACCGATGCACGTCGTGTCCTGCCGCGGCCGGGTCCCGCTTTGGGGCCATTGCATGCAGGCATGTCCGCATACGGGAATGATGCGATGTAATATCGATGTGGCAGATATGGCAAGTTCCGACTCGGAGTCCTCGTATAGAACACAGTAGAATTCCGGATCTATTCTAAGTTAGTTGAGCCACATGGCTAATTTGATTGTTTGTTATGTTAAAACAATAGTCCAGTGCATTTCATTTAAGGCACTTGCCGGCTTAAAACGAAACTCGAATTTCAATTTCATTTTATTTTCCCAGCGTGTTTGTCCCATTGAAGACACCGTTAGAAAAAATAATCGCATCGAAATAAAAAAAATCGCCAAAAATCCAAAACCCGAGTGATTTCGAACGCGACCCGAGTGATTGCGAACCCGCCCGTGACCCGAGTGATTATAATAAGCCATACATACAATGCTTATTAGTACATAAACACGTATCAGTTATATTATAGTATAGATGAACTGGTTTTAGGACCCCTTTAAAAGCAAGGCTTGTGAGTGGGGCCATTTAACTCTTTACATGATTAATTACAGTATGTACTAATCTACAAAATGAAAAAAAAAAGAATGAAATTATATGATCAGGTTAAAATGCTGAACTAGAATGGAAAACTATTACAAACACACATACACACACCCATAACAACATCCACCCACACAAGCAAATACTAAACATTAATGAGTAGGTCATCAACTTATATGCCAAAAAGTACTGGGGATACATATTGTAGGAAAATAATCATAACCTGTCAAGAAAGCAAGTTTCAGAAAATCTTTTGAACATGAAAAAAGCTTTACTTTTTTTTTATGCAGGATATATGAAAAGAGGTCAGAGTGACATGTTGTATCCACTACTGATTTTGTTTTGTCCATAAATTCCTAAGAAATTGTTAGAAAAAAAGAATGAATTTATGCAATATAAGTTTTCAAGTGTTCTCTCTCTACCATGAAAGTGCAAAAAATTCGGATAGTGTGTGGTGATAAAAATGATGGACGATAAAACAACAGCAATTAAGTCACATTTAAAACTGAATTTGCCCCCATTATTTACTTTATAACCCCTCAAAATGAGTCTGTGACATTGAAAATGCCATTTTCTCCCGTTGATGCGTGCTCATCTATCACTGGATAAACACATCGTTTTCATTTTCATTTTTGCACTGAATTCTACCCATAGGTTGATAAACATTACTGCCAAATGATATTGCTAAAGACAAATTAAAAAAAAAAAAGAGTTTCACCACATTGAAAACGGGGTTACTTATTTAAAAACATATACACTCAAAGTGTACACAATGTCTATGACAGAGGAAAACTAAGTTTTAACAAAAGTGAAATATGGGTTTATTTCATGGACGGTTTGTGTTACTTCTGCTAAAAAAAATTCATGAAACTTCGTACACGGCTTCATAGTGACGAGAACGAACTTTCCCAATCTCGAGAACGCTGACATTAGGGTCCCGTAATACGATGGTTAAAGATTAATCATACGCTCGTTTTTTTTATATGTTTTATTGATTTCCAAAGGTTTACAATCATCGAATCAATATACATATAACGAAATAAAAAATAAGCAGCAAAAATAAACATAAATAACAATAATAAGAATAATAATAGAACATATAAAACACCAAAACATAAATACTGCAGCATAAGATACCAAATAAGCATTACACAAAAAATATATGTACAATAAAAATATACAGTATGTCACCACTAGTCTCGGGAAATACAAACAGGTATTAAATAAGTCTGTAGATTTGTTTAATGATTATGAACTAGGTAAAATCAATTACCATCTTTATTACTCTTTGGAGAAATATTAGATTATGCCTGGTAAATTTGATCAAGACAAACAAACAAACGAATCTCGATAATTAACAATGGTTCCATAAAACATTAAGGTTCACCTTTAAACAAAGATTTGGTTTCACAAAGATTACAATGATTCAAACATATGGCCTTTGGAATTTGTTGCAATTTCTTTGTATAGAAAAGAAAATATAAAATACAATTTATTTGAAGTATGATGCAATTCTTGATAGACTAACAGCAGTATTAAAGAGTCACATTCGCGATGAATACATACAGGATAGCAGTCTGTGGATGATTTAATATAATTTTAAGCTGTTGGCATGACGTCGATCTTGTCAAGCTCATCGTGGGCTACGACGTCTTCAAAGGGTGGTCGAATTAACTCACTCGCAGTGCCGAGGAAGATTTCATCCAGTCATTAATCATGCAGACAAAACTGGTTCCACAAATGGCGGCCAAGTATCACAGGCTTACCAAGGAAGGAGAGTTTATCTCGTCGAAACCATAGTGTAAAAAAAACCTGCAGAACAGCGTTGGCGTGGTCCTTGTAGTGACTTGGTTCTGACGGCCAATAAACGGAAAAACATTGGATTCTGACAAAAAATCTCCATAGCCTGTTTACCTCACTTCCCACTACACCACGCACTGGACTCACTTGTCCTGCACTCACACGTACGGCCTTTCCTGTACACGGCTTTTAGCATTCTGCCTACGTGGCGCGAATAATGCTCACCCTGACGTAGCGACAGCGAATCATTGTACGCATGGACGCATCGCATTCCAATACTAGTGTCCTAATTAAACGCACGCAGCGGCGAACTTTCATACAGTACATGTATAAGATAATAGTAATGCATTGAAAAACATTTTATAAACTTTGTTTGGACATACATGTACATAATTCCACTTAAAAAGCAAAACCAAAGAAAAGACAATCATAAAAAAGACATAAATACCGCCATAAACTTTAATACAGAATAAGGGCATAACAGGATTGCATGAAACAAGATGACTGTCAACATAGAAATAAACGTTTCTTTGGGGTATAATATTATCTTGAAGCTGCATGAGATCGTAAACTGTGGTAGAAAGAAAAATTGACATAATTAGAAGAAAACAAAAAACAAACAAAAACAAAAACAAAACAAGCAAAAAGAGAAAAACAAAAATTGCGAAGCTAACAAACAAGAGCACGCTGGTGCACAAGATATCACAGCTCAGGGCTTCAAATTACAAAAAACAGCCCAAGCCAAAAGTGCAAAAAACAAACGCAAACCATGAAACAAGCGAATATTCACACCAAAATGTTCATGAACAGCGAACCATTTGTTTTCCTACAGTTTGAAACATGAATTAAAAGAAATAGATATAAAATTGGTGTAAACGTGATGAATTAATGGACCATACTTTTTATCTTTTCCTTCTCAATTTAGACTATAGAGTGTCATAAATCACTGTCCAATATGTCCTGGTTTGATCCCCTTAGTTATTACTGTGGATTTTGCCTTATTTCGGCTCAGAACGAAAATGCCACCTTTCACAATCCTCACGGACGCTAATATTAGGGTCCCCTAACACAAAAGTTGACGCTTAATCATACACTAGATTTTTAAGATTGATTGTACATTATGGTCAATAGAATCAAACGTAGAAAACTGCTCTACAAATCAATGCTAAGATTTGTGTTACAGGAGGGTTACAGGCCCTACAGATCTGCTTTTCGTGTGCAAAATTCTTTCCCGCGACACCCGCGCGCCATACATGCATGTGTTACGACTGATGGCTGGAGATATTCGAAATGCAGGACCTAAAATAGAATATGACATGGATAAGAAAGTGGTTTTTCAAACAAATCGAGTACATATTGAGTGAGGAAAAACTTACTAAATTTAGGCTTAGATATAGATCATTACAGTCCATCGAATCGATATTGCATTTAATGTGGATTATTGGTGGATGACTGGCAATTGATTCCATGGGTCAGATCACCTCTCCAGCCGAACCCATTTCGCATATGTACACAGCGTATGCAATACGTTTGAATCTAAGGGTTTCTTTTGTTTCTTTTGTTCACTCCTTCTACACAAACGATACGCCTCTAGCACACGATGTAAAGGGTATTATGTTTTACTTTCCCCAGAAATGGGGGGTTACATTCAAATTCCGGGGGGACCACTTCCATTGATGAGTGGATACCAGGCACGACCATAAGGTTTCGAAAAGTACCCTAAACAAGGGAAGCAAGTCTTTTCCAGATTATGAAAATGCATCTTTTTACAATTATTTGGCTTGTGAAACCCTACAAGTATTGGAAATATATCCCTTTTTTTTAGTATTTTAATCATCGTTTTTTACACCTTTATAACGTTACATAGGCCTATAAGTAACGTACTTACCCACTCTTTCCCTTTTACGCGTTGTTGCATCTGGTATCCACTCTTCAATGAAAGTGGGCCCCCCGGGCGGCCTCTCGAGCTCTGGGAGGAACCAAATGTGGATTTGGAAAGTCGTCCTAAATCGGATATATCGCTGTTACCATAGTAGCAACCAGAAATTTGCACACGAAACGCAAATTGAAACGAAAAAAAAAATTTCATGTCACACAATTTGCATTGCATGACAGAGTTTTAAGACCATGACGACGGGCCCAAAAGTCTCTTCCAAAATCAACTAACGTCGTAAATAAGCGTTCGCGTTCTTCCAACAAAAGGTCGGGAATATGTCTGTCCTCATGGTTGTACGAAGAGCGCCCCCATACGCTCGATTCTTAAGATTGATTGTACATTATAGTCAATAGAATCAAACGTAGAAACTGTACTACAATCATTGCGCATTCGTGGAGCGTTGTGGCCCAGTGGATTAGTCTTCTGACTTTGAAACAGAGGGCCGTGGGTTCGAATCCCAGCCATGGCGGAATTTCATTCAGCAAGAAACTTATCCACATTGTGCTGCACTCAACCCAGGTGAGGTGAATGGGTACCCGGTAGAAGAAATTCCTTGAATGCTTGAGCGCCTAGGCAGCCCAGCTAAAGCCGGGGTAATAATAATAGCAGGGCCCGCTGGGAGAACAGTTTTTAGAACTGAAGTGGCTTCCCTGGGTAAATATACCTATATTGTTTTTGCATTGACGCCTACAGCCGACAATGCTCTATTGTTGTTCCGTATTCCTATTCCGTCGTCTTTGCATTGACGCCTACAGGCGACAATGCTCTGTTGTTCCGTATTCCTATTTCGTCGTCTTCTTCTGTCTGCTTCTTCCACAAAATCCCATTCGTTTAACACGTAGTTTTTGTAAGCTCTGCCCTGGCTCCGTCCCTCATCTACATTCATCCAAATTTAGTAGACATGTTGTCAAGTATCCCTTGTTGTGCACCGCGTCTTCTTTTTTCCTAAATCACTCATGCATGACCATCCAGGCGCCATTTTGTAAATTTCAAGTCCATTTGCATACCATTCCTAATCCCATCCTAACTCCCTTATCCTGCATGCTACAGACTTCTAACAAATGCAGTAAATTGTTTAAGAGTTGCTTTTTCATATACAAACTACGACATGCACTTCAAAATGCCGTCTTTTTGCCCTAAATTCAAATCCAAGATAGTCTACGTTCAAAATGTTCATATTTATTGAATGCAAATTAGGAAAATCGTAAAATGGCCATAACTTCTTTGTTTTTATTCATTTTCGTCTCCTATTTTCATGATTCACTAATGGTATCATCCTTCACAATTCAACAGATTTTTACGCATCAGTGATCATTAAATTTACAAATAGCGCCCTCTAATGCAAAGTCAACAATAGTAAAATGACAATAACTTTGTTGTCATCATTCATTTCGGTCCTATATTTTCAGGGCTGGCTAATGATATCATCCCTCATAATCCATATTCTTTTTACGCATCAGTGACCATTATATTTAGAAAAAGCGCCCTATATTGCAAACTAAAGAAATGTTAAAATAGCCATAAGTTCCTTGTTTTCATTCAATTCGGTCTCATATTTTCAGGGGATGCTTATTGCATCATTCCACATAATCCATATGTTTTGTACGCATCAGTAACCATTACCTTTAAGAAATAGCCCCCTCTTTTGAAAAACCGAAAATAGTAAAATGGCCATAACTTTATTGTTTTCAATCATTTCGGTCGTATATTTTCAGGTTTTGATGATGGTAACATGTTCACTAATAAATTATTTTTTTACGCATCAGTGACTATTATTTAGATAAATAGCGCCCTCTATTGAAAAGTGCAAAATAGTAAAATGGCAATATTTCCCTTGTTTTCATATATTTTGGTTTAATATGTTCAGGGTTTGCTAATGGTAACATCCTTTATGATTCACTGGTTTGTTACGCATCAGTGACTATTACCCCTAGAAATAGCGCCCTCTATTGAAAAGTCGAAAATAGTAAAATTGCCATAACTTCTTTGTTTTCAATCAGTTTGGTCTCATATTTTCAGGGTTTGCCTTTAGTATCGTCCCTCATATTTTAAATTGTTTATACGCATCAGTGATTGTTACCTTAATAAATAGCGCCCTCTATTAAAAGGTCTCAAAATGTAAAATTGTAATAACTTCTTTGTTTTTATTTATTTTGGTCTCATATTTTCAGGGTTTGCCAATTGTATCATTCCACATAATCCAACTTTGTTTTACGCATCAGTGAACATTCCTTTTACAAATAGCGCCCTCTAATATTTTGAAAATGTATATCATCTATAGTTTTTAGCATTGACGCCAACAATGGCGACAATGCATGGTTGTTGTTCCGTATTTCTATTCCGCAATCTTCTTCTTCATCGTCTTCCGCCAAAAAACCCATTGACTTAACACATACAGTTTGTTAACTTAATTCAAATCCGAAATAGCCTTCCTTCAAAAACTTCATATTTATTGAAATGTAAAGTCAAAAATTCGAAAAAATTGCCATAACTTTCTTGTTTGTATTCATTTCGAGCTCATATTTTCAGGAATTGATTACGGTACCATATCATAACATTTTCTTCACACGTATAAATTCACTGCCGATTCCAAAATATCGCAAACGCAAATTGCGCACGCGCGGTGGAAATCGGCAGTGAATCAATACGTGTGAGGAAAATGTCACGAGCTCGTGAAAGAGAAGTGAAACTTGTGAAATGTAAGAATATTAGTTTTGTATTGTTTGTTAAGGTCGTGTTATTGCATGAGTTTGACCCCCCCCCCCCCCCATAAAGTCCCACATTTGTCACTGGGAGTATCAGAGCGAGTTTTTGTACCTTGATATTCGGGTAGGTGTAGCATAGTGTAGCAGTAGTAAAGTGGAGTGGAATTTACACGAACATCACTTAACCCTAAAAGGACTGGGCTATTTGAGACGTATTGACGACTGGGGGGGGGGGGGGCGATGATGCCCCCCCCCTTCTGATCTCGGCCGCCGTTCGCGTGATCCCGCCGAAATTTGGCACGCACATTCTTTACCACATAAACTACAAGCTTGTACAAAAAGAATCTGAAAATTGTTATTTTGTTATTATTATGAATAAAATATGCAAATTTATTAATGAAAAACACTATTTGCATATTTAACACCCTAATTCAATTCAAATTTTCTTCTTTTTTGCAGATGTTATCTTTTTTTATCTAATATAAAGGTTTCCACAAAGAAAAATTGCAAAAGTCATTTTTTTCCTTTTGTATTTTTTTTTTTTTTCTTATGTATTTCTTTGTTTTTTCATTGTTTATTACAGACCATTTAACACCTAAATTAAACCCTAAATTCATTCAGCAGACCAATTAGAATAAAAAATAATCACCCTTTTATGAATTTCATCTCCCGTAGACTTTGTACACAAAGTATAAAAATGAGCCATTTTCGGAATGTCATTGCATCGTAAAAAGTCACGTGACGTTGCGGTGGTACCCGTATGTTGCGAATTTGGTCTCAAAGTTGCGCGAGACTTAAATAAAAAGTCATAAAATTTTGCGGCGCTATCTCTTTGCTTTTTGGAAATATCGCGCGAAGCGTCGAGGGGGGCCATCATGGCCCCCCCCCCCAGTCCTTTTAGGATTAAGGTACCTGTATCCAACCATGGTCAACGTATTCAACAACAGATAGGTTACATCTTAAATCTGGGATCATAATGAACAACAATGGGCATAATTTGGTTACTTGTGCAAGGTGTGGGGCACTTTCGATAACCTAATTTTAATCAGTTGTTGACTTTTTGATTCACTTTGTTGGCGTTGACTAAAATGATCTTATCTACTTGACCAACTTATAATTGATTAGAAATTATTAGGTTTTCGCACAAATCAGCCATAATTCATCCTGTCAAATACATTTCAGTAGGCCCCTAGTCAACTATTATCCTACCTCATATTAAAATTGCATGAAAATTACAGATCCTTGCGTAACATATCATTTACACAAGATAAGTATTATGAGAATAATGTTCTTATAATTTTAATTCAGAATATTCATACCTTTGATCTCGTTTAAACTTGTCTCCATTTTGGCGTACGAGCACGCGATATAGAGCGCCTCTTTTTCCCAGCGACCAGAGAAGTCACTTTTCCATATACAGAGATATTCGAAATAATCTTCTTCACGTCCAGTGAACTGGAAATTACTGCTTGTTGAGCCGTAGCGTGTTTTGAGACCTATGTTGAAACAAAATACACCAGCATTGTACGTGCTAAATTGACTATAAGACCTACCAACAGATTTTGAAACATATTGCATAGATCAATAAAACCAATATGCGCTTCAAGGTTCATTATTACCTTAATGTTTTGTGTATTTCATTTATTCATGGGTATGTATTGTGTCCAACTTAAATATTCATGCCGTTTAGATTAATGTACTGCAAATATTACCTTTTTGTATTTTCAACTTTTGTTAACTAATTATAGGCCTATGTATTGGTTGGGTTTTGTTTTATAATTAGATTATTATAATGATGTATGCGCGTGCACTTCTATTGGTGATGCAAAGTTGCCTGCCAACGTATAGGCAATGTTGGAAAAAAAATTCAACGTTGGTACAACGCTGTGATTAAGCCAACATTGGAATATTGTTGACAGACAACGTTGAAGCATTTTTGCCAGACAAAATTGGTACAACGTTGTAAATTTTGTTGGACTGACGATGTATGCACGTGCACTTCCATCAATGATTTAACGTTGCTTATCAACGTTGTAGCAACTTTGTATTTCACTATTCAGCCAACAAAGGATCAACGTTGCCAGACAACGATGTATGCGCGTGCACTTCTATTGATGATGCAATGTTGCCTGCCAACGTTGATTCAACGTTTGTCCAACGCTGTATTGTTACCTGTGTAATGTGAACCTTTGACAACTAACAATTTATTGTGGACAAACTATAATTTTGTTTTATCTAATGTAAAGTATTTATAATAAGTGAATTCCAAATGCCAAATTTACCTTGTTTATGATTAGTCAACATCCCTATAACATCTTCCAGTTTGTGATTCTCCTGGTTATTCTTGCAATATTGCACGAGTTTCCATAATTCCACCTTGGATATACGATCTAGGGATTAAGATGAAAAAACAACACCGAGTAATCGATACAGAATCCCCGATAGACCACGAATCGACACAAGAAGAAAAACGAGATACATATAGACACTTCTTGAAAATTAGGCATCCCATTCAATAAAATACTTTTGTACAATTCATTGATGTAGTAGTTTGGACTTTTATTAGGATATTGTTAGGATTATTATGATATTACGAGCTTTGAACATATGTTAAAAAAGTAGTAAAAGATGAAAAATTCTGCATATTTCAACAAAATCGCATGTGGCTATCATGAAATATGAATTTTCATTATCACTGTAAAAGAATGATTGATCACTACACATATGGAATTGTCCGTTTTGAATTTTTTATTTGATGACGAGTTTCTTTATTGTCAAATCTGCAATAAATTAAATATTTAATGAATTAGAAATAGTGAAGCATGTTTCGTTAAAGAGGGTGGATAGTTTTGGTAAATTCCTCGAAATCGGCCTGTCACCATTCTAATTAATTTGTATATAATATGAATGTGTATGCCCTAAAACAGTCATGATGTAAATGATATGAAATGAAATGGTGTTATTCATGATAAATTATGCTCTTTTATGTGTGAATTAATTCGACCGGGATACCCGAGATTTGAAACGCACAGTCACCACAGTGCGCATCACCGCTGCTGCCGTGCGTGTGCTACGCGAGAACGATAATGTAGTCCGCTGCACAATTGAGTTTTCAGTCAGTTTTTACAAAGCTCGTTGATACATTGCGTTTACCTGATGTTCTTGCATCACATTACAATGAACGGCAGAGCAGAATTTAGATCTAAAAAGCCTCGATCGCATATCGATATTACTATTAGGATCAGTATACGTTCCGCACATTCACAACATGCAACACCACTGTTTTCCTACCTTCCTTGCAGCTTGCTTTTGCCTTGGCTGGGACTTCGATAAACAAACCCGATCGTCCCCATTTCAAAAAAAAAATATATAAAATAAACATATGTGGAACCACGATGTGATACGCTGTTGCACATAAATATGCTCTCTAACTGCCGATATAACACGGGAACAATTTATAAAACTCAATTCAGAATGAATACAACTAGCACAGAATTGGAAAAAAAAAAAAAAAAAACATATTTTGGGTTCTTCTCTGACTTCCCGCGTTTTAGTCTCGCCTCATAATTGTTTCAGATCGAATGATGAAAAAGTTGTTTGTTCTATGATACTGATGAATCAAGAGAAAAAAGGGAAATAAAACCAACATAAAGAAACCTTTACAAAGGAAATTCCAAGATTATGCATCCTGTTTATGTTTTGGAAATGTATTGATTTCTCACTAAAATGATATATAAACCGTCTTTGGGTAAACTGTGTCTGAATTTATAGACTAGTACAGTATGCGCCTTGGCTATGTGTGTTTGCAGTATAGTACACAGTAGGCCTGGATACGTGTGTTTGTGTGTGTGCGAGGCAGGGATGTGTGTATTTGTGTTGAAGAATCATTGCAGGTTACGTAAGGCTAAGGAGGTCAAAAACACATTTGCCCTGCACCATGCGCATATGCATGGCACATGGAAACAGTAGTAAAAGGTCATGAACAGTTCAGTCCACTGGTTTGTACTTGTGTTGTTCCATGAAGCTATTACGATTCTCGTTATAGCTTCATGGTTGTTCCATGCATGTGCTCTTTTCTCGTGTTCTGTCAGGGCATGGGCCTATGGACATAAACTCATCTCCTGCCCAAAGATAATCGAGCTCTAACTAAAACTCAGCATGTCAGTGTCAAATTTTGGAAAACTGGCGATCCTATGGAAATAGTAATGAACTTGTAATTAATTATTGGATAAAGTTCTGTAAATAATGACATTCAGTTTGAAAGTAGGATGGGGGTCGGGTGTCCGGACACTTTATATTTTTGAAGCCTTCTTTTTTGTCTTTGGATTACACAAAAAATATAAATTCAATAGTTGTAATCATTTTCTTGTTTGTTCTTTATAATATTTCCTAACATTTTGTACTAAAAATTTATGAAACTTCGCTTGTAAATTTTTCCAAATGACTTTCTAAAATTGATCGTCCGGACACACAACCTGTCCGGGCCCACAACAACTGGGTATATATTTTTCCATAACTGGATGTAGGCCATTTCACGAACTAACTAGGCCTGCCAAAAAAAAGAAATGTGGGTTGGGTGTAACGTCGATATACTTAGGGCCTCGATCGTCATATTTTTCTCCATATTTCAATTTCCCCCTTTCTCTTTATAACTGGCAATGGGGGGGGGGGGCACTGACGCCATATTATGGGTCACCGAATGTTATACTGTTATGAATATCTGTCTCACTTCTCAGATCTCTATTCATACATTCAGCAATCGATGTGCGCAGATTTTACCTTCTTATCAGTGGCGTACCTAGGATTTTCCACAGGGGGGGGGGGGGGACCGTCCGCCAAAAAATTGACAAGCAAAAAAAAAGGTCTTCAATCACAAAAAATTATTTCGAACTAGAAAAAAATTGACAAGCAAATAAAGGATTTCGTACCAGAAAAAAAATTGACAAGCAAACAAAAAAGGGCTTCAAGCTCGTCAGGGGGGGGGGGGGGCAATAAAGGTCTTCAAGCTCGTCAGGGTCAGGGGGGGGGCAAAAAAGGTATTTCAAGCTCGTCAGGGGGGGGGGCAGTGATACGTCCTTTTTATGGGTTGTAGGTCGTCGGGGGGACAGACTGTCCCCCGTATGTACGCTATAGTGCTTCTTAATTATACTTGAGAGTTGAGACTCGAATGAATATATGATTTTTATAACGTGTTTTGGGGGGTTGGGGTCATATTCATGTGTAAAAATATGGCAAACGGTCACTTGATCTGCTACTAAGCGTACGTCCAATATGTTTCGTATCCACATGAAGGAAGCACAGCGATCGATTGAACGAACTTGAAGTCCAATGGAGTCGGTGGAGTCCATTCCAAGGTTTATTTGAATAAAAAGAAAAATCCAAGCACTGAACATTTCATTAAAATCGGATGTAAATTTGTATGTGATCATGATTTTATGATCATAATAATCGGATGTAAGATTTTTTTATGATCATAATTTCACAGAACAGTAATTTATATGCACATCCTGTTCTGTATGACTGATGACGGCATACACCTCTTTTTGTATATGAAATATGACTATCTAATTTCCTCCTCATTGAAATGTGACAAAAAGTGTTACTTTCTCCTGAATATGTGGAATAACCGTTGTGGATTACATTTTAATGGTTGCAGTCAAGTTGGTCCTTATTTTCAAATCTCTAAGATTGTATAATTCAAACAATTTCATTGCATTCATTTCACATCCGGTTTTGGTGAAATTTTCAAAATCATGCTTGTTAGATTTTTTTCTATTAATTGATTCAAATCAGCACTTTCTGGGGTGGACGGGACCTTTAAACATTGAACCATGTGCGCGGTGCAAAAATTGCAGGGACAATGATTTAATTATAAGCACTGATTTTCAAGTCATTTATAAGCAAGAAAAATTGAGAACGAGAAGAAAAATGCAAGAGAGAAATTAGTAGATAAAGAAAGAAAGAACTGAAGAAGGGGGGAGCTAGATCGCGTCGTCGGGAATTTGTTCTGACAAAGATGGAGCCTTCAAAACTTTATTGCAAATTTTCGTTTCTAGCTTGACAAACAAGTCATGCACATATACGTACGTCCCTCATTATAAAATGGATAAATATCCGGATATTGTAAATCGGACTGTATTTATGAGAGAAAAGCTGTAAAAAAATATGTTGCGTTATCGGCCTAAATTATTGCAACATAATTCATATAGTGCATTGAAATAATCATGGACCTGGCCACGGAGGATGATCTATATTGTTACTGGAGGTGCTGTGACAATGCTCAATGTTCATTTTACCCGTTCCAATAAATCATAATTGACATCTAACACGAAACGAGTGACCATTTTCAAACTTTCTTCACAACGTAAAATTTTATAAGTACTTTTTTTTTACTATTGTTGGCGAGCTTGCCTGACACATTCTTTCCAATTTGATATTGACTGGAAATTACATCAACTATACTCATAAATCGATTGCTAAGAAACAAAAGTTGTTCATGCACCTATACCCTGGCCAAATGGCATTGGGTTCATGCTCAGTTTCAAGTTTCCAATTTGCACCTTTCTAACGAGTCTGAGCAGAAATACAATTTAGTAAAGAACTCCATAGCTCCTTTGTAGAGGCATCTTTACAAATAATATATCGGATACAGACACGGATCCAGCCTTCGCTGATCGGGGGCGGATCATATATGTTTCTGCCATATTTTCCCCGATCGGCAGCTCGAAGTTGATTTGTGTATGTTTATTTGAAGGGGTATAGTCCTAACAGTGCACCTCTCTACCTTTATTCTTGAAAATCAGCATGAATAAATAATAATCTCATACCTTATCTGAATAGTTCGAGCGCGAAGCGCGAACTAATTTTGTTTTTGAAATTGTATGTGCTTTGTCCTAAAATTTGATAATTCTAGGCAATTTTTGTGGTCCTGAACAAATTGTGTATGCAAATAATTACTGCGAAGAGTGAGAAGATTTTTTTTTGTCAAGGACTTCTTGCAGTTAGCAATGAATGCGTTACATGTTTCAACAATAAAATAGTGCGAGCGCAATGTTTTTTACCTAAAGAAGGGAAATTCTAAGCTGTTTTTGTAAACGTGAACAGGATAGGTATATCACTGAACAATGATGCGAGAGCGAGGCGCGAGCGTATATAGGTAGACCTAGAAAATAATATAGGTATAAAGGCCTACCTATAAACCAATCAATTTTTACACAGCGCGAGTAGAAGATACTAATATTCAGACCATAAAAGTGACATTTTTACAGAACACTTGCTAAAAATCGATTTGTAACTTTTGAAATGAAAGTTCGATTACTGAGCTGAAGTATGTTCTGTATATTGACTTTAAAATGTGATACTTCAAAGTCCATATTGTGCATGATATGTACATCACCTACCAGGCTATGCGAGCACGAACAGTGAGCGAAAATTTTATAAAGTGACATGAAAGATTTGTTTTATTTTCCAAGTCTTCCCCTCATCTTATTTTATTCATTCGTCTTCCTCCTCATATTTCACTTATTTCTTTTCCCTCTTCTTTTCCGTTTTTGTTTCTTTCCCCATTTTTTCTTTTTGTTTTTGCTACGCCAAAAAGGGGGACGGTCCCTCGCCCCTAGATCCGCTTTTCTGGAAATTTAAAGTGAAAATATTCTGTAATGAAGACAGGATCATTATGTATATAGGCAAGGCTTTCAAATCCATGGGGGCGAAGCGGCCACTTAGCCCCCCCCCCCTCTATTGGCGGCGAAAAGGGAAGCTCAGTAAAGAAAAGGAAGAGGGAGGGAATGAAAAGATGAGTTAGGGAAGAAAATTATAAAAGAAGGAAGAAAGTATAATAAACCTGGGGAAGGGATAGATAATAAAAAAGAAATAGTTAATAATATAAACAAAAAATTTGCTCACGCTTCACACTCGCATTGACTTGAGCGACATAACAATCTGTTCAACATGTTCAAGAGGATATCAACTGCCCTAAAATATTCATTTTTCAAGTCTAGTCAATAAGTACAAATTATTCTGGTAAAAAAAAAATGCTCGCTCGCAGCTTTTCTCGTAATGATTTTATCCTTTTGTGCAATTCTGTCCCCCATACAAATTTAAGACTGGTTATGGAACTGACCACCCCCCCCCCCCCCTCAAAAAAAAATAATCATAATGATATTGATAAATAATATGCCTAAATGTAAAAAAAAAAAATACTCCCATCAGGGACCAAACTTAACTGTGTCAGTTATCCAACCCCGTAAAGACCGACACTGGACACCCATACATATACGGCGGTGAAAGCGAAAATGGGGGGGGGGGGGTATGCCCCCAAATTCTTTGGCTAGGATTTAACATTAACTAGGATATAATGCTGGGGTGGTACCCCCGAAACCTCGCCGAAATTCAGCAATAAAAAATTAGCAAGCTATTCCAGACTTCATGGCACATACGTCATCACATTCTTTTCCTCCCGTTCTTTTTTGTTAATAATCCTCGATCGTCAATCCGGATGTGTTTTTATGGGCCCAATTCCACCTTTCCTTAATCCCTTCTCTTCATTTTTCAATTCAGTTTCATCGCATAGGCCGATCCAGGGGGCGAAGTACCCGGGTCCCCCTATAGTGGCGGAAAAACGAAAAAAATAAAATGAAGAAAACGAAAAAAAAAAATTAAAAAAAAGGAAAAGGGAAAAGAGAAGAGAGAAAAAGAATGGGGGATAGAGGAGAAAGTCAAGTAAATAAAATAAGGTGAGGGGAAGGCTTGGAAAAAAAGAATCTTTCATATCATTATTTAAGTTTTTCGCTCGCATGTTTGATGTCGAGATACAAATCTTCCTCAATAGACCGATATGGTGTATATATATATATATATGTATATATATTTATGTGTGTGTGTGATATACAAAACCTATTTCAGCTCGGACATCGAGCTGTTATTATTTTGTTCGATTTACATTTTTTTTTAATGTGCAGCCGTAATCCGTTTTATGTCTCATTATCAATGCAGCTCACACCACGCGCTAGCTAGCAGCATTCAGTACCCATTCTCTAGTTCTCATATATTCCATAAATTCTCAAAATATTCCTTTTCAGGTCATTGTCAAAACCTATCAGCTAGCGATGCGCGCTCGCATTTTGATTGGTGAGAAATGTAACTCTATAACAAACTATTCAAAATCCCTTTTCATGACAAGTTATCGGTTCGTGATTGTGCTTGCACTAATTGTTAAAGATGTATCAACCAATGTCTTCTATTCATTAATACAAAAATGCTAAGAATATCCAGTTTTCCGAACTTGTTCTCGCTCTCATCGGGCTTATCAGAGTAGTAAATAAGATAACAATTTCATGAATTCCCAACAATTATATTGTCTTATTTTCAGAATGTCGACAAGTTTCATCTCGTGATTAGGGAGACTAATAGGAAGATAATTACCATTTTCATATGATGACAAAATGTCCTTAAAATATCAGCTCGCGCTTCGCGCTCGAATCTTAAGTGCGATCCAACTCCAATTTACAATTTTCATTTTCATTGTTTGAAACTAGTGCTTATATTGACGTTTTCAGATCAAAATATCAAAAATTTTCTGCTCGCACTTCGCGCTCGCAATATAGATGTAGGAAGATACCTATGTAGTGGTTTTCTTTTCATCAAACACTGATTTCAACATGATCAGAGCTTGATCACTACTTTGTTTACATTGATCATGCAAAGACAGCTGATTTACAACTTAATTAATTCTTTTGATGGAGCACTTCTCAGTTAGCCTATTCAACTCGATTCTTTTGTGCACCTACTGGCCCAGTCATCTTTTATTCAAGATGTTCACACAACAGCCAGGAATTCTTTCATGTTCATTTTCTAAGCCATGGAATGCTCCTGTCTATTTCTAAGTGGATGTTTTTCTCACTTAGCAACTACTAGCCAGTCAGATTTAAGCTGAGAGCAACCTCAAGGTTAATTTTGACACTCCAACACACTCAGTAGAAAGTCTTCACCTAGTAAGGACATGTACAATTTCTGCTAGTCATCTTTTTTGCAACTCAACAAATAGCTCATACTCTGGATTTATTTTACATCATCAGGATTTCAAGTTCTTCATTTTCATCCTTTTGATTTCGACATATGTAAATATATATCCATCGCTTGTGTTATCCAAGTGGGAGCGTGCAATATCTCTAGGAGAACATCTCGTGTCACCCTATTCGCGACGCGTTTCGCTGAGGCCTCACGGGCGCGGTCGTTCTTCATCGCGACATCGTTCTTCTCCATCTGTTGTATATATATATATTTCGCATTTATCTTGTTCATGGACATCGCATTAAAGGATCCCGATGAATTTATAGTCATTTGATTTTCTACATCTTCGCCTTTGCATAAAGGAACCCAGTGCTGGTGAGTCAATCAGATATATTTATTTTAAGTAAGACCTCATTTCTTACAATTGGTGACCCCGTTTTTCGAGTCGCAACAATTTTCATCATGAATCAACAATCAGCTAATCCATCTGCTGAGGTATCGCATGTCGCTGCAGTCGCTTTAAAGCTTCCCCCATACTGGCCGAACGATCCCGCTGTATGGTTCGCTCAAGTACAAGCTCAGTTCACGACGAGGGGAATTACTTCAGAGGAGACTCAGTTTGCGTACATTGTGTCTGCACTTCAACCTGAGATTGCGCAGGAAGTCAGGGATATTTTAATGAGCCCTCCTAAGGACACACCGTACTCGCACCTCAAAGCGGAATTGATTCGCAGGACATCTGTCTCAGAGCAGAAAAGACTCCACCAGCTACTTACCCAAGAGGAACTAGGGGATCGAAAACCCTCCCAGTTATTACGTAGAATGGAGCAACTGCTTGGAAGTGATCATCTTGATGAAACAATCTTCAAACAATTATTTTTGCAGCGACTTACACATCATGTCCAGACAATTCTAGCGTCAAGCCGCGACGACATGAAGGTGACACAGTTGGCAGACTTGGCTGATAGAATCATTGATGTTGGTTCAACAAGTACTGTTTCTGCTGTTAGTTCGCCCTCGTCTTCTACTTCTAGTTCAGAGTTGTCACAACTTAGACAGCAAGTAGACAGACTTACATTTCAAGTGCAATCATTGACTACGCAACTTCAACATGAAAGTGGTCGATCTCCTAATAGGCGCCCTCATCGTCCAAATAGACAACGTAGCAGGAGTAGCAGTCAAAAGCGTCCTCTCTGTTGGTATCACTGGAAACATGGTGCAGGAGCTCGCAAGTGTACACCGCCATGTAACTTTAATCACGCTTCTTTGTTTTCGAGTGATTCTCAACAACAGCCTTCTTCCAACACCCATGCTCAGGGAAACGACAGAGCCAGCCGGGATTGAGAGCGACGACCCGTGCTGGTGCTAAGAATAAAAATGGTCGCTTGTTCTACATTCATGATCGGATCAGTGGTACTCAATTTTTAGTAGATACTGGAGCTGAAGTCAGCATAATCACGCCATCTGCAGTTGACAGACAACGGCATACACATTCAGAGTTCACATTGGAAGCGGTTAACGAGTTTCGCATTCCTACGTATGGTGAACGCTCCATCACTTTGGACTTGGGCCTTCGAAGGACTTTTCGTTTTGTTTTCGTGATTGCCGATCTTCCTACACCCATTATTGGAGCCGATTTCTTGAATGAATTTGGACTGGTTGTAGATGTTAAGCATCGAAAACTTCTTAACTCCACTACAAAGCTAACGATCTACGGCATCCGTGCTCCACTTCACACGCAGTCTGTCAGTCCTATGTTTTCACGTTCATCGACTACAGGCAGTGATGAGTATAACGCCATCTTAAAGGAGTACCCAGACATCACTCGTCCTGACTATCGCCCCAAAGCTGTCAAACAATCTGTTACGCACCACATTGTAACGACAGGACCTCCATGTTCCGCACGTCCACGTCGTTTAGCTGCTGATCGCCTGACAATAGCACGTTCTGAGTTCGAACATATGCAGGAACTGGGGATCGCTAGACTGTCGAGCAGCAATTGGGCATCCCCGCTCCACATGGTTCCCAAATCTACACCAGGTGATTGGCGCCCATGTGGGGATTACCGTGCTCTTAACGCTCGAACTGTACCAGATCGCTACCCAGTCCCACATATCCAGGACTTTACAGCATCATTGAATGGCAAGAAGATCTTTTGGAAGATAGATCTCGTCAAGGCATACCATCAGATACCCGTTGAACCATCTGATATACCGAAGACGGCAATTACCACACCCTTCGGACTCTTCGAGTTTACGCGAATGCCTTTCGGACTTCGAAATGCAGCCCAATCCTTCCAGCGTTTGATGGACGAAGTGGTCAGGGGCTTGCCTTTTGTCTTTGTGTACATCGACGACATGCTAGTTGCTAGTGCAACAGAGGAAGAGCATAAAGAACATCTCCGACTTCTTTTTGCTCGCCTTCACGAGTATGGTATTGTGATCAACCCTGCCAAGTGTGTGTTTGGTGTGAGCTCTCTCATCTTCTTGGGACATCACATCAGCGCAGATGGCATTCGACCCCTCGAGAAGCGCGTAGAGGAGATCCGCGAATTTGCTCGTCCTTCTTCTATTCGACAGCTCCGTCGTTTTCTAGGACTTGTCAATTTTTATCGACGATTTATCCCCAAGGCAGCAGCTATCCTCGCACCACTTACAGACATGCTCCGTGGTCAGCCGAAGAGATCAACCAAGGCAGTTGAGTGGACGGAAGAGCGCATCGGTGCATTCGAGCGTGCGAAGGAGGAACTCGCCGATGCTGCTTTGCTTGTACATCCTTCGACAGATCTCCAAACTAACTTGATGGTTGATGCATCAGATGTAGCAGTCGGTGGCGTCCTTCAACAGTACGCTGATGGTATTTGGAAGCCAATTGCGTTCTTTTCACAGCGACTCAAACCTACCGAAACTAGATACAGCACTTTTGGTAGGGAATTATTAGCTGTTCACCTCACGATTCGCCATTTTCGCCATTTCTTAGAGGGACGCGAGTTCACAGTCTACACGGATCATAAGCCGTTGACCTACGCTTTGCGATCGAAGCCTGACCGTCACTCTCCAAGAGAAATCCGCCAGCTGGACTATATCTCGCAGTTTACATCAGATATTCAGCATGTACACGGTGTAGACAACACAGTAGCTAATGCCTTGTCTCGACTGCATGTGGATGCTCTTCACACATCATTTACTGTTGATTTTGATCAGATTGCAGCCGACCAAATTGATGATGAATGGGAAGAGATACAGAAATCAACTTCACTGACATTTAAGCAAGTACCACGGCCTTCAAGCGACGGAATGATTTGGTGCGATGTCTCTACAGACCACGAGAGACCTTACGTCCCGAAGAAACACCGCCGCATGGTATTTGAAGCGTTGCATAATATGTCACATCCTGGTGTACGCTCTACCCAAACAATGATTACTTCACGTTTTGTTTGGCCAAGTATGAACAAGGACATACGTACATGGGCTCGTTCATGCCTATCTTGCCAGCGCTCTAAGATCCACCGACATATCAAGGCACCACTTGGAACCTACACTGCGCCAGACGCCAGATTCAGTCATATTCATGTAGACTTAGTCGGGCCATTGCCTTCGTCAAATGGATATTGTTACATGTTAACCTGTATTGATCGGTTTACAAGATGGGCCGATGCTTTCCCAATATCAGACATTACAGCAGAGACTGTCGCCAAGACACTTGTGCATGAGTGGATTTCCCGATTTGGCGCACCCTCGACCATCACCACGGACAGAGGTAGGCAGTTTGAATCGCAACTCTTCCAAGCACTCACTTCACTTATTGGGAGCTCTCGTACATGCACCACTGCGTATCACCCTGCGGCCAATGGTATTGTGGAAAGATTCCATCGTCAGCTCAAAGCAGCACTTCGAGCGCAATCTGATCACAGCAAATGGCAAGAGTTTTTGCCGATCGCACTTTTGGGCATACGCACAACGGTAAAAGAGGATCTTGGATGTACACCAGCAGAACTGGTGTATGGAACTACACTGAAGGTTCCAGGTCAGCTGGTGGCACCAACAACTCCAGACTCTTTCTCCAACCCAGGCGACTATGTTCATCGCCTTCGCAACTATATGATTGACATCAACCCTGCACGAACACGTTCTCAAACTACTACATCGCATGTTCCACCTGATTTGCAAGATTGCTCGCATGTATTTATCAGGTGTGATGCTGTCCGGCCGTCACTTCAACCGCAATATGATGGACCTTACAGAGTTGTTAGTAGGACGCCAAAGTTTTTCATTTTGGATGTGAAAGGGAAGAATGATTCCGTCAGCGTTGATCGTCTCAAGGTTGCTCATCTGCCATCTACTACAAGCATGGACAATTCATTTCTACATCATGCATCATTTTCATCGCTACCTACTCCTACTACCTCTACTCCACCGGTGCGGACAACCAGATCAGGTCGCCGCGTCCATTTTCCAGCTCGTTTTGCCCAGTTTTCCAATGGATGAAAGGACATCTTACATTATCATGGGACCAATGCTTTGTATCGATCAACTTAACTCTTGTTCGTTGATCTAGGAGGGGAGTACTGAAGTGGTTTTCTTTTCATCAAACACTGATTTCAACATGATCAGAGCTTGATCACTACTTTGTTTACATTGATCATGCAAAGACAGCTGATTTACAACTTAATTAATTATTTTGATGGAGCACTTCTCAGTTAGCCTATTCAACTCGATTCTTTTGTGCGCCTACTGGCCCAGTCATCTTTTATTCAAGATGTTCACACAACAGCCAGGAATTCTTTCATGTTCATTTTCTAAGCCATGGAATGCTCCTGTCTATTTCTAAGTGGATGTTTTTCTCACTTAGCAACTACTAGCCAGTCAGATTTAAGCTGAGAGCAACCTCAAGGTTAATTTTGACACTCCAACACACTCAGTAGAAAGTCTTCACCTAGTAAGGACATGTACAATTTCTGCTAGTCATCTTTTTTGCAACTCAACAAATAGCTCATACTCTGGATTTATTTTACATCATCAGGATTTCAAGTTCTTCATTTTCATCCTTTTGATTTCGACATATGTAAATATATATCCATCGCTTGTGTTATCCAAGTGGGAGCGTGCAATATCTCTAGGAGAACATCTCGTGTCACCCTATTCGCGACGCGTTTCGCTGAGGCCTCACGGGCGCGGTCGTTCTTCATCGCGACATCGTTCTTCTCCATCTGTTGTATATATATATATTTCGCATTTATCTTGTTCATGGACATCGCATTAAAGGATCCCGATGAATTTATAGTCATTTGATTTTCTACATCTTCGCCTTTGCATAAAGGAACCCAGTGCTGGTGAGTCAATCAGATATATTTATTTTAAGTAAGACCTCATTTCTTACACCTAATTATACCCATCTTCACGAATTACAAGATACGAATACTAGTCATGCTATAGTATAGTGCCCCGTTTTTAGCTCTAAATCTCACATTTTTTCCCATCGCGCTTAGCGCTCGTATTGTTTAGTTATATACATATCCCGGGTACCTATCCGGGTCAGGATTACAAAAAATGCTTAGAATGTCAATTTTCTTGGTTTGAATGTCAAAAATGATCGACTCGCACTCCGCACTCACATTATTCGATTTTAGTGAAATAGGCCTACGTATCGTCATGGCTATACTGCAATTAGAACAGGTCCCTTTCTATCAGGCTCGCACTTCACATTCATGTTCGCAGTAGTTATTAGTTAGATATACGAATCTTGCTCAGGATCAAAAACATTACTCAGAACGTTTTTTTTTTTTCAGGAAAAGTTTTTCAGGAAAATTTCAGCTTTCAGCTGACTGTTACAGGGGGCCGCGGAACGGTTTTCAAATCAAAGTCGGGGGGGGGGGGGCTGACCACGCAAAAAATCACAATCCTATGGTAATTTTTACGTTTTTGTACACGGTTTTGGAAAAAAAAAGTAACCAGCTACCCCCCCCCCCCCGCTTATAGCGGTCGATCGTGGAAAATATGGATGAAAAATCCCCCCCCCCCCAATATTGGCGAAAGCTGGATCCGCCCCTGCTATCATATTAACTTGTTCCATTCTAATTTCCTGTTTCCTTATGCCTCATTTCCTTCCCATTCCCGAGATAAATACCTGTTCTATTTTCCAATCTCTTATATATATATTTTTTTTTTAATCCCCATCATTTATTAGTATTTCGCGATTGTTCTTTCTCACTGTAGTATATAGGCCGACATCAGTCGCTTCCTTTTCCTCTTTCATTCCCTTTCTTCTTTCCATGTTCTTTCTTTTCCTTTTCTTGTCCATTTTCTTGTTTTCTTGTTTTCTTCTTCCTTTTGTTTACTTTTCCCTTTCTTTCTTTTCTCCATTTTTCTTCCAATTTCCCTTCCCCAATGCATGCGTTGAAATATGACGTGAAAAACATGAACACAATCATCGTACACCATAAAGATAATGTCGTACCCGCAAAAATATGTACGTGAATGTTTTGCTCAGCTAGCGAGCGTGGCCAATGGCGGTCGCAGTATAGTGCAATGTATCCCGTGGTTCAACCAATCTTGCATCTTGTCGCACGAGGAAATTTGTAGTCAAAATTTTCACAGAAACATCTCCAATACGTTTTCATGAATATACGTTTACATGAACGTCAAAACAAACTTAAGTAACATGTGAACTACAGGTTGGAGGGACAGCATAAGGGTAAGTAAGTCCACATATTTTTGTTTACAATGTTACCGTTGCCTGTACTGTGCTCCTCGCCGAACTCGCTGGGGGAGAAACTCGACGGATACCATGCTATAACAACGACTGGCGAGCGTACACACGGAGTTAGCAGACTACGCTCGCAGGGATATTTCGGGTTGGTAAAAGTGGAATGGCCAGCGATCGACGAACAGGGGGGAAAATCAGTCGTGGACGATAGTGGGCGCTATGTGAGTGCTCGTAAATTCAGCAAAATGCTGTTTAAATTCAGCGAGGAAAATGATTTCATTTCTCAGTGTTTATTTAAAGTTTTAATATTTCCAAGAAGAAATTCTGTCAATTTCTCATTGAACTATTATCAGCGATTGTTATTCAATGGAAAAGATCCATTCAAGTGGAATTTTTGTATCCTTTACCAACACTATCCACGAGCTTTAAATACTCTCTCGTTTGCATAATTATTATCCGCGCTGTGCATGAGACCATTGCCCTGGGAAGCGGGGGGAGGGCAAATTATTAATTTGGAAAACGAGAGTGTTTTTTTTTCAAAATGACTTTAATGTCGAAGTGAAACCATTGTTGTATTTTTTTGGAGGGGGGGGGGGTTAAGTGCTTGCAATATTTACATCAGCACCCCTAATCAAAAAATCTTTCACAGGGCCCTGCAGGAGACTCTCTTGTGAAAACAAGTAAAGAATTATCAAATTTCATACATAACTTTCTCATTTCACATCCTAATCTGATGACTTTTTTTAGTAATGGGCTTATGTAATTTTCCGTGTTTCTATTTATTCAAATACACATTGGAATCCACCTTTAAGGAAAATGGGCGCTAAATTAGACTGAATTAGTTATATTTTTTTGCAATTTAAGGCGACTTTCAAAGGCAATGGCATTTTTATTCTAGGATTAACAGTTACGCGAAACATTTATGAACAGCGCGAAAATGAAAAACGTGTTAGCTTCGAAACTTCACAGAAGCTGAGGGACGAATGGATGCGAAGCGCTGTGCGTTGCATGGGCCTAATAATGTTCGAAGTATGCGGGAACCGTTCAATGATGAGTCAACGTATTTTTAATTCTGCAAATCAAAAACCCCAAAATTGTATGTAAGATTCTTACCGAATCTCCACCCCAACTTGGAGGTCTGTACAAGTAATTCGAACTTGAGCATTGCAGTCAGGTCCATATTTACGAAAGTTGAATGACTAAGGCAAACAAATACTGAATAAAGAGGTGTTTTAAAATAATTCGAAGGCACTCCATTCAATTATGTTGTTTGCCAATCTTGAATTTGATGTAAAAGTCCTCAAATTGGCAAAAACGAATTGACCACCAATCTACACTTTTTTTGCACTATTGTGACCCCAAAAACTTTCAAAAAAGGGTCTGTTAACTGTCTGTAGTGCTACACTCTAAAAATCGAAGAACTAATTTAGCTCTAAAAAGCGTCTATAGTGACTGCACCTCGGAGTGCTGATTTTCCTGATTCAAATTTTCGTTTTTAGAGTGTATTTGACCTCAGGAATAACATAAGCCTACTAAAACTCCGCATAGGGGAAAGTGGTCATTTTTAAGCTCGGGAGGTAGGCATTCATTAAAAGTGAACATAACCAACTCTTCATCCACCCTTGATATCCTATTACGGTGCATATTCTAATGCCAAGGGGAGGGGTAAAGATAATGGTGAACTTAAGCTCTCCAGGGTACCTGCAAATCCAAGGTGTCCAAAAAGGCTGCCGCAGCCGAAAAATTCAGATTTCATCCATTGCCTATTTTGGTGTCTTTAATTTTGATTTTATTTAATCATTTTAAGGGTCAAGTATTAAAGATAATACAGTTCGCAAGAGTAGACAGCTGTCCGGTAATTCCGAAAAACCCAAGATGGCGTCAACAAAATATAAAATGGCTACAGTCAATGAAAAACCGACTGATTTCGGTCTTTAACTCATGATCTCAAATTATATAATACATTGAGACAGGTTACAAGGACAGTTTATCCAAAAATCCAAGATAACTACACAAAAAAGGAGTCTAAAATGGATGTCGTTACTTAAAACCAACAGAGTTTGTTTGATAATTGCTAAGGAAATATAATTTTGGTTTCAAATCCATGATTCAAAGGGTCAATAAATACATTGTGATAACCAAACGAGGACACTCAGTGGTCCAGTATGTCCAAAATACAAGATGGCTTCCAAAAAAGAACTTTAAAATTATTGCTAAATGTTACTTAAGGTGATCGATTAATTTTGTGAGAAGCTGATTCTCAAACTGAAATGAAACATGTATATGAGTGCTTGTATTTGTCCTCAAAAATCATGAAAAAGATCATAAAATAGAAATGAAAAACTCTAATTTAGACACAAATAGCATTTTTTAGCCTGACTTTGAGAACCGTCTGTAAGACGCATTCAGCTTATGCACAGTTTTCTCAAATTGAAAAAGTATGTTGGCTGTGTTGACTGCATTCTGCTGTGTGCATCTCCTATACAAACACACACTACTATTAGCTCCACTGCACATTCAGTGTAGCTTGTACACGCTGTATGTAGGTTATGCTGGTTTAAAATAATCAATATGATACTTTGAAACTTTTTGGATGGTATTTTTATACTATAAGCCTAATAGCCCATTTCCAAGGATCAAAATGAAAATTAATTAAAATACAATACCTGGGAGATATAATTTAGGCGCCACACTATGTTTGAGGGTGAAATACTTTGGGAATAGTAACAAAGGGATGCAGGTGTTCATATTGCCTAAAATCTCAAACACGGCTTTCAAAAATGGCGTGTTAAATTACTCCCGTCACCTCAAAATAATGTTTATAATTCATAAAATATCAACCCGGTTGTGAAAAAGAATGCGTCTCCACTACATGTAAATGACGTGTAGGTCACTTTCTGACCTCTCTAAGGACCGTCCCTCTCTCAAAGAACTTTTTGTACATTTTAGAGTTGATTTTTTTTTTCATTTCCTCTTTTTCAACATTTTTGTTTGAAAAGTTTTTACATCAAATATCATGCTAAAACATATTAAGTATTTAGATCTGTATTATCCTAGAATATTGCGTTGTAATTGTAGTAACGATTTCAATGACTTTCCATACCAATTATAATTCATAAAAACGAAGATAAGTAAGGTTGATGCTTTCTTCAGCTAAATCAATTAATTATCTTCAGTAAAAAGTTCATTTTCATTGTCCATTTGGCCAAAACTTGGACAAAGCTTCCCACATACAATCTTTCACATGTTGTCCATTTCTCTCGATGCACTTCGGAGCTCGATGGAGCAGTGCTGCCATGGCCCTGCGAAGTGTCTGCCTGTCTTCGTCTGGGGGTACCTGAAGTCAGAAGTGTACAGCACCCCACCAACAGATCTGGATGACTTGCAGCAGCGCATCGTCAGAGCCTCTCACGTCCCTGATCAGAGCAACATGTGGAAGATTGAAGGCAGGAAGCTTTGTCCAAGTTGTGGCCAAAACGACAATGAAAAGGAACTTTTCAGTGAAGATGATATATTGATTTACTGGTTCTCTTGGTTATTTTTCTTGATTAATAAACATTCACATAAACGCCCATTGTTTGTGTGAAAGCTTTTGTTTCAAGCAGGTAATCACCTAAATTGGCGCAAATGGGTTTTGACACTTTTTCAAAAAAAGACTGTTGTGCACTCAACCATAACAAAACACTGGAACAAATTTTACAAAGTGACAAAGAATTATTTACTCTATCCATACATGCTATAATTTTCTCTAAATCCCACATTATCTTTAAGCATTACTTAATTTAAAGAGTGTAACATTTTTTTCTGACTCGCACTGTAAATGGAAATAGTAACTGTGGCATAGATCTTCGCACGTTGATAGTTCACTTAACAGTAGCGTACGCAGGATATTTGAAAGGGGGGTTCGAGCTGAATTAAAATTTTACAAGGAAAAAAGGTTTTCACCCGATGGAAATTTGACAAGAAAAAAGGCAGGTTCACAAAAAAATAAAGTAATTTCGTAAAAGAGGAACAGTTTGAAAAAAAGGTTTCCAATTAATCTGAGGGGAGTTGAAATCGTGTACCCCCCCCCCCTGTACGCGCCTGGTTTTGTTGCTCGCTGGTGCAGTCGTTTTGGTAGGGGCAACGAAATTCAGCATAAAAACGGTAGTACTATGTCATCAGTCTTTATATTTTCATTGAGGTACAAACCACAATATTTCATGATTTTTTTAACCAATGCATTACCATTCAGAAAATAATATTTATCATTCTTTCTTGGAGTTCTCATTATCCATAAGAAATAGCAAATTTCAACAAACTAACAAAAAATCAACTGTACAATCTACTAAAACAGTTCGTTGAGACAGAGACGGTCCTTAGAGCAGTCACAAAATCTGAGCTCTACGTTCGTTGCCTTTTACTATCAAGACTCCCGCATCTTTTAAGCCCAAATTATCGACGCCCGGGGACGAAATTTACTTTAAATCTTAACCCTAAAAGGACTGGGCTATTTGAGATGTATTGAGGAAAGGGGGGGGGGGGCATCATGCCTCCCCCCTTCTGATCTCGGCCGCCGTTCGCACGATCGCGCCGAAATTTGGCACACACATTCTTTACCACACAAATTACAAGCTAGTATAAAAAATCTGATTTTTTTTTTTGTTTATTATGAATAAAACATGCAAATTTAATTATGAAAAACATTATTTGCATATTTAACACCAGATTTAACTTCAATTTTATTTTTTTTGCAGATGTCATCTTTGTAATGTAGTTCAAAGGTTTCTACAAAGAAAAATTGCGAAAGCCAATTTTTTTCCTTATGTATTTGTTTTTAGATTTTTTTTATGTTTTTCATTGTTTTTTCAGTGGAAATTAGTACAGACAATTTAACTACTAAATTAAACCCAACATTAATAAAGCAGACCAATTAGAATGAAAAATAATCACCCTTTTATGAATTTCATTTCCCATACACTTTCGGCATTTTCGGCATGACATTGCCTCGTTAAAAGTCACGTGACGTCACGATGCTTTACCTGTATGTCGCTAATTTGGTCTCAAAAGTTGCGCGAGACTACTGTTGTATTCAGAGATTGCATTAGCTACCTTTCTGTAATATATTCTTCCCCACCTCTATTGTGTTTGTGCACATACCTAGCATGATCATTTCTAAATATTAGAGATTCCAATCCTAGGCTGTGCCTGCTTGATTTGATATCCAGATATTCTGGGAGTCTGCCATTAAACTTCTCTGCAACTGGACCTATTTAGTTTATTTGCCTTTACTTTCAGTTACTATACATATACTGTATATTAGTTCAAGAACCCACGATACAACATCAATTCTGGCGACGAGGATGTCTTTTCATTAATTTCAAATGACTCTATAGTTTCTGATATTGTTCCTGATTTTACTCATTAATATGACGTCAACACCTCCGCCTTCTTTTTTCTGCAAAACCCTGGAAAACCGACGACTCCATGGAATTTATGGTTCCAGCAATTCGAGAATTATCTCATAGCCTCAGGAGGCAGCGAGTTTCTGCCAGATAGGAAGAAAGCGCTTCTGTTTACACTGTCTGGGAGCTGAAGGACAGCGAATCTTTTACTCACTTGACATTTCCTCACCATCAGAGCCACGCCCAGCTCATGGGGCTCAAGCAGCTACCAATGTATACTAGAAGGCATTGGCAGCCATAGAAGCGTACTTTGTTCCGCGAATCAACGTAGTCGCTGAGAGATATAGATTCGGACGACGTATACAGAGGCCAGACGAGACAGTTGCTCAGTATGTAGCAGCCTTGCAAGAACTTGTAAAACATTGTTCTTTTGCCAACTTGAAGGACGAGATGTTGCAAGACCAGGTGGTAGAAGGCTGTCACAATCCCCGTATTCGTGAGAGGCTACTGTAAGAATCGGACTTGAATCTTCAGAAAGTTCTTGATTTCAGTAGATGCATCGAAGATGCACAGCGAGACTCCAAAGCAATTACCAAGGGACATGAAAGTGACAGTGAGAAGGTGTATGAACTACACAGAAAGAAAACGAAGGAAGGTAGAGTGGAGGGTAGAGAAAGGAAGAAAACAGAGCAGAAAACACAAAAAAAACAGTTGCAGAAATTGTGGAAGTCCATCTCATGCAGCATTCGACGAGAGATGTAAGACAAGAGAGAGTAAATGCTACAGCTGCGGTAAGATTGGACATTGGGCTAAGGTTTGCCGGAAAAGCAGGAAAGTCCACAAAGTTCAAAATGGAGCTGATGAACTTGAAACGCCCAAGGTATTAACCGTGAACACTCACCCTACAAAGCTAACAAGGTGTGAAGTTGAGCTCGCTGGGAAAGCCAAGGTTCACATGACTATTGATACAGGCTTTAGTGTGTCAGTAATTCCGCTCAGCATCTACAAGAAACACTTTCTATTTGATGCTCTCAAGCCAGCAAACGTCAGCATTTCAGATTACTCTGAAGGAAACATTCCAGTAGTTGGAATCTTTGAGACACAGGTGAAGGTTGGAGCTAAGTCAATGATCGCCAAATTTTTCGTCGTACACAGAGGTTCAGCATTACTTGGCTTAGACATCTTCGACGAGTTGAAGCTTAAGATTGAAGGCAGCAAGCTCTGCGTCGAGATGGTCAGAAGTAATTCTCCTACACCAACGCCAGAGTCGACATCATCTACATCAAGCGACATTCCACATGGATTTCCTACTTTGTTTGCACCAGGTCTTGGATGTGCGCACAACTTCAAACATCGCATCAAAGTCAAAGCTAACCATCGGCCCGTTCAACAAATTTTACGCAGGTTACCTTTATCTGTAAAGGATCAGGTTTAACAAGAACTGAAGCGGTTGGAGAAGGAAGGCGTGATGGAGAAAATAGATTCAAGTGAATGGATCTCTCCCATTGTACTTGCCGCGAAGAAGTCGGGAAGCATCAGGCTTTGTGTTGATTTACGTGATGTAAATAAAGCCATTGCTGTTGATAGTTATCCGTTACCTGATATCGGTGAGCTATTTTCTGAGCTAGAATGATCCACAGTGTTTTCCAAGATAGATCTAGCGTCAGCGTATCATCAACTCGAATCGGATGAGGAAAGTCGCGATCTTACAAGGTTCATCACACACGATGGATTATATCGCTTCAAGAGAGTTTGTTTCGGATTAGCGTCAGCGCCATCCACATTTCAGAAGCTCATGAGTAGTAGCCTCGCAGGACTACCAGGAGTTCAATGCTACCTAGATGACATCATCGTGTATGGTAAGGACAGATCAGAACATGACAAACATTTGAACAATGTACTGAAGAAGTTGCAAGACGCAGGATTGCGTTTGAACCCTAGTAAATGTCAGTTTTACTTGTCAAAACTCAATTACCTAGGGCATTGTGTGAGTAGTAAGGGTCTACCACCTGATGATAGTCATGTCCAAGCTATTCTAGAGGCACCAGCGCCTACAGATGTTAGTAAGCTTAGGTCAGTGTTAGGAATGACAAACTACTACACTAAGTTTGTACCAAACTATGCCACTGTTGCAGAACGAATGAGACGTTTTCTTGTGTAAAGATGTACCTTTTGAGTGGGGGGGGGGGGGCGAGCAACAAGAGGCCTATGACAAATTCAAAAGTACAATTGCAAAGAGAATTGTTCTTGGGTTATTTAATCCGAATTTACATACTGTAGTTACCACTGATGCATCTGATTATGGGTTAGGGGCAGTACTTTCCCAAGTCAAAGAGGGACAGGAGATTCCGATAGCACTCGCTTCCAGGTCATTGTCACCTGCTGAGAGGAAATACTCAACAGGTGAAAAGAAGTTTAGCTTGTGTTTGGGCTTGTAACATGTGGTATACTTACATTTGGGGTAGACACTTTGTACTTAGAACAGAACATAAAGCACTGGTTACCATGTTGAGTAATAGAGGTACAGGTAGACAAACCATGCGTATAGCACGCTGGTCTGCTCAGTTGTTACAATTTGTAGGCCAAGTTTGTAGATTTTGCTCATTCAGCACATCAGGGCATTGTGAGAACCAAACAAGGTTGAGAGAAACATACTGGTTCCCACATATTGACAAAATCGTTGAAGAAACAATCAAAAGATGTGTCACTTGCCAAGAAAATGACAGATCAGATCGCACACACAGTGCACCATTGCAATCGGTAGCATTTCCTAATTCACCATGGGAAAAGATTTCAATTGACATAACTGGTCCTTTTGAGAATGCACCTCATGACCAAAGATATGCAATTGTATTAGTTGACTACCATAGCAAGTGGCCTGAGGTAGCGTTTTGTAGCAATGTAACAAGCAGATCTGTAATACAGGTTCTCAAAACATTGTTCAGTAGAGAGGGAATTCCAACCCATTTAGTATCAGACAATGGGCCGCAGTTTGTGTCACATGAGTTTGAAGAGTTCTTAGAAGAATATGGTATCACTCATGTAAGATCGTCGTTGTACTACCCTCGTGCAAACGGCGAGGTAGAACGGTTCAATAGGGTTTTGAAGTCTAGCATTCAAAATGCTATGATCGAAGGAAAAAGGTCGTTCAAAGAGACCATGTTAATCTTTTGTTGGCATATAGGTCTACGCCTCATCAAGTAACAGGTCTGTCTCCATCAGAGTTATTACATGGTAGGGAGATGAGAACCAAGTTAGATGTAAAGGGTAAAATGCCAGTTAAGACTGAAAGAAAGAAGAATGAAGTCAAACAAAGGGTAAAACAAAAACAAAGAAAGTCTGAAGAGTACACAGACGCTAAAAGAAAAGCTAGAGTGTCAGAATTCCAAGTAGGAAGTTTCGTTAGAGTAAGCAAGCAAAGACATGTAAAGAAAGGTACTCCAAAGTTTTGGGAGAAGATAAAAATAAAAAAAACAGAAAGGAAAAGCAACATTTGAATTGGATGATTATACAATTCGGAACGCTTTTCATCTGTTCCCATTTACAACAGAAATTCACACTTTTGTTGCTGAAAAAGAAGAGAGACAGGTCACAGAAAGAGACCTTGAAGATAGACATATTAGGGAAAGGGGTCTAGAAGAGAGAAGGAGAAGTAGTAAAGTAAGGACAGAACCAACATACCTTCAGGATTATGTGAGGTATTAAATAATAAATCTAGGAAAGATTTGATAACATCTTTTTGGTATATTATATTAGTTGATGTGAGAAATCAAATCTTGAATTAGTTTTACAATTTTGTTGCAAATCAAAGTAAAACTTTATAAAAGCAAAAGTGAAGTTTATTGTTGAAATATTTGATAATGTTATGCTCCATTTATAGTAAATATGGATGTCAAGACATATGTCACAAAATTCACATTTAAACTTTTCCTTTGACAGTGATCTCTTCATTTTACTGATGATTGATTAAAACTCATTTGTTTATACTTTGATCAATGTTTGTAAACAAACCGAAGTGTAATGACCTAGTAGTCGTTTCAAATTTCAAAAAGAAGGAGAATGTTGTATTCAGACATTGCATGGCAACCATTAATGGTATAAATTCAGGAGCTACCTTTCTGTAATACATTGTTCACCACCTATTATTAGAGATTCCAATCCTAGGCTGTGCCTGCTTGATTTGGTATCAAGATATTCTGGGAGTCTACCATTTAACTTCTCTGCAACTGGACCTATTTAGTTTCTCTGCCTTTACTTTCAGTTACTGTACATATATATTAGTTCAAGAACCCACGATACAATAACTACAAAGAAAAAAGTCCTAAAAATTTTGCGGCGCTATTTTCTTTTGTCTTGGAAATATCACGCGAAGCGTCGAAGGGGCCATCATGCCCCCAGTCCTTTTAGGGTTAAGTTAAATAGGTGCGCAGACTTGGGGCCCACCTTCATATGATAATTTTTTAGCTTTGCTGGTCTAAATGAATTTATTTTATGCTGCTTATGATCTCAAAAGGTTTCCCAACAAAGTTCATAAAAAAACTGTAAAAAACAAAAGATCGAAAAAACAAAGAAATACATAAGGAATTGCCAAAAAAAATATAATACAGAAAAAAGTGATCCGATCGAATTTTGCTGAGAACACCATAAATGGTTTCTACGCTACGAAATTAGAAAATTTCAAGTATTAAAGTGGGGCGTCGTGGTCTAGTGGTAGCGACTCTTGTCTTTCAATCGGAGGGACGTGGGTTCGAATCCAAGCCATGGCGTGTTTTCCTTCAGCAAGAAATTTACCCACATTGTGCTGCACTTGACCCAGGTGGGGTGAATGGGTACCCGGTAGGATTTATTATTTGAATGCTTTAGCGTATTGATTACGCATATTAAATAGCAAATTGCATGAAATAGAATACTGTACATTTTTGTACATTATGTCTCAGACAACCTGCTTGCCAATTTTCGGCGAGATCGCGCCATCGACGGCCACATGATCTTCCAAAATACACCGGCCTTGATGGGGTTAAAATAAACTACCTAAGACACTTTTTTCCGAGCATACATTCTAAAAATATGGACCCGTCTATAAAATGTTAGACTATTCTTATTTTTATACATTCTAACTCTTTGCAGGACATTTTATTCCCCATGAATAAAAACAAATGGGCAGCGCCTGAGCACAGCAATGCAGCGCATCCAAAAAAATGTCCCTTTGTTATACGGCTGAATTATTTCAAAAAGTGAAAAATATTTATAATTAAATGTAATGTATTAGGAAGCTCATCTCATGTCCTAGCTTTTACAAAATTGTCATTGGTTTCGCTTCAGTGGTTTGAATACACAGTGTATTATGTAACGGTGGTGCTTTTAGTCCATTCCAAGTTGCCATACATGCAGCACTGCTACCACTGATGTATGTTCTGCACTAACAAGCATATTAACCCCCTTTAATCATTCCGAAATTGACAGGGAATTCACTGAGCTGACAGGAAATCTCCATGATCTAACCAGGCTAATCAAATTCCAACTTTGCATGTCCAAAAAGGCAACAACAGTACCTAGTAAAGTCAATATAGGGTTTGACCTACCACTAATTGCAACACGGGATATTCCACTGCAATGCTTTCCAGGAAGATCCCCTAAACAACATATTAAAGTCCCAATAAATCCAAGCAGTGGAAATTTTTGAAATATGCATATTATGCAAATTAGCCATAAATAGTTAGAAGATAAGGAAAATAGTCCAAAGATTACAAATTAAGTGTCCGGAACAATTTAATTTGAGCGATAATTCATGATAAGTAAATGTATCCAATGTTTTTAATCAAAAGTGCAAACAAATCTACCTCATTTGCATAATATGAAAATAAGCATCCTTATATGGAAAAAATGTCAAGATATTATGATTTTTCTCACACTGACTGCTGGAAAATGTCATTAATGTTGAAATTGACATGCTGCTGTCACTAATGACATTGAATACATTTATATTAAGCTTAGTTTCTGTAGTGTAATTTGCATATTATGCAAATAAGTACCTAACATGTTATAAATATTCACTGGTGATACATGCCTCAAAATTTGCAAGTAGATTATCTATTTAAATTGGAATATGGCAATGCCTTACAGGAAGGTTTTCTAAACACCATATTAAAAGTCCTAACATAATATACAAGTATAGGAAAATCACAAAATTATAGTAAGTTGCCAATAAGGAAAATACTCCAAATATTGGTAATCAAGTGCAGAAAACAATATAAATTGAACGGAAGCTCGTTATAAGTTTAACAAATTTATTTAATTTTTAGATTAAAAATTGTGACTTAAAGTACCTCATTTGCATATAAATGAGCATCCTTATACGGAAAAATCCAGAAATTTAGATTTTCCTCACACAAACAGTTATGAAAACATTTCAGTCTACTTCAATATGATGTGATCACTAAGAACTACTAATACATTCATAATCCGCTTTGTTTGAAATTTAATTGACATATCATGCTATAAGTATTCGACCTGTTATACATGTGAATATTCAAGGGAACACGTGATACTTCCCTCTAAAATTCCATGTAGATTATGTGTAACCGTCACCATGATTATCATCCCTACACTTCTTGCTTGGTTGATATTGACTTTTTTCATGAGCAGTTACTCCACTCATATTGTGCAATGATAAGTCAGTTCTACATGGGTCCCACTACTTGAATGCTTCATTATTTCCATCCAAGTCTTGCTCTCTTCTTGACTTGGTAGGGTCTTTGCGTTTCTTGCTAGACCACGCTAGCAAGCTCGTGGATTGTCAAGTGATCAGCACAAGATGTCACACCCAGTACAAACAACAGCCCGTTAGCTTCGAATATTTGGTCCTTGTAGCACAGTGAACTTGCCTTGGTGGTGAATATGAGTACTTGCTTGGATCACGAGATCTCTGGGCATGGTTAATAAGAGTACCAATGAGCATTTGCCCATACGAGCGACGTGAAAGCCATTCATAAAGTCATGATAAATGTATATAATCATCTTTCTCAGATACATGAATCGTGATTAGATGTTCTTGCTTATTCCAGTTGCAGTTTCAGGATGAAGCATCCATTTTCTGTTCTTTCCTCTTTGATAAATCTCCTACTGATGGCAACTATCTCCAAATATTGTAGCTATAGTTTCTATAACGCAAATCGAATGCAAATAATATAATTAAAATTTCTTGATATTTATGGCAAACAGAAATTCCTCAGTGAGACAAAGAACAAACAAGTAGAATTTTACAGATGAAGGACTAAGCTAGATTATTGCCTCTCCAACAAGAGGACACAACATAACGGAACACCCTTAAACATCACCATCAAATACCATATATATTAATTACACAGTATGCACCCATTCGAGGATTTATTTGCCACAATATGTTACTCATGGGTATACTTTGACGGTATACAGAGGAATAAACCTTACAGTAATTATGATACGACTAAGGATGTTCTTGTAGAGGAATGCTGACTTCAATAGTGTTATGCAGATGTACTTTGGACGATCATACAACTCTCTCTATTGAAATCCGACAAGTCGAGCATAGGAGATTGAATGCCAATCAATCAGAGGACTTTGACAAAAACCAAACCGTTACCCATGTCTCCTTCCAACACTAGTTGCCTCAATGAGACAATGGACATAAGTTGTGTCGGAGAAAGACAAGTTTTAGAAGAATGCTAGGAAGGCTTGCACATGTAAGAGCTCCAAAAGCATCAGTAAGGTAAAGCTCAGAATTGCTACAATGCATTAAACAGTTAAAGATATAGGGTTTGTAGACAAGCCTATAATACATGTACATAATTTGTTGACCGGATTGACAATGACCCAGACTGTAAGCATGTTGAGAGCCCTTAATATCATGCGCCATGACTACATTGGAATAGCATTATTAAAGGAAGGCAAAAGATGTTTTTGTCTTAGTATTTACCACTGATCATGATGATGATAATGGCGGTGCTCTACAGGTCCTGGGACCCAGTCCTGACCCAGATATGGCCAGATAACATATTGTTTAGTCAAGCAGGTGTAGCCAGACTACTGAAGAAATTGTCAAAGAGAACAACCTGCATGAAGCTACTAGGCCAGATGGAATATCTGCTACACTTCTTTATGAGACTACTCATCAGATCTTACCTGCCATAAGTTTGCTTTTCCTGGCCTCCCTCTTTATACGGTGAAATTTCAGGAAAGTCTTTGTCGTTCCCATCCATACAAGAAATGGTTGTCAACTCTTAAAAACTACACACCAATTCAAAAACTGTGCTTTGTTCTTGCCAATCCAATCATCTTGTCAGACTAACAACACGGCTTTAGAGAGCGCCGAACGTATTTCCAAGTATTTTTCCTTCAATATAAATTATATTAGGATAAATTTGCATGCTTAGTGATAGAAGCATATTGATTTGAACAACTGAAATGTTTTCACTGCAGTCAATGTGAGAAAGAATCATAATTTCTTGACATTTATCACTTATTTGCATAATACGCAAATGAGACAGATTTGCTACCTCTTTTTAAATAAAAAAACATTGAACTTATTTATTTATCATGAACTTTTGTTCAAATTATTTGCTTAGGACATTTGATTAGTAATCTTTGGATCATTTTCCTTATTTTCTATTTTTAATGGCTAATTTGCATAATATGCAAATTAATGTTAATGAATAGGCATGAATTCTCATGCTTAGTGACAGTAGCATATATTAATGTCAACATTAATGACATGTTTTCAAGTAGTCCTTATGAAAAAGGTCACAATATATTGACATTTTTCCATATAAGGATGCTTAATTGCATAATATGCAAATGAGGTAGAATTTTCTGCTCTTTTTAAATAAAAACATTGAATTCGGTTATTTATTATGAATTTTCATTCAAAGTTAATTGTTTTGGATACTAAACACTAATCTTTTGATCATTTTCCTTATTTTCTATTTTCAATGGCTAATTTGCATAATATGCAAATTTCATAAATTTCCACTGCTTGGATTTTTAAGGTACTTTTAGTTGGTTGTTTAGGTGACCTTGTTACACCCATAAATGAAATAAAACTTTACCCACAAATCTAATAATGCACTTTACCCACAAATGTAATAATTTTTCATCGTCCACAAATGTAATAATGACTTTACTCACAAATGTTATAAAATTTGAAGGGATTTTGGCGAATCTGTTCTAAACTTAAACCCTATAGTAATGCGTTCATATAGCGCAAAGTCACAGGTTTATTTCTCCAGACCCGGTTATGTCAAACATTTAAACAATCTTCCGAAAATAGATCACAAAATTAATTCTTCTTAATGTTGAATAAAATAGAACTATAGCGTAGTCTTTCCTCCACACCCAGATATTCTAAATCGTATTAATATTAAATAACATTGTAGTTGTTGTTATCCTAGGTTTTAAGGCGCGTACCATTCAGATATAAATATTTACATGGAAATATACCGTAGGGTTTCCTCCAGACCCAGTTACAAAAAAATCATTACAAAAAAAAAAAAAGACCCCGCAATCTTTTCAACATTGAATAGCATGGAAATATGGTGTAGTCTTTGTTCCTGACCCAGTTATATTATAATAGCAAACCATTAAAAACAAACAAACAATATTAACAGAGACCCCACAATCTCATTAATGTTGAATAACTTGAAAATATAGCGCAGTCTTTCCTCAGTTATTTCAAAATAACAAATCATAAAACTGGTAGATAATAATAGAACAAAGACTCCACAATGTTATTGATGTTGAATCAACCAGATATTTCAAATAACAAATCAAAAAAATACAAAACTAAATATTAAAAAAGAAACAATGATCCCGCAATATTATTGACGTTGAAAAACCTTGTTGTTTTTGTTGTTTTAGCTTAAACGGCGCGTATCATTCAGTAGTGAATATTTGCGCCAAAATAACATGGAAATGTAATGTAGTCTCTCCTCCAGACCAACTTATTTCCAAATTACAAATCATTTAAAAACAATTTAAAACAGACCCCACTATCTTATTAATGCTGAATAACTTCTTATTCTTCTTCTTTCCTTGGTTGGCAACCAGTCAGGATTGACTATTTTTGCCACAGCTTTTTTTCATTTTCAACAGCTTGTTATTCTTTTATTTTTCTTTTCTTTTCTTCTGTTTTCTTTTCTTTTCTTGTTATTTTTTTTTCTTTTTTCTTTTTTCCTCTTATTTATTTATTTTTTTTCTCTCTTTTTTTCCTATTCTTTTTCTTTTCTTTTCTCTTTTTTCTTTTTATTTCTTTTTTTTTCGTTTCTTTTCTTTTGTTCTCTTTTTTTTTTTCTTGTTTCATTTTTCCTGCATTTTTTTATCTTTTCTTCTTCTTCTTTTCTTTTTTTTCTATATAGACATATTGTATTTTTGTCCTTTTGAAATAATAATTTTCCTTTTTTTCTTTTTTTGTATGCGTTCTGTTTCTTGCAGCACGTTTTTTTTTTCTTCTGCTACAGTAAGCTACAATAGAGAAAACAAAAGTAAACTGGATTTGTGGCCTGATAAAACTTCAGGTTTCGGGACACCGAAAACTAAAGTATGGGATGAAAGTGCAAAAAACAAAAACAAACAAACAAACAAACTTGAAAACAAAACCAAACAAACCAACAAATAAACAACAAAACTTCTCTTTTCATTCTTAACTCCTTTCTGTCCCCCCTGACGAATCACCAAATTAAAGAACTTGGATAATTAGCAAAGGTAAGGAAGGGGAAAAAGAATAAGGAAAAAAAGAGAGAAAAACAGGATCCACGACGATCGCTGATCTGTTGTCGATGTAGGAAAATTACATATAATTAAAATATATAGGACCATAGGAAAGTGAGTAAAAATCGACCATGTGTCTGCATCTTCTTCTGCTTTGTGTCTCCCTTTCATAGATTTAACGCTTGTAGAAAAAAATGATTAATAATAATAATGAATAAATAAATAATAAAAAATACAAAATTAGGGGGCGGAGAAAAATTCAGACTTTATATAATCGTTTCGTTCTGAGAACGAAACAGACCAATGCAGATTGGGTTTCTACCTTAGTACTCTTTAAGAGATCCATTATTTTTTGGGGGGTTGATAGATTTGTTTCTGTAAGTAGCATGGCTCTCTCTATTATATATTTGGGACACTCGATTAAAAAATGCTCAACTGTTTCTAATTTCTTGGGCCTACATGTATCACAAAGTCCCGTGGGGTGTATATCAAGTCTTTTTAAATCGTAGTTCAATCCTATTACACCAAAACGGAGTCTGTGGATATCTACAAAAAAGGGAGAATTAACAGTGGGATGGAATAGTTTGAGTAGGCGGTGGGATTCATTCTATCTTTTTTGCCATTCTAGAGTGTATCTTTTGAAAATGAGATGTTTTATTTCTGTTAAAGATAATTTGTTGTTGACTTCATTTTTTTCTGCAATGCATTTTTTGCTTTCGTGTCCGCCATCTCGTTTCCAATATTACCGCAGTGGCTGGGGATCCATTCAAAGTTTATGTCTATGCCTAAAAATATTAAATTTGTTAGTAGGGTAAGAATTTCTGAGACAAAAGTTTTTTTTTTTTGTTCTGATATTGCTACTAGGGAGCTTAATGAGTCATTAAAGATTACTACTCCTACGTATACATCAAGAGTTTCTAACCACCTGAGGGCTAAGATGATTGCTGCTAATTCAGCTCTATATGATGAAGTATAATCAGTGAGGCGTTTAGACTGGGAGTAATGGAAAGCTGGAACGTGAAATGAGGCAGCACATGCTCCAGTGACGGGTTCTTCATGTTCTTTGGATCCATCTGTGTAAATATGGAGTTGATTTGACCATTTTGAATTTATAAGATCGAGGCTCTTTTGTTTTTGATATAAAGGATGGTCATGTTTATTTAATTCCTTGTTCAGTTCTATTGAAACCTTCGGGTGTTGAAAAAGCCATGGAGGAAAAGCGTATCTATAATATGATTCTACAGAGTAGTTTATTTTCTCTGCTCTGATTCCAAAAGGTTTATTATTTTTTTGAGTTTTGGATAAATCGAATTGCCAGCACGGTTTTATATTAAGCAAAATTGGATGGTCTTCGTGTGTTTCAATCTTTGCTCTGAACGTATCTGTGAGTGCTTTTCTTCTCAGGTCGAGGGGCATTTCCCCGAGTTCAGCCTGCAGGGCTTCTAGTGAGGTAAAAGGGAGCCCTCCAACGCAAATCCCTAATGCTTGATATTGAACTGCATCTAATTTTGCTTTCATTGTTTGGGATGCACTATCATTAGCCTCGCATCCATAATCCATTAGCGATCTTATTATTGCCCTATAAACAATGAGGAGGGATTTGGAGGAGCTTCCAAATGGAGTTCCAGTAAGGCTTCTGAGAATGTTAAGTTTCCTTTTACACCTTGTCACTATATCCTCGATATGGGCATGCCATGTAAGTCGGTGATCAAAAGTGACACCTAAAAACTTTTAACAGAGTTGAAAGTTAGACGATTTTCTCCTAGTTTTATCTCAGGGCAATTATGTTTTTGGGCTTTTGTAAATAAAACCAGAGCGGTTTTATCAGAGGAAAGATGGAAACCCCATTTATTAAACCATACGTGTAATTTGTTAAGATATTCTTGAATTTTTTTTGAGGTTACATCTAATTGATTACCGGACATCTAAACTGCTATATCATCTGCATAAATGGATGTGGTGACTGGATTGATGATAGGGAATTATAGCGTAGGAAATATAGCGTAGTCTTTCCTCCAGACCCACTTATAAAAAAATCATTAAAAACAAAAAACAACCCCAAAAGACCCTGCAATCTCATCGACGTTGAACAACTTGAAAATGTCGCGTAGTCTTTCCTCCAGACCCACATATTTCAAAATTACAAATCATTTTTTTTACTTAGAAAAATAGTAACAAAGATCCCACTATCTTATTAATGCTGAATAACATGGAGATATGGCGTGGTCTTTCCTCCAGACCCAATTATTTTTTCAAAAAAAATAAAAACAAACAGAACAACAGAATCTAAGACCCAACAATTCTTCAAACTAAGAACCTAGTAATAGATTAAAGGTTTAGAGAGTTTTCTTTATTCCAGACCTTGTCATTTTCAAAATGAAGGTAAATGAAATCTTCATAACTAAGACTCAATCATATTCCTGTGCCTGTTCAACATGAATAATACGATCGGGGGAGCATTTCATCAACATTTATGTCCGACAAGTTGTCAGATCTGACAAGTTTCCTTGATGTTGATTGGTTAAGAAGCAGTGCTACCATGGTAAGTGTCGGATAAAGCGTCTGACAACTCCTTTCATGAAATGCTCCCGGGCTCTTAGTTTGGAATTTTTTTATTTTTTTTTTGAAAAATTGAAACCCTACATGCTGAATAACATGAAAATATAGCATAGTCTTTCCTCCAAACCCAGTTATTTCAATATGATAAATAACAATTCATCAACATTTATGTCCAACAAATTGTCAGATCTGACAAGTTTTCTTGATGTTGATTGGTTAAGAAGCAGTGCTACCACGGTAAGTGTTGGATAAAACGTCTGACAACTCCTTTCATGAAATGCTCCCGGGCTCTTAGTTTTGAATTTTTTTTTGGGGGGGGGAATTGAAACCCTACATGCTGAATAACATGAAAATATAGCATAGTCTTTCCTCCAAACCCAGTTATTTTAATATGACAAATAACAATCAAAAAACATTATTAAGATCCCAGAATGTTATTAATGATGAATAAAATGGAAATATAGCGTAGTCTATCAGCCAGACCCAGCTATTTTTTTCCAAAATAAAGCTAATAGTAATAATTAAAAAAACTCCAAGTCTAAGACCAATAAATCATTCAATCCAAGAACCTGTAATAAAACAGAGGTTCAAAGCGTTGTCTTTATTCCAGACCTAGTCATTCTACAAATTACGAAAAAATCTTCTAAAGTAGGACTCTATTATATTCTTGTTATTATGGAATAACACGAGTTTTAAAGCGTATTCTTTCCTCCAGACCCGGTTACTTAAAGAAATGAATAAAAAACTTCAAATCTTAGACCAATCTTCAAAATTTACACCCAATACAAAATATAAGTTTAGAGCGTTGTCTTTACCCCACATCAACTTTTTCGAAATACAAACTAAGACTTCTACAAAACATTGTAATAATGCATGGGTAAGCCAATATCCTTTCTATCCTTTTCCCAGATTTGGTTATTATTTTTAAAAAATAAAATGGTTTTTTTTATATTCTAAAACGAATACCCAATTATCTAATTCCTGTGGAATGACATGAAGATCGATTGTAGACTTTCCTCCAGACACGATTATTTCAAGAATAAAAAGCAATAAAACCCACCCCCCAAAAAACGAATCTAAGCACCAACAATCCTCCAAACTATAAAGGCCATGTAGAAAAGCAAATGTTTAGAACGTTGTCTTTATTCCAGACTCAGTCATTTAAAAAAATAGTGTAAACAATCTCAAAAACTTAAGACCCTGTCATATTCTTATTCATACATGTATGGCATAACTCGAGTATCAAGCTTAGTCATTCGTATAGACCCGGTTATTTAAAAAATAAAAACAATTTAAAAAAACTTCAAAGCTAAGACCAGTCTTAAAACAATTAAACCCAGCTAAAATACAAGAGATTTAGATCGTTGTCTTTACCCCGCACCCAGTTCTTTTAAAAATACAAATTAAGCGGAACATTAATCTTAAAACTTAGACCCCAGCATCTTCCAAACTATACGGGAAACTATAAAACCCCGTGATAACGCATACTTAGTTTTACCAGACCAGTTTATAAAAAAACATGCAGAACAACAAAACAAACATTTAGAATTAAAACCGTCTTACAGCCTAAGATCATGTAATAAAGAATGCACTTATTAAAATCATATTTTTTTCTTCCAGACAAAGAAACTTCTAATTAAAAAAAAATCTTCAAAACTAAGAGCCCGGAAGCATTTTATGAAAGGAGTTGTCAGACGTTTTATCCGACACATACCATGGTAGCATTGCTTCTTAACCAATCAACATCAAGGAAAGTTGTCAGATCTGACAACTTTTCGGATATAAATGTTGATGAAATGCTCCCCAGATCGTCTTATTCATGTAGAATGGGCACAAGAATATGATTGAGTCTTAGTTATGAAGATTTCATTTATCTTAATTTTGAAATGACAAGATCTGGAATAAAGAAAACTCTTTAAACATTTAAATATATTACTGGTTTCTTAGTTTGAAGGATTGTTGGGTTTGAAGCAAAAACTACACCATATTTCTATGATATTCAATGTTGATAAAATTCCAGGGTCTTTTGGGATTGTTGTTTTGTTTTTAATGATTTTTATAACAGGGTCTGGAGGGAAGACTACGCTATAATTCCATGTTATTCGGCATTAATAAGATAGTGGGGTCAGTTACTTTTGTTTTTACTTTTTCTTAAAATGATTTGTAATTTTGTGGGTCTAGAGGAAAGACTAAATTATTTCCATGTTTTTTGGGGGCGCAAATATTCACTACTGAATGATATGCGCCGTATAAACAACAACAACAACGTTATTCAACATCAATAAGATTGTGGGGTCATTGTTTCTTTTTTGATATTTTGTTTTGTATTTTATGATTTGTTACTTGAAATATCTGGGTCTGGAGGAAAGACTGCGTTTATTTTCATGTTATTCAACATCTGTGACATGGTTGGGTCATTGCTTTATTATTATCTATCTTTTTTTATGATTTGTTATTTTGAAATAACTGGGTCTTGAGGAAAGACTACGCAATATTTTCAAGTTGCCAACTCAACACAAGACAGAAGACAGAAGAAGAAGAATTTATTCAACATCAATGAGATTGTGGGTCTTTGTTAATATTGTTTTTTTTTATTTTTTTATATGATTCGCTATTTTGAAATAACTGGGTCTGGAGGAAAGACTACACCATATTTCCATGCTATTCAATGTTGAAAAGATTGCGGGGTCTTTTTTTTTTGTTTTGTTTTTTAATGATTTTTAGAACTGGGTCTGGATGAAAGACTATGCTATATTTCCATGTTAATATATCTGAATGGTACGCGCCTTAAAACCCACATAACAACAACAATGTTATTTAACATTAATAAGATTTAAAATATCTGGGTGTGGAGGAAAGACTACGCTATACTTCTATTTTATTCAACATTAAGAAGAATTTATTTTGTGATCTTTGTTTGGCAGTCAGACTGCAGGTCCCAAGAAAGTGGCTTCTTTCATCCAAGTGATATTCATGACTTGAGATGTTTTGCATATTTAATGAGCTTGATGCGGACCAAAACACCTCTTTTCATTCGGTCATTGCTGCTCTAATTGTGCATTGAATTTCATGAATTTGGTACCATTGTAAAGAAGAAGAATCATTCTTTTAGGTCATGTGTTTGGATTTATTCAAAGATTTTGTAATATAGGTTAAAATTTTGATCTAAAATATGCTACAAAATAAATATTTTCACCTGACAAAAGCTGCTATTTTCACACTTTATTTTTGTTTGAGCCCAAATGATTTTTATATCATGATAAAGCTGAATACGTATGCTTTGAAATGATATAGGTTTCAAAATAAGAATTGGTTTAATCGGGTCAAGGTCACACTTTTCATTTGCCAAGTACATAAAGCAGTTTGAAAACAAGAATACTGCACTCTGATTGGTCAAAGAGACCACACAATGGCAAATTCCAACGGTCCCAGTGCCTGGGTTCGTGGGAAGGTCACACTTCCCATGTGGTAATCTCCTTAAATACCCCGCGCCTGTAGTTCTGTGAACCTTATCCAAAATTATTTAAAAGGTGCCGCATATCAAGAGTGGCATTGTGAGAAAGTACAGAAATTCAGCTTTATGGTGATAGAGATATCATTGAGGCTCAAAATAAAAAGTTTTGCACAATTTGCAAAAGAAAACGGGGGAAGAAAATTCAGTTTTGAGGCACATTTTCGGGCAAGAAATGTACCTATTTTACAAAATATTGTATACAAAATAAATGACCAATATGAAAGAGTAACTTTTACTCTATCTGATGGTGCAATAATATTTCATTTAACTTGAGGTTAAAACAGGTAAATTCTTAGAGAAAGAAAATCTCACGAATCACGAGATTTTGCAAGGAGGAGGATTCAGCCACGAGATGATTTGGATGAATTTGGCCTTTTTGCTCATTAGCATAGGGACCTGCGGTCTGACTGTTGGACGATTGTTTAAATGTTTGACATAACCGGGTCTGGAGAAAAAAGACTGTGACCTTGCGCTATATGAACGCATTACTGTAGGGTTTTAGTTTAGAACAGATTCGCAAAAAATCCCTTAAAATATTATTACATTTGTGGGCGATCAAAAATTATTACATTTGTGGGTAAAGTGCATTATCACATTTGTGGGTGAAATTGTTACATTTGTGGGTAAAGTGTTATTACATTTTGGGGCGTTATTACATTTGTGTGCGTTTATTACATATGTGGGTGTAACAGACTTTCTTTGAAAGCATTTCAGTGGAATATCCCGTGTTGCAATTAGTGGTGGGTCAAACCCTATATTGACTTTACTATTGTCGGACGTTTCATCTGATATAAAGCATGGCCCTGGGGTGCTTGGGTGCTTCAACACTCCTAAGATTTTCCTGAAGGTGATGCGTGTATAGGCAGCACCCTCAGGTATTCCGATATAAAAAAGGAGAAATGTAAGCAAAATAACCCGGCTTAATTTATTTTTTTATTTATTTTTTTTGTCAAGTGCAATTCAGCGTCCCTTCTAAAATTGTTCCCAGTGCCCTGATTATAGTCGTAAATGATATTTACATTTTCAAAATTATTCATGATTGACCAAAATGCTATTCAATTTATGTTTGGAAAAAAAAATAAAAAGGTATACTATAAGGATATAAAATTGTCATTTTTGCCTGCTTCGCCTGGAAAGTTTGTGCTGGCGCCATTTTTTTTTTAATTACCCCCCCCCCCCATCCGAAACATATGGGTCGATGCCCCTTATGTCGACAATATTATGTACATGCACACTTTACCACACCCCCAAGTATGTAAATAAAACATCTATTTAAAATGTCAATATAAATCAAGTGTACACGTACTGTTAAATCTGCAGACTGAGCACAGTTAACTGCCCCCACCCCCCCCCCCCCAATAATTAGGCAGAATAAGACATAATTATAGTGACAACCCTGCCTGTTAGCAGAAAATATTATTTCAGTAGCAGTATAAGGCACAGACAGCTCGATACTAGCTTCATTGCCAGTATCTTGTTCAAGCGACTGTATTTTTTAGATTGAATATTTATTAAAAATATAGCAACATAATCAACAAAAATACAAATAAATCATGAGAATTACGGTCAAACGTAGTAAATGAACATATCAACAGTATAGATAGAGATTGTTCCAAAACAGAACCTCCACCTACAAAAATGAGTATAGATTACCTTTCTTAATTATAGCGATGCAATGTTTTATATAGGCCTATTAAATTTTTTTGTTACTCACCGTGAGGTTTAAAACAAACAAATTCAGGAATCTTATTTTGAAGTTTTCAGAGTTAAATATAATATTGTAACTATAGAAAAATGTATGAAATAGGGTAATCTTCGCTCGGGACTGTTTTTTTATTCTGCACTGAAATCCGACCTACGTGCAAACACAGTACGATCCGACCCTTCTGGGGGACTAGCAAGATGGCGGCGCGGCGGTGCACTAAAGCAAAAAGCTGGGCCATTGAATTGGCGACAATTCGATGCGTGCCTTCCTTTTATTTCCGTGGCGCAACGCAGCGGCAAGAATCGCGATATATAGCGACTGGTAAATTTGTCTGTAAGGATAATGACGATGATGACGTCATCCATGATGGCAACATACGATGACCAACGAAAGGATCGAGGATGACTATGTTTTGATCATCTTTTGAAAGGAATTAGCTGTAACTGCGGTCTAAGGTACAATATTTCTGAATTTCATTTATTTTCTCGTAACTTTGGATGTAATTTCTTTATTATAGTGTGACATTTTATGTAAAAAAAAACGATCCGAAAATCGGGTTTCCGCCTAATGTTAGATCTAACGTTACTGCTAATCACTAGCGTACCTACGGGGGGGGCAGGGGGGGCACTCTGACGAGTCAAAACCCATGCAAAAACGTATCTTTGCCCCCCTGACGGGCTTGAAAAACCTTTTTTGCCCCCCCCCCCCCTGACGAGCTTTAAGACCTTCAATGTCCCCCTGACGAGCTTGAAGACCTTTTTTTTTTTTTTTTTTTTTTTTTTTTTTGCTTGTCAATTTTTTTTGGGTACGAAAGTTACATGTGTGATCGAAGACCTTTTTTTTTTTTTTTTTTTTTGCTTGTCAAATTTTTTGGCGGACGGTTTTGCCCCCCCTGTCGAAAATCCTAGGTACGCCACTGCTGCTAATACGTTGTCTTTACGTACGGGCAACGACTCGTCGGTCTATGTATTGATGAGTGGAGCCAAGGCAGTTCAGCGGAACAACCAAATACAGAGACTGAAGCTTTTGGTCTAGTACTTATCAAGCATTCATATTTTCTTTCATCAATCTCCCATCAATCGTCAAAAAATAATTTTGATGATTCTTACCCTTCTGCACACATGCTCAAGTTAATAATTTTATGAGCACTGATAAATCGGGGAAATGTCGCTTCTCAAGATACTGGATGGTAAATGGGGGTTATCATGCTGAAGACAATGCAGAAATACAGCAGCGCTGCAAACTTGGAATGGGCTGAAATGTACCACTGTTACGAAACAGGGTGTGTATTCAAAATCACTGAAGCGAGACCAATGAAATTTTCATAGAAGTTGGTAATGAAATAAAATTTATACTCTTGTGCATTTGATTGAGAAAACAACCACATTTTGGAAAATATTTAGCCCTAAGTCAGAGGGACGTGTTTTTTGGAGAGGGACTCGCTGTATATTTGAGAGTCGCCTCCCCGCCCTTTATGTTCAATATTATGGATTGATTTTGTTTTTTAAGCATACCTGTTGCTTCAACTCTCTCTCCCTTCATCACTTCGTCTTGGGTTACGGGTGTATATTTTGACCACTTCGACAAATTTCGCAATTCTTTCTGAATTTTTGACACTAGGAAGATAAAGAGTGATCCAATAATAACACACATGTAAATGTATATACATACGAAGCATTAAACATGAATAAAAATCATAAGGTAACATAAAATATGCAATCTATTCTACACGTACAAGTATTAAATAAATCTGCTAGTCATCATCTCTACTCGCCGACTCAAGCCAGCATCTCCTCACTAGCTCTACTACTCAAGCTGTTCTCAACTCATCCATCTTTTCTGGTTTACAGTCCTTTTCAGGACTACTTTCAAGAAAGAATACTCTACTCTCAAATCTCCACTTTCTCGCCTATCCATTTCTTCTCTTCTTCTATCCACTGTTTCTATAACACTTCACATGGTGTACCGTAAACCACATCAGCGATTAAATAAATATGATGCATCATCATATTATTTGCGACGAGGGGCGTTTAGAAGAACACAGTTTGAAAGATAATTACATAGCATATGATAATCATTAGAATCAAGTAATAAACCACGAATATGAAACTAACAAGACAAAAAAACTTGCAGAGTTCGACACCTGTGAAATACGTAATCGAAGCAGTAAAAGATTTTAGTTAGCGTCGATTTGGGTTTTCCATTTACAATGCAAATGGATGGGTCAATTGAAATTCTTGAATTCTTCTCAAAATGTGGGTAAAAATACATGAATGCAAAAACAAATGTATAACCCATCTTGCTGCATCATTACAACTAATCTAATATTTGACTATTTAAACACAACTTACCTTTCTTGTGGAATCGGGGTACCAATATAGCCGCTAGTACCAGTAATACAGAGCAAACTGGAATACCTATCCCTAAAATAGAAAACGTAAATTAATTCATCTATTGCAAACAATTTTTTTCGTAATATTGCAGTTCTAGATGTGTCAACATAACTTTTCTTCTTCATCTAATGTGTGTTGTACAAATAATTCAGATGTGGATGGCCTGTGTTATCACACCCCCCCCCCCTTAGTTAAAGTCGAATGTCATATTTTGATACGACCAATCATATGACAACTATGTTCATAATAATAATAATAATAATTACATTTTTATTTTTTATTATAGTAACATTAGAGTCAATTCAAATAAATTTATTCATTCATTTTCTTCCATTTTCCCCAAAAATCATATTTCAATACGAGTAATGCAAACAATTAGTCATAAAAATGAAAAAGGAAGACATGGCGTAGTTCCCTGAAAGCAAAGCTTGTGACGGGATACGCCTGTAACACGAATATTATACAACTATACAATACGAAAAGGGAAGAAGGAAGGAAGAAGTGAGCGGTAAAGCGGGCATGAATTATACTGAGCAAAAAGAGAGAACAACACATGTTTGTGTGGAAAGGGCAGCAACAACGATTGCACATTTTTCGTAGTTACAGATAAAAGATACAAAGAAGCGCAAATATTAAAATTCAATATTCTTATATAGGATGACATAATCATTTTTTTTATCTTGTACTTATAGTAATAACTCTCAAAGAGGACAAAAAGTCATCAAAATTGCACATTTTCAGGTCCATAACAAAACAACTCGCCGTTCGCGTTCGTATTGGTACGTATTGGTATGTACTGTACGTATTACCTAGTCTGATTGTAGGAAAAACGTTAACTTGTACAAAATATGTAGTATTAAGGATTACCCCGCTGGCATACAGATGTGGGGCTTTCATGGGGACCATATAAATATATATATATATATATATATATATATATATATATATATATATTTAATGTGATGACAAGTTTACTTGTACCAAACGCTCTTGAGGTGTGAGTATGAAACATAATGACATGAGGCCAATTCAAAATGGTGTCCTGCGTCATCTTTTGAGTTGGCCTCATCTCATTATATATATATATATATGTATATATATTGTTACGGAACCGACTTCTGCCAGCAGCTTGCTCTTGTCAGGATACCTCCTGTTGACAGGTTTTGCCACGTCGATTTCTATACTTTAAAGGCGGATCCGTTTGGCAGAGACAACTGCCGCAATTAACTCTTACACAAGCCGCGAACTTGCCATTAAAATCACCAGCTATCAGACGGCTACGACTCTTTGTTGTTAGCTCAAACAGTTCACCCTACCATATGCATCTGGCTTGTGTGGTTAAAGCTCTCTCGACAATATGCGTCTGGTTTCTGTAGTTTAAGATCACCTCGGGGGAGGGGGGGGGGGCTTAGTACAAAATGTGTGATACGTATGTGCCGGGGTGAGACTCCCATTTTCAGCCTAAATTTCCGTTCCAGAGCATCACCAATTCGGAAAGCCATAGAAATTCATATTTTCCCCCTTCCGGAGACCCTCAAATTTGTGATTTAATCGTTCCAATGCACGCCAATCATGAACTTCTCAGCCGATCGGAGCGGCTAGCTCGATCATCGCAGAGCCATAGCGCGGGGCCGCCGAAGCTCCCCGGACCCGCAGCTAGCTGGCGCTAGCCCGCTATGAAGCTAGCAAGACGCGCGCGCGTTTTTTTTTTTTTTTTTACGTAACCGCTACCAATTACTTCTACGATGTAATGAGTTCCGGAGAGCCCCGTTTTTGTGTGGTCAGTTCCAGATCATTGCATTTTGAGCAATTGATGATCCAAGAGCCGTTCCGGAGACCCAAGTTTTAAGACCAAGATTTAGTTTCAGAGCCCCGATTTTCAACTTTGGGGCGGCACGTAGGTATTGTGTTATACTTCGAGTACCTCCCCTCCCCCCCCCCCCCCGGAAGATCACTCGGCCAAAGGTATGGGTTCTTCTGCAGTGAAGCTCTCACCACCATACCAATTTGTTCTGCTTTTCTTGTAGTTTTCACTATCGTCTGCTCCAGACCAGCAACTATCCGCCTCAGACTCTGACCTGTCTGCTCCGGACCACAAGCCGTCTGCTTCAGACTCCGAACCCTTTGCTCCATACTATCTAGACTACCAAAAGACTAAGCTCGAGTGCATAAGACCTAACACACGAGAAAAATCTCAGCACAGTCGTCGCCTATGACTAAAAGTCCATCCTGGGTTTTCCAATGGAAAGATAGTCATGCTAACGATCATGTAAATCATTTTGTTCGCATCCAGCTTTATTTATCGGATAGCGAATAAAAATCAATCTGCGAACTAAACGTGCAAAGCACCCCGTGGGCTCCATATTCAACATAACATCGACTCATAGGTTATTGAACTAAACGTACTTGTAAATTTATTATGCAATTTGTGTTACAGTTAACCTCTGGTACAATCTTGGATAAACACCAACTTTGCTTTCCGAAATCGGATATATATTAATTATATATTAAGCTATTTTACTCAGGAAAATGGTAAAGAAATAAATCAAATAAAATCTTCAGGAAATAATCATTCCACAAAAACTTTACAAAACATGCACAAATTACAGTTTTCTAAAACACGTATTATAACAATATATATAGGCCTTACACACATATTATATCTATATAATGCCAAACTTTATTACAAAACTAGATTTTTTGCATTAAAAGGTAAATATTTTTTCCCTATTGCTTCGCTCTCCCACATTAGAATATATAAATTTGCATTTTATGTCATGTCTTGCCCTTTAAAAATTTCAGACTAATTACGCAATTGACCCCCCTACTCAAACTAACAAAAAGAACTTCCTTACAGAGAAAAAAAATTTGGTCAGTTATCTCATAGCAGTACACAGCGGGAAAGGGGCAGAGGGAAATTTCCCCCACCCTGAAATTTAAAAAAATAAAATTGTTAACTGAAAAAAAAAAATATTCACAAAATTAACACGAAGTGTGTATACAATCCATCAATTTACGTTAGAAAATGCAAAAGCGCAAAAGTTCGATCGCTATGCTCTCTTGCTTTCGAGTTTAATTGTTAAATTTGTATCCCCCCATGAAAAAAATCTGCGTACGGCAATGGCCATCCCCAAAATCATGAACACCAACACCCATGCATTGCAACGCACTTAGGCATCATAAACTCTAAAATGTACAGCAACCTAAACGGGTGAAGCATAATTAATGGTGGCATGAAATGGGTTTCAGGGACCTTACAGAGCTGCAGGACCGCATCCCTCGACTATCTCTCCACTTGGGTAGCAACCAATGGATATCATCAGAAGATGGATGGAGCACTACTCATATCCCTACTCCACAGAAGCTAGTGTCCATTGCAACCATTGAAACCATTGGAGGAGCGCCTAACAATGATGAGCTAGATACCAAACAAATTTTGATGAACTCTGCGGAGCTAGTGGCATCGCCGTATGGAAAACACAAGGCAACAACTAAATCAGACCCGGATCTGATAATATCTTTTAGCGAAAGTATTTCGTTAACAAGCGGTTATCCAGAGTCTAGACATCAAGGGCGTAGTTGGAAATCTCCCCGCCTGGCGATCTTGGCGCGGACAGGTGGTCCAATTTTACGACTTTGTTGACGAGAAATTACCGGCGGGGAGATTTCGCTCCTACCTCCTCACTTTTCTTCGTGGTGTTCAGAGTAGTGGGTCGTATTATTTTCTATCGCTTGTTTGATTACTTCCAATTTCTACAAATTTCCCCACCTCCTTCCCCTACACCTCCATTTAGCTGGAAGGGTAGGCGTCTCTTTCCTATTCCATATAGAATTTTGGCTGGTTATTCGCGCTCTGGAGCTATCAGCTTTGTCGCACCTTAAAAGGCGGGCCGCAAGGGAATTTTCCGTCCGCCCCTTTTCACTCTTTTTTAGTACTTTTGGTTTCATATACTTTTGGCTTTGGGTGTTTTGGGGGGTCCGACGTTTCGCCCTTGCCAGAGCGCGCTAAATTTTGCTAGGGTGTATTAGGCCGTGTTTATGCTTCAACTTTTCAGGCCAGAATCAGCGTTTCCAAACGTGATTAGTCCAAAACACAATTGCGTCCATGCTTACTTTCATTTAAACGCTGTTTCAAAACGCCGATCGTAAACTCACAAAAAGGTGCGTTTGTAAACGTCGTTTGACCAGAATCAGGCTTTCTGGGGAAGTATAAACAGAACCACGATCGTAAAAGTGTTTAAATGACGTCATTTGGTACATGCTTCTGGTGAGATGAAAATCCGCGGGCAAATACAGTCGCATTGCTCCTTGGTCGCATGTTACCTCCATGGAATTACCTCTCATCTCCCTTGTGACATTTGCATGTGTAGTATTATTACTATTATTACGATGAATGTTGAGGGATTTACACCAAAAAAAAAAACCTGGAACATGAGTTATAATGAGGAGACATCGCCAGATGCCCCAGTAGCATAAACAAATAGATATTTTTTATTATTTTGTATACTAAATATTCTTTATTTTTTTCTTATACTTTTATCCTAACCATGGTGGAAATTATATGGCTATATCAAAGAAGCTCCATGCAATGACGAAAAAATATCGGAAATTGTTCGATGTCTATATAACAGTCGACGTACCTTCCCCATAACAACACTCGGAAAAAAAAAAACTTTCGAAAAAGGGCGCGCCAAATTTGACCTCGCTTTCCTGCTCAACGAAAATTAAGATGCGAAGCCAGCTGGAGATCTTGATTTCGCCTCTGAAAAGTTAAGCATAAACAGCACTCACAGAACCACGTTTACGATCGGCGTTTTGAATCGACGTTTGAAAACACTGATTCTGTCCTCGCAATGGAAGCATAAACACACCCTTAGTCAGTTAATTCATTTGTACAGTAATCTACTTTATCAGTATATAAAAATAAATGTATAACGAGAGGCTTCCTGAGAGGTTTATTACGATTCGCAAAAGAATAATGATTATTAGCGCCCACGTTAATTGGCCTGGTGGGCTACGGCCAGCTGAGAAATATTGTCGTAGATAGGCCTGTGGATGGATTTATATGTATTTTCCCCTACTTTGGCCACGTGGCAAGCTGGGAAATCTTGGCAGGAAATTTAAGTAGGAAGGGCAAGCTGTGAAATATTGCCATGGTTTTGGGTAAGCTGAGAAATCTTACCATTAATTATTGAACTTGGCAAGCTGTGAAATCTTGCCATGATTGCGGGTAAGCTGAGAAATCTTACCATTAAAATATTGAACTTGGCAAGCTGTGAAATATTGCTATGTTCGTGATTTTCTGAATTTGGATTATTTTTATTCCCACCTATATTGGTTGAGTTTTATATACAGTATTGAAAATCATTAGTAACCTCAGGAGGCCTCCACACCTATTTCTTTATGTAAAACAACATATGATAATATGACTTTTGTTGATGATTTGAGAATATGAATACGGCGATGCTACTCGGTTAATTATTAAACCACGAAATACCGCATATAACTGTGTTTGTATCTTTGTTGTGTCTGGACTTGGATAATTATGTTTTTTCAGACAGTTACCTTCATAATATTACATCCCAGTTAATCAAAGTTGAGAAAAATTGTCAGATCTTGTCGGACAAAAATGTTGATGAAACGCTCACTAGATCAAGCCCTCCATTGCTTCGTCTATAGAAGATCAGCACACAGAACAGCACATTATTTCCAGTGATGGCAGAGTATTGACTGGCAATAGGTTGTTGTTCTCAGGATGTAAAAAAATTGTTACCCTACTATACTAACACAAGGACAAATGGAGCGTCTGCAAGTTTCAGCAACTTCAGGAACTTTCCCCTGAGACACTAGCATGGTTTTGTAAACTGCACGTGTACGAAATACATGTGGTCAAGAGGTTACACACATTCTAGAAAATATCATCGTCAGACACTAGGAGGAACTCGACCATGATTGGTTAAAAAGGTCGTCTCCCAGCTGTTTTGCTATGGAAAGGATAAGACAAACAGATTAATTAGCAGCAAGAAAAAAAAACGTTCAGAAGAATAGGAAGCGCCAGACAAAGGTACTGCATGTCACACAGAATAAAGATGATCCACACGTGGAGCGTATGCAACAAAGATTGCTAATCTAACTTAGAGGCTGAACATGAATATTATGTATGTTTTGTACGGTGTTTGTGGAATGGCTAAAATCAGGTCTAGAGTCTGACCATAATAAATATCAGAAACAACGTCAGGTAGTACAGGCGAGTGTTCGTGTTGCCAAAACATCCTATAACTCTATGCTGGTTGAAAAATGCACAAATACGAGACAGCTCTTTAGAGTTGCCAATTCTCTGCTAAGAAGAGGTAAACAAACCCTCTTCCTACTTTTCCAGATCTTCCAAAACGTTTTAATAAATTCTTTGTAGAAAAAGTCCAGAAGGTTCGATCAAGTCTCACTAGTGTTGGAGAATTTGATATCCCACTGATTACTAACAAAACATGGGATACACTTTCTCCTACTACTCCTGATGAAATTCACCTTCAAAATCCAGTGAGCTTGATCCTATACCAACAATGCTTCTGAAAAAATGTCTCCCTGCAATCTTACCCTCGATTATATCTATTATAAACTCAATTCAGGGATAGTTCCTGATAGTATGAAGGTTGCAGCAGTGCGCCCTAACCTTAAGAAGTTAAATTCAAACTGTCTCCAAAATTATAGACCCATTTCAAACTTATCTTATCTTTCCAAGGTCGCTGAACGAGTGGCCTTCTCACGTCTTCGTACATATCTTCTTGAAAACAGTTTAATAGACAATTACCAGTCTGCCTACCGCCAAAACCATTGTGTAGAAACATTATTTACTAATCTTGTAGATAACATCCTATCGGAAATGGACAGATGTAATATAACTTTTTTCGTGCTGCTTGATATGTCGAGTGCATTTGACACCACTGATCACTCTATACTTATAAAAAAAAAAACACTCTCTTGGAGTAACAGGCATGGCACTAAAGTGGTTTTCTTCATACATCGATCAAAGAACCCAATATGTGTCTGTCAATGATTCCCAATCAGATAGAACTCTTCTTTCGTATGGTGTGTCACTAGGGTCTGTAGGTGGCCCATTCATGTTCTCTGTTTACCTTCAGCCTATCAGTACAATTATTAAAAAACATAATATTAAGTATCATTGCTATGCTGATGACATTCAGCTATTCATTTCTGTACATCCTTCCCCTGATGCGATTGCCAGTGCTTTAAGAGTCTTAGATGCCTGCATCCATGACATGAAGTGCTGGATGGATTCAAATAGTCTTAAACTTAATGAAAATAAAAGTGAATTCATTGTTTTCGGTTCGAAAAAGTCTATTGTGAAAATTAACCATGATCGCTTGCTTGTACATATTGACGATAAAGTTATAAGGCCAGTTTATAAGGTACGTAACCTAGGTGTAGTATTTGATACCAATATGTCTTTTGTTGAACATGTATCTAGCACATCAAAGTATGTTATATATCAATTGCAGAACCTAGGGTTTATTCGAAAATTCTAAACAAACAAGCATGTGAACAATTAATTCATGCTTTAATCACATCTCGCCTCGATTTTTGTAATTCTCTTTTCTATGGACTCACAAAACAACAACTTAATAGACTGCAATCTCTTCAAAACTTAAGTGCCAGACTCCTAACCTTTACACCAAGAATGGCCCCAATCACACCAGTTTTACATTCTCTACATTGGCTTCCTGTCCACAAACGAGTTCAGTTTAAACTTTTATTATTTGTATATCGAGCCCTCAATGGATTGTCACCGCAATATATCCAGGATTCCCTTAGGCCATACAATCCTACCCGCACTTTACGATCTACAGATTGTAAGCTGCTTCAAACTCCCCGTACCTATCATTCCTGGGGAGACCATGCTTTCTCGAATGCAGCAGCCAGGTTATGGAATATGCTTCCTCTCTCACTTCGCTCCATCAAGACATATACTACTTTCAAAGATCACCTTAAGACATTTCTATTTTAATTGCAGCTGATTTTAAATGTATTTTGTTGTATTCCATTTATGATTATGAGAAAGATGATTCATCCCTTCCCGTTCACTAGCTGTTCATGTGGGACCCGGTGTCCTCAGATTGCTAGAGCTCCTGTGAGTTATGTACTGACTGGGTTTACCCCTTAAATTGTCAGTCAACGGGGCAGCTAGAGGGCACTGGGTTCCGCATGGTGATGGGCTGATGGATGGGTTGGGGTGAATGAAGCAGATGTGAAATTATTATTCTTACATTGTACTTGTTAATGGTTCTTGTGTAGTATTTATATAAATTTCTATAAAATCTCATGTTCCATTGTAAAAGAGAACTGTTGCTCGGCTAGCGCCATGAGCGTCTACTGACGGTGTGCGCGCTCTACAAATATACACTATTACTATTATTAGTATTATTTCCAGGAGATGTGTAGCTGGTTAATTTGGTTACCACTAGCTTGAACTGGATAAATCTTTAATTTGATACATGTATATCATTCTATGATTTCGGAGAACAAAGTTATAGCTGATATAAGATTGTACCAGAGGTTAACTGTAACAGAAATTGTATAATAAATGTACAAGTTTTGGGACCGCTCCTTTTCCTACTATACGTCAATGATATATCGAAAACTTCCCCTTATTATCTTTTATCCTATTTGCAGATGATACCAATATTTTTTTATTCTCACCCAAAACTTGAAATTGTAGTATCTACTTTAAATGATGAATTATGTAAAGTGTCTACTTGGTTCAAATGCAACAGATTGTCTTTAAACATAAACAAAACATATTTTATGCACTTTAAACATTATAATATCCATGCAGTTAACGAAGAAATAACGATAAACATTGACAGCATAACCTTACAACAAAAACAACATTCAAAGTTTTTAGGAGTAACTATTGATGAAAATTTATCGTGGAATAACCATTTACGCCATATCACCACTTCCGTATCCAGAGGTGTTGGGATAATTTCCAAATTAAAATACTTATTACCCCCATTACTATTTTTCTTTTTTATAATGTCTTGGTTCTCCCTCACATATCATATTGCAACATAGTTTGGGGTAACTGTGGTAATACAAAACTTAATTCGATTTTCTTGTTACAAAAAAGAGCAGTTCGTATTTGTACAGGATCACAACATCTCGCTAGATCCAGTCCTTTATTTTTTATATTAAGAACTTTAAAAAATTTAGATATAAATACATATCAAGCTGCTATCTTCATGTTCAAATACAAAAAGGGAATACTTCCCCCTTCCTTTCAAAATATGTTCACAATCAACAACACCATCCACTCGTATCCAACACGAAACTCTGACAAATTTCATCTCACAAATCCAAAACTAATAATAGCACACAAATCAATTAGACATTACGGTGCAGATTTATGGAACAATTTATCACCTGAAATTAAGTTATGCTCTACACTTTATTCATTCAAGGCTGTTTTGAAGAGAAATACACTGTTAAAATATGTGTGGCGTCGCGCAAAAACCAGACTATTGGTGAGAGACAATAAATGCGCTAGGACGTCATTTAAGGACGTTCCACAGTTAAAGTGAAATCCATGTCATTTTCACCAAACTTTGCACATAGATACTTTAGAACCTTAATATTCGAAATATGCAAAAATTAACATAGGTCCATGTGCTTGATTTTTTGCTATAGAGCTTCAAAGTTCACCCAAATTGATGTTCTTAAGAATTGCGCATTCAAAAGAATTTGGCATTTTTAGACCGCCCAAGATTACTACAATGAGTTTAAACCTCCATTGATCATTCAAAATACATGAAAAAGTCATCAAATTTCGCAAGAGAGTTAATAATTGTATCGTTAGAATGGAGAATCTATTAATAGTGCTATTTGTTTGCAATTTTAAGTTTAACAGCACTGTCAGTTCTTAAAAATGGCGTAAAAGATAACAAAATCCCAATCTAAAAAATGTAAAATTTCAGTAACAAACTACAAACGTACAATAAATGCTGCACTTTATTCAAAATCCATGTCATTTTCACCAAAATTTGCAGAGTTGTAGAGGAAGGTATACCTAAGAGGTACAAACATTAAAAAATAGGGGTTCATGTGCTTGTTTTTAAACTATCGGCATTTTTATTAGAGCAAATGTGCTTTTTAAAACACCAAAAATGGGCCGAATGCTTAGTATCTATGTGAAGAAAAAATCAAAACCACTCTACCATTTATTCAAACTCGGGCTAATATTCGTGATTCTTGGCAGCACTGCAGAGTTAAGTATTTTGAAATTGTAGAGAATATTTTTTTGAATGGTCCATGGAATAATTCAATTTTTTAGCTTCATGAAATAACGTATCGGATCTGCAGTTAAAGTGCAGAAGATGAGAAAAATCAGCTCATACCCGCAGCTAATTAATCACCTGGGGCGGTATTCTGAAAACGTTCTTATCTTAATTTTGTTCTTATCTACGTCACGATCTCAAATTGGTATTCTGAAAACGTTCTTATCTTTTTCTTATCTTTTGTTCTTATCTTTTTCTTATCTTGCTAAACATCCTATGCTGAGCGCGTAAATGTATTACTCGCGCATATAATACAAAAGCGCGCTAAAAAGATAAGAACAAAATGAAGATAAGTGGTATTCTGAAAACGTTCTTATCTTTTCTCTTTCTTATCTTTCACGATATTTATGATAATATTTAAGATAGCTAGAGGGTTATCACATCTCTCGATGTCCGCGTTCTTTCTTGCTTAAAATCGATGGCCACTAGTAGTAACAAGTACCCACAAGTATTTCTCCCACCCTTTCTTTCATTCACCCTTTATTTTCCCGTCTCTTTTTTTCTATCCCTTTTTTCTTTCTTTCTTTCTTTATTTATTTTCTCTTTTTCTTCCTTTCTATCTGTCTGTCTTTCTTCCTTTCTATGTGTCTGTCTTTCTTCCTTTCTTTAAGTTCATTCTTCTTTTATATTTTTTGTTTTATTCTTTTGAATCTTTTAATTTCTTTACTTTTCTTTCGCTTTGTTTCATTTATTCTTCATCGTTCTTCCTTTTTTATTTTCCCTTTTAAAATTTATCCCTTTCTTTCTTTTCTTGAATAAGTCTTTATTTCTGCTTTTATTCTTTCCCCTTTCTCTCTTCCTTTCCTTTTCTTTTCATTTTTCTTTCTTCCGTCACATTTTTGTAATCTTTTTATTTCTTCCTTATTTTTTTCTTTCATTCTTTCGTCTTTATATGTGCTTTTCCTTTTTTCCCCTTTTTCTTTCTTTCTTCCTTCCCTTAATATTATTTTTTCCACTTATTTCTTTTTTCTTTTCTTTTTTTTTTCCTTTTTATTTTTGGGTTCTTTTTTTTTTCTTTTTTCGTTCGTTCATTCGTTTGTTCTTTCTTTTATTTTTTTTTATTTCTGCTTCCTGACACTCTTGTGTCTTATTTACTTTCTTTTGTGTGTTTTATTCTTTATTCTCTCATTCTTTTTCGTTCATTCTTTATTTACTCTCTTACTTTACTTTCCTCTCTGTGTCTTTCTTCTATCAATTAAAAAAAAAATCTTTTTCTTTATTCTTTCCATTAATGTTTTTTCGTTTTCTTTTTTTATTCATTCTTCACTTTTCTTGACTTTTTATTTTCCCTTTTCGTTCCTTTTTTTTATTTGAATTTACCTTTCTTTCTTTTTATCTTTCTGTAATCTTTATTTTTGCTTTAATTTTCCTTTAATTTTTTCTCTCTCATCTTTATTTCTTTGTTTCATTTTCCTTTTCCTCTCTTCCTTCACTTTTTAAATTTTTCTATTCTTTCGTTTTCTCTTTCGTTCACACTGTCTTTTTTTTCAAACTTTTCTTTTTCACTTCTTCATTACTTCATTTTATCCTCCTTTAATCTTTTTTATTTTGTCCTTTTACTTTTTTCCTTTAAGTTTCTTTCTTTTCTTTCTTTATTTTTTCTTCCTCACTTTATCATTGATAATCGTTCTATTTCTTTTTCCTTATTTTTATTATTATTTTTTTTCTTAAGTCCTTTTTGATTGCTTACTTTCGTTTACTCTTTATTTCTTTCATTATTTTCTGCTTTGTTCCTTTCATCTTTTTTTTTAATTTCTGCTTCATTCTGACACCTTTCTGTCTACTTACTGTCTTTCTTCATATTTTATTGTTTATTCGTACCTGCTTTATTTACTTTTTTTCTTTCTTTATTTTGTGCACGTGTCTCGAAATAATTATCAGTCATTGCGTATAAAATGCCTATTTCGCGCAATGCGCCAGAAACAGTGTACGCACAGCGCCCATGATATTCTCCTGACATAAGGAACGCTTCTATTGGTTAAACTGCCAATATAAAGCGCATTTTGATTGGTAATATCCTAAAAATGGGCGTGTTGAAGATAAGAAGGAGGCAGTCCTTACAAAGATAAGAACGCGTTAAGAAGATTTTCAGAATACCGATTTGCAATGATTTTAGCGTCTTCTTATCTCAATGAGATAAGATAAAAGATAAGAACAAAGATAAGAACGTTTTCAGAATACCACCCCTGTTCATCCATTGTGACGTCAGCGCGCAGAGTGTAAACTATGCGCAGATCATAATGCGCTAAAATATAACTGTGGAACGTCCTTAAATACGCGTGTCATCAAACTTTTGTCTGGCGCGCGTCGCGAGGAAAAACAAAACAAACAACCCGCGGGAAATAAAAAAAAATGTCAGGCGCATTTTTATTTTTCAGAACTGTGGATATCGGCTCGATATATTTGGTGGCGGGTTCGGATACATGTTGATTGAATTTAATTCCCTCGGCTGAAATCCATGAAGGTAAGTTAAATTATGTTGCAGATTGAGTTGTTTTGTTAAATTCATTGATAATTGCGATGCGAGGAACATGGCAACTAAACACGTGAATGTGAATTTTGTGTTGCGTGCTTATGTAGATCGATCGAGAGAGAGCTTTTTTAGGAACGACTTTAAACGTCAAATTACTGCTGCAGCGATTCGCGGTATTTGTCCGGGACTTTGACGGCCTTTTTAAGATCTAACTTATGTATGCCTAGGCTATCAACTAGATCTAGATCTGCACCTACTTAGATAGGCCTTAATTACATACTTGTAACCATTTAAGTTAAATCTATCACATGCAACAAGTTTGTAAAAAATGTATATTAAAAAAAAATCAAAATTGGACAAGGAGTAAAAGAGCTATGATAATTTAAAGATATGGATTTCGGTTCTATGCATGTTTTTATGAATTTACTTGACAAACTGATGCAAAGATGTCTCACCTTGTTACATGAAATTATGTTTGTTCTATCCCCCCCCCCCCCCCTCCAAGACTAGATATTAATTAATGCAAAAAGGTGACATATCATTCACACACGTATGACCAAATAAAATAAGTATGATTTCATGTTTTGTTATAAGAAAAATCAAAGTGGGGTGTCATCATCAGCCCATCTAACGAATATTCATTAAGACGTGCATATAACTGTTTTTATAATGCATGAAAACCCTTTTAGATCTAGTTGTTATCAGATTTTGATGAAATTTGCAGCATTTGCTTACATTTGATGAAATTATTTTCAGCTCGGAGTACCCTTTTAAATCGGTTAATTATGGACATTTTTCAAATCCCCTCTCCTAACAAATTCTTATTTGTCGGACTTCTGATTTCAAATTTGTTTTTTTTTCGGAAGGGGTGAGGTCTATTTGGTATGAGCTTCACCAAAGCTGTGCAAATGATATCGAAATTATAACTAGAAAACAGATTGTCACAATTTATAAGAACTTTATTAAAAAATAACAATATATTTTGGGGGCGGGTGTGGGGGGTATTTCTTATTTTTTCTACAATCTGGTGGGTGTTTCAAAAAGCTGTTCGTAAATTAAGAGCGACTTTAAGAACAACTGGTGATCCTTTCTTACGCGCAAAACCATCGCTAATTAATACCATTCGCCATAAGAAAGGATCACCAGTCGTTCTTAAAGTCGCTCTTAACTTACGAACAGCTTTATGAAACACCCACCTGGTCGAGCTATATTACATGAGGTTCGCCAACTTTCTATACAAAATTATAAAATATAAAAAAAAAATTGAAAAGACATATTTTTGAAAAAAAATAGATTATAGTTTTAATTGTTTTTTTCTTAGTTTTTTTTCTTAAGTAGTGTTTTTTTTTAATAAACTTTAACTCTGAAAATTTGTTAACTAATTGGCCTTGTTTTCTTTCGTTGTGTTAAACATGTTAAGGGCACGGGATCTACAGAGCAACTGTATTAGTGCAGTGAGGACAAGACATCTCAGAACCAACATACAGCTGACAGCAGCCCTTCAAGAAGTATTTTTAAGACTCTGATATGGGATTCACCATTACCACAGCTTCAGGTAGCTTTCCATGCTTTATCCATTTTATATATGGAAATAGTGTGCCAGTTTTGACTTTATCATGTCAGTTGTAACCGATTTTTCCACGAATTAATTGCCGTTTTATAAGATATTGTTTTAGAATTAATTTCACCACTATTAGTACATGAAATCTAGAATTATGGAAAATATGAAAAATATAAAATGATAAAAACAATAAAAAATGAAAAAAAATATAGAATTTGGATAAAGGCTCATGCAGAGAAAGCTTTTTGCAAGTGATATATCAAAATTAAACATTTAAATATGAACATCTCATGAATTTTGGAGGGATTTTTTTACCCAACAATAGTTAAATCTTATTATTTTAGGTAGAAAAATATGACATCAGGGAGTACTTCCACCTTTATTAGAAATACAAGTAACATTTACACAAAGCCAAAGAGTGAAAAGTTAATGTATTTTAAATATCATGTTGTTGATAAATGTCCATGAATCATGAAGAAATGAGAGTGTAATGTGACTGTTTTTATAACACATTAATATCGGTGAACTTTTCAATTGCATTCATCAAACATGTAGATTTGAGTCATCGGAACGTGGCATTTTTAAGACTGGAACATGAAGAAAGCAAACAATGCAGAGGAAGAAAATTATTCCCTTTGGTGAACCCTGCTGACACTCCCAGATAAGCTATCAACTGGATTTTCCAAATAGAGGGAATATGATATATGGAAAGATCTTAGATGAGGGCAAGGCACCTCGCGGCCTCCCCGGTAGGAGAGGAAATTGAACAATGAATACATGTTTTACTTTGAATGAACAAACTCTGAAGTTTTTCGATAAAAAATTCAAACTTAATTTGTAACGTTTGCTAACCCATTAGAAGGATGTCATTGTAGAAAATTGAAATGTGGTAAGTTTGCTGCTGTATTAAGAAGTTTGTGATAATGTTAAACACACATACTGAGGAGAGATTATCGTGTTTTATATCCTTTTTAGTGCAAATTTGGACAGTGGAGAGCGATGCACATTCCTGAGTTTTGCTAATACTGCTGCATAGAAGAGAGTAAATGTATGTAGTCTCTTCCATATCAAGAATTAAACTCTGATATTATTTTTTATTCAAGCATAAGATGTTTACAACGCATATCATTACACACGTGTACAGAGTGTAGCAGAGAAAAGATGACTATGTATTTGTGAGTATTTGTTAGTTATAATACCTGTCGTATTAATATGTGGAGCCAAGTTTTTATGCACAGTTTCATTCTTCTTTTCAAACGAAGTGACCTAAAAAAAAAATCCTTCAGTGATCCAGATAATTTGGCAGCAATTTGTGAAATATATTTTCATGACTACCCTATCCCTAAAAAGAAACCAAATGTGGCCCATTTCATTAAATGTTGATATGATCCCTTGCTCGAATGAAAACTACCATGAAAACAGTGAACCTTCTGCTTCCTGATTCGCTAGTTCAATGAAAGTTGATATTTCATCAAGAGTTGCTGTCATATTAAATCTTTATGAAATGTAGCTCGCATCAGCTTTTCACTATTGTGTATTGCCACCGAAAAAAACTTGGTTTTGCAAAATTGAATTTTGTTTGTGGTTATTTTCCAAAGCTTAAGCATGATTTTACTTTGCGAGAAAGTGAAGTATGGACACACAGCAAGGTGTTTTTTTTTTGGGGGGGGGTTAAGGGCAGGGACAAATCTAGGATGGAGGTGGGCAGGGGCTTTGGCCCCACTTTTTTTCCCCAGAACGCATGTATAAACATGTAAAAAAATACCATTTGATTGTGATTTTTTTTTTGCATGGACAGCCCCTCCCATTTTCAAAAAATGTTCTGCGGCGCCTGTGGGGGTGGGCCCTCCCCCCAAAAATGATAAGCTTCCCCCCCCCAACAACAAAAAAATCAGATAAATAACCCAACCCCATCTTCCCCTGGTCATTGGATCTGGGAACCTCCTCCCATGTTAAAACTACGCGCTATGACGAACTATATATAGTATGACAAATAGTCTCCATAAGGGTTTTTTTGCATGTAATGTGAGTGTGTGAGTGTGGGTTCTAGTGTGGGTGTGGTTGAATATGTAGAATAATTTGTTTTATTGTATTCGCCTAGCTGTGTATATATAAAAATTATGTCTGCACTACAAAAGATCACCTCGCCTATGCCAGGTATGTTGGGCGTTACAAAAGAACCAACATTTCCCTATCATGAAAAGATGAATAATAAGCCCGACTACCATGACGACCCATACAGCCAGGCAGGGGGGGTACCCCTGATTCAATTGGCCATATCTCTAATTTAAATATGAATTAGACTCTAATATTTTGTATACACATTGTACATGTGTCCATGTACCAGAAAACATTAAAAAAACAAAATCCAAAATTTCACCTATAATACCCATTTTCCCAGGATGGCCCACCTAAATACCTAAAATTTATGTGTGTTACGTACCAACCGATATTACAACACCCCCCCCCCCCCTCCCCTGCACTTGCACTCTCACACACTTGCACTTTAACTTTTATCAACATGATTATAACTTCCTCATTTTAATTTTTCTTTCCCTATCTACTTTTTTGGTAATATTTCTATAATTTTGTGCAATAAAAGATAAGTCTCTTTTATTGCACTATTTGTCTGATTTTCCTTCCCCTTTCCTTTTAGGGACTTTATCAATTTCAAGCTCTAAGCTTAAGATGAAGGTCTCCCACATTTCAAAATGTAATATTGTTGATATATGTATATATATATATTTCTGCCATTTTTTTTCAATAAAAAAAGAAGAAATTTATCAGGTATAAGTATATTTCAATTAGATTGTATATTATGCATATGTTATTAATCATATCATTTGCTTATTATGTTATGCTAAGAAAAAAAAATGATTACACTTGTATATGCTTTTTTTTTAATGTGGAAATAAATAAATCAAATCAAATCAAGTACGTTAAGTTTGTGAATTCGTGAGGCTTTGCCGATGATCTGTTGAAATTCGGCGCCCACGGGGTGCATTGCACGTAAAGTATGCAGATTGATTTGGATTCGCTATCCAATAAATAAAGTTGGATGCGAACGAAATGATTTATATGATCGTTCGCATATCTTTCCAAGGGGAAACCTAGGATTGACTCCTAGTCCTAGGCGACGACTGTGGTGAGATTTCATTGTATTTTGGGTCTTTTGCACACCAGCAAGAGACTATACCAGGGCTTGCTCTTTTGGTTGTCTGGTTGGTCTGGATTGGACGGTTTGGGGTCTGGAGCAGACGGTCGGAGGTTCGGAGCAGAAAACGGTGGAAACTACAAGTAGAGCAGAGCCAATGGGTATGGTCGTGTGAGCCTGACTGCAGAAGGACCCATGCATAAGATCGAAGAACCAAACGTGGTCGCTGTACTGATCAGATGTCAGTGGTTGCAGTACGGAATTAGAGGTGATTGCTGCACTGAACAGACCTGGTTGTAGTACGGAATCAGACGTGCATGGTTGCTGTACTGAATTCAGACGCGGTTGCAGTACAAAGCAGACGTGGTTACTGGTCTGAAGCACACAGACGGAAGCCTGGAGCAGACGACGGAGGAAATTACATGTAGAGCAGAGCCCATGGGTATGGTCGCGAGAGCTTGACTACAGAAATCCCCATACCTATGGTTGAGAGAGGTTAAACTACAGGAATCAGATGCATATGGTCGAGAGAGCTTAACTAGACAAGCTAGATGCATATGGTCGGGTCGGGTCAGCTGACAATAAAGAGTGTAGCCGTCTGGTGGTTGCCTTGGTGGCGATACTGCCAAGATCGAGGTTTGTGCAAGAGTCATTTGCGGCAGTATATCTCTGCCAAACGGTTCCGCGACTAAAGTTTGGGAATCAACGTGGCAAACACCCGCCGGCGGCAGGCATCCTGACAAGAGCGAGCTGCCGGCGGACCCCCATCCTCAGCGATTCCGTCACAATATTTATAAATATAGGTTTTCCAGGTCAAATGTCGGCTGTGTCAGAGCAAGTGTCCGATTAGGCAATTCCAAGGTCAATAGGGAATTCAAATGTCCCATTAGCTAGACTTATATCCCAATAGATGAATATCATGTCCTTACAGAAGTCAAATGTCCGCATAATAAAATTTATTTGCAATAGGTAAATCAAATGTCCATGTTGCAAATAAAATATCCCAATAGGTGAATAAGACGACCATAGGTAATTCAAATATCCGTTCAATGGGAATTTTTACATAACCTTGCATGAATTAAGGCATCAAGTGGTACATAGGTAAATCAAATGTCGTTTAGGTAATTCAAACGTCCATTTGCCTAACTATGCACCAATGATGCTCGAAAGAGATCGATATTTTGTTATAATGTAAGACAAATGTACATATTAAATATCGAAATTCTGTTCAAAAGGTAAAGATTATTAAAACAATAGGGCAAATAAAATTACAATTTGGTTTATTGTAAAGAAAAAGGTAAAAAAATACTTGAAAATTTATTGAAAGCTTAAGAGGAAAAAAGTGCTTCATATCGAGAATGCAACAAAGGAAAATGCGTTAAATTTTATTGACATGTTTAAATATTTTATTATCATCGAACGACGAACATTGACCATGTAGACATCAATCTGCTAGTCTTTCGTATAGGGTCCAAAACAAGTAAATTGTACAATGATATGAAAAAAAATATTTAAAAAATAATAATTTTGAATAAAGATGACAGAAGTAATTTTTTATTAATAAAGCAGGAGTAAGAGACACTTTCGGTAAATCAAAACTTGTTGAAAAATGATGATTTTTTGGTAAAGTACAAGAATGCGAAGTACTACCCGGCTCTCAGTGGCGGATCGAGCGGGCCAATCAAAAATATTATTTCTTTAATATAGAGCTAGATACCCCTGACCGCCCTGTCTAATCAAATCAAATTAAAGTAATTAAAATCAATCCCAACATTGAAAATTACATCGTCTAAGACGTTTCCCTGAAAAAAAGGATTTCTGAAATCATTCAAGGTTGTTGCATGTTGTGATGCGTCAGGTAATAAATGAGTGAATAGATCTAGCCTTTATCAATAACATTCATTTTCATGAAGAGATGTGTAGCATATATGGCACAAGTTAATTATCTTAAGGTTGTATATGTATTCATAGATGAGAAAGAATACAAAAATATACACAGAAATGATTTTCACTTGCGCCTACAAAAAGATTAATTACATGTTTGGGATGACTGAAAGTCTGAGGAAATTTATCTATAAACTTATATTTAAGAATAATCAAACAATAGATATTTATGTGACTTGAATAAGTTTCATAATTGTACAGAATACGCATTGTTCATCAAAAAAATTAGGTTTTACAATATTATAAAGAGAGTTTTTCTTTACATCATATTGTGTGGTGTCCGATATTTAGTGGAAGGAATACGATAATTTGGTAAATAAACAACAAAATATGCAAGAAATTTGTTGTTATGATAACATTTTACATCCATATGGACAACTGAAATCACTATACATTTGTTTGTTTGCCTATTACAAATGAGAAGAGAAGGAAAAAATGAAAAGGTGGAATGAATGTTAGAAAGAGAAAAGAGACTGATAGGAAAAGGCGCTCCATCTCCACCAAGACATAAACGGCTCCACAAGAGGGGCGAGGATAGAATGAAAAGAAAATAAATATATACATGCATACAAAACTAAGTAAATAAGACTAATACAGCAATATAGGACCAAGAACCCCCCCAAAAAAAAATTGATAATAATAATAATTATTATAATAATAAAATAAATATAAATAAACAAATATTAAATAAAAGGATACAAGGGGGTCAGCAGAGTTTTGTGAAACTAGGAGGCAAAAATCCCTTGCCTTACAAATGAATAGAGCAGGAAGAGAAAGGGAAAACTGAGTGACAGAAAATGAAAAAGAGAAAGATGAAGAATACGAAGTTATCATGCTCGAGTAATCATTATTTCAAACTGTGGACAATTTAGATCCCTATACGACATTTGTTTTCCCAAGTGGGATATTACTCTCTCTAAATCGACATTTTGTTCCATATGTGACTTTTGGTTTCCCTAATCGGATATTTAATCTCGCTATATGGACACTTTGAACCTACATGGGACATTTGAAATCCCTAATCGGACATCTATATTCTTATGCAGACATTTGCTCATGAACACGGATATTTGAATTACCTACATGGACGACTGGTTCCAATCAGTGGACACTTGATCTGGAAAACCTATAAATCGGCTTCATTAATGAGAAGAGTTCATGATAACAATAATAAGATAAATAACAATAAACAAAGCGAATTCTGATAAGAAACACATCCTCGCCTCCTAGGGATAACATATTTTCCCATTTTTTTTTATATTCCATTCAAAATGATCATCAGTGCACCCATGTAAATCATTAGTGTTCATTATTCAAGCGTTCATTTTGCTTCTATGGCATATTTTCAATAATACGACAAAACATACTCACGAAAAGTTTCAAGACTAAAAAGAAATGACAATATGAAACCAAAAACAACAGAAAGGGTGAAATGCTATATCAATGTAAAATATCATATTATTTTTTAATATCATGTACAAAAATAAACTAATTAGTTTTAAAGTTAACACTTTTCCTCGCTTTTTTTCGTTTTGGTTTAGAATCTTTGATCAATCTGCCATACCGCACCCCCCCCCCCCTTAGAAGGTGATGGCTCATTATGCCCATGGTTTGAAAATCTCATTGGGTGTATTGGCTTTATTTGCGTATTATTGGCGTATGATTGGTGTATTCGACTTACATATACATAAGGCTAAGGCAGTCTTACGTCGAATACATTTGGCGTCGCATTCACATTCATCTTTTCCGGCTGGGGTCGGGAGAGTAAAGTTATTACCTGGAAAAATGATGTTTATGCATGTTAACAGTCTTCAGTAATCAAAATAGAAACTGAAGTTCTTTAGACATGGAGCTAAATATTAAACTCGAAAGTGGTAGGGGAAATGTAGAATTGAAATGGTTAAATAGACACGGATTGACAGTAATTGGGTGATGGTATACTATTGTAAACCCCTAAGTAGAAGCAGTTTGTCAGCGACCAATATTTATTACTGCACACATGACATTAAATTGTTTTCCCTGTGGGACAGTCAAATGTATTGCTGTATCCATGCGCGACCAAATTATTTCCAAACAAACCCTAAACGAGTTTTTCTCTGTGTGCAAAATAGCCCCCTACACAAGTTTTTCGCGGGCTTCAATTACACATTTAGGCCCCTAAACAAGCTGTCGCCAGAATATGCCTCGGGGGAAAAGCTTGGGGAAAAAAATACCCTATAAACGTATGGCTAGTCAAAAAAAATATTTAAAATTTTTTGGAAACAACATACCCTAACTGCGTTTGACCCCGCGATTGACCACTGACCAGTCTTTCGAAACCACCCTTGTTTGAAAAACGGTGTTTTTGATACTTTACGAGTGCACGTGCGACCCGCGTCCAAAACTGGAAAAAAACGCCCCTTTAAAACGCGTTTTTTTGTACAGCAATAGATTTGATTGACCCCCCCCCCCCCGGGCATATTTGCCTTTGGTATTTCGGAGCATAATTCAGCGATTAGGGGCAAAAGAAAACAAAAACAAATTTCATGAAGTATCATCGTGGACAACGCGTGTGACGATTTTCAGCACGATCGTGCTGTATACAGCCGATATCTTTCTCTTCGGGTATTTAATTGGGCAGCAAAATGGTTCTGTACTATAAGGGTTAACATGTTCCTGAAAAAATATGGCATGTAACACGAATAAAATAGGGCCTACAAATTCGTTTGATAATATCATTGTTTTGGTTCAGGCACCTTCCAGGCATAAGAATATTTTATAATTTCTCATTACTTACTGAATACTGCATTTACAAACATTTTAAAGAAAAAAATTACCTTGACGGCGACGCCGTGGCTTGGGTACAGTGGATTCAGTCGCAGACATGTTTTCTAATTCTGATGTAATGATTGGCACTGGAAAACAAAGAAATCATGGAAGGTCTACCTGATTTAGTACCGAAGCGATAACGTCTATTTTTTTATTTCAGCGTAATTTTTACCACACCTCGTCGGGGCATGATGGAAAATCTCAATAACCAAAATTTGGGGGAAATCAGTCCACGTGGGCACAATATATGACCTCTCGAATATATAATTAGCCGAAGTGGAGTCCGTGTATTATTGGCCGGGTTCTAAAGTCTATGAATAAGGCCAATGATACATTGATTTCAAAATCTTCAGTGGAGTTAATTATGTACTCATGATGTTGTATCTTTGGCTACAAGCATGAACTGAATCCCACAACATTTAGGTTATGGTATTTCATTATGTTCTACCAAAATATGGTATCAGAAATGTTGAAATGCAAATAAAAATGGAGAATTGATTACGTTACCTTAAGGTACTCTATAACGAATACATTGTGGATAATTCACCATTGGATAATACACGTGCATGCATGAAAATAAAACCTATGCTGATATACACATAAGCATTCGGAGACACGAATGGATATTTTATGTATTACGGAGTTAATGGTGCTACACCGAGCGTTATGGGCTATAACCTGGCAGATTGTGATTTCTACGATAAAATCACATTCTTCCATGTATTACCTTTAACGACTCATTCAGACCACTATAGAGGTAAAGATTTAGTCCGTGTTATAATTGAGCAAGGTACCACACAGAAAAGTAAAAATTTTGAAATAGTGCTTCAAGTCCAGTTTTTTTACGCTGAATATGAATATATGAGGTAACCAGGCTGTTTCCAGAAAATTAACCCGTGAGGGCGCTTTTTCAAAAGGGCCGCCAAATTTTCCGAACATTTGAATTTTCGTACATAGATTTTGACATAAATATTAAAATGCCACAAAATCAGTGTCATATGAAAGACAAATAAATTTCCTACAATTTAGGAGTATTTACAAGGGATAAATAGGTAATTTGGCCGGGATTTTAAGTAGAAAACTGCATTTTTTGTAATTTTTCCCCAACAATTGAAAATTTTCCAAATACGTGATTTTTTGTAATTCTAAGAAAAATGAATCAATTGCCTTGAAATGTTCAAGAAAACTTTATTGATATACTATTATCATGTGGCTGAAATTTCAACTCTGTATCATTCTTTTTAGTAAATTTATAAGGTATCAAACTTGAATATCTCAATTTCAGAAATGTCGCTTTTTGTACGCATTTCCATAGACTAGTACGTATAACATGTAAAATATGTATAATGTATAGTTAAAGCTTAAATCTCCGCTCGTAAATCACTTGGAGAGTTAAGAGTAGGCTTTTCTCTATCAACTACATTTAAAAAAATGTTAGCACATCAAGGCCTGACCCTCTCATGGGGTGGGGGTGTCGAAGTCCCCCCCCCCCCCATGCCCTTTGCTATATCATGTTGTTGTATATTGCCTATTTGTTGGAAAAATCACTGTTTTTTTGAGCACCCATTGAGGCAAAAGCAGGCATTTATGCTACACATCACAGCCACTTTGATTGCTTTGAAACCACTTGGAGAGGAAAGAGTAGGCTTAGCTCTACCAGCTACATCTAAAGAAGTGGCAAATAGAGCTCTCAGGGGGGGAGGGGCTTTTGCTTAATATTGCCAATTTATTTGAAAATTCACAATTTTTGACCCAACATTGAGGCCTAAAAGCGTTTGTGCTTTGCTGTACACCAAATGTTGTTAATTTGAAACCACTTAGAGAGGAGAGAGTAGAGTCTGTTCTACCAGTGACATATAAATAAGCGCTGGCACATCAAACCATAGCCCTCTTAGGGGCTGTGTAAGTCACCCCCCCCCCCCTTCTCTCTCTCTCTTCTAGATCATGTATATTGCCTATTTATTGGATATTTCACCATTTTGGATCACCCATTAAGGCAAAAGCGCGTTTCTACTATATAGTACAGCCAATTTTATTTTCTTGCAATGACTGGCACATCAAGGCCTGACCCTCTCATGGGTGGGGTTGTCGAGGTCACCCCCTGCCCTTTGCTATATCATGTTGTTGTATATTGCCTATTTGTTGGAAAAATCACTGTTTTTTAGAGCACCCATTGAGGCAAAAACAGGCATTTCTGCTACACAGCACAGCCACTTTGATTGCTTTGAAACCACTTGGAGAAGAAAGAGTAAGCTTTGCTCTTTCAGCTACATATAAAGAGGTGATGACAAATCGAAGCCTATCCCCTTCAGAATGTTCAGTGGGCTGTACATTTTACCCCACCAATTTTCGGTATTTTACTCTCTATTGGACAGTCACAATTTTGGATCACACATTAAGGCAAAAGGGCGCTTTTACTATATAATACAGCAAATTGTATTTTCTTGCAATGACTTGGAGAGGACAGAGTAGGTTTTGCTCTATCAGATACACATAAAGAAGTGTTTGCAACTCGAAGCCTATCTCCTTCAGGTGGTTGTAGAAGTTACCCCGCTAATTTTTGGTAGTTGGCTATTTGTTTAAAATTTATCATTTTGGAGCCCCCATTAAAGCAAAAAGGCGTCTCTGATATATAGTTTTGCCACTTCTATTGCCTTGAAACCACCTAGAGAGGAAAGAATAGGCTTTGATCTATCAGCTATAAAGATGTGCTGGCAAATATAAGCCTACCCCCTTCTGGGGGCTGTCAAAATCACCCCCTCCCCCTTTGCATAACTGCCTATTTATTGGAAAGTTCACTATTTTTTAACCCTCATTGAGATAAAAAGGCATCTCTAATATAAAGTCCTGCCATTTTACTACTTGAAATCAATTAAGGAGAACGAATATGCTTTGCTCTATCAGCTACCTATAAAAAAGTGCTGGCACATTAAAGCTTACCCATCTGGGCGGCTGTCAAATCACCCCACCCCTTTTGCATAATTGCATAATCAATTGAAAATTAACAATTTTTGAGCCCCCATTGAGGCAATATGCACTTCTGCGGTATAAAACACCCAAATTAACTTTCTTGAAACCACTTGGAGAGGAAAGAGTAGGTTACCCTCTTTCAGTTATATATAACGAATTGCCGCCATATCGAATCCTTACCCACTTCAGGGGACTATAGATGTTATTCCACCTTTTTTTACGACTTTTGCCAATTCATTGGAAAACTCGCCATTTTGGAGCCCCCATTAAGGCGAAAATGTGTTTCTGGTATATACTAGAGGCACTTCTTTATATGTAGCTGATAAAGGAAAGCCTACTCTTTCCTCTCCAAATAGTTTCAAGGCGGTAACAGTGGCAGAACTATATATCAGAACCGCCTTTTTGCCTCAATGGGGCCTGCAAAATGATGATATTTTCCAATAAACAAGCAATAATGAATAAGGGGTGGGGTGATTTCAACAGCCCTCTGATGGGGATAGGCAATTATTTGCGAGCATGTCTTTATATGTAGCTGTTAAAGCAAAGCCTATTCTTTTCTCTCCAAGTGGTTTTAAGGGTGAAAAAGGGCAGAACCATAATCAGAAATTACTTTTTGCCTCAATGGGGGCTCCAAAGTGGTGATTTTTTTTTTATAAATAGGCAATAATGCAAAAGGGATGGTGTGATTTCGACAACCTTTTGAAGGGGGTAGGCTTTTATTTGCAAGAACTTCTTTATATGTGGCTAATAAAGCAAAACCTACTCTTTCCTCCCTAAGTGGGTTCAAGACATTAAAAGTGGCAGATCTATATGTCAGAAATTTGCTTTCGAAAGGATTTCAAGTTTTCTTTGCAAAGTATGATATATTTGGTTTCTATCCTTCTGTATTGTCTTTGAGTATTTTATTGAATAGTCTTTGATTTTAATCTTGCATAAATCCCATAACATTTGATCATTATAGTTTTTATATTCTAGTTTTACTTTCTTTATGATATTTCTGATTGTTCCCTTTAAATATGTCGTCTCTAAGAAGTGAGTTATTAAATTTCCATATACCTTTGCCCTTAACTGAAGATGAAATTGTAAGTTTTAGAGACACAGCGTTTTGATCACATTTCAGAATGGGTCTTATATCTGCGGAATGTACAAATGAACATAAATTATATGATATCAACCAATAGTCTAATCGGGAGTAATAGCCAAGTAAGTATTGCCGCCAAGTAAATTGTTTGAGTGAAGGGTGACATTTTCTCCAGATGTCTACTAAGTTCAACTTTTTTACATATATTTTGCAACAGGTCATTAGGTTTATATGCATGACTTATTCCTTGGGTGTCCATACATGAACTTTTAACTGAATTCCAGTCTCCACCCAATAATAGCAAATCATCTTTATGTACGTGTGCTTTCAGCCATGAAAGTAAACCTCAAAAAAATAGACTTTTCCGATGATTTTGTCGGAGCATAAACATTTACAATAAAATAAAACTCATTGATGTAAGATAAACGAATACCAATCACACGGCCACCGGCTGTCTAATACATTATATGATACCTATAGGTAAACCATCCTTTATTTCAATTAAAACACTCTTTGAATGGTTGGTACCGTTGTTAAAAAATAATGAACATTTTCTTTCTATATTTAATATTGGTTCAAGGTCCTTGGTTATAAAAGTTTCTTGCATCAAAACGATATCGTATTTTTGAAAACCTAACCATTTGAATATTTTTTCTCGTTTCTTTTTATTTCGTATTCCTCTCACATTGACCGAAATCAAATGTAGAACTTTTGAGTTAATAGCCATGTTAGTAGGGTTGAGTTTTCCGGCGTTCTTTCATTCGTTTCCATCATTTGTTTCCATCAATTTATCTTCCTGTGTTTGATTTTTCTTTTCTTTTCCGCTTCGGAGGTTTTTTGTTGGATTTTTTCAGTGTCGGGGTTTCAGGTGAGAAAGGCGAGTGACAATAATCTCACTGAACTTAACGATGGTACTGAGCAGATTGATAAATTAATTGAAGATAAATGTAAAGGTGCCTTTGTGAGATCCCGTGAAAAATGGATGGAAGAAGGCGAAAAATCATCAAAATATTTTCTCAACTTGGAAAAAAGGAACGGGATAAAGAAACATCTAGACTTTTAGAAACGGGATAAAGATGTCATTCTTGATGAAGAAGCCATTTTAAAAGAAATCTTTGAATACTACCAAACTCTATATTCAAATAAGAATAATGTTCTTGTAACATAAATATATGATTATTTGAATGATTTTGAGTTTACTACCCTGTCGGAATCAGAAGCTGACCTTCGCGAAGGTTTACTAACAGAATCCGAGTGTTACAAAGCTTTGAAATCAATGAAAGGTAACAAGACTCCAGGTAGCGATGGACTATCAGCAGAATTTTATCAATTTTCTTGGCAAGATATAAAATATATGGTTATATATAGTTTGAATGAAGGTTACAGAAATAATAAGTTGTCAGAATCTCAAAAGCAAGGTATTTTGATATTGTTACATAAAAAAAAGTGACAGAGGTTTACTCGACAATCGGCGTCCTATATCACTTCTAAACATCGATTACAAAATTGCAGCCAAAGTTATTTGTTCACGTCTTCAACGTGTTATCGATAAAATCATTTCTAATGAACAAACTGGTTATCTAAAATTGCGTTCAGCTTCGGAAAATGTTCGTTTGGTTAAAGATGTAATTGATTTTTGTTCGCACCTAAATCTTCCAGGTTATTTCATTTTTTTTTTCAAAAAAGCTTTTGATAATGTTAACCATCATTTTTTATTTCAATTTTTCAATTCAATTCAAAATTTATTTCAATCAATCAATCATAAAAATACAGGTATATACAAATTAGGTAAAAACATGGGATTGGGAGCCCCTAGAAGTTTTCATTAAAAAAAACTTGTGAGTGGGGCACCACCATGGTACAATCAAATACAAATTAATATAATACATACATGTACATAAAGAGTGAACAACAAATAACATTGAAATACAATTAAAAAAACAAAAAAAAACAATGGGCTAACATAGGGGAAATAAACAAACAAGCAAACTAGAAGTAATAATTATAAATAATAGTGACCTACAGTGTGCTATTGGCAGGAGTTTTTATACTGAGCAAAAAATTCAACTTTCAAGAGTATTTTAAACTTATTTATGGTTTTACTTTGTTTAATATCATTATTTAAATCATTCCACAGCTTAATTCCTCTACAACGTAGAGAATTTTGGGTAATTTTAGTTTTTGGAAGATATTGGTGAAGATCTGCTGAATGACGCGTAAAGTATGAATGGAAAGAGGCATTTGTGTTGAAGAGATTATCAAAAATATTTGGCAAGAGATTTGAATGGTAATTGTACATAAATATATAAGTATACATAAGAACCAAGTCAGAAATTTTCAATATTTTACAATCAAGAAATAACTTGTTTGTGTGACTATTGAAATGTGCATTACAAACTGTTCTGATTAACCTTTTTTGAATAAGAAATAATCTATGCAAATGTGTTTTTAATCCATTCCCCCATAGCATACAGCAATAAGTGAGATGGGGTAAAACCAAAGTATTATAAAGTGATATTAATACATGTCTGGGTAAAATAAACTTCAGTTTGCGGAGGACACCAGTACTTTTTGATAAACGAGTGCATAATTCATCAATATGAGGTTTCCAGGATAGAAATTCATTGATCTTGATACCTAAAAAAATTATATTTGATACCTGGGAAATAATCTTGCCATCCATAATAACTGGAGGAATGTCATTTCAGTTATTACATAAATTAAAAATTCAAGGATTTATTAAAATTGGTTTTAATGTAGTAAAAAAAGGCAGAATTGTAATTAGAAATGACTTTTTGCCTCAATGGGGGCTTCAGAATTGTGAATTTTTCAATAAATAGGCAATAATGCAAAGGGACGGGCTAATTTCTACACCCTCTCGGAGGGGGTAGGCTTTTATTTGCCAGCACTTTTTTTATATGTGGCTGATAAAGCAAAACCTATTATATCCTCCTAAGTGGTTTCAAGGTAGTAAAAGAGGCAGAAATATACATGTATATCAAAAACGCCTTTTTTCCTAAATGGGGGCTTCAAAATGGTGATTTTTTTTCAATAAATATGCAATATTACAAAAGGTATGGGGTGATTTCAACAGCATTCCGGAGGGGGTAGGCTGTTATTTGCCAGCACTTGTTAATATGTAGGTGATAGAGCATAGCCTACTCTTTCCTTTCCAAGTCAATGCAAGAAAATTAGCTGTATATGATATATAGTAGAAACGCCCATATGCCTCAATTGGTGATCCATATGAATAAATTTCCAATAAATAAGCAATATACACGATATAGAGGAGGTGGAGACTTAGCACCTGAGAGGGCTAGGGTTCGATGTGCCAGCGCTTCTTAATAATATGTGGCTGGTAGAACGAACTCTACTCTTTCAAATCAATAAAATGGGGTGTACTGTAAAGCACGAACACTTTTTTGCCTCAATGTTGGGTCCAAAATGGTGAATTTCCAAATAAATTGGCAAGAAGCAAATGGGGGAGGGGTGACTTCCACACCCCCCCCCAAGAAGTGATTTTTCAATAAAAAGGCAATATACATCAACATGATATAGCCACGGATGGGGGGGGGGGACTTCGACACCCCAACCCCTGAGAATGTTAGGCCACATTTTGTTTTACGTAGCTGATAGAGAAAGGCCTACTCTCCAAGTAATTAACGAGCGGAGATTTAAGTTTTAACTATACATTATACATATTAAACATGTTATACGTATTAGTCTATGAAAATGCATACAAAAAGCGACATTTCTGAAATTGAAGTATTCAAGTTTGATGCCTTATAAATTTGCTAAAAAGAATGATACAGAATTGTAATTTCATCCACATGATAATAGTATATCAATAAATTTTTCTGTAACATTTCAAGGTAATTGATTCATTTTTCTTAGAATAAAAAAAATATGTATTTGCAAAATTTTCAAATTTGGGGAAAAAATACAAAAAATGCAGTTTTCTACTTAAAGTCTCGGCCAAATGACCTACCTATCCCCTATACGTAGTACAAAATTGTAGGGAATTTATTTGTCTTTCATATGATACTAATTTTGTGGCAATGAAATGTTTATGTCAAAATCTATGTACGAAAATTCAAATGTTCGGGAAATTTGGCGGCCATTTAGAAAAAATTGGTTTATTTTCATGATACAGCCTGGTTAACTCATATATTCATATTCAGCGTAAAAACTGGACTAGAAGCACTATATCAAAGTTTCTACTTTTCCGTGTGGCACCTTTGTCAATTATAACCCGGGCTAATTAGGGCAAATCATTACAGAGAGGTACAAAAAATCGATGTGAAAACAATGTCTTAGAGCAACCCCATATCTTTTTCGATTACAGGGTCAGTTTAACAGAGAACAATTTGTAAGGGTCCTGAAAGAACCTCAAAACAGGGACAGGATTAATCATCACATGTTAGATGAATGCGGAATAGATACTGCGGTGAACAAGCTCATACACTGACTGTATTTTACACATTTCTGATTCAGCTCAAATACCAAGGAAACTATCGAGAAAAAAAATTACGAAGAAAATATAAAAAGTTTTAATATGATAGACAAACAGAAGCAGTTACAAAAAAAAAGAGTTAAGAAATTGTGTCGTTAAGTACATGTAGGAAATTATTCAAGAAAAACCAAAACCAACTATTAAAGAAAGAAGAGCACACATGTTAACAAGGTTAGAAAAATTGCAAAGCACAAACACAAAAGAATGGTGGAGTATGATAGATGATTTGAATAGAATGCATACTGAAAGAAAGGATGTTTCGGGAAGATTCCACATCTAGAACGGTATACTTACTTCCGCAAATTAATATACAGTGCGTCCCACAAAAAAACGAAACCGAGATTTAGCGATGATTTATCATAACTTAATCATAAGTACAATAGACAAAATGACCCACCAATGTAAAAATTAGAATCTCCTCTTTCATCTGAAATTATTTACATTATTCCTCATTCACGCATGAGTGAGCAAAAACAATATGAAGAAATTATAATAAAAACTCATCTGGCGGGGGGGTATCCGAATTTAAAAAAGAAAACCCCATACCTAAAAAGTTCAATATCTGCTCTTTTATTTGATACCTTAATTACAGAAAATGGTCAAGAAGTACAAAAGTTCTGTTCCCTCAAAACCATGCTTGTATTTCCATAATTACGTTAGAAAAATGTGTTTTCACCGGTTCCACACAGAAGCTATCTTTCGGTTAACAAAAGACCTAATGCATGGCCTGTAAAACCTTTTCATTTTATGAAATCATTGAAATTCAAGCCTTATTTGAAATAACCAGAACTTTGTGATTTCTTGACCATTCTTTCTAATTGAGGTATCATTTTAGAGAGTAGATATTGAACTTTTTTTTAATGTGGTTATTTGGTATCCCCTCTTCAAATTGGTTTTTGCTCACTCATGCGTAAATATGAGAAAAAATCTGAATAATTTCAGATAAAAGGGGAGATTCTAAGCTTTACAATGGTTTGTCATTTGTATATTTTATTTGTGATTAAGTTATGATAATTCTCGGTTTCGTTTTTTGTGGGACGCACTGTATGAGGATTACTCACTTAATGAGGACCAACGGGTGATTTAGGGTCAACTAAAAGAACATCCGAAAAGAACCTTTAGCTCATGGGCGTCAATCCCCTCATGAATTTTCCGAAAATGACATTATGTTTATTTTTCTTCTTATCATTATTTTTCTTCTTCTTTCTTCCTTTTTTTTCTTTGATTTTGTGTTTTCCCATTCAAAATATATTTTTGGTCATTCATCTTTTCATTAAGCCCTAGATCAATTCTCTTTGTTATGAAGTTACTTTTGAGTTACAATAAGATGGGGAGAACATCGAAGGCAAAAAAGCTTTTAAAAGCTTAGACTGCAGGCCTAACTAAAATTAAGAATTTTCTCTTCTTATTCTGACTATGAATGTCTAAAGGGGTGTTGCAATAATAGATTTTCTCTTTTAAGTTTAAGTTGCACATTTAATTGATGGAAGTAGATCTAGATCTAACTGTTGTTAGATCTAACATTATATCTCAGTCAGTCGGCAGGTCCCAAGAAAGTGCCTTCTTTCATCCAAGTGATATTCATGACTTGAGATGTTTTGCATATTTAATGAGCTTGATGCAGACCAAAACACCTCTTTTCATTCGGTCATTGCTGCTCTAATTGTGCATCAAATTTCATGATTTTGGTATCATTGTAAAGACGAAGAATCATTCTTTCAGGTCATGTGTTTGAATTTATTCAAAGATTTTGTAATATAGGTTAAAATTTTGATCTAAAATATGCTACAAAATAATTATTTTCACCTGACAAAAGCTGCTATTTTCACACTTTATTTGTCTTTGAGCCCAAATGATTTTTAGATCATGATAAAGCTGAATATGTATGCTTAAAATGGTATAGGTTTCAAAATAAGAATTGGTTTAATCGGGTCGAGATCACACTTTTCATTGGCCAAGTATATAAAGCAGCTTGAAAACAAAAACACTGCACTCTGGTTGGTCAAAGAGACCACACACTGGCACATTCCAACGGTTCCAGTGCCTGGGTTTATGGGAAGGTCACACTTTCCATGTGGTAATCTCCTCAAATTACCCGCGCCTGTTGTTCTGTGAACTTATCCAGCCAATCAGAACTCTGGATTTCATGCAAGTACAAAATTTCAGAAATCTCGTCTTGTACCTTGGTGGGAAAAGTGTGATCTTGACCCGATTTAAAGGTGCCTCGCATCAAGAGTGGCATTGTAAGAAAGTACAGAAATATATATATATATATATCATTGAGGCTCAAAATAAAAAGTTTTGCACAATTTGCAAAAGAAAACAGAGGAAGAAAATTCAGTTTTGAGGCACATTTTCAGGCCAGAAATTTACTTAATTATCAAAATATTGTATACAAAATAAATGACCAATAATGAATAACATTTACTCTATCTGATGGTTTAATAATATTTCATTTAACTTGAGGTCAAAACAGGTAAATTCTTAGAGAAAGAAAATCTCACGAATCACGAAATTTTGCAAGGATGAGGATTCAGCCACGAGATGATTTGGATGAATCTGGCCTTTTTGCTCATTAGCATAGGGACCTGCGGTCTGACTGATCTAGACCAACGCAGTATTAAAGTTACAGCAAATCACTTTATAGATGATATAATTTCACTAGATGATTTGTGTCTTTTTTTAGTATCAAGTAATATTCGGCTTTATCAGGATATAACAATAATCACAATGCATTGCTTTGATTTGAGGATGACATCAATTCACTCCTGATGATTCATCATAGACTGTAATCATGTAACTATTTTCTAGTTCAGTCAAACTTTTAATCTAACAGGATGGTGCACTGAAATGTTTTTTTATTGCAACTATATGATTGAGCGGAGGGTAGAAATATACCAACCGTGGTCACTTTCAAACACTATCAAAGTCACAAGTGTTTATTTTTAGCCTTTTCTGAATTCTTACAGATGACAGACAGAGTTTAAAGAGAGAGAGCGAGAGATATAGATGGAGATAAAAAAGTTCGAGACCAAGTAGATGCGAGAGAAAAAATAGACATCAAGATATACAGAGACGGAGAGATAGATGGAAAGAATACAGGGAGAGAGATATACAGTGCGTCCCAGAAAAAAACGAAACCGAGATTACGCGATGATTTATCATAACTTAATAACAAATATAATAGACAAATGACCTACCAATGTAAAGCTTAGAAGCTCCTCTTTCATCTGATATTACTAAGATTATTCCCCATTCACGCATGAGTGAGCAAAAACAATTTGAAGAAAGGATACCTAAAACTCATTTGGCGGGGGGTATCTGAATTTCAAAAAGAAAATCACATGCCTAAAAGTTCAATATATGCTCTTTTATTTGATACCTTAATCACAAAAAATGGTCAAGAAGTAAAAAAAGTTATGTTCCATCGAAACAATGCTTGTATTTCCATAATTTCATTAAATAAACGTGTTTTCACCGGTTTCACACAGAAGCTATCGCATGGTTAACAAAATAGTTAATTCATGGCTGATCGTCAATAAAACGGAGTGTCAAGTGATTTTGAACGCTAGCCTGTAGAACCTCTTAATTTTATGAAGTTATTAAAATTCAAGCCTTATTTCAAATAACCAGAACTGCGTTTTTTCTTGACCATTTTCTGTAATTGAGGTATCAAATTAAAGGGCAATTATTGAACTTTTTAAAAATGTGGTTTTCTTTTTGAAACCCAGATACAGCCCGCCAAATGACTTTTTTGTATCCCCTCTTCAAATTGTTATTGCTCACTCATGCGTGAATGAGAAATAATCTAAGTAATTTCAGATGAAAGAAGAGATTCTAAGCTTTACAATGGTAGGTAATTTTCCTATTGTATTTGTGACTAAGTTATGATAAATCATTGACAAATCTCGGTTTCGTTTTTTGTGGGACGTACTGTATATAGAGAGGAATTGTAGTGATGAAACAGCTGAACTGGTCTGGTATGGCGGGGCTTTATGAAACCAAGATGAGCGCGCTTTTGTGGTCCTTACTATAATATAACCCTTACCTTTTGGATCCAAAAATATTTAGATATTGATATTCTGATGAAGTTTTACATCATGGAACATTTTCGCTTTTTAGGAAACAATGCAAACATTTAACTTTTTCTTTACTCTTGTTTTATTCAGCCTATTATTTCAATGTATCTGATATTAAATTTATATTGGGAGGATGGGGAATATGTTAACCACTATGCCACATACCTTGTAAATACCGCCATCTATATCCTCTGAACCTTCCCCTCCCCCATTCTCGCTGAACTTGTGCCGCCACCCCCCCACCCCCCCCCCCCACGGTCTAATTCGGATTGACGCCCATGCTTTATCATCTTCCGAGGTCTTGGCATGTGTGAAAAAAATAGATCAAAGAAAGCACCTGGTTGTGATGCGATTCTAAATGAAATGTTGAAAGCAGGAAGGTACTATTTTTCACCAGTGTTAGCAAAAATTGTCAAGTTAGTCGTCGTAAGTGGAAACTCCTCAAAAATTGTCAGAAAGCCATATTACACCATTGTTCAAAGCACGGTGTGAAACAATCCAGCAAACTATCGAGGTATATGCCTCCCAAGCTCCACCGGTAAATAATATGTAGTCAATAAACGTCTGGTAAAATACCTCATGAATAATATTATTTATGTTAATAACCAAAAAGGTTTTAAGGAAGGCCATCGAACTTTAGATTCGTGAGAACACAAAAGGTGGATTTATAAAATGCTGAAACATGGTGTATGAAGCAATTTTTTATGGGATTGTAACATGTAATATCTATAACAACTAAAGTTGAGTGTAAAGCTGAATGAAGTGATTACTGAGATTTTTTATACAACCTTCCGACTATAAAAACCGCATTACGATTATTTGACTCTTTAATAGAACCAATACATTTATATGGCCCGGAAGTATGGGTGCTTTTACCGTCAACTTAAAAAATTAGCAGAACTTGCAATATGCAAATGGTAATTCAAAGCCATATTTAAGAAATGAAAAGCAGAGTGTCCAATTCCAATGGTTAAGCAATGTCTTATGAATTAACAAAAGAAGCAGACACTTAGCAATACTTGTAGAAGTTGGAATGTATCCATTGATAATAACACAAATTTGCCGAAACTTGGGACAACATTATGCACGATGAGAACTATAGATAATGGTTCCCTGTCACGCCACTCTTTGGAGAAAACAAAAAGATATTTGAGAATAAATGCGAATGCTGGCTAGGAAATCTGCAACAGCTCCGTAAAGGAATTAAGGAAGGTGGTAAACTGTAATGAAATCCTGATTACACACAGGTATTAATATGGCATTTTTTATGTTTATTGACTTGAAGTTGTGAATAAAACAAATTTCCAATATGGATAAATAAAGACAAACTTGAACTTAAACATATTTTTGGATGCAAATAATAATTGTTTAGAACTAGTTGATATAGTCAATAGTGATAGAGTAGTTGAAGAAGAAATAAAAACCAAAATAGAAGATATTTTCCATCGCTACATCTTATTGAACATGCGTTACGATTTTGCAAATGATGTTGAGCAAAATAAATGGAGAAAAAGTATTTTTAAGCAGAATATATAAACAGAGAAATATCTATTTACTGTCAAAAATCAGAAAATGCGAAAGAACATCTGTCGATTTAGAATAAGTTCCCATAATTTACCTCTTGAAACTGAAAGACATATACGCCCAGATAAAACACCCTCACATTTCAGAACGTGCAATAATTCTAATTCAGGAAGGGTTGGGGATGAGTGTCACACGTTAATGGAATGTCATGTACACACAAATGAAAGGGGCGTATTTTTGGACAAAATAGCTGAAATGCATGAGCAATTTAAAGATCTTAGCGATGAAGACAAATTTATATACATAATTAAACTTGAAAATGAAAACATAATTGATCATTTCTGTAACTTAATTAAAGGCATTATAAATATGAGAGGGGAGTTCTAACATCAATACTTTTTCCTCTCTTTTTTCCTTAATCTAGGCTATTTAAAATCCAAGGTATAGCAAAGACGCCAAAGATGTATATTTATCAGAAATCATATACATTTAAGTTAATTTCTGAGCTGTGTTCGATAAATAGATATAGTCTAGGAGATAGATGGCTTTATTCAGAATTTTTGGTGGGGAAGGATTGACAGGCTAATCCGGGGTATGATTGTGTGCTGATTCAAAAAATGTCACTCTTATTGACCGTACTCACACCAGTTTCGCCATTTTCGCCAATTTTTGATTAAAAAATACCATTTGACCACTCTTTGGAAATGGTCCCTAAACAGCATGCTTCTGTAACCACATACAATTAATAGGGTCAATCCTAACTAAAAATGCACCCAGATTCCAGATTAAGTGGTTTCATATGCCAAATCACTATCGAAGTGGTCATTTTGGCAATGTTTTGACCCAAAATGACAATTTTCATGATTATTGGGTCCGAAATGTGTTACAAATATTGATCGGAACTACGATTGGATGTCTTTAGAAATCCAAATTTGTTTTTAAAATGTGCGCTGGATCATAACAATCAATTGCATGTAATTCATTCCGTCAGTTTTGACCTATGAGGGTAATTTTGGGTACTTAAGACACAACTGACCATTCGCGCAGTTTTGCATTATAAACTGTTCAAATAAGCAGGAAATTGAGGTCTTCAGCATGTTTCATATTCTTCCCTTATTAAATGGGAATGCATTCAAAGGTCCTTGTTGTATAGACTTTTATACTGATTTCTAATATATCATTCTTAATGACCCTTTTCAACAGCTTATGGTCATTTTGGCCACTTATGGCCCTCAAAATGACCAATAACATCAGTTCAACTTATTCAAAAATGCTTCAATGTTACCACAATTGTTTTAAGGGTGTGCAGTGACACCTAAAATTAGTGTATTAATCATTTAAATTGAACATCTCAAAGAGTATTTTGACCTTATGTAATTTATTCCATCGGTTTTTACCTATGAGGGTCATTTTGGGTACTTTAGACATAACTGACCATTCGCGTAGTTTTGCATAATAAACTGTGCAATAAGTAGGAATTTTGGGTCTTCAGCGTATTCTTATCTTCCCTTATAAAATGGGAATGCATTTCAATGTCCGTCTTGTGTAGAATTTTATGCTGATTCCAAATATATCACTCTGAATTACCCTTTTTTAGCTTAGGTTAATTTTGGCAATTTTCGGCCCTCAAAATGACCAATACCATCTGTTCAATACTTCAACTGTTCAATTTATCCAAAAAAATACCTTGAATGTTAATAAATCGTTACAAGGATGTGGTGTGACACCTGGCACTAGTGTATTAATCCTTAAAATTGAGTATCCCAAAAATATTTTGACTACCTTGTTAATTTTGGCCACGTTGACCCCTGCCCAATGTGTATACCAATTCAGCCTAGAGCGAACATGGTAAGCCGACAATTCAGGATTGCGTTAATATTAGCATCAATAAATAATAAATGGGAGAGCTTGAAAGCTTTTGGCTATAAATCAATGCAATGATTTCATATAAACCAGTGTTATTGGCCTAACTATTAGACAATGTGGTCATCTTGATAATTTTTTCCTCAATAATGACTAGTGACTACACATTCTTCGATTTAAAAAGCGCTCGAACGTTGCTTAATATCATTTTCAGTGCGAGCTTTGACAAAAATAATCAAGAGTGTTGATAAATGTGATAAAAGCCTTCACATCGAGTATACATAAAATTGTTTGACCATGCACTTGTGTCATTTTCTTGATTTTAGGCACGTAGACCACTTTGTAAATATTCATGGAAACTACAAATATAGTGGGCAGCAAAGTCACGAGTGAGATGTTTTTAGCATCATTTAATGTTAGAAAGGACATATTACAAAACGTTATGAAGTAGATTAATGCAATGATTTCAAATATATCAGTCTTTTGGGGTCATTTTGGTCACTTTTGGTCCCTACAATTACCAATGACAATTGCATGTATCAAAAGGATTCCAATGTTGTTGCTCTGTATTATTTGTAAGATGTAGTATATCAATCCTAATTAGTGACATATTGTTTAATTCAATATGATATCACTAATAATACATTATCAAAATGTGACCATTTTGGTCTTTTTGGCTACTTTGACTATTTATCCAATGTGAATTTTGAAATGAACATGACTGAGCAGCAAATGTAGGTCTATGAAAATGCGTTTAATCCCTTTTGATGGGAAATAATAATATATACTGATTTATATAGCGCAGAAACTATGTGCATATATTCTACTGCACTGCAATTAATAGCTGGTGAAATGATTGAGAACAAAATTAGAAAGGGGGGTAAAGAAATGTGTGGAAATTATTTGAACAGATATGTTTGTAGTTTAAGTTTGACAGGCAAAAGCACGATCTCCCAAAGTTATCTTAGTATTATGAGTGGGGATATGAAGGAGCAAATTATCATGAGGTTCACATTGAGTAAGAATTGTGCAAATTAGCTTGCGACTGTCTACTGTCGCCCCTTTGGTCACTATATGGTCCTAAATAGCCAGCATTATTTCCCTTCTTGAAAGTCAAATTATACTGAGAATCATTACAAAGCAAAATTGGTCACAGTAAAATTTACAAAGACCATCAATCATTTTGACCATCTTGGTTTTTTTTCGTACTATGCTTGGCAAACTTCACATGGGCATGATTGGTGAGCAGCAAATTTACCCTTAATTCTTTTGAAGAAATACTGGGTAATAAAATTTTGGGCCACTTTTTAACAATTTAGGGCAAGTTTTCCACTTTCAACTTGACCAATCATGCTAATGTGAGGTTTGTGAAACATTATACAAATAGCGAATGTAGTAAAAATGCATGATGGTCAAATCTAATCTTGGTATTCACTTTGACCAATTGCTTTGTAATGACGCACGTTTGAATTGAGGATTAGTGCCTTCATCCAGGACATAGCACTCTGTATACTTATCTAAAATAAAAAGGGGGTGATGTTATGGCTATTTAAGGACCATGCAGTGACCAATAGGGCCACATTAAACTGTGGTGAGGTATTTGGCAAATTTCTTACTCAAAGTGAGCTTTTAATATTCCCAATCGAAAAAGATTGAACGCATTTCCATAATTGCTCCTAAGTCATGTTTATTTACAAAAGTCATACATTGGATAAATGGTCAAGTGGCCAAAATGGGCAAAATAATCACAACATTTTTATTTACACTAAGTAGTATTATTTTGGAATCAATAATTTGTCACTGATTATGATTAATATTATACATCTTATTAACAATACAGAGCGACAACAATATTTGAATCCTTTTTGATACACTCAAATGTCATTGGTCATTTAGACGGGTCAATATACGACCAAAAATTGCCTTCCCCGGAACAAATTGCAACAAATAATTTTTCAACGGTATTTGTACTATTTGACCTCAGGAATAACATACTAAAAATCTACCAAAATCCGCATACAGGAAAGTGGTTATTTTCAAGATGGCGTCCAAGATGGCCGCCATTCACTAAAAATGGATACAACTGACACATTATGCACCCTAGAATCCTAATTCGGTTTATATTCCATGGTCTGGGGGTAAAAAAAATTGATTTAGGCTAGAATGAATTATAATCCCTCCAGTGTACCTGGCAAATCCAAGATGGAGCCCAAAATGGCTGCCGTAGGCTGAAATTCCACAATTTGATTTGATTTTGATTTATTGTTTCACATTCCACAAAAACATACATCTTGAACATAATTATGAGAAGATGACAGAAAATACATAGTTGTAGTGTTTTACAAAGAAATACAATATCGTGAAATATGAGGAACCTATTAAAAAGCAAAGCTTGTAGACATATAGGTTCCCAGAAGAAAATAATCAAGGATTAAAAACTCCTAACGCAATGAAGCGAGATAAATCAAATGTAGAAAAATAATACATTATAAAGAGTTCTACATAATAGTCACTCGAGCAAGGCGCTTACCCACTAGCGTACGATTGTAAAAGAAATATTTTCAGCCTACATTTAAAAGAATATAAAGAGGCCGCCTCAATTATATGGGTGTCTAAATTATTCCAAAAGGAAGGCCCTGTAAAAGTAAATGATTTAAGGGCAAGAACAGTGCGCACTGGGTAAATGTGGAAATTGTGTACTTGTCGAGTTGGGTAGGAATGGATTTCTTGATTTTGAACAAGCAAATCAGATAATACACTCGGTAATTCCCGTCTATTTAGTTGATACATAAATATACCAACAAAATAATAATATAAATCGGTTACTTTCAATAACTTGTTTGAATAAAATAGCGGATTAGTATGAGCCAGAAAGTCAGAAGAAGAAATTATCCTCACGGCTCTTTTTTTAATTTTAAGTATGGATTCAAGTTTTGTCTTAGAGGCATTTCCCCAGGCTAAAATTCCATTATTCAGATATGGAATTCATCTAAATTTGTTTTTTATTCAATGGTTTAAGGGTGAAATAGTACATTGAAACAAGTTAACAGGACAGCCAGTGGTCTGGTGTGTCCAAAAATCCAAGATGGCTTCCAAAAATGGAGTTTAAAATGGCTGTTGATAATTAAAATGGACATAGTTCATTTCATATCCGCTTGGGACAATGATTTTGGTGTCTAGACCATGATTTCAATGGTCAAATAAGACATTGGGACAGGTTACAAGGACAGTCAGTGGTGCAGTATGTTAAAAAATCCAAGATGGCTTCCAAAAATGGAGTCAAAAATTGCTTTTGCTACTTAAAAAAACACGACATAGTTTGCTCAATGTCCAAAAATATGATTTTTGTGTCTATACCATGGTTAAATGGGTGAAATAATACATTGGGACAAGTTACAAGGAAAGTCAGTGGTCTGGTATGTGCAAAAATCCCCGATGGATTAAAAAAAATGATTCTCAAATGGCTGCTAATACTTAAAGCTGACAAAGCTCATTTCATTTTGGCCTGGGATATGTGATTTTGATGTCTAAACCACTGGTTTCAAGGGTCAAATAATATATTAAGATAAGTTACAAGGACAGTCAATGGTCTGGTATGTCCAAAAATCGAAGATGGCGTCAAAAAATTGATCTTAAAAATATGCTGCTGATACTTAAAGCGGACAAAGTTCATTTCATATCAGCCTGGGAAATGTGATTTTGGTGTCTAAACCACTAGTTTCAAGGATCAATTAATAGATTAGGGCAAGTTACAAGGACAGTCAGTGGCCTGGTCGGTCCAAAAAAAAATCTAAGTTGGCTTCCAAAAATTGATTCTAAATTGACTGCTGCTATTTAAAGCGGACAGCTTATTTCATATCGCCATGGGAGATGCGATTTTGGTGTCTAAACCCCTGGTTTAAGGGCCGAAATAATACATTAGGACAGGTTTAAGGCCAGTCAGTGGTCTGGTATGACCAAAACTCCAATATGGCTTCCAAAACCTGATTTTAAAATGGATGTTAATTCTTAAAAGTGGCATAGCTCATTTTAAATCCGCCTATGAGATATGATTTCGGTGTCTAAACTATGGTTTCAATTGTCAAATTATATATTAGGACAAGACAATGGCAGTCAGTGGTCTAGTATGTCCAAAATTACCAGATGGCTTCCAAAAGTGGAGTAAAAAATGTCTGATGTTACTTATAAAAGGACATAGTTTGTTTAATATCTGTCTGGGGAATATGAGTTTGGTGTTCGACCATGGTTTAAAAATGTCAAGTAATACACTGGGGTAAGTTACAAGACCACTCAGTTGTCGGTATGTAAAAAATCCAAGATTACTTTTTAAAAATGGGGTGTAAGTTGACTGTTGCTACTTAAAAGTATGCATAGTTTATTATAAATACACCTTGGAGGTATGATTTTGCTGTCTATACTAGAGTTTACAGGGCAAGCAATACATTGGGTTAAGTTGATGGCTTTAAAAATGGGGGTCTTAAATGACTGCTGTTACTTAAAAGTGGATGTAGAACATTATAAATACACCCCAGGGATATTATTTTAGTGTCTACACTAGGGTTTCAAGGGCCAGACAATACTTTGGGACTGGTTACCATGATATGCAGCTATCCATTTTGCCTCAAAATCCAAGTTGGCCTAAAAAAATGGGTTCTAAAGTGACTACTGTTACGTAAAATATCTACCTGTTATAAATAATCTTGGTTCTTACACTTAAATGCATGGGGACAAGTTATTGTTTCATGAGTTGGTAACAGCACCCATTTTGATGAAATTTTAGAATCCATTATGGATTCTTTGACAAAATTGAGTACTAACCATCCTTGTTACTTGTTTGATTGTATTATTTGACCCTTCATACCACAATTTGGACACCAACATTATTTCTTACAGATAAATATATTGTAGAACTCTGACCACTATTAAATATGATTCCTTTTAGATTCCTTTTTTAAAAACCCTCTTGTGTTTTAGGCAAACTGGACAACTGCATATTAATGTAACCAGTCCAAACGTATTGTTTTAACCATGAAACCATAGTGTGGACACCGAAATCATATCTTCTTGGTCCATTCTAAAAGTAACAGCAGTCATTTTAGACTCCGATTTTTTGAAGCTTTCTTAGATTTTCGACATACTGGACCACTGGCTGTCCTTGTAACTAATTTTCTTCGTCGCTGGTTTTGCGCGCCCAATTTGTGTGTTGTCACCCACGTCCGCATATGTGGATGTCATGTGACCTATTTAGCCAATCAGAGACATGTACCCTGCGAGATACCGTGCATACGGCACTTCGACAGAGTATATAAGGCCTGCTTTTACAAACTTTGCTCATTCTCCTGAGGACGACAAGAACACACTTGTCGAAACGTCGAGATTGGGTGGTCCTTTTCAGGACCAACATATGCCCAAGAAAGAATACATGGTGTACCGTGAAACCTACTACACTATTCTTCTTCGCCATGGAAACCTTCAGAAATGATAATTTTCTTCCTTTTGAAACCATGATATAGGCAACAAAATCATATGCCCTTGACGAATATAACATGAACTATGTCCATTTTTGAATACCATCACGGCTAATTGATACTATTTTTAAGCCACCGTGGACTTTTGGACATACTTGACCACCCATCGTCCTTGTAACTTATCCCAATTTATTATTTGACCCATTTAACCATGGTATAGGCACAAAAATCATATTCCCGGATATTGAACAAACTATGTGGGTTTTTTTTAAGTAGAAACAGCATTTTTTACTCCATTTTTGGAAGCCATCTTGGATTTTTGAACATACCGGACCACTGACTGTCCTTGTAACTTGCCACAATGTATTATTTGACCATTGAAACCATGGTCTAGACACCAAAATCATATCTCTCAGGTAGATGTGATATGAGCTATGTCCATTTTAAGGATAATCAGCCATTTCAAACTCAATTTTTGGTAGCCATCTTGTATTTTTTAACACACCAGACCACTGGCTGTCCTTGTAACTTGTCCCGATGAACTACTTCATCAATAAAACAATCGAATGGAAACCAAATTAAAGCCACTTAAGTAAGTATTAGATGAATTGTGGATTTTTTAGACTACGGCAGCCATTTTGGGCGCCATCTTGGATTTTCCTGGTACCATGGAGTGCTAATATTCACTCTAACTTGTATAAATAAATTTGTTTACCCATTGGACCATGGAATATGAACCCAAATAGGATTCTAGGGTGGATAATGAGTGAGTTATATCCATTTTTAGTGAATGTCGGCCATCTTGGACGCCATTTTGAAAATAACCACTTTTCCAGATGCGGATTTTGGTAGATTTTTTGTATGTTATTCTTGAGGTCAAATACTGCCAGAAACAGTTGAAAAATCATTTGTTGCAATTTGTTCCGGGTCAAACCATATATTGACCCGTCTAATTGTCGGGACCAAAAGTGACCAAAATGGCCACTAAAGACTGGTATATTTGGAATCATTATATTAATCTATTTCAGAAAGTTTAGAAAATAAGTATGTCCTAACAATAAATGATGCTAAAATGTATCTTTTCTGAATTTGCTGCCCCATATATGTGAAGTTTCCATAAACATTTACAATGTGGTCAAGGAGGCTAAATCGTGAAAATTACCTCAGTGCATGGTCAAACAACTTTGTTTGCTCGATGTAAAGGATTTTATCACATTTATCCACACTCATCACCAATTATTGGTAGCTCATGCTGATAATGATACTGACCAACATTTGAGCCCTTTTTAATCATCAAAACATGTTTGGTCACTGGTCATTATTGAGGAAAAAGTGGTCAAAATAACCACAGGGTCCAATAGTTAGGCAAATAACACTGGTCTATTTTGAATAATTGCATTGATATTCACCCAAAAGCTTTCCCAATTTCCCCATTCAACAATTATTGGTGCTAATGTACTATTAACGCAATCCTAAATGTCTCCTCACCATGTTCGTTATAGGCTGAATTAACATACACATTGGGCAGGGGTCAAGATGGCCAAAATGACCAAGGTAGTCAAAATACTTTGCGAGTGCTCAATTTTAAGGATTCACACACAAGTGTTAGGTGTCACAGCACACCCTTGTAACGGCTCTGGTAACATTTGAAGTATTTTGGGATAAATTGAACGGATGGTATTGGTCATTTGGGGGTCCAAGAAGTGTCAAAAACTACCATAGGCTTTAACTCTTTGTCCGCCAAGTTCGCCGATTGACACACTTGCTCCTTCGCCAAGTACGCTGATCGGCACAAATCTCACGACAATCCGATTACATTGATTTATACAGAGCTATCAATCACAAAAGCTAAGCTCCCTAAGCTGCACTTCCTGCCTTGCCATTGAAAAAAATAGCCTAGGCTTTATTGGCCTGTACTATTATTCTTTGACAAAAGGGTTATAAGTAGCTTGTTCTCATATTTTGTAAAAATCTGGGAATGAATAGCCTGTACACTTATAGTTTGCCAATTGAAACTTGAAGGTTTACATTGATCAGAGATATATCTTCTAAACATGAATAAATATTCATGAAATATACATCAATAGAAAGCTAATTTCATACTCTACAACTTTACTGTAGAACATTTTTCTGTAGGAAAAAGCATAAAAAAGTTACAGCCCTGTAAACTACGCATGCAAATCCAGAGCACCCATTTCTGGTGTCCACAGAATTAATCCGGCAATAGGGGATTCCGTGCACGGCGGACAAAGAGTTAAAAAGGGGTCAACAATACCGATTTTCTTAGAACCAGTATAAATTATACACAAGACAGACATTAAATGCATTCCCATCTTATAATAAAACACTCTGTTCAAGATTTCAAATCCCTGACTACCAAAACTGATAGAATAACTTACATTAGGTCAAATACTTTTGATATGTTCAATTCAAAGGATTAATGCACAAATGTTAGGTGTCACAGCACACCCTTGTAATGATTCTGGTACCATTATTTTTGGATAAAATTAACTGATGTTATTGGTCATTTGAGGGCCATAGGTGGCCGAAATGACCATAAGTTGTTGAAAAGGGTCATTAAGACTGATATATTTGGAATCAACATAAAATTCTACAGAAGAAGGACCTTTGAATGCATTCCCATTTAATAAGGGAAGAAGATGAAACATGCTCAAGACCTCAATTTCCTGCTTATTTGAACATTTTATAATGCACAACTGCACGAATGGTCAGTTATGTCTAAAGTACCCAAAATGACCCTCATAGGTCAAAACTGACGGAATGAATTACATGCAGTTGATTGTTATGATCTAGTGCACATTTTAAAAACAAATTTGGATTTCTAAAGACATCCAATCGTAGTTCTATTTGTAACACATTTCGGATCAAATTTTGGGTCAAAACATGGCCAAAATGACAACTTTGATTGTGATTTGGCAAATGAAACCACTTTATCTGGAATCTGGGTGCATTTTTAGTTAGGATAGACCTTTTTAATTGGATGTGGTTACAAAAGCATTCTGTTTAGGGACCATTTGCAAAGAGTGGTCAAATTGTCATTTTTGGTCAAAAATTGCGAAACTGGCGTGAGTACGGTCAATAAGAGTGACATTTTTGGAATCAGCACACAATCATACCCCGGATAAGCCTGTCAAACCTTCCCCACCAACATATGCATATATGTTACATTATATTGCATTGTCCTATTATTTTCCTATGTTAAATTTCAATACGTTATTTCTCTTTGAATTATGTATACAGCATACATAATCCAATTAATTGGAAATATATGGAAAATGTATTGGTGTATTACCGATTTATATGATATACTGCTGTAAATATTTTTGTTTAGGTTATCATTGTATATATAGTGAAACGAAATGTTTATGTCAAGTGAATGAAGTTTGTTAATAAATTCAAATTCTTACACACAAACGCACACGCACCCTCACAAGCACAAATGATTACGCATACTATACCTTCCATCCCGTGACATGTAATCCCTGCGCCTTTAGAATGCTCGCTGTCAGGGATTTCCCATCCATTGTGAGAGCATTCCCCAACATCATTAGACTCTCCACTGTCAAATCCTAGCGAACGACATATCACCTGAGCGTCATTGTCATCGAAGGAGTCGTCGCAAACCGTTCCCCATTCTCCATTCTGTTTAAGTTCCACACGGGCATGTAAGCTTCCAACCAATCGAATATTTCCTTCAGCAAGAAGAGCGATGAATAATAATTATTTGACACCTTTTTTTTCACAACTAATTTTGCAAATACAGAGATGCCAGGATTTATGAACCAGATGCTGAGGGACCAGTAAGTACCAAAACTGTTATTAAAGAGATGATCCAGGCTGGAAATATTTATATCTCAATAAATAGAGTAAAATTCACAAAGCAAAATGCTGAAAACTTGATCAAAATAAAATCGGATAACAAATAACAATGGAATTTAAAAGATTTGCATTATTCCGGGGAAACAGTTCTATACATGTCTTTATGAATATTCATTAGGTGGGCTGATGATTTCATATCCCCACTTGTTCTTTTGAATCTTACTATATCGAATTATTCAAAAAAATTCTACCAAGAACTAAAACAATGGGATTGACAACTGATTAATTGCATTAGTTATTTATTGCCGCAACTTATTTATTGTTACGATACTGCAACAAATAAGAATAAGAATATGTCTTTTATTACAGGAAAAAGATCATTCATAAACAAAAACAAAAAAACATATTATATGCCTTGAAGAATTAGATGTGCAATCCAAGGTTATGATATTATATCCAAATAAGATCCAAGTTGGTTGGCGAAGATTCCTTAAATTAAAGTTCACAATGATGGCGATGATGAAATTTATGTTGAAGCACGATGAATAACAAGAGTCACTGTAACGAGTTTAAATGGCTGTGAAGACGATGTTGATGATGATTAACAGTCAATTTCAGAAAATCCATGGGTTGAAAAGCGTTCATTAAAACAGGTTGATGATCTCGATGAGAACTGAGAATTCCTCTCTCAAAGTAACTGCAAAAAATTCATTGATGGCGTGCAAATAATTCCACAGAAGATAAATATTCCAGGTGGAAATAAACTCTGCACTGACACAAAGTCTGGTGTGAAACTCTGAGCTCTGATCTGATATGATCATGTCCTTGAAGAAACTGCCAGCTTATATACAAATTATTCACTGTGCTGGAAGCTTCTAGTATTGTCTACAAAAAGAACATTCTGCCCATTTCTAGAGCAGTCTAATTTTAGAAAGTTCGTGTATGACCTCAGTGAAATTAACAATGTCAACAAAATAGCTAAGCCTATTGTTCTTTTCACTACCACCAGGAATCTCTTTTGCGTTGCAGTCTCTATTCAGAAATAACAAAATTCCTCAGCCTTTAACAGAATTCCTCAGCCTTTAAATAGGTGTAGGCATTTTGGAATATTCTTAATCATTCTATGAGCACTATGAATATCCTTAAAGAGAAAATAACTAAATAAATGATTGTAATTGCTCTTACAATTCTTCTTATACATAACATCATCATAATGGAGACGTATCATTTACACATGTATGAAAGAATGAAACATTAATGATTTCATGTATTAACATAAGAAAAAGGAACGAGTGGATGTGACGGCATCAGCCCACCAAATGAATATTTCTGATGGTGTGCATATAACTGTTTTTTACAAAATATTGATAAACTTTAAATTTCCATAACTTTGTTGTTTGTAATCCGATTTTGATGAAATTTTCAGCATTATGCTCTGTAAATTTTACTCTATTAAGATATAAATATGTTCAGTATGGACCATCCCTTTGAGTAAGAATTATTGATAAAGTTCCGCTTGCTGGATTCCCACGTGAAAGACCCTGCTCTGACTTTCGATACAGTACCTAACATGCCTAATATCCCTCATCTTTTATTTGGGTTTACCTCCACCCTCTCCATGGGAAAACACAATGATCAGATAGGTTTCTTGTTGACTAATTGATCAATTAAGATTTTTCTTTAGGCAGACCAAATTTTCTCTAATATTTATTTAAAGAATTATTTTCCCTATTTCGCTCTTAAGGCAACCCACAGTGAAATTACATTATTGTTGTAAAAAGAAATATCTGATTACAGAACTATGATATATAATGCATGTCTTAAATCGATATAACGTGCATGCATAATAAATTTTATTTATTTATTTTTTATTTATTTATTTCTGATATTTTGACAGGATAGCCAATTCACCAATAGGTAGTGGTCTTCCATGGGGCCCTGAATAACAATAAACAAATTTACAAAATGCATAACGTATGTACACAATTTTACGGCATTAAGATTCACATTAGGATTTGAATGTAAAACGAAACATAAACAAACTTAGCAGCAAACAAAACGCAGACGGGCACTCGTTTGACGTATAATCAAATATCAATAAATCAAATTAACTAAGAACGACATCTTTAAAATACTGATGATATACACCAAATCATCCAGGTCATGCTAACACAAAATACGCACAACAGTGGATGTTCCGCAAGTTATTTATAAATTACAAGTTCTTCTAAACATTCGCTTAATTAAAATGACAGAAGGAGCTGTTCTAATTGAATTATCAAGCTTATTCCATTCAAATATTGAAGATACAATTGGACTACACTTATAACAATCAGTGCGAAACTTGGGCACGCGTAAATATCCACTGTCTCTCTGTATAATATATATATAGTAACAAAATGAAAAATTTATCTGATTATCAGCTTTGTTTTGGAACGGCAAAGAGCGTAGAATAAATTTTGATGCATATATATAGTTGTATAGCGAAATTCAGTAATCGTTGTAATCGATTATTTTGATATTTTCTTTAAGAATGTAATTAAGCCTTCTTGCTGAGAATTAACGGAGTGTTTAACTGTATAATTATGTTAGCTTTGTATCTGAATTGATTTAACACTGTTTGAATATAAAAAAAAAAAACTATATGACAATTACCATTGTCTTAGCTGAAAAGATTTATTCCATAACTAACTATTTTTAAATAGTGATAAAATTGTACTGCTTGATAAGTTCCCTCCTTAAACGTTGAGCAAGGTCGTTGAAGTCTACATACCAGGCTATTAGGCCTTTTAAGGAGAGACTACTACATGAACGAACACGAGACTCTGCTCAAATTCTGTGCATTCCTGCTACGACAGGGTGAGCACGCAATTAAGTAAATTTTGAAGAAGTTAAAGGGGAATCAAACCCAAATAAAAGCTTGTTTTTATAAGGAGAAGAAAAATCAGACAAGTTGATAGGTGAAAGTTTGAACAATATTGGACAAACAACCAGAAAGTTATGAATTTTTAAAAGTTGTAAATATTGGTAATCACTATACCCATGGAGACTTCAAATTGGCTGCATATGGGATGTCATAGTGATGTAAGGCAGGGACTACTCTTCCATGTACTCCAATACATATTTTGGCTGAATTGTCATTTTTCCCAAAAGTTTTATTTCAAATAACATTTTTCTTTCATGAGGACATAAAACAATAAACTACCTGGGTTATATTTAGATTAATTCCCCAGGGGAATGGGTACAAATCCCTGATAATAAAGTACATGGCCCATGGGAAAGTTGTCCTTGCCCCTTGTCATAATTTACTTACCCAGTTGCCAATTTGAAATCTACATAGTATTAGTGATCTCAATTTTAAAGCAGCTATAACTTTCTTATTGCTTGTCCGATTTCTTTCAAACTTTCACTATTCTGTTTAATTAATTTTTTTCCTTCCCAACGCAACATTTAATGGCCAAGGCTGGATTCCCCTTAAAGACTTTGCCTTCATGCCTTTCGTTATTCTGAGTACGTAGCTACATAATGCATGGTCGGAAAAGCAGAGGTACGAAAGTGTTGGAAGTAGTGACTAGAAGAGGTGAGAGTACGGAAAATTCTGACTTTACCGAGAATGGAAAATACTGACTTACCGAGGTACTGAAAATACTGAGAGACGAGTGAAGATACGGAAAATACTGACTTTACCGAGATACTGAGATGAGTGAGGATACTTAAATTACCGAGATACTAAAAATTACGGAGATACTGAATACTGGGTATTCGGTCTTCAACATGGTTGTGCGGTTCAATGAGATATGATATAAGTTACTGGGAAGGAGCAAAGAGTCAGGAGTGAAAAAGACGGACTTTACACTAACTGGTTGTATGTTGCAGCCGAAACGAACCAGCTCGTCAAGAAAGAAAGTCGGTTCGGCTACAATATATATCTATATTGTAGCCGAACCGACTTTCTTTCCTGACGAGCTGATTCGTTTCGGCTATATATATATATATATATATATATATATATATATATATGTATATATATATATATTGTAAAGAAATGGATGAAGAGAACAATGGTAGGCGTAGCATAAATCAAGGTTCCCCAGAGCTATCTACCCTTTGGTAAAATTGGTGATGCCGAAAAAATGTCTCTGCCGGGAATCGAACCCGGGCCTCCAGCTTTGAACGCCGGTGCCTTAACCACTAGACCACAGAGACGGGTTAGTGGCTAGGGCGACCCCGATTCGATTGACCGTCAGATAGACAGATTTTCGACACTATACCAATTATAATTTCCTTTGTCGGGTGAAGGTGGGTTTTGAACAATGACAAGCCGCCATGCCTCAGCTGGATCAAAGTTCGATTCCCGGCAGAGACATTTTTTCGGCATCACCAATTTTTCCAAAGGGTAGATAGCTCTGGGGAACCTTGATTTAAGCTACGCCTACCATTGTTCTCTTCATACATTTCTTTACAATATTTAAATAAAAAGAGTTGCCAATGCTGTTGTACATGTATAACTTTACACATTTATATATATATATATATATATAATATATATATATATATTGTAACAGAATGAAAGGTTTATTTAATTATCAGCATTGTTTTAGAACGGCAAAGACTGTAGAATATTTTTTTAATCCATATATATAGTTGTATAGCAAAATTCAGTAATCGCTTGTAATCGATTATGTAGTGATTTTCTTTTAAAATGTAATTAAGCCTTTTTACTGAATAATAACGAAGTTTACAACTGTATATTTGTGTTAGTTTTCTATCATTAATAATTTTACACTGTTTGGATATACAAAAGTAGTGACAGTCACGATTGTCTTAGCTGAAAAGATTTATTATATGACTTTAACTATTTTTAAGCAGTGATAAAATTTTACGGGCTGACAAGCTCCCTCCCTCCACAACTGGGCGTTGTGGCGTGCGCCTGTAATCCAAGCTATATGGGGAAGTTACAAATTGATGCAGAGGTTCGAGGTTCGAACCCTGGTCACGTCTTTCGGATGGTGACGTTAAAGGTCGGTCCCAGACGTAAATAATCATATCTGATTGATACACGTCTGACAAAACTCAAATACACACACAGAATTGTTGAGTTAGATCGATAAAGTATTGCTTCATGCTCGATTACAAGCCAGGCTACTAGGCCTAATAGAAGTGTGTTCAGCACGGAACTCTGCTCAAATTCTGTTTATTCCTGCTGCGACAGTGTGAGCATGTATTCTGCTAAAGTTTGAAGAAATAAATACTTTGCTTTCACACCTGTCGTTATTCTTAGTACGGAACTACAGAATGCACGGTCTGAAAAGCAGAAGTACGAAAGTGTTGGAAGTACTGATTGGAAGAAGTGAGAAGTACGGAAAATACTGACTTTACCGAAATACGGAAAATACCGACTTTACCGAGATACTGAAAATACTGAGACGAAAGAAGGTACGGAAAATAATGACTTTACCGAGATTCCGAGATGAGTGAGGTTACTGAAAGTACTGACAATACCGAGATACCGAGATACTGAAATTACGGAAATACTGAATACTGGGTATTCGGTCTTCAACATGGTTGTGCGGTTCCATGAGATATGATAAAAGATATTGTGAAAGAGTAAAGAGTCAGAAGTGAAAAAGACGGACTTTACATCAACTGGTTGTATATTGCAGCCGAAACGAACCAGCTCGTCAGGAAAGAAAGTCGGTTCGGCTACACGTGGTGTCAGAAGTGGGATAGTTGGTGTAGAAGTTCAGAAATGGATGTTCGAGGACAAAGAGGGTGTGCGGTATCGCCGGCTGAGGTGATGGAGAGGTTGGAAAGCAGTATGGCGGAGATTGACCAGATGATGGCGGAGCTGCGAACCAGTGTTGGGTTCACGCCATCATGGGGGACTGATGAGGCAAGCAGAAGGCAAAGGCCAAGAGTTCAGTTCCAGTCTTCACCAATTAAAAACTTCGGAGCAACAGCACAAGTACCGCAACCCACCAGTCTTGGACAAGAATTTCACCGAACCGGGCTATCAAATACACAACACAGACCAACAGCACAGTTGAGAACCGAAACAGAAAATCCTTTGTCAAGTCAACCGAATTATCCTGATGTAAGTTCAAAGAAACCAAATGAGATACCAGATCGGTTCGATGGTCGCACACTAGCTGAAGACTATATTAACCATTTTGAGGCATGCATTGTAGTGAATGAATGGGGAGAATCCGAAGCGATGAAATATCTCGCAGCCAGCTTAAGAGGTTCTGCTGTGAAATTGTTGACCCAGAAAACGGGAAGAAGACTGAGTTAATGTGAGCTGGTGGACAGAATGAGAAAAAGATATGGTCCAGGTGGAAAAGCGGAAGTCTATCTTGCCGAGTTGCGACAGCGACGGAGAAGGCCTAAAGAGACCCTCCAGGAATTAGGACAGAGTGTTAGAGATATGACAGCTCTCGCCTATCCCGAATTCGATGAAGACGGACAAGACCGGTTGGCGAGGGGGCATTTTCTAGATGCAATTGTGGATAGTAAGATTCGGGAAGGACTGTTTCGCTTGCAACCAAGATCATTGGACGAGGCAAAAGAAGCTGCCCTGAATACGGAGGCGTTCTTAAGGATGGAAGGAGACAGGAGGGACTACCGACAAACCAGGTACAGCCTAGCTGTTTCAGGGGATAATGCCGGAAACCCTTCCCCTACTGAAGAAGCCTCATGGGAAGTGAGAATGAAAAAGTTCCTTAAAGATCTCATTCTGGAAATGGAATCCAAAACCACTGAAAGGCCAAGACAGAATACAGCATCTCATGGAGATGGACCATGGACTGGTTCTTCACATACTCTAGTATCAAACGAGGTGTACGGCAGCATAATTGAGTCAAGGAGACCTCCTCTTCGTAGAATTACAGACATGGTTTACCAGGCAGACGGTTCACCGCTAGAAACAATGGGGAGAGCATCGATTGTCTTAGAAATTTGAGGTCTGGCGGCGGCCTCCGAAGTCATAGTAGCTGCGCTGAAGAATCAAGGAATCATTGGACTGGACTTACTCATTCAGATGAATGCGGTACTAGATCTCAGAATGTTGGAGTTGAGAACTCCGAAGGGAACCATACCATGCCAAGATCACGAAGGGAATTCATTTTGCTGTAGAATTGTCGCACAGCAAACAAGTACTATTCCGGCCGGCTGTGAAGTCATTCTACCAGGCGAAGCTAGGAACACTCGGTTCCTTAGTGGTTCGGCTCTACTGGAAGGACTGCGAAATGGTACGGAATTATTGGGTAAAGGTTTGATGGTTGCACGAGCTGTTGTAAGCGCAGAGGAAAAGATCCTCCCTGTACGGATTCTCAACACAACCCAACAACATGGAGTCATCAAGAAAGGAACTTGTGTAGCTAGTATGACATCTCTGAGGAAAGAGGAAACCACGGGCCTGGACTCATGTGGTAAACAACCTTCGACTGGCATACCAGAACACCTGACTGATCTATTCGCTAGAACCATGCAGAATGTCCCAGTAGAATATCAGGAATCCATATCACGGTTACTAGAGGACTTCAGTGATATCTTTTCGAAGGGTTCGTTTGATATTGTGCAGCATAGCATCAACACCAGAGATACACCACCGTTCCGACAAGCACATAGAAGATATCCAGCCCAGCAAAGGGAGGAGATTGAACGGCAAGTTCAGGATTTGCTGCAACATGGTTTGATAGAACCTACTTCTAGCCCATGGGCATCAAATGTAGTGTTGGTATCCAAGAAGGATGGAAGCAAGCGGTTTTGTGTTGACTACCGCCAACTAAACGCTAGCACCATCAAGGACGCTTACTCACTACCAAGAATAAGTGACACCTTAGATGCGTTAGGCGCGGCGAAATGGTTTTCCACATTAGACTTAGCCAGTGGATATTGGCAAGTAGAATTGGACGAACAGGCAAGACAGAAATCTGCATTCTCCGCGAATGGAGGGTTATATACCTGGCGCGCTATGCCCTTCGGGTTATGTAATGCGCCGGCTACGTTTGAAAGGCTGATGGACCGAGTGGTAGCCGGGTTAAAGTGGGAGATCTTGCTTGTGTATCTGGACGATGCCATCGTGTATGGCAGAACAATAGAAGAACTGACAAGGCTGAGAATGGTATTCCAACGGATGAAAGAAGCAGGCCTAAAACTGAAACCATCAAAGTGTCATCTGTTCTGTAGAACTGTACGATATCTCGGATACGTCGTCTCGGCTGAAGGTGTGAGCACAGATCCAGAGAAGATAAGCTCTGTACGTGACTGGGATTACCCAACTTCTGTATCAGAGCTCAGGAGCTTCATGGGTTTAGCATCCTATTACCGACGTTATGTCAAGGGATTTGCAAAGATCGCCAAACCTTTGCATCATCTTATGGAAAAGAACAGACGCTTTGATTGGACAGAGGAATGCAAGTCAGCTTTCGATCAGCTTAAGGAAAGACTCACCACCTCGCCGATATTAGCATACCCTGACCCCGATGGACAGCTGATTTTGGACACTGATGCTAGTGATTTTGCAGTAGGTGCAGTCTTGTCTCAGATCCAGGATGGGCAAGAGAAAGTAATTGCATACGAAAGCAAGACACTCAAGAAAACTGAAATAAACTATTGTGTCACTAGGAAGGAATTACTTGCCATCGTCATCTTCTTGAAAAAAAATTGCCAGTACTTGTATGGGCGCCATATCACTGTGAGAACCGATCACGGATCTCTTAGGTGGTTGACAAGTTTCAAAGAACCTGCCGGACAACTTGCCCGCTAGCTTGAGGTTATTTCAGAGTATGACATGGACATCATTCACCGACCTGGAAGGAACCATAGTAATGCAGACAGTATGTCCCGACGACCATGTAAGCAGTGCGGGCGTGAAGATAGCGAACCAGACTCAGAACCAGAACAAGTACGGATATTATCAGTTGATACTGAGGAAGAACAAACAGAACTCAAAGACCTACAGAGAAGTGACGTCGGGATCAAGCCGGTAGTACAGGCCAAACTGGATGGGCAGAAACCAAGCGATGCACAAACATCTGCCTGGCCAAGAGTAGCTAAGCGTCTCTTAGAATACTGGGATTCACTACATATCAAGAATGAAGTGCTCTACCGCAGGTGGGAGTCAAGTAATGGGAAAATAATCAGGTGGCAACTTGTTGTGCCCCGAGCCATGGTACATGGGATGGTGAAAGAAATGCATTCTGCTACTACCGCAGGCCATTTCAGCATCAAGAAGTGCCTCGAGAGAGCACGATTAAAGTATTTCTGGGTCGGGATGACAGAAGATTTCCGATCTGGAATACGCCAGTGCGACATCTGTGCAAAAAGGAAAGCTAGCGGAGTACACAGCAGAGCACCCTTGCAACAACAAATAAGTGGATCTCCAACGGACCGTATAGCCCTAGACATCCTTGGTCCGTTACCAGAATCTACGAATGGCAATAAATATGTATTAATTGTTGGGGACTATTTCACTAAATGGATGGAAGCATTTGCTATACCTGATGAACGAACCCACACCGTGGCAGAAAAGCTAGTGAAGGAGTCCCACCAGTCATTCATTCTGACCAGGGCCGAAACTTCGAGTCGGATGTATTCAAAGAGGAATGCCGCCTAATGGGTGTAAAGAATACTCGGAAAACGCCCTATAACCCAAAATCCAATGGCCTCGTTGAAAGATTTAATCGGACCCTCCTCAACACGGTTGCCTCTATGATGGATTCAGAGTCGCATCAGCGTGACTGGGATAAATATATCCCCTTTGCCACAGCAGCATACCGGAGCAGTCCTCAAGAGTCCACTGGAGAAACTCCGAACATGCTTATGCTAGGAAGAGAAGTCACCTTACCAATAGATCTGGTAATGCCACCCACCCCACTAGATGAAGACGTAAATACTGACTACGCCTTCAAACTCAGAGATACACTACGGACAGTACATGAAAAAGCAAGAAGAAAGGATGCTGGAAGCCGACAACGCACTATATACAACAGGAGGGCATCCGATGCTGACTTCGACGTGGGGCAATATGTGTGGCTCAGAAAAAAAAATAGGAAAAAAGGAGTATCTCCAAAATTGGAACCCCGATGGCTTGGACCGTTTCTTATCATTTCGAAGCTCTCTGCTGTCACATTCCGTCTTCAACAAACTCCTAGATCTCTATGGGCGACAGGCGAGGAACTCTGTTCCTTGAATACTGGGATAGCATCCAGCGCCTTACCTGTGCTGCACTCATTAGTGTGGATGGTACATGGTGGTTAATTCTGGGTGCCCTATTGCTAGAGCTTTTGTGAGTTATGTTCCGGCCGGGTATGTGGCTTCCGAAAAGCACGTGGCACTGTTGACATGATGTTTGCTGCTAGACAGTTACAAGAGAAGTGTCAAGAACAGAATGCTGACCTCTACTCCACCTACGTCGATCTTACCAAGACTTTCGACACTGTTAGCAGAGAGGGTCTTTGGAAAATCATGGCAAAGTATGGTTGCCCCAGAAAGTTCATCGCCATCGTACGACAGCTCCATGATGGCATGCTGGCAAGAGTTCAGGACAACGGTGAGACCTCTGACTCATTTCATGTCTCAAACGGAGTGAAACAAGGCTGTGTCCTTGCTCCCACTTTGTTCAGTCTCATGTTCTCAGCCATGCTGACTGATGCCTTCAGCAATACAAACATGGGCATTGGCATCAGGTACAGGACTGATGGCTCTGTCTTCAACCTTAGGAGGCTTAAAGCAAAAACCAAAGTCTCAACTGACACTATCAATGACTTCCTGTTTGCTGATGATTGTGCCCTCAATGCTTCCACAGAGGCTGATATGCAGCATAGTGTTGACAAGTTCTCTGAGGCCTGCAACAACTTCGGCCTTACAATCAGCACAAAGAAGACTGAAGTATTACATCAACCAGCTCCAGGAAAGCCTTACGTTGAACCCAACATCACAATAAGCGGACAACGTCTAAATGTGGTGGACAAGTTCACATACCTCGGCAGTACACTCTCAAGAAACGTTGTCATTGACGATGAAGTTAATGCCAGACTTGCTAAGGCAAGTGCTGCCTTTGGCAGACTATACAAGAACGTTTGGAACAGGAGAGGAATCTCAACGACAACCAAGATCAAGGTGTACAGGGCCATGGCTCTTACCACATTGCTGTACGGCTGTGAAACATGGACAGTATATCGGCGCCATGCCAGGAAGTTGAACCATTTCCACACCACTTGTCTGAGAAAGCTTCTTGGCATCAAGTGGCAAGACAGGATACCAGACACTGAGGTCCTCACTCGCGCGAACCTGCCCAGCATTTACACCGTCCTGATGCAGTCTCAGCTCCGGTGGGCAGGACATGTAGTTCGCATGCCGGACGAACGTCTTCCAAAGAAACTTCTGTTTGGCGAGCTCCAGGAAGGAAGACGCTCTCATGGAGGCCCAAAGAAGCGCTTCAAAGACACACTAAAAGAATCACTTAAGTCTTTTAACATCAACCATGACACATGGGAACAGAAAGCCCAAGACAGAGGAGCATGGCAAACAGCTGTACATAAGGGTGCTGAAGCACATGAGGCCAATAGGACCGTAGTGGCCCTAGCCCGCAGGCAGGCCAGGAAGGCAAGGACCACCAACCCTGTAGCAGCAGCCAATATTCCCTGTCCA